>NC_052324.1:5532156-6187156 GCF_016432855.1 Salvelinus namaycush | reverse complement strand
TTATAGCCTCGTTATCGTTATTTTATTGTTTTACTTTTATATTTTTTATGTTTATTAGTTTAGCGAATTTCATAAATAATTTCTGAAACTCTATTTCCTTAATACTGCATTATTGGTTAAGAGCTGGTTAAGGATTTCACGGTAAGGTCTACACCAGTTGTATTCGGCGCATGTGACAAATACAATTAGATTTGATTTGATTTAATATTGAGCTGCACCTCCTTTTGCCTTCAGACAGCCTCAATTCATCGGGGCACCGACTCTACACAGTGTTGAAAGTGTTCCACAGGGATGCTGGCCCATGTTTGACTCCAATGCTTCCCACAGTTGTGTCAAGTTGGTTGGATGTCCTGTGGGTGGTGGACCATTCTTGATACGCCACTGTTTAGCGTGAAAACCCCAGCATCTTTGCAGTTCTTGACACACTCAAACCGTTGCGCCTGGAACCTAATACCATACCCCGTTCAAAGGCACTTAAATCTTTTGTGTTGCCCATTCACCATCTGAATGGCACACATACACCATCCATGTCTCAATTATTTTAAGGCTTAAAAATCCTTCTTTAACCTGTCTCCTCCCCTTCATCTACACTGATTGAAGTGGATTTAACAAGTGACATCAATAAGGGATCATAGCTTTCACCTGGATTCACCTGGTCACTCTATGTCATGGAAAAAGCAGGTGCTCCTAATATTTTGTACACAGTGTAGAATTGTGAGAATCCTAAGACAATCCTATTGGCACTTAAGTGTCGTATCGTGATGATGATATCATATCGTGAGGTCTCAGGCCTAACAATAATGCAGCATAAACACAATGTCAGAGACCAAATTTGATATGACTCCCTGCGACTAAAATGTTTACATAAGTGATCACATGGGAGAACCAGAGAAGGCCGGCCCCGTCTCCATACAATCACACCTTCCAATGGAAAGAAAGGCCAGAGAGAGCCATTGTCCAAGATTAACTTTCCCTTCCTTTCACAGACGTATAGGTCCCCATGGTATGACATTAAAATAATGTCGATCAAACCATTTAATAGGGGCCCGTCAGAACGGTCCTCTGTTGCCGCTGAAATGCCATAGCCGGGTAGAACAAAGGGCTGGCAGGTGAGAGCGGATTCCCAACACCTTATCAGCTACCCGATAAAGAAGATAGTGTTTCGGAGATCTCGCTGGCCGGCTCCCCTCACCTGCCAAGCGGTAAGGAGAAACGAGCCTTAGGCAGTCCTACATAGAGCTTCCTCCAACAATACCCAATATCATATACTAGAGCCTTGGGCCTCACTAGGGGGGACCTTGTCTGGACCCACTGAACAAAGACACAGGGGGAGTGGGATCATTTTGGCTTTCTCGCCTTGGGCCAGCGGAGGCCCGTGGTAAAGCTAGACTGGGTGGAAAGGGGAACCCAGGTACATCCTCCCCCGCCTTCCCTTTCTCCCTCATCATCCTTCTCTGGTGCAGCCATCCACAGCCAGGTGCCCTTTCTCAGTGAGAGGAGCTGAGCTCTCTGGCATGGCAGTGTTCTGCCAGGTGGCTGGGTGGGTGAGTGGGTTGGTGGGTGGGTGGGTGGGTTCGCTCTCAATGTCAAGCCAGTCCCAGAAACTCCCACGTCTTATGGGACCCTGCCTTATATAACTGCTTGGGAGGGAGGAGAGAGAGAGAGAGAGAGAGAGAGAGAGAGAGAGACGGCAAAGTGACTTATTTTGCATGCCGAGTAGATGGGAGAGAATGAAATCAAATGAGCAGAATTAAGCGCAATGCAAGTGGCACACTTCAAAGAAGAGCAGACTTCATTTCCACAGCACTTCATTTAGGATATGTCTCCTTCACCAGTGTGCCACTGTAATCCCTAGTACCCTACAGTGTAGGGGCATTTTAGGACAGGAACTGGAGAGAGATCTATTAGTCCCCTGGAGGTATCAGATTGAGAGGTGCCATCAGACCGCCCCTCTTATTACTGCCATCTAATCAGTAGCAGAAGCTTTTCCAGTCTGGCTTCCGGCCCTTGCACCAAAACAGCTCCGGTTACCAAGTCACCAACGACCTCCTGATGGCTGCCGATTCTGGAACTCCTACCATCCTCCTCCTCTTAGATCTCAGTGCTGCTTTTGACACCGTGGACCACAACATCCTCCTGTGACGTCTCAGAGAGCACAACACTGTCACTGGAACAGCTCTGAATTGGTACTCCTCCTACTTCTCTAATAGGGAAGCAATACATCACTATTGGAAAGTCCGGATCAGAGAACTCTGCAGCCACATGCAGCGTCCCACATGGGTCAGTGCTGAGGCCTATCCTGTTTGTAATTGACATGCTTGACATATCTGCCCTACAATCAACAACCAGGCCACCCACCAGTCCTCCGTCATCTCCAACCTAGGAGTCAAGTTTGATCCTTCTCTGTCCTTCAATTCCCGCATAAAAGAAATATGTAAAACATCATTTTTCCACCTTAAAAATATTGCCCGGGTCAGGCCATCACTCTTTCAGACAGATGCAGAGAAAATCAGCTGTTTGGGGGCTCCCAGCCAAATCACCACAGAGGCTCCAACTAATCCAGAACAGTGATGCCAGGGTCTTGACCAGGACCAAGAAGTCAGACCACATTATCCCGATCCTGGCCCAACTCCACTGGCTACCGGTCAACTAGGGGATCGACTTCAAAATCCCCATGCTTGTGTTTAAAGCCTTGAATGAAATGAGCCCCACATACATCAGCAACCTCATCTCAATCAGTGCTCCAGCCACTCTCTACCACTTCAAGTCCCCAAGACACGTCTCCGAACTATGGGGGACCGAGCTCTCTTCTGCTCTCTTGCCCCTCACCTATGGAATGCTCTCCCTGACGACCTGAGAGCCGCTCCATCACTCGGAACATTTTAAAATGGGCCATAAAACCCACATCTACAGCCTATCTTTTTTCATAGTCCTAGTTCCAATCTAAAATGTATTCAGCACCTAATTCACTATTGCTATTTTACCTGATTCTAAATGTACGTTGTTTACTGTATTTTTTTGTTCTCAGTAGAGCTAACTCCGTAATGAAAAGCGTGATCGAAATGAAATGTATTATTATTATACTCACTATTTTTCACACCAAGGAGAGCTCGCTGTTGTGATTGCGGCCATATCTTCCCCTAGCCACAGAGAGCAAGGGTCTCCAGATCCCCTTTAACATGGTCTGGTGAAGCACACCACACCACCACCTCCACCCCAGTGACCTGTGTGTTAGCGCTGTGGCTTCAAACAGGGGGCTTGTGTTTGCTTATTGATATACTCCCCCCCCCCCTTACCAGAATCCTAGCCTTCAATATCAGAGCCATATCTGCTCGTTTCCAGCGTGTCTGGGAAAAATAACAAACCATCTTCTCCATTATTTCCACAAACAGGGAACAAAAGGTCCTTGGCTGGTCTCCCCCGAGAGCCGGTATTGATTACAACAATGCTTTAACTCAGACAAGACCACGCAGGGGTCACTGTTATTTCCATTAGAAAGTTTACCCATTTTAAATTTAAACACGACTCCTCCCCCCCCCCCCTCTCATCCAGTGAGACAAACAATGGATTGAGTTAGTTTTTCACATATCAGAGGCTGGGTTGCGTAACGGAAACGCTCACCCTTTGCTCTCCACGTGGGTGTTACAGAACTCGCCGAGCACAGCCTGTAGGAGCCTCGCTCCCCTCTCTGGAGTGCGTTAACCCGCTTAGACGGGTCAAAGAAGCACTGGCGGAAGAAGCGAGGCACTTGTGCTGAACGTGGTTCTGTCGAGCCGCGCTTGGAATACCTGAGGGTCTGTGAATCACGGGCTCGCAGGCCCCTGGATGTCATTACAGCCAGCCACAGCGTGGAAAAGTCTTTAACACATGAGCCAATCAGCGGAGAACAATGTCTGACTGCTGCTACTCCATCCACAACCGTATTCTCCGAGGGCTACACAACCTCGGCAGGAATATAACACAGCTACACAGTGTGAATCACATGGTCTGGCGGCCGCAAAACCTCCTCCGGCACTTTTACTGATGTCTTAGAAACACCTGCACTTCTGCAACGGTAGAGGAGAGAAAACAATGTCAGATAGTTGTGGATAGTTCCTGCTTATGTGGTGATAGAATGGAGGTAAAGTTTGGTTCCTGCCGGGGTTTGTTTCTGTACTATATACTCGTCAAAATTGGGAGATTGTTATTTTTCCTGCGAAATAGAGAATAACAGACATTCAGTTCAATGTATCTCAGCTGCATCCACACTCTCTCCAATAGGAATGTGCACGCACTGAGGCAATGCGTGTCACACCACAAATGACAATAGGCCATATTGTGCATACACTGTATATACAAAAGTGTGTGAGCACCCCTTCAAATTAGTGGATTCGGCTATTTCAGCCACACCCGTTGCTGACAGCTGTATAAAATCGAGCACACAGCCATACAATCTCCGCAAACAAACATTGGCAGTAGACTGGCCTTACTGAAGAGCTCAGTGACTTTCAACGCAGCACCGTCATAAGATGCCACCTTTCCAACAAGTCAACTTTCTGCCCTGCTAAAGCTGCCCAGGTCAACTGTAAATACTGTTATTGTGAAGTGGAAACGTCTCAGATCAAAAACGACTCAGCCGCAAAGTGGTAGGCAACACAAGCTCAGAGAACGGGACCACCGAGTGCAGAAGCGGGTAGCCGGTAAAAATCGTCCGTCCTTGGTTGCAACACTCACTAACGAGTTACAAATTGCCTCTGGAAGCAACGTCAGCACAATAACTGTTAGTCGGGAGTTTCATGAAATTATTTTCCAAGGCCGAGCAGCCTTTGAACACAAGCACACAAGCTTAAGATCACCATGCGCAATGCCAAGCGTTGGCTGGAGTGGTGTAAAGCTCATCACCATTGGACTCTAGAGCAGTGGAAATGTGTTCTCTGGAGTGATGAATCACGCTTGAATTGGAAAGCCGACTGCGAGCCAGGCCTAATCGCCCAACATCAGTGCCCTACCTCACTAATGCTCTTGGGGCTGAATGGAAGCAAGTCCCCGCAGCAATGTTCCAGCATCTAGTGGAAAGCATTCCCAGAAGAGTGGAGGCTGTTATAGCAGCAAAGAGGGGAAAAGCTCTGTATTAATGCCCATGATTTTGGAATGAGATGTTTGACGAGCAGGTGTCCACATACATTTGGTCACGTAGTGTATTATAATATATATATTTTTTAAGTTAAAAGAATGTTGTAATCCTCAAATGGAGACTGTGACAGACCTGTATAGAGAGTTATAGAAATGTATAACTCGCATTTACCTTTTAAATAGTAAAGCAATATTACCCCGAGTTTAAAGTTTTGAAGTTGTATTAGGCGTATGTACGGGATGGTGTACACCATCCAACGAAATGCTTACTTGCATTTTCGTTCTCGACAATGCAACAACAAATAGAAATAATAAAATATAAGAATACGAACATAAAGTAAAGTCCCTGACCAGTTCGTTTTACCCCAGGAAATAACAGCATAACAGCATGCTAGGTTGCAGATCTAGCATAGAAAGCTAAAAACAATATGTTCTCAACATTATGGTGAGAAGGTGAACATAACATTGCATACATAGACCATATTCTGAACAAAGACAATTTCTCAGCTCAATACATGATTACATTTCATAGAGGCCCTATATTGCACTACTCTTAAGCGACATAGAGCGATATTTACACAGCTTTATGTCAGAATTAGCAGAGAAGAACACATCGCTACCTTCTCCAAAGAGTGCAAAAGACAAGAGAAAGTCAAATGGACGATACAAAATGTCCGCAGGACATGGACTAAACCATTCTAGGCCTACAGTGCTCATTATATTTTGTTATACCAGCTAAACTCAGATGGCATATTTGTATAGGCCGATTGATTTTAATATAATAGACCAAACATGTCAAATAATAATGCATAACCACAGTAGAAAATGTATTCAGAAATAAAATTATCTCCATGTGATCGAATTGACCAAGTATACTCAGACCACTCTGCTGATATAAATATCAAAACAAAAGTGCAACTAGTCAGTGTAAAACTGTGGTAACTTATATCAAAATAAAAGCTCTTCATCACCTAGGGGAACAACATTACCTAGCTACGTTATGTACAGTTGCCTACACCTACACATTGAGAAACCTTATTTTCAGTCACTGGGACAATCAGAACGTTACAGTAATAGTCTCAAGTAGGACTGACGAAAATGACGACAGCTAATCGAAAAAGTGATCTATTCTCCAAATAGCTTAAATCTCCACCTATAAACCTGTAGGCTTTGACAGGTAAACAAATATCCCACTGGGCACGCCACGTCATTTCAATGTGGGTAATTGGGTCATTTTTTGGTTGCGACGCTGACCAATGAGATTGCAACCTATATTCACCCTCTCAAAAAGGCAGCGAAAAGTTAGTTGATTTTCATTATGCTTTCAAACCATCTAAAATCACAACCAAATTCAAATGGGGAAAAACAATGTCGGATATTGCTCGTTTGAATTCAACGGATTCATGTGATATCACTTTGTTTCATCTAACAGCGGAACCAAATTACCTGCATAGCAGTTTCAAATCAAATTTTATTGGTCGCGTACACAGATTTTCAGATGTTAACGCAGGTGCAGCGAAATCCTTGTGTTCCTAGCTCCAACAGTGCAGTAACACCTAGCAATACAAAACAATACACACATAATCATACAAGTTCAAAGAAGAAAACGAATGCCTCGTGGGTTTCGTTCAACTGTCATACCACAACCTCGTTTCTCTCCCATGCCTGTAAACGGTATAAATGCAAACAAACAATGTATCGCCTCAAAATATGGATAACACCACACTTTTGGTATCGTGGAAGGTCCGTTTAAACCTCTCTATGAATTTGAGAGAGGTTACATTTCTCCAGGTCCATCCCTCAGTTTTTACTAAAAACAGAGGCGGGGTGTTACTTTGCTATCGTTTCAATCAAGGACTCTTAATTAAGCAAATTCTGTAGCCTATAGTTAGTCAGTCTCACCGAGGGAACCCTGAAGCAGGACAAGGAGAATGCATTTCATAACACTCTGTTGCATGGTGTGAATGAAATGCTTGGGAGGCAAATTAGCCTGAAACCAGTCTTACCACTCACAGCTAAGAGTGTGTGTGTGTTTTTTCCTCCTTTGTTCTCGTGCTAGAGTGAGTGGTTTGATGTCTGTGGGAGGAGGAGGAAGACCCCTCCCAGCTGTTGAGCTTTTGATTAATCAAGCTCGGGGAGAGTCCAGAGACTGGGTCCACTCGAGCTTCCACACATGCAGCCAGTGTAAAATAATGAGCCTTCAGAAATAAAGAATATGCAGGAAGACACTTTCGTACTCCCAGCCAAAGATGAATACATTCAAATGAAATGAGGAGAGGAGGCCCTCCTAACTGATTAGATGTGCCTGAGAAAGAGAGAGAGACAGAGGAGGGAGAGACTTCCCCCAGTCTTCGTCTCTGCATCTACCCATCATCCCTCTCCTCTAATAGTCCAACATGCCACCACTCTTTTTAGCATGTACTTTCTATAAATACCTGTAGTGATTTCAGTCGTGGTGTGTGAAATGCAGATGAGCCCCACGGTCTTATGGGAACCCAAAAGCTACTGGCGCTGCAGCCAATAGAGTTGGACTTCACTAATCAAGGCAGCTCTCATACATTATAGAGTAGACAACATGATTTACCTCAGGTTGTCAGGAAGCAACATTTTCAGGCAAATGCAGAGTAATAAATTGTAATACACGCCGCATATGTTTGACCCATGACCCTTGGCATTTGGTAAGGTAGGATTCTGTTCAGGAATGTGTGGAGGAAAATGACAGGAAAAAGGGGAGAAGACTACTTGGGAAAGTGACAAAAGAATGAATGAATAATAAAAATGAATGCATAAAAACCCAGTAAGTAAAATGTTATTTGACATATACGTAGGTACATAAGATACCCATCTATGCATGTGAAAATTAAACAGGTCAATATTCACAAGGCCGTGGGGCCAGATGGATTACCAGGACGTGTACTCAGAGCATGTGCGGACCAACTGGCAACTGTCTTCACTGACATTTTCAACCTCTCCCTGACAGAGTCTGTAATACCAACATGTTTCAAGCCGACCACCATGGTCCCTGTTCCCAAGAAAGCGAAGGTAACCTGCCTAAATGACTACCGGCCCGTAGCACTCACATCGGTAGCCATGAAGTGCTTTCAAAGGCTGGTCATGGCTCACAACAACACCATCATTCTGGAAACCCTAGACCCACTCCAATTCACATACCGCTCCAACATATCCACAGATGACGCAATCTCAATCTCACTCCACACTGCCCTTTCCAACCTGGACAAAAGGAACACCTACGTGAGAATGCTGTTCATTGACTACAGCTCAGCGTTCATCACCATAGTGCCCACAAAGCTCATCACTAAGCTAAGGACCCTGGGACTAAACACCTGCCTCTGCAACTGGATCCTGGACTTCCTGACGGGCCGCCCCCAGGTGGTAAGAGTAGGCAACAACCCATCTGCCACGCTGATCCTCAACACGGGGGCCCCTCAGGGGTTGTGCTTAGTCCCCTCCTGTACTCCCTGGTCACCCACGACTGTGTGGCCAAGCACGACTCCAACACCATCATTAAGTTTGCTGACGACACATCAGTGGTAGGCCTGATCACCGACAACGATGAGACAGCCTATAGGGAGGAGGTCAAAGACCTGGCAGTGTGGTGCCAGGGCAACAACCTCTCCCTCAATGTGAGTATGACAAAGGAGCTGATCGTGGACAACAGAAAAAGGAGGGGCGAACACGCCCCCATTCACATCAACGGGCTGTAGTGGAGCGAGTTGAGAGTTTCAAGTTCCTTGGTGTCCACATCACCAGCAAACTATCATGGTCCAAACATACCAAGACAGTCGTGAAGAGGGCACAACAAAACCCTTTCTCCCTCAGGAGACTGAAAAGATTTGGCATGGGTCCTCAGATCTTCAAAAAATTATACAGCTGTACCATCGAGAGCATCCTGACCAGTTGCATCACCTCCTGGTATGTCAAAAGTTCGGCATCTGACCGCAAGGCGCTACAGAAGAGTGTGCGTACGGCCCAGTACATCACTGAGGCCAAGCTTCCTGACATCCAGGACCTATATACCAGGCGGTGTCAGAGGAAGGCACAAAGTTCTTTCTGCTACCGCACGTCAAGCAGTACCGGAGCGCCAAGTCTAGGTCCAAAAGGCTCCTTAACAGCTTCAACCCACAAGCCATAAGTCTGCTGAACAATTAATCAAATGGCCACCCGGTCTATTTACATTGACACCCCCCCCCCCCCCCCCCCCCATTTGTTTTTACACTGCTGCTACTCGCTGTTAATTATCTATGCATAGTCACTTTACCCCGACCTACATGTATAAATTACCTCTAACCTGTACCCCCGCACATTGACTCGGTACCCCCTGTATATAGCTATTGCTATTTTCTTGTGTGGCTTACAATTTTATTTTTTACTTCAGTTTATTTAGTAAATATTTTCTTAACTCTATTTCTTGAACTGCATTGTTGGTTTAAGGGCTTGTAAGTAAACATTTCACGGTAAGGTCTACACCTGTTGTATTCGGCGCATGTGACAAATGCAATTGGATTTGATACGATTATTGCCAGTAGCTGTAGGAAGAAAACCTTTTTTTATGAGAGATGAATGAGCAACATAATATTTGCTTTATAATAGTTCTCACGGGATACTTTTATAGTTCAAAACCTGCTTGAGATGGATGACAAGTAGACACGTAATTTCCAGTTCACTGTTGAAGTCGACCGTCTGCAAATGCTATGCTGAGTACTGCTATTGAGTAAGTTGCCATGAATGCAATGAAAATGGACATTACACAAGTGGCTGGTAAAAACACATCTGCCTATTTATTCAATGCTGTACTACAAATTGTAAGCAAGCACAATACCATAGCCCTGCTACACACATACATGCAAGCACGCACACAAACACGCGCACACACACAGACACACACACACACACACACACACACACACACACACACACACACACACACACACACACACACACACACACACACACACACACACACACACACACACACACACACACACACACACATACACACTCAGATATAAGAGGACAATATGAAAGGGATCCTTTTTGTCCTGCTTGTGTGCTTCGCTCATGTCTACGTGCGTGCCTGTGTGATTGTGTGTCTTCAAAAGCGTGAGGCCTTTAAACAGTTGGGAGCATTGCTTTCCTATGCTGCCGTATGAGCGTATGGAGCAGCTCTGGCGCCTCATGGCCACGGTTATGTTTGGTGCCTACAGCTTTGATACCCGCTCACCAACGAACAAGACCAGGCAATAAACGCAAAGAGTAGGCTCCAGTGAGATATACCACCTCTAATGTGTGTGTGATGAGCTTTTAAGTGCTCCTGGAGAATTGCATATGGTAATAATTCACATGAAGTGATATCCCTGAGCCTAACTCGGAACATAACTCATTTGACCACACTCATTATGAACTACCACTAATTACCAACTAGCTCTCCTCTAGTCGCAGGAATAATAGCGAAAGAAAATAGTCTAATGAAAGGGTGTGGAATAGGAGCGATGCTCTTAAATACCCAAATCCTTAAATACAGGAGCCGGGCTGGGAGAGCTGCTGGGAAAATTATCTTAGCGCAAATGGTAAAAGGGAGGCCAGCACTGCTAGTCATCCAGACATAATATTAAAAACAACACAAGGGCTTTAAGATTTACCTTTACAAGATTTATTTAAGAGTCCTCACTTGGATAATGAAAAAAACACGAGTGAGAATGAACAGAATACGTGAGTGTCTGTACACGCCTGTGACTGTGCATATGAAAGTAAGACTCCCCTCTACTTCTCTCTCAGTGAGTTCTCTGTGCGGGGAGGGAGAGTGGCAGATGTTCCCCCATCCCCTCTCTCCGCGGCAAGGGCAGGAGCAGCGGATGGCATGGGGCACAGGGCAGACGGGGCAGGCTGGGCTGATGGGTGGAACTGATGGGCAGGGTTGTGGCTGGCAGGCTGAGAGCTGGCCCCCGCTAGCCCCCGCTGCGCCACACCACACCAGGGCTTCAGCGCCCCAGCGGGGGCACACTGCTCTGGTCCTCCATAAAAATAGCCCATCCCATTATTCTCAGGGCTCCCAGGAGGCTACAAGGTCTCCAGCATCATTACCAGGACTAAGGATGGGACTCCTCCAGCAGCCCCTCCCCTACCCTCTTCCCTCTAATTATAGGTCAAGCACTCTTTTTGTAAATTATAAAACCTTTGTTCTTATCGAGAAGAAGAGGAAAGATAGCATGGAGGAGGGAGGGAAAAAATAGGAGGGGGGAAAATTGTATAAAAATTGGAACAGGGGAAAAATTTCAATTATAAAACCGAGCTAATTTGGTATGACCAGCGACTGTCATGTGTGCTGACGGAGCTCCATTATGCAGTCATTTGGGCTCTTTCAAATTAGTTATGTTAATGTCCTGCGAGTGAATGTAACACTTGGATGGGACAAGATTTCAGCAATTAATTTCTACAGTCAGCGGAGAGACAAGCACATTTATTTCCCCCCTCTCAGGGAATTGGTTGTGGAGGGTGTGAGGTGGGGAGAGTGCATTCTGGAGCAGAGAACAAGCTAAACACAAGCCCTAAATAAAGCCGGAACAATGGGAGCCAATGCCTCCTCATTCATTCAATTGACAATGTTTTGCAGCTTAAACCTGTTTTATTAATTATGTTTGACATTTCCTTAATTAGTTTCATTTACACCAAATCAATCCCTGCTGCTGTACAGCGTCATTTATCATTTAAAAAAATTAGCATAGCCAGTGCTGACTTTTTCTACTTAATTATACATTAAAAGTGTCAGGCGTGCTTGCTGCCTGGCATTATCTGCGGCAGAAAGGTTTGTGGCTGGACAGGGGTGGCATTAATCATCGGGCGGGCGCGGGCAAGGGGTGCTCCCGGTCGCCGGCAGGGGAGCCGAGCGGGGCTTCTCATTTTCCGAGCCGAGGCACCCGGGGCCCGGGCGATCCAGCTGACCTATGAGGAGAGGTAGACAAATCAACGACCTCCAGCCCAAAACAGCCGCAGCGTGTTTGGTGTTTACCCACCCAGATGAGGGGAAGGGAGGGAGGAGAAACAGAGAAGCATGCATATGAGAAATATAGCTGAATAAACAACGTATGTAGTTCAACTCAAGGAATGGCAGCGTAGGAAATGGTAGCTGTTGTTTGAATATGGGATATTATAATAGAGTCAATTATTCATGATATACAGGCTGTCAATGAGGCCTGTTATAATATAAAGCCATAAAACCTCAATAACTACAGCATGGATGCCATTTAGCGAATTACACATAGTGCTGAGTATGTGACATTGATATAATACCGTTGACTTCTTAAGCCGGAGCCAGAATGTGACCAATGGTTCCAGAGAAATGAGCTTTGGTCCAGGCTTTGCTCCAATATTGTCTGTGGCTTACTGTAGGTTTGATACCCAGCTTGGTCCTGTATTCCACAACTAAGACAGCCCTCCCCTCTTTTACACTTGAACCTAAAATAAAACTAAGCAGCATGTTTAATAATATTATTTTCAGTGGGTGCTTCAATTTGTGTTTATTAGTACACGTGTGAATTGGAAATGTTTTTGTTGCTTATCCCACTTTACCTGAGACCACTTTGTAGAGTGTGGTCAAGGCCAGGGTCTGCCATCATCTACGGCAACCCTGGAGCAATTAGGGTCAAGTGCCTTGCTCAAGGGCACATCGGCAGATTTTTCACCTTGGGGTTTCGAACTAGCAACCTTTCCTTTTCTCAACACTGTAACCGCTAGTCTACCTACCGCCCTTCAGTTAATTATTGACATTGAATCGCAAACTAATATAAATGAATGAGCAACTCTGTGACTTGATGTATGTTTTAACACCGGGGGGAAAAACAACTCCCACCACCGACTGGCGAGGGAAAATGGCCCCCTACCTACCCCACCTCCTTTTCTGACTATAACAGTATTTCTCAAGACATGATCCTCAACACTGACAAATGGAAAGCTACAACATCCGACAAGCCAGCTAGAGAGGAAATCATTTGAGTGTTGAGCTAAGTATGGCTTCAGATGTTGAGATGTAAATTGGCAGGTTATCAGATTTTATGATCAGAAGTGGAGGCGACATCTGAGCCTAGTGGCTTCTGCATGGAGAACACACTATCTAATTGATCAAAAATGAAACCAAAAGGAGGTGGTTCCACGGTTTCGGGCGGACATCCCCTCCCTGTTCTCTTCAATAGGGACACGCCAGAGCCTTAGCCCGAGTGGCGCAGCGGTCTAAGGCATTGCATCTCAGTCCTATAGGCGTCTCTACAGACCCTGGTTTGATTCCAGGCTGTATCGCAATTGGCCGTGATTCCCTTAGGGTGGTGCACAATTGGCCCAGCGTCGTCCGGGTTTGGCCGGGGTAGGCTGTCATTGTAAACAATATTTTGTTCTTAACTGACCAGCCTAGTTAAATAAAGGTTCAATAAAATAGAGTAACATGTTCCTCGCTGCAGGAATGATGTTGTCTTAGTCTTGATGAGTATGCCTCTGCTTGATGTATGCCTCTGCTTGAGTCACAGGACTAACAAAAAAACGTGCAAAACATCACTGAATGTGGTCAGGTTATTTGTTTTCCAACTTCCAACATTGTGGGTGAGTTGAGCTAAGGGAATCAGGGGAAGGGGGAATAAACCGAGGCCGGCTTAGAGGAGGCTGACCCAATCCACTGATCACCTACAAAGCCCTGTAGTGAATAGCTGCATCAAGATGTATAAAGAAAAAAAGGTGGCTTTGCCCGTGTCCTTCAAGGGCGACACAAAAGAGAGGCGGGCGACAAAGGGGCTGATGAAGTGGCTAAGGCTCTGGCGTGTCCCAACAGGAGGGGGCGGGAGGGCGGCGGGAGGCGGCTACACGGGCACGCATCACTGCTCCCTCCCGCCCTCTGCCTGGCCAGGGCTAAAGCACCGCAGCGTCGTCATCGCGCAGGGCCCAGCCACCAGGGTCATTAGCCTAAACACTGCCGGCTCAAGAGCACAAGACGTAATTGCAAGAAGCCAGATCAATACAACATTTTTGGGGGGAGAAAAATCTTTTGCCCTTGCTGGCAGACAGCACACTGCTTTCACATTAATTCCCAATCTAGGGGAAGGAGCGAGAGAGCATCAAACATCCTTATTCAGAGAAGTTCCTAATCAGCATATTAATGGTAGCACGTTATTCACCAAAGAATGTTCCTTTTTAAAAATAAAAATAGTTTAAATAGGCCCAAGCCACTTTTCTCTCATAAAATATTATAATTTATATAAGTGATCATCCTAAAAGCAGACCCCCCCCCCCCCCCCCCCCTCACCCCCACATCACTAAGCACCACTACTATCAATTCCCCGACCAAAAGTACCCCTTTAAATTCAAAACATTTCCTGTATCAAGGATTAGGATTCCTTTCAGGCATTATGAGAGCCGCATGCGAAAATATGATGATGAATTCATGGGCCTAAAACTCTAGAGTCGTAGTTCTACATGGGCAAACGGAGAGAGGGGGAAGATAATCTATTTGGACTGCATATATACCATTACTCTTGCATTGTGTCGCCACTTTTCATAATGACTGGGATAAGTGTCCTGCTGGAAATGCGCCTTCTGACAATAGAGGAAGATATTACTTGGTTAAAAGCTTGGCTCCTGTGGGTAAAGATGCTGAAGAATAAAGAGTATCCGTCATGGCTAACGAGCTATAAGGATAGCACATCGCTTTTATAAATCACTAGATCTTGCTGTTTATTTAAATTCATTGGTGCCTCATTATAACTGAGCTATGCACTTTAAGGTCTGAGTTGATTAGGAGTGCCATAGCTCAAAATGGCTTTTAATTCAGTGAAACGCGCTCTGACCTTGCGCCATAACCCTGAGTGAAACACACGGCGATTCCCACATTAATAATGATGCTACCTTTACTGGGCTGCTACTTAAAATATGTATTATTAGTTACCAGCAATGGCACATTTATCAAACCAAATTACCCTTCGGTGTAAAACTGCTTAATTCTGGGTCCCTGTACCCCTCTGCACTATTGCCTGCTCTTTAGAAAGGGCCTGAATTAAATGCTGGGATGAAATGTCAGCTTAATAGGAAGGGGAGCAGGTCGGATGGGATGCACACTTGATCATTCCCCAGTGGCCTTCAGGATACAGCCAATGTGTCTTCCTGAGGGGAAATTCACACGGACATCCAACTGTAGACCTTCACACCATGCACAGGGAAGGCACACGTAAAATACTTAGCATATACTTTGTAACAAAATGAAAAACACAATGTTCATTCTTATTTTAATTTAGCCTAGTTTAGATAATGAGGTAAAATTATAAACCTGCCTTGGAAATAAAAAACTAAAAACATCTTCAATTAGAAATTACAATTATGTTTTTAATTTATGTATATTTTATCACTCCGTTAAAATATGTGCTATCATGATTTGTTCCAGTATTGGAATGCTGAAAGATAATGCTGTGTATGTTACCATATGCCGGTTCTCAAATGGTCTGTTGCTCCTTTAGCCTAAATGACACACACACACACACACACACACACACACACACACACACACACACACACACACACACACACACACACACACACACACACACACACACACACACACACACACACATATATACACACACACACACACACACACACACACACACACACACACACACACACACACACACACACACACACACACACACACACACATATATACACACACACACACACACACACACACACACACACAGATCACGCTGTGGGCCACATATAGAGACGGGGCACAGGCAGCAGGCACTAAAGACGTGTCATTGTTCAGCCCTGTAGACCTGGGAGAGACTGATTACTTTGACCAATCGGATAAATGATTAGATCAATTAAGGTCTTTGGAGTGGGCATGGGCGGCACAGCGTGCTGAAGTCAGAGGGCCTATCAGAACCGCCTCATTAGGTCCCTGGACCCGACCCAACAAACACAGTACAAAGAACAGTCAGGGGACACCTAGAAATAGATAGAAATAGAAATTGCATTATAGATCCAACAACAACAGGAGTAGATCCCTTACAGTTGGAAGATACAACATAAGCCCTAATGGGATCAATTGTGTTTATTGGATTGGAACGTGTCAAGACAATAGGTAGAACACACTGAACATTATCTCACACAAGTGGAGTGAGTGCGTTCTGCAAGTAGACTGTAGAATACACTGGCAGTGAGAAGGAGATCAATGCACATGCATTTAGGTGAAGCCGCACTCTTCTCTTCACAACGGGGAGAACAACAGTCAGCTCAACAATCATTTACAATACCGGGGGCGAGTTATGTAGAACAGCCACTTCAGGCAAAACAAACATGCTTCTGATATCATACATACATACAGACATACAGACATACAGACAGACAGACAGACAGACAGACAGACAGACAGACAGACAGACAGACAGACAGACAGACAGACAGACAGACAGACAGACAGACAGACAGACAGACAGACAGACAGACAGACAGACAGACAGACAGACAGACAGACAGACAGACAGACAGACAGGAACACCCTGGCACATCTGAGCACGTGGCAATGGTGGAGCAGCTACAGAGGCCCTCTGCATAATGTCTACAGCACAACTGTAGCATCCATGTGACAACAGTAAGGTTTAGGAGGATGCATCTTTCCCACAAAGCCTTTAATCTTTTAATCTGAAGCATACAGCAAGTGTATACCCTAGTCACATGACTACCTTTGGTAAAAAGGTATAAAAAAAATATATAATTTAAAAAAGAGAGGTTTGATTCACTGTAAAGGGAGACGCACAATGGAGGCCTTTCCCCCCGGGCTAAAAATACTCTAATCTGTTGTGTATGTACACAAATAACAGCCTTACACCTGAATAGCACTGATTATTGGCCTTCCAAACTTATTAACAGAGGGATCTGTTTCTCTTCATGTTTTTGTTGTGAGCGAAGACTCACAATTTTCTCCTTCAGATTTACTCTACCCCATCTTTGTTCGGCTAATCTTCCCTAAACAGCTAGATTATAGCAATTTACACCATGAGGAGAACGCATAAGTGAGAATTGAAGCAACTCAAGCTTTCAGGCATCTTGCTTCTTCGTTGATTCACTTAGGTTCTATGAAACACGCCGCATGGATTTGATACAGTCATTACTGCGGCACAATGCTTTGGAGATGTCAACCACACTAAAGTTGGGGGAACTACGATGAAGAGTCAAATGAATGCCTTTTGAACAAATCTAAAAGCACATCTGAGAAAATGTGAATAGTTGGAACACTGCTCAAACTTTCCCCATGCAGTGACATATACGTTCTAAGCACAGTTGGGTAGGTTACTTTCTAAATGTAATCCGTTACAGTTACTAGTTACCTGTCCAAAATGTAGTTACTTTTGGATTACTTCCCCCTTAAGAGGCTTTAGAAGAAGACAAAAATGTACGTTACCAATTGAACGACATCTATTGCAGGATAAATCAATGTTAAAGTTTACCTAGCTGGCCATATATGGATGTTAAGTTTGACTTTATCAGTTAGTTATGTAGGCTTCTTCTAACCCATCGCTTCCTACTACATATAATAATACGATTCAATTATATCTTTACTTGAATATATATAATTTACACGTCCGAATGGATGTAGCAATTACGGATTGTCCCTTGAAGTCTATCAAGAGTGTACGAGTTTAGGAGTGTACAAGTCTCCATTAGGCCTATGGATTTTTTTTTATTTTTTATCAGCATTAATTAGAATGAGCAATAAAAGGCCATCTTTTATTCCATAGGCTGGGATGCGCACTATGCAGCTGTTGCAAGAGCGCATTTTTTACTGTCTGTCCACTGGTTAAAAAACAATGATTGACAGGCAGCGTAAACATCTTGAATTCAACCATTATTGGTTTGAAATACACATTTAGATTTGTGAACAGCCATCCACAACAACCACAATCCGTAAGGTGTAAATAGCTAAATGAGAGAGCAGCAGTGTGATTCACATCAAGGCGCTTCGTAGATATCAATAATAAGTGATATCTGTATCACCGTAGACTACACCACCGCTGTCATCCTTACCTCCAAGCGTTTATTCAAGTTGGATATACTTTGGATCCCGACACCAGTCGCACCATTGGAAGAAATTGCTAGGAATGTAGCCTACAAAAGCATATTTCTGCTCTTTTCCCACGATCCATCAAACACATTTGGTGTGTCATCATAGTGGTCTCTGACTTGTGGTCAGAGAAGTGTCAAAGATGTTTTTCTTCGAAAACCTCCTTTCTGAATTTAAAAGTAATCCTCGAAGTAATCATCTAGTTTTTCAAAAGTATCTGTAATCAGATTACAATATTTTTGCTGGTAACGTAACGGATTACAGTTACCGCTGTTTTGTAATCGGTTACTCCCCAACCCTGGTTCTAAGTCCTACTATGGCCAGCAGAAAACTGCAGGTAGCAACATCCTTGTCTGCTGTCCTTCATGTTTTAATAAGAGAGTGAATGTGATAAGGCAGAGACAGGAGAGGACTAGTCTCCATAGAGCAGTGTCAGGCTGGTCTCTGGGCAGGGGGGTGTTGTTTCTGCATGGCCCGAGCCCCGGGGGGGGGCAGACAGACAGAGAGAGGGGG
This sequence comes from Salvelinus namaycush, assembly GCF_016432855.1. Lineage (NCBI taxonomy): Eukaryota > Metazoa > Chordata > Actinopteri > Salmoniformes > Salmonidae > Salvelinus > Salvelinus namaycush. The sequence continues at coordinate 6,168,417 of NC_052324.1, read as the reverse complement.
CTCCGCTGAACCCAAAGACAACGCAGAGGCCACAGGCATCCCACAATCCCCTCTGATTCCGCCTGTCATCTTGCTGCGCTCCAGCGGGGTGGCAGGGGTTGGCAGCGAGGAGGCTAGAGTGAGGCAGCGCAGGGCGGGGTGTCGGGGCGGTGGGGCTCAGTCCCTGCTCTGAGCCCTGATTCCACCACATTAGATGGTGTGTGTTTGTGCCCTGGGGACCGGCTCTGCCTGTGTTTGGGTACTTTGTCAGATGACTCAGTCTGTGTGATTTATGAGCTCTGGAAAGGTTGCATTTCCAGCGCGTGTGGACGTCCGCATGGTAAATGGAGAAATTCTGAATTTATTAACATACAATGAATGATGATTAATGTTTTGGTATAGATCACGCGCTCTTTTAGATGTCTCCGCGTGGGGTGATATATGCGGCAATAAAAATATATGTACGTACTCAAAACCACATTGCGTGAGTGTCGGGCCCTCTGCTGTTTTAAACACATCCACGTCTGTGTATTGATGGTGTTGGAGAGCTCTACAGAGTGATATTCAAAGTAACTCTCCGGACATATACACAGTGTAAAGGGACTTTTCCTGAATGCATTATCCTCCACCGAAAGTGAACCGTGCTCTTTGTGGCATCAGGATCTTGATCAATGAGGAAATGTATAAATTAAGACCACCAAGTGCCGGCAAAAAAAAAAAAGCAATTTAAGGCTAGATCAGGACGCATTTGCCAATCCATTCGTCAAAATCCCCCCTACTATTAACTTCGGTATTCCATAACACAGCTTGTGTCTCTCATCAGCTTTTTCAATATATTTTCAAATACGTTAGCGGCTCTGTGCAGAAGCGCTGTGTTCACCCTAGGCCAATTACAGGCAATGAACCTTGGATGTGTGCAGTGCAGGGTTCCCTTACAAATGGGCCTTTTCAACACTCAGGCCGCCACTAGTATACAGGGTGCACTGAGAGAATGTCCCACAGTTAGTGAGAGTAAAGAAAACAGAGGATTAAATTTGCAAGGGGCACGTTTCTGACAGGGATGGGGAGGTTCTCATCTGTTAATGTGTCCTGGAGCTAGACAAGCAGCCCCCTCATCTTAAACATCCCAGGCTGACAGATACACTGCTCATGCACTGACCTCATCCCTTCAGAGAGGTTTGACCAGGATGGATTTCACAAGCTGGAGTGTTTGCATGCATCACTGTGTGTTTGCAGGTGGGTGAATGGATGAGAGAGAGTTTGTGTGATGTGATTGTGTGTGTGTGTGTGTGTGTGTGTGTGTGTGTGTGTGTGTGTGTGTGTGTGTGTGTGTGTGTGTGTGTGTGTGTGTGTGTGTGTGTGTGTGTGTGTGTGTGTGTGTGTGTGTGTGTGTGTGTGTGTGTGTGCGTGCATGTGCGTTAAGTCCAGAATATATGCACGTGGTGCTGTCAGAGGGGGCGGTGGAGGGTGATGAGGGATAGAGGGAATCAGAAACACATTGGGCTGGGAATGGATGTGAGCCACAGGGTCACCCTGGCACAACACTGCTGCCTCTCACATCATTACCCTCATCCTCCTAATGCGCTCCTCACTTAGAGATAATAAAAAAAACTGGCCTGGCAATACACACAGACACACAAAATCCTATAGCACCGCTGAAATAGTTTTTGTCTTACTTTTGGTTTGCCTCAGAATATCTACAAGCCCACAAATCAACAGAAAATGTAAAACATTACACTTAAAACAGGACTTCAACCCTTGTAACATATTGTGGGTAGTTTATATTTTGAGTTTGTGATCTCCCTAAAAACTCCTGCAGGTTTACACATTAAACAGCAGACGTAGGCAGCCACCCACACTGATACCACACACACCATCTCTCCTTTCAAAGACAACTGCCGTTTTAGACGGAGCTCTACTGGGGAAAGTATACCTATTCAGCTGCATGATCTCAGTAAAATCACATTGCTCTCGACCTGTAACTGAAACCCTCCTCCCCTTTTCCTGCATGAGGGCTTTTCAGAACGGAGAGATCTGGGAGCGGTGTAGGGGAGGGTGGAGGGGGGGTGGGGGTTGAAGAGGAGACGAGGGCAGGAGATATGATGCAGAAGAGTGAAAGAGAGAGGTAACCCAAGCATAAAATAACTTCAATCTAACATCCTCTCAGTGGGCGTCAGGAAGGAAATAGCAATCCCACCATTGCCCGGCACTCAGGGGGTTCCTCCCCACCACCCCGCCCCTCACTGACCCATGGAGAAGAGGATCATGGGAGAGTGCTCAGCGGGCAGGGGATGAGACAAACCCAGTTCAATTAAGGCTTGGCGCCGCCTCGTCAGCACTGCAGATGAGGTGTCAAAGAGTTCACGTGGGGGATAGATCACACTCACACACACACACCCAGGCTGCACTGATTCCAGGCACTACCTACTACCCTTTTTTTGGCTTCCTTTTCCCGGATGCTAAACGATTACAATGCTGCTATTTCCGAGGCTTTCTTGTGGGGCGGCTTGGTCTAAAGGGTCGTCAACCCCTGTGTGTCCCCTCCCGCAGGGCTAGAGGACTCTGGGATAGATAAACTCCTTATCGAATTTGTGCAATAGCTGTGATCCACCCCGACACACCTAGAAAATGACATTTAAAGGTCAAAGAGACATGTACAGCCGTTAGGAGGGCCACTCCAGTCTCACACTGCACATTACAGAGCGATGAGATAGCTAGGGGAGTCTGATCACAAAGCAAGGTACAACCACGAGAAAGACAGAGAGAGCAATACAGAGAGACTCTAAAATTAGATGCTTTCCGCGGAGAGAGAAATGTCTAAGAACAGTGCCAAGTTGCCAGGTTGCTTCTCTCTAACCACCGAGGGAAATCAACTCATTGTGTTCAGTTCTTCAGAAAAAACACGGTGTTTTCGCAATGCATCATATCATTCGAGCTCAACCACTGCAATCAGAAAAGTGTGCCATCTTTTGTAAAAAAAAAAAAAAAGATTATTTTTAGGTGGGATGCGTGGAGGAGAGGGGAGGTGTACAGGGCCACAGCAGGGGGCCAAACAGGGGGCCAACCGACCCTGCGATGCTAGCGGCCGTTCCTGCCAAGGCTTTCCAGGAGACATCTCTCTCGCTCTGATTAGATTGACATTAACATAATATCAGCTTTGTCACCTCATAGGCCAATTGTGAAAGAAAGTGCCATCCTTTTCTTTTACCCAGGCAGGCAGGGATCCTGAGTTAGAAGCCGATTTCCCCCTCCTCCTGCGCGCTCGGCTTGGGAGATAGAAGCTGGATTTGGCCCGCGTCCTCGCCTCTTCTCCAACACGGGGCTGGTGTCAGGGAGCCAACTCTCCCAGCCCAGCTCCACTGATTAGCACAGGCAGATTATTAGCCAGGCATCTCCTGGAACAACACACTGCTGCTGCTGTCTATTCATCCTGCTTTGTCTCTTTTAATGGATTGTCCCATACATGTCTAATCAGCCTGCCAAGAAAATGTAAAGAAATAAACTATCAACTGACTCCTATTCAAGCCTTGAGCACCCAGGAGAAACATTGTGGTTGATGGTGTTGATGGGAGTGTAGTGTTGCTTATGTGGACGTATCACACAACTATTCACCCGCATCCTGGAAGAGCCTCTGCCTCTTTACCACCCTCTCTTTTTTGCTCTCTCTCCATCCTCCACTCTCCTCCTCTATCACACACCTGTCCTGCTGCCAAGACTTTACCTCCCCAACCGCAGGAAGTGGGCATTCTGCACTAAAACTTGTGCAGCACCTTATCTGTTCGCCACACACTTACACCCAGCATCTGACGCCTCTCCCTCTCTCCTCACGCCAGAAATGTGCCCGCCTCCTCTCCCCCACCCTCTCTCTCTCTCACACACTCCTTCTCTCTCTCACACACTCCCTCTCCCTCTCTAGAGCTTTGCATTTGAAATTGAACAGACACGCAGCCAATTTATCATAGGCTGACACGTGTCATGTCCAAGGCCTAACCGCGGGGACCAACAGTAGGCAGTGCATTTATCCCTTTGTTGTCGGTAAAAACCTAGACAATAGCGGGGGCTATTAAAAAGGGGGAGAGAGGGGGAATGAAGAAAGGTGAGAGAGCATTGCATACATCTGCTGTTTTTCCCTGAGAAAGGTGAGGGACCCCGGTGAGGTTGTAGCAGCACATTTTCCCCACCAACAATCAGCTGTCTGGAGAGAAGATGCCAGGAGTGTCTCCGTGTCAGAATGCAAAGCAAAGAGAGAAGTGGAGCAGGTCGAGGGGAGCTCACGCATGGGATGGGATCAATCCTTTGTGCTGCCATTGTCCATTGAGCTTTGATAGTTCAGCAGAAAACAAGGCTCAAATAGGGTGCTTCACAAATATACAGAGCTCTGTCAAGAGATTTTGAAGCGGGTATATGCTAAAGTCCTAATATTCTGTCTCACAAACTTTCTCACACTCTCTAGAACTAGGGATGTAATGATTCACCGATATGCATCGGTCCCCGATTCAAGTGTTTAAGATATGACTGCGTTGGTCCACGGAAAATCGATTCAAATGTTACAAATCGCTCTCAGCTTTGAGAGGCTAGTTAAGGATCAAATCACCTCCACCTTACCCAACACCCTAGACCCACTGCAATTTGCATACTGCCCCAATAGATCCATGGATGACGCAGTCGCCATCGCACTGCACACTGCGCTATCCCATCTGGACAAATGGAATAAGTACTTAAGACTACTGTTCAGCTACAGAATACTGTAAAATACCGTAAGAATACTGACTACAGCTTAGCTTTAAACACCATAGTACCCTCCAAGCTCCAAATTCATCATTAAGCTCAGGGGCCCTGGGTCTGAACCTCGCCCTGTGCAACTGGGTCCTGGACTTCCTGACAGGCTGCCCCCAGGTGGTGAAGGTAGGCAACAACCCCTCCACTACACTGATCCTCAACACAACGGCCCCATAAGGGTGTGTGCTCAGCCCCTCCCTGTACTCTCTGTTCTCCCATGACTGTGTGGCCACGCACATCTCCAACTCAATCAAGTTTGCAGACGACACAACAGTGATAGGCCTGATTACCAACAACACTGAAACGGAGAAGGTGAGGGCCCTGGCAGAAGTGGTGCCACGAAAATAACCTCTCCCCCAACGTCAACAAAACGAAGGATCTGATTGTAGACTTCAGAAGACACCAGAGGGAGCACACCCCCATCCACATCGATGGGCCGCAGTGAAGAAGGTGAAAGGCTTCAATTTCCTCAGGGTACACATCACTGACAATCTGAAATGGTCCACAAATACAGACAGTGTGGTGAAGAAGGCACACTGGGGGCTCTTCAACATCAGGAGGCTGAAGAAATTCAGTTTGTCGCCGAAGACCCTCACAAACTTCTACAGATGCACCATTGAGAGCATCTTGTCAGGCTGTATCACCGTCTGGTACGGCTACTGTACCGTCTGCAACCCCCGGGTTCTCCAGTGGTATGGTATGTCCAACGCATCACCAGGGGCACACTGCCTGCCCTCCAGGACATCTACAGTACCCGGTGTCACAGGATGGCCAAAATGAACATCAATGAACATCAATGGCCATGGCCTTTTCATCCACGATACCATTCAGTAACCGAGGTCAGTACAGGTGCATCAAAGCTGGGACCAAGAGACTGAAAAACAGCTTCTATCTCAAGGCGATCAAATTGTTAAATAGTCACCACTAGCCAGTAACCTGCCCTGAACTTAAGTCACTAGCCGGCTACCACCCGGTTACTCAACCCTGCACCTTAGAGGCTGATGTTTATGTACATAGACATGGGAACACTGGTCACTTTAATAATGGAACACTGGTCACTTTAATAATGTTGATATACTGTTTTACCCACTTCATATATACTGTATTCTAGTCAAGTCCATCCTATTTAACTATCGCTGTACATTTACAGTACTATTATATATTACGTATTCAGATATGACATATTTTATCTACATACTGTCCATAATGTCTATACATCCCCTCAGATATTGTCACGCTCGTCGAAATGAATGGACCAAGGAGCAGCGTGCGTAGAGTTCCACATATTTTAATTAATCGAAACTCACCAAACAAAAACAATCAAGCACAAACGAAACGTGAAGGTAATGGCGTGCACACAGGCAACTAACCAAAAAACAAGATCCCACAATCTAAGGTGGGAAAAAGCGCTGCCTAAGTATGATCCCCAATCAGAGACAAAGATAAACAGCTGCCTCTGATTAGAAACCACACTAGGCCAACAAAGAAATAGAAACATAGATTTGCCCACCCAAGTCACACCCTGACCTAACCAAATAGAGAATAAAAGGCTCTCTAAGGTCAGGGCGTGACAGATATATTGCATATTTTATCTACATACTGTCCATAATGTCCATACATCCCATCATATATATATACAAACAGCATATATATATGCTGCATATATACTCCAGACTCCGAAATTGCTCGTCCTAATATTTCTATATTTATTAATTCCATTCTTTTACTTTTTTAGATTTGTGTGTATTGTTAGATATTACTGCACTGTTGGAACACAAGCATTTTGCTACACCCACAGTAACGTCTGCTAAATATGTGTATGCAAATAATAAAATGTGATACCTCATCTTCTGTGACAACTGATGCGTCCTCTCCTTCAGTGTCGAACTAAGCATGTAACTATTTTGACAGTCATTGATCTGCAAGTCATTTTGCATGGCAAAACCCTTGGGCATATCAGTAGCCTGGTCAAACTGCACACTGTGCCCAGCATCGTGCGCCGACCAACGCCAGGCAATGGCTTGCATGACGTTAGCCTTTATAAGTAGACTGGCAACCTATGAAATTTGTGAAGTTATTATTATCTCCGCCTGTTGAAAACTGAGTTTTACCAGAATAAAAGTCAGCTACCAGAGACACAACTCTTTATCTGGCTATACCTACTAAACGGGGCTTACAATAGATTTTATTTTGTTTGTTCAGGCTCACCATCAGTAATAGTTTTAGTATTTTAGCTTTAAACAATCCTCGTACTGTATATGGTCATGATATACAGCGTAAAGTTGATCATTTCATAACAAGGAATCACTTTTGCGAGGCGCACTGCATGGCCAAAGCTGGAGGACAAAATAAGCTCACTAAAAACTTCCAAACGGTCAAAACCATCTGGTTTTGAGATGGGGTGGAATCCAAAGTTGTGCTATATATTCATTGGCTATGTCAAAATGTGTCAATTATAAATGTTGATACATAACTAGCTCAAACACTTAATCTGCAAAAATGACAAGTTAATTAATGGGTGATGGTTATTTCAGAACCAAAGTGGGTACCACATCTAATAGTGGGGTGGTAGATTCCTATTCTCCCTTACGGCTCAGATCAGATGCCTACATAGTATACAGCAGTTTCCCAACCCTGGTCCTCGAGTACCCCCAAACAGTACACATTTATATTATAACCCTGGACAGGCACACCTGATTCAACTTGCCAATTAATCATCAAAGCCTCAATTAATTCAATAAGGTGTGTTTGTCAAGGGCAACAACAAAACTGTGTACCGTTGGGGGTCCTCAAAGACCAGGGTTGGGAAACATACAGTGCATTCGGAAAGTATTCAGACCCCTTTACACTTTTTCCACATTTTGTTACTTTACAGACTTATTATAAAATTGATTACAATTAATTTTCCCTCATCAATCTACACACCATACCCCATAATGACAACGTAAATTTTTTTTAAATAAATTTGAGCAAATCTATAAAGAAATATTAAACTGAAATAACTTATTAACGTAAGTATTCAGACCCTTTGCTAAGAGACTCGAAATTGAGCCCAGTGCATCCTGTTTCCATTGATCATCCTTGAGATGTTTCTACAACTTGCTTGTAGTTCATTCGGAAAGTTTTCAGACCCCTTGACGTTTTCCACATTATGTTACGTTACAGCCTTATTCTAAAATTGATTAAATTACATTTTAGCTCATCAATCTACACACCATACCCCATAATGACAGCCTTATTCTAAAATTGATTGTCAGGTTGGATGGGGAGTGTCACTGCGTCGCTGGTCGCTGGTCTCTTCAGAGATGTTCGATCGGGTTCAAGTCCGGGCTCTGGCTGGGCCACTCATGGACATTCAGAGACTTGCCCCGAAGCCACTCCTGTGTTGTCTTGGCTGTGTGCTGAGGGTGGTTTTCCTGTTGGAAGCTGAACCTTTGCCCCAGTCTGAGGTTTTGAACAGGTTTTCATCTAGTCTCCCAGTCCCTGCCGCTGAAAAACATCCCCACAGCATGATGCTGCCACCACCGTGCTTCACCGTAGGGATGAAGCCAGGTTTCCTCCAGATGTGACGCTTGGCATTCAGGCCAAAGAGATCAACCTTGGTTTCATTAGACCAGAGAATCTTGTTTCTGATGGTCTGAGAGTCCTTCAGGTGCCTTTTCGCAAAGTCCAATCAGGCTGTCATGTGCCTTTTACTGAAGAGTGGCTTCCGTCTGGCCACTCTAACATAATGGACTGATTGGTGGAGTGCTGCAGAGATGGTTGTCCTTCTGGAAGGTTCTCCCATCTCCACAGAGGGACTCTGGAGCTCTGTCAGAGTGACCATCAGGTTCTTGGTCACCTCCCTGACCAAGGCCCTTCACCCCCGATTGCTCAGTTTGGCCGGGCGGCCAGCTCTAGGAACAGTCTTGGTGATTCAAAACTTCTTCCATTTAAGAATGATTGAGGCCACTGTGTTCTTGAGGACCTTCAATACTGCAGAAATGTTTTGGTACTCTGCCCCAACACAATCCTGTCTCAGATTTCTACGAACAAATCCTTCGACCTCATGGCTTGGTTTTAGCTTCTTACATGCACTGTCAACTGTGAGACATTATATAGACAGGTGTGTGCCTTACCAAATCATGTCAAATCAATTGAATTTACCACAGGTGGTTTCCACTCAAGTTGTAGAAACATCTCAAGGATGATCAATGGAAACAGGATGCACCTGAGCTCAGTTTCGAGTCTCATAGCAAAGGGTCTGATTACTTACGTAAATAAAGTATTTCTGGGGTTTTTTCTCGAAAAACCTGTTTTCACCATGTCATTATGGTGTATTGTGTGTAGATTGATGAGGAAAAACATGTGTTTAACGCATGTTAGAATAAGGCTGTAACGTAACAAAATGTGGAAAAAGTGAAGGGTTCTGAATACTTTCCGAATGCACTGCACATACTTCAAGGAGCAACCTCTGGAACTAGAAAGACCCTAGAAAGTTCTGGCAAATTCAGCCTTTATTTCTACGTTGCCACTTAGATGCTTTCAAAAGCTACAATAAAGAGGACAAGTAATACTCAAATGTAATCAGTCATGAACGATGAAAGGGGAAATAATGTCTAAAGAGCAGTGTAGAAAACCTTTAGCGTTTAATCGCATTATCACGGCTTCCCTCTCTTTGAACAAGGTCTTAAAAGAACAGAAATTCCTTATCATTGTCCTGTACAAATAAAGGAGAGGGAGATGACCCTGCTTGATAAGAACGTCATTTAAAAGTATGTATATTATTCTACTAATGTGGACAGGGTGAAGATAAGGAGTGAGGGGACAGAAGCTAATGAGATTAGGTGTGTGTGCGCATGGGTGTGTGTGTGTGTGTGTGTGTGTGTGTGTGTGTGTGTGTGTGTGTGTGTGTGTGTGTGTGTGTGTGTGTGTGTGTGTGCGTGTGTGCGTGTGTGCGTGTGTGTGTGTGTGTGCAGAGACGTCATGCACATAGGGAGCACAAGGGCACGTGTCCCCTCAGATTTGTCCTGTTTAACGCCATTGGCGTCGGCTAATGGGGACCCTAATCAATCAAATTAGAACCAGAAGAGTCGAAGCCCTGTCTAAGCCGGGGGGGGGGGGGGGGACGACTACTAAGCTAAAAGTAAATTGTTTTAAAAAGGCCATAACAAGGATAATTTTGCTATTTGATTTTGAAAAAATTATTTGATGAAAAAAATGTTTTGAACTTACTGCTATTAGCCCAGACAAACACATTGCATAACATATTCAATAGATGGAGCAAGAGATAGTTGAAGGTCTAACCGTTCGGACGCTACAGACGATTTTGTGAGAAGACCAATTTTTGGGACGTCTCATGGTCTGACAAACATCGCTTAAAGCTCTGCCACCTGTTACCGCAGATGTGGAAGTGCGACGTAGGCGGCTGAGGTGGATTGAGAGGCATCCAATGCCAAAAAACATATCTCTATTTTTAACTGAATGATTTTTAGGGGAATTTTTGTGCTATGCCAATTAGATTTCACATCGACTTTTGAGGGAACACATTTTTATTTGTTGCTGTCGATTCTGTGTGACACGACTAGCCACCTAGGACTTTTAAGAAGTCGACTTTAGCTATCCTAGATAGGTTCCCAATCTCACAACCTCATAACTAGCTACCAGGAATGCCTTTCAGGCTATCAATCAAGATATAGTAGCTATCTTGTCTACAGGTAATTGCCAAAATGAAGGAAACCAACATAGCGTCTTATTAGGGCGTTGGGCCACCACGAGTCAGAACAGCTTCAATGCACCGTGGCAGATTCTACAAGTGCCTGGAACTCTATTGGAGGGATGTGACAGCATTCTTCCATGAGAAACTCCATCATTTGATGTTTTGTCGGTGTTGGAAAACACTGTCTCAGCTGCTGCTTCAGGATCTCCCATAAGTGTTCAATTGGGTTGAGATCTGGTGACTGCCATGGAATATGGATTACATCGTGTTCATGCTCATCAAACCATTCAGTGACCACTTGTACCCTGTGGATGGGGGCATTGTCATTCTATGGGGGCATAGGCATGATAGCAAAAATAATGGTCGACCCAGAATTTTTATACATGACCCTTTGCATGACGGAATGCTAATTGCTTAATTAACTCAGGAACCACACAGGTATGGAAGCACCTGCTTTCAATTTAATTTGTATACCTCAATTACTCAAGTAGATCCATTATTTTGGCAGTTCCCTGTATGTTAGCTGCTATGCCTGCTGGCAAGGTTGGTAGAATTTAGAACAGCAAGCATTAACTAAATGTACTGAATAAGACTGACATTCCTTTCAATCTTTCACCCAGATTTTAGTAAGAGATGCAGAGAAGCAGATTACGTTGTGTTTTTTTTTAAAGAAACACCAGTCAGGAGGATACAGACAGCTTAAGCGGTATGCTTAGATATGCAGGAAAAAGCTGTTTCAGGTGTTTGAAAAATGAAACATTCTCCAACTTCCTGACAGGGGAACTAGCTCCGCTCTCGACCACCCCCCAGCCATCTTCACATACTTTGTGCCCCCTCAAATTTTTGGGGGGTGTGTGTGTGTGTGTGTGTGTGTGTGTGTGTGTGGGGGGGGGTTTGTTTGTTTGTTTGTTTGTTTGTTTGTTTGTTTGTTTGTTTGCGTGCGTGCGTGCGTGCGTGCGTGCGTGCGTGCGTGCGTGCGTGCGTGCGTGCGTGCGTGCGTGCGTGCGTGCGTGCGTGCGTGCATCATTATTTCATCATTTACACTACCGGTCAAAAGTTTTAGAACACCTACTCATTCAAGGGTTTTTCTTTATTTGTACTCTTTTATACATTGTAAAAGAAAAGTGAAGACATCAAAACTATGAAATGACACATATGGAATCATGTAGTAACCAAAAAAGTGTTAAACAAATCAAAATAGATTTTATATTTCAGATTCTTCAAATAGCCACCTTTTGCCTAGATGACAGCTTTGCACACTGTTGGCATTCTTTCAACCAGCTTCATGAGGTAGTCAACTGGCATGCATTTCAATTAACAGGTGTGCCTTCTTAAAAAAGTTAATTTGTGGAATTCCTTTCCTTCGAAATGTGTTTGAGCCAATTAGTTGTGTTGTGACAAGGTAGGAGGGGTATACAGAAGATAGCCCTATTTGGCAAAAGACCAAGTCCATATTATGGCAAGAACAGCTCAAATAAGCATCATTAGTTTAAGACATGAAGGTCAATCAATACGGAAAATTTCAAGAACTTTGAAAGTTTCTTCAAGTGCAGTTGCAAAAACCATCAAGCGCTATGATGAAACTGTCACTCACGAGGACCGCCACAGGAAAGGAAGACCCAGAGTTACCTCTGCTGCAGAGGATAAGTTCATTAGAGTTACCAGCCTCATAAATGGCAGCCCAAATAAATGCTTCACAGAGTTCAAGTAACAGACACATCTCAACATCAACTGTTCAGAGGAGACTGTGTGAATCAGGCCTTTATGGTCGAACTGCTGCAAACAAACCACTACTAAAGGACACCAATAAGAAGAAGAGACTTTCTTGGGCCAAGAAACACAAGAGACAAACATTAGACTTGTGGAAATGTGTATTTTGGTCTGGAGTCCAAATTGCAGATTTTTTGTTCCATCTGCTTTGTCTTTGTGAGATGCGGTGTGGGTGAACGGATGATCTCCGTAAGTGTATTTCCCACCATTAAGCATGGAGGAGGAGGTGTTATGGTTTGGGGGTGCTTTGCTGGTAACACTGTCTGTGATTTATTTAGAATTCAAGGTACACTTAACCAGCATGGCTACCACAGCATTCTGCAGCGATATGCCATCCCATCTGGTTTGGCCTTAGTGGGACTATCATTTGTTTTTCAACAGGAAAATGACTCAACACACCTCCAGGATGTGTAAGGTCTATTTTACCAAGAAGGGGAGTGATGGAGTGCTGCATCAGACGACCTGGCCTCCACAATCACCCGACCTCAACCAAATTGAGATGGTTTGGGATGAGTTGGACAGCAGAGTGAAGGAAAAGCAGCCAACAAGTGCTCAGCATATGTGGGAAATCCTTCAAGGCTGTTGGAAAAGCATTCCAGGTGAAGCTGGTTGAGATAATGCAAGAGTGTGAAAAGCTATCATCAAGGCAAAGGGTGGCTATTTGAAGAATCTGAAATATAATATAGATTTTGATTTGTTTAACCCTTTTTTGGTTACTACATGATTCCATATGTGTTATTTCAATTGTTTTGATGTCTTCACTATTATTCTACAATGTAGAAAATAGTAAAAAAAATAAATAAAAAAAAAACGTTGAATGAGTAGGTGTTCTAAAACTTTTGACCGGTAGTGTATACTAAGATAGAGAAGAGATAGATTTGTAAAACACCAACCTGTAAAACAAAAAATGAAGCTATGGAGGATGTTCGCATTCAAACCTCATTCAAACCGCAAATAGTAAATTACGTTTTTATTCAAACCGCAAATAGTAAATGATCACAGCCAACACACGTACATTAATAATACTTCAAAGGTAAGAGTGTGTTTATTAAGTTCGCAAAGGCAACATTTGTATCAGAGTGAGGTATATCCTTGGCTTATAAGAGCCTGGTAGGCATGCATATCTGAGACCCATTGAGGACATTAATTTCCAGTAGCAAATGACCATTAACAAAGTAGCTCATGAAGCCATTTCGGCTCCAGAAGTAATTAACAAGTAGTTATGCATGGGAGACAATTAATGGGAGGTCAAGTGCTCGTCTACTAGCCTTTCTTCCATTGGGCCCCTGAAATTGGCTTCACAGCTGTGTCTAGTCCTCTCAGGCTTGGTATATTTGTCTGTCTGCAGAACGGCTAAGGAGTGGGGCGAAGGCAGGGGGGAAAGTGAAAAGACACCTGCCTCTCTGTCTTGTGTTATTGGATGGACTCAGTGGAAAATCCTTGGTCCATTCAGTGATGATTAAAGTAACGTTCCCTATACACTGTAAAAAAAAAAAATACTCTCTGGATCAACCCCCTGAAAATTACATGAAATATACTACATTTGTTCAAACCAAATATATGATTCAATTCCAACTGTTATTTGATTATTACCAAACCTATATTTCAAGTTACAACCTATTTCTATCAACACTCAATTTACTTTTCCCCTTTGTTTAAACCTAATAAATAACACTGCAAACTAATATTTCATGTAATTCAAAAAAAAAATCATCTTGTTCCAAGTTCAGTTCTTAATTTTGAATTACAGATCCAAACGTATTCAATTGGTTTATGAGCTATTAAATCAATTCCTTGTAAATCAAGAAATTAAGTTGGTTCCTTTAGTAGCTACAATATCATATCAGGCTCTTTAATATCACATGCACTTATGACAGTATCATTTCAGCAGCTGGCAGTGTACAAGTTTAAATTTGAATAAGGAATAGAATAGAACACATTAACTGGAATGAATTCACCCTCACGGGTGGGCAAAAAGAACAAACTCAAAGCCACGCCCCCAATAAGCCATGCTTCCAACACTTCTGACGGGCTGCCGTCGCTACATTGCCGCCACCGTTATTCAACGTGCATGCACATGAGTTGCTGAAAGCAACGTAGAAGTTTTCAATCAATCAACAACAACAAAAAAACACATTGGTCTGTCTAATTTATTGTTTGATTTCAGACAAATTGAATAGAAGCTGTTGAACGAACCCGAAGCATCGTTTTCAAATCATTCCAATCAGTAAAAGCACTTCAGATGAACAACAGTATCATCACATAGTGTATTTTTGTATGCATTTTCCCTCAAAAGGTCCAAAATACATAATCGGCGTTTACATGCATTCACACTCAACTACGCCAACGGGCCCAGTGGAAAGTCCTTGATTACTGTACTCCTACAGCATTAGATAGGAAGTAACTAAGGATCATTAGTGAATCTCAAAGACATACGGAGGTGACACTCCTGTTACTTTTGCAAAAATCGCTAGGTTTTCCAGAAATTCAGGTTGGAATCTTCCAACTAGGATTTCTGGGAAAACCTAGGGATTTTGGGAAAGTTATTTAGGAACCGTAAATTGAAGCATTGAGTAAAAGGAACAGGGACAGTGGAAAGGGACATGAGCCTTGGGTCTCCCTGACTAGCGTGGATGCCCTTGCTATGCAAAAGCTGTCTTTCTCATGTTGAGATGTGTGTTGCATGACAACACAGAAGCAAAGGCTAGGGACGTCTTTTTTCTCAGGGCTGCTCAAACAAGGAGTTGCACCAGTCTCGTGTTGCTTGATTAATAGGCATTCATGCCATCCCTCCGCTGTGTGTTAGTGCTAAGTGAGACATCGCCTAATATATTTGCTTAGGGAACTTGGATGTTGACTTTTTTAAACAGGCCTACATTAAATGCTGAATTCTTATTATATTTTTGGTTCTGATGTGGTAGGACAGTCGAAATGAGCTCATGAGGCATTTAGAAGTTATATTCTGCAAGAATCAATGGGTACACATCAATAATTTATCAGTTCAAAAATGGATGTAGCAACTGCTGATTGCCCCTTTAAAGGTACAGTGCACGCACACATACACACGCACCTATGAAATGAGTAAACAAAGCAGATCACAGTGTCTTTTCTTTGTACCACCACATTACCTTTGTCAACCCTTCATCAACCCTCCACGCCATACTCCTCCTACCCCAAGTGTTGCCCTCTCTATTCCCTATTTAGGCCCTGTCTGCAAGATTGGTGTCAAACACTGTGCCACTCTACTGCTCTCCATAATCCACAGACCTTCTCCTGGGCTGACACATAGGACTCGCTTCTCACGCGCAGGCACACACACACGCACGCACGCACGCACGCACGCACGCACGCACGCACGCACGCACGCACGCACGCACGCACGCACGCACGCACGCACGCACGCACGCACGCACGCACGCACGCACACACACACACACACACACACACACACACACACACACACACACACACACACACACACACACACACACACACACACACACACACACACACGATATGCCCATGGCGGGCTAGATTTCTACAGCACTCGGCTAACCTCCATGACAGTGGCACCATTTAATTTTCATACCCACTGAACTCTGCCACACTCTCGCACACAGTGGCACTCTAGCAAATGAGATGCCAGGGGTGAGTTGAGTAGGGAGCCTGTCTGTGCCAGTTGCCATACGACAGTAGACCATTGGGACAGGAGAAGTTTGATTTGATGGCGTTTCCTGTTAATTAGGGCTTGGAGGTGACTTCTGGAATGGAAATGGGCAAGGCATTTAAAATAGAAGAAAATATGGTTTGACTCCTGGTTATGTTGAAGGTAGAGTAATGAAAAAGCTTGACATATTGTACACTATTGTACTCGTAATGTACAAGGCATTTTAGCGCCATGCGATTTATTTATTTAAAAAAGAGCCCAAAAATCTGAGGTGGCAGAACGGAGTGCTCGGGTTGGGGTGTAGGGTTTGAGCATAACCTGAAGGGAGGGAGGGGCAGTTCCTCTTGCTGCTCCAACTCAATTGCATAGTTACAGTGGTTATAATCTGGGGTTTTCGTTCTATTTAGTTTAACATAAACTACTGTTTCGGTCACATTACCCCCTAGTGGAGGGAAGATCTTCAAAACAAGACTACAGGGGAGACAATCAATGTCCTCATTTGTACACGAATCAGGTTTTTCTATTCATGGAGAGAGGCTCATCATTTAAAAGCCCTCCGTCTCAAACGATTCAGAGAAGAGGAGGGGAGGGAGAAAAGTGGAGACGGGAGAGAGGGATTATAAAAGAGAGAGAGAGAGAGAGTTGGGGGAGGGGGGTCATTTGTGATGTCAGGTCTGATCTGAGAGGGCTAATTTGAGACTGGGGTTAGGGAGTGGGCCATCTCGCCCACGCAGGGCTGCTCCTCTCTCCCCTTCTTCCCGTCAGCTCTAACAGGCCCTGGCGGGAGGGACGCGGGGCCCTTTTACTGCAGAGAGGGACTCTTAAACACATCCAGCGCTGGGCTAGCTCGACGGGTGCAACATCCCCCGGCTATTTCTGATTTACTGTGGGCGCGCCGCCCTCCATCTCATTTTACAGCTGGCTGAGACGCAAGCACAGGAGGATACGGCAAGTAGCCCAAGGTCAAGCCCACAGCCAATAAGACATGCTCTGCACACCAATGAGAGCTCTCTCTTTATTTATTTCTCTCTCTCTCTCTCTCTCTCTCTCTCTCTCTCTCTCTCTCTCTCTCTCTCTCTCTCTCTCTCTCTATCTCTCTCTCTCTTTCTCTCTCTCTCTCTCTCTGTCTCTCTCTCTCTCTCTCTCTCTGTCTCTCTCTCTCTCTCTCTCTCTCTCTTGCCCGCTCTCTCTCCACCGATCTGACAACACTTTTGAGAAGCACCTCACCAGACAGACAGAGACGTCACAAACACTGTCAATGTAGGAAAAATGAAACTTTCTGTTTGTGCTGACAGGTTGAAAGTTGCCCAGAGTTACGGGGGAAATGACTTCACCGGTCTACTGTTATCAGGTAGGGTGGACAGTATAGTGAGATGAGAGTAAGGGCATCAGCCTGATATTTACGTTGGCCGAAGCAGCTGTTCCTATGCAGGGGAATTAAATGATCACTCTGCTTAGCAGGGTTGACCACACTATGAAAATGTATTTGTTTGGCCCAATGTAAGACCTGTGATAGTCACTAGATCTTGCAAAATATTCACAATAAGAAATATTTGCGCACACAATATTCAACTGGCATATTTTTAAAAGGCGGCGTAAAAAAGACGTATCAACAGACAGGCGCATAATACCAAGTGTACCACAGTCAAAACAAAATCAACCGGAATGTTCCAACCGGAGAGAAAGAGAATTTTGGGATGAGCATGGGGTGAGAGAGGAATAGGGCGAGAGGGGAGGGGAGAGAGCGGGAGGAAAGAGCCCTGCTACCAGTCTGCTGACAGCATGGAGAGCAGGCACCAGATATCTTTAATCAGTGAAATGTATTTCCCTCCTACTCGGCCAGGGAATTGTTCGCCGGTCAGACCTGCTGGGGTGACACAAATGAATCTTGGCGGAGGTGTGGACAAAGGAAGGCGTAAGGTTACGCCATGTAGATGATTTGAGTCGCCGTCGTTTCTAAGGGAGCTGCCATGTCCCACAGTGCCGGTGTCACAGCCAGATGATGGGGGACACTGAACAATGACACGCTCACGCTCTCTAACACGCATAGAGAGAAAGAGAGAGGCAGAGAGAGAGAGCGAGAGAGAGATAGAGAGGCAGAGCGAGAGTGAGAGAGAGAGCGAGAGAGAGAGAGGCAGAGAGAGAGAGAGAGAGGCAGAGAGAGAGAGAGAGAGAGAGAGAGAGAGAGAGGCAGAGAGAGAGAGAGAGAGAGAGAGAGAGAGAGAGAGAGAGAGAGAGAGAGAGAGAGAGAGAGAGAGAGAGAGAGAGACAGAGAGAGGCAGAGAGAGAGAGAGAGAGAGAGAGAGAGAGAGAGAGAGAGAGAGAGAGAGAGAGAGAGAGAGACAGAGAGAGCAGAGAGAGAGAGAGAGAGAGAGAGAGAGAGAGAGAGAGAGAGAGAGAGAGAGAGAGAGAGAGAGAGAGGAGAGAGAGAGAGAGAGAGAGAGAGAGAGAGAGAGAGAGAGAGAGAGAGAGAGAGAGAGAGAGAGAGAGAGAGAGAGAGAGAGAGAGAGAGAGAGAGAGAGAGAGAGAGAGAGAGAGAGAGAGAGAGAGAGAGAGAGAGAGAGAGAGAGAGAGAGAGAGAGAGAGAGAGAGAGAGAGAGAGAGAGAGAGAGAGAGAGAGAGAGAGAGAGAGAGAGAGAGAGAGAGAGAGAGAGAGAGAGAGAGAGAGAGAGAGAGAGAGAGAGAGAGAGAGAGAGAGAGAGAGAGAGAGGCAGAGAGAGAGAGAGAGAGAGAGAGAGAGAGAGAGAGAGAGAGAGAGAGAGAGAGAGAGAGAGAGAGAGAGAGAGAGAGAGAGAGAGAGAGAGAGAGAGAGAGAGAGAGAGAGAGAGAGAGAGAGAGAGAGAGAGAGAGAGAGAGAGAGAGAGAGAGAGAGAGAGAGAGAGAGAGAGAGAGAGAGAGAGAGAGAGAGAGAGAGAGAGAGAGAGAGAGAGAGAGAGAGAGAGAGAGAGAGAGAGAGAGAGAGAGAGAGAGAGAGAGAGAGAGAGAGAGAGAGAGAGAGAGAGAGAGAGAGAGAGAGAGAGAGAGAGAGAGAGAGAGAGAGAGAGAGAGAGAGAGAGAGAGAGAGAGGCAGAGAGAGAGAGAGGCAGAGAGAGAGAGAGGCAGAGAGAGAGAGAGAGAGAGAGAGAAGAGAGAGAGAGAGAGAGAGAGAGAGAGAGAGAGAGAGAGAGAGAGACAGAGAGAGAGAGAGAGAGAGAGAGAGAGAGAGAGAGAGAGAGAGAGAGAGAGACAGAGAGAGAGAGAGAGAGAGAGAGAGAGAGAGAGAGAGAGAGAGAGAGAGAGAGAGACAGAGAGAGAGAGAGAGAGAGAGAGAGAGAGAGAGATGTCATAGCAGATGGCCATATTCCATCCCCTGCATGCTACAGTATGTAATGTTTTGTGGTAGAAATTTACATAAATCCTAAAGACTGAAAAATGATAGTAGAGAAATCCTGTTTCTGTACGCCAGTAGTACAATGAATACAGCACTTCAAAGAGTCCTCAACTCACACGGTTATAATGTATCATTTACAATGTACAGCAATAATACACGGGAAATTCTGAATCCAAAGTGCTCTTGAAACATTTCTTCACTTCATTGTTTGTCAAATTGCAAGGATAGCCTACGTCTTAGGATCCTGTATTTCTTCTGTACAAACCTCCTTCAAATCTCTCCTGTTACATATCCACTGTGGATACTTAGAACGGTGCCAGCACAATGCAGGGGCCTATATACAAAGCCATCCTAGGGCCTAGCCACAGGTTAAACCCAGGGCCACCCATCCCCTGAGGCCCTATACCTGGGGCCTGGACGCAGCATGGATCCCAGCCTCTTCTTCTCCGTAAGCCAACCAGGCTTAGACCACAACCGGTGTGGGTGTGGTCTGTGGTGTGCCCCCCTTCACCCCAGGCTCTAACTGCGACAAAACCCCACAGAGCCACTCCTATAATATTTCCGCCATCTTTACCACATAATAAGAGCAGCTCCTACTCCTTGCTCTCCTTTACTACCATTGTTAGTGACCAAATTGTAAAAGCCAATGAAAAGACAGCTCAGAGTGGGGTAAGGGTGGAGAAATTTGAGCAAAGGCCCAGAAGGGGTGTATGTCTGATGGTGGGGGCAGTATTAGGGAGGCTGATGGGGTTGAGAGGTGTTGGTACGAGTGCTGAGGCGAGAATGTTCTTAATGGGATACAGGTGACAACATGCTGACCAGACCCAGAACACAACAATTACTCAGGAGGTGGTGTGTGTGTGTGTGTGTGTGTGTGTATGTGTGTGTGTGTGTGTGTGTGTGTGTGTGTGTGTGTGTGTGTGTGTGTGTGTGTGTGTGTGTGTGTGTGTGTGTGTGTGTGTGTGTGTGTGTGGGTGTGGTGTGTGTGTGTGTGCGTGCGTGCGTGCGTGCGTGCGTGCGTGCGTGCGTGCGTGCGTGCGTGCGTGTGTGGTAGGGAATTAAAAAAGAGAAAAGGGGGGAACTTGCCTAGTCAAAGACAGATGACGCGTGTCGCCTTTAGATGACGTTGGCTTGACAACGCCTTGGTAACGACAGGACACTGACATGAGGCTTTCCATTGGGATGTGTGTTGAGATAAAGACATGAGCAGACACTGCTCTGTCTTTGGCCACACATTTATTTTCTCCTCACGCTAAAGAACTGCTTTGTTATGCTACACAATCCTATACAACCTTTATCCAGTCTGCTTCCGATTTAGGAAAACAAAGAATTAGTAGAAAACACTAAATGAATTCAAAACCAACATTTAAACAGTAACTCGGGTCAATTGAAAGTAGAGGCTCTACTCAATGCCATAAAACTGAGTTATAGGCTAACTTTGGACTAGTATTGCAATTAATGTGAATAAATAAATTAAACGCATGTCCTTGAACTGCTGGTAATGAGTCAAAATAATAACTTTGTATGCTATTCAATGTAATATAGTCTATATCTTTATATTGCACTGTTGATAATTATTTATACAAACAAAGACGTTTTTGTCTGCAGGGGAAAAGACGCCTTTTTTTCTGCAAAGAAAGAATCTAAACTGCATTAGGATAAATGTAATGTGATTTCATGTGCAACGTAAACTAATCTTCACCTTCATTAATTTAGTATAACTTTGAATAACAATATAATATGTATTAGCCTACAAACACGGTGCACTTTATAATAACTTTCATGAATAAGCCATCATAAATGTTTATAAAGTTATAAAAGCTCAAATTGTAATGCTTATAAATGCTTACAAAAGCGTGTGCATTTTTACAAATAATGAAATACTAATTTACATTAATAGTATGTCTGTTATTAATAAAGTGTTAAACTTGTTAAATGTAATCTGAGTTTCAATTTGAACTTGACCCCACCTCTCAGCAACTTTACAATAATCTTAAATAGTAAGCGTTGGCAACTGTATTTTAACTGTCTCTTAATATGATATATGTACACTGAGAATTAGACCTCCTGCATATGCAAGCAATTAATAAAATAGCCTTTTGTGGAAGACGAAGAAAAATCAGATGAAGCAGGTGAACCTGGGATGATCTATTTCCTACGTAGGTAGGCTACTTTGTGTGAGTAATACATAGAAAAGAGAGTGGCTAAACTAGCCTACAGATTATTCAAAACCCAATATCCCGTCTTTTTTTTAAAAACAACTCATGATTATTGTCTCCAATTTACATATTTTATAGGATCAATAACATAAAACTTACCTATCAGGTAAAGTTGTCCTTTACAAATGGAATACGCTGCTATTTAGCTACATTTACCAGCAGAATGTTGTCGCTTAGTGTAAACCTAAAACAAGAGAAACGTTTACCGGCTGGCATTTTCAATAGCACGCCTTGCTTACAGTGACCACGGCTCCTCTTCATTCCTCAATTTATCACACTAGGAAATTGTTTATTTGATAAGGCCTTGATTGTTTTTGCAAAAAAATGAGATATATATATTGCTACGGGTAATACGGAGAAAGACATGTTTTCAAGGCGTTAGATGGAATTGTATTATTGTTACTTAATACTAATTTTTAAACAAGGGCTGCCAACAAAAAATGGATCACCACATTTTTCTCCTTCCAATGATGACTGCCTCAGAAGGCAGGAATCATTCTGTGTAACATTGCTGCCCCCTAGTGCTTACGGCGTTAACTATTGAACGAGAAATAACCACAAAACTGATCAAAGCAAATGGGTAGAATTAGGTACAAAAGGGTACTATAATGAGCTATTGTGTTCTTCCAAATGATCAATTGCTACATGAATTATGTGTCATAATAAGGAAAATTTTATAATATTGCATGTTGTGATTTTACTAAAACATGTGCTCACAGCTAAACTGTTGCATTGCGCAGTGTGCAGTATTGTAAGAGTACAGTATAGTATTTATGAACAAATATAATGTAAACTTATTGTAAGAGGTGTCAATGATTAGTGAGATAATGGACACATGCACCACACAACACACACACACACACACACACACACACACACACACACACACACACACACACACACACACACACACACACACACACACACACCTACTAGCCTACTAAACTCTCATTAGCCGTGGAACTATTGTCATCCTGGGAATAAGCTCAGTTTACCTTGCCCAGAGTTAGGGAAGCCCTTTATTTAAATCCCTACCAACCCCACTAAAAAAGGGTATATTTAACCAACATTTTCACTTATCCAACGTGCACTTGTCAGAAGTAAAATGTACCTTAACTATTACTGATATAAGATTAACTGGGTCCATTGTCCCATAGACCCAAACCGTACACTTTTCCTCCATTTTTAAATGTCTCTCCTTCTTTACTTGCAGAAAATAAACACACACACACATACCCACACACACAGTGTACTAATGCCTGCCTGCATGAGACTGCATGGTGAACTTATACCCCCCACTCCTTTCTCATCTTTAGGGCTTTGGAAATTAAGTTCTTCTGTCCTCTGGCAACCTCCCCTCCCCTTGATCACAAAGAAGCCATCAAGCTAAAGATATGAAGGCACCACGTAACAACCCCCACCTCTCTAAAAAGCATTCCATGTTTCTTATGCAAATGCCAGAGAAGCACTTACAAGAGCACTTTAAAAGTATGGAGACCCCCTCAATGCAGCTGCATATAATAACGCTTACTCGCTCATTTCAATGGGTCAGCTGCACAGGAATGGGCCTGTCAATCACTTTCACATGTAGCAGAATGTGTCTGTCTACAAACAGGGATACTTTGCCGTTGCTATGGAGACTAATCCAGTCCACCCCCTCCACATTCTGTGTGTTGACACAGTCAGTCGGTCTGAACTACCTGATCACACGTCAAATGGGAAGCTGTGTGAAGCCAGCGTGAAACGCTCAAATGGAGTCTGTGGCGCTTGAGGTCGGAGCTCTCCCTCTCTTTCATTCTCTCCTTTACTCTTTCTCCATCTTTCTCTCTCTTTCACACACACACACGCGCACGCGCACGCACACACACACACACACACACACACACACACACACACACACACACACACACACACACACACACACACACACACACACACACACACACACACACACACACACTATGTATTTGACCCAATTGAGTCTTATCTTAATTTTTAACTATTGTGTCTCTGTGTGTAACAAAGTGTATCTGCCCAGGTAAGATTGAAGGTCCACAAATATGTTTTTTGGAGCTGATTGATAAATGTTGAGATTTGCAGATTTTCTAATAAACTCCTAGATCATCGCCTAGCCAGGGGGAAAAAATCACTGTCTAGACAGGGGAAAAAACTTTTTGTAAATTACCTTCACTTATAATTTTGATAACTATGGTAATATACTGTAGGTACTACATGAAGCCATATACTGTATTTCATGAATAATATATTTTGTCTTTATCGAGTCTAGAGTAAAACAGACCTTTAACTAGAGATATGATAATTTGGTCGGTTATGCACTGCCTCTCAATATAGGCTTATATCATAAATGATATATTACTTTGCATTTCTGAAGGGGGGAAAAGTATTTTGTCAAAACATTGTATGTATCACATATGACAATTCACAAAGTGTGGATTGTGAATGTGCATAGCATTACAAATTATTCTTCAAAATAGTAGTACAAAATCGTATCCTTTTTTCTAGAAGTATTCCTGATAACATCCCTTCTGATGGGATTTAACAAAAATAATTTTTAACCCAGGCGTACACAGCTTAATGAGTTGACTGTTTAAAATGCAGTGCATAGCATAGACCCTATACCTTCTCCCTCCAATCAAATATTAATGTTTTACTTTGTTATCTATAGTCTTGGGGCTAGAACAGGAATTACATATGCCTCACACACATCTTCATGAATCATATATCGCTGTATACCTACCTACACACACTCACAGGCACATTATGTAGCAGGCCTGCACACATGGATGCCCAGACAAAAAAATATGTATGCATGCATATTTACATGACAAAACAAGTGTCCGACACTTTAGTGTGATTTACAGCCCAATGACAGGGATTATGGATCTTACTGAGCGAGCCACACACACGCACACAACGTCAGTCCAGCATCATGTAAGAAAGGAGAGAGAGAAGGAGAAAGGGAGAGAAGGAGAAAGAGAGGGAAGGAGGAACCTGGGGGACGTGCTTTTATATTCACTGGGCTGTAGCCTTTCATAGTGCCAGGATAGCTCTGCAGCCCCCTTCAATTAAGCCGGGAAATTGATGTGCATCATTAATTATGTCAGTAATATCATAAATCATCACTGGGCGCAGTAATTTATTATTTTCTACTCGTGTGAAGAACATGACAGAGAAGAGATAAATAAGGGAGGCAAAGAAAGCTGGAATGGAATTGAGGGGGAGGACGATGAGGTGAGGGAGGGAAGGAGCAACGGACGGAAGGGCTATTCGTCTGTCAGAAAGGGGGGTACAATCGCACGCTCTATTTACTGGGCTGCCGAGACGTGACAAGGACAGCCCCCCCCCTCTCCTTCCCTCTTGAAGGAATGACAATTAGGCCTAAGCAAGATGGCCCCTTCCTCGAAGCCAATGCTGGTGTTCCCTGTGTAGCCTAACGCAACAGTCATGTGACAGAGGTCAGGTGTACAGATGAACACAGGTACATCCACCTTCAAACACCCACACACTGCTCCATGCATTACAAAAGGGCAGCTTTTAGCTGTACTACCTGTAAGAGCAATGGAGTTGGCTTATAGAGAAATTAAGAAATTAATGGATTTTACTTAACATATTTAAAATGCATAACTTTGCTTCAGCCAGTGGATTGCTGGTGAAAGTGAGTATGTTGGATATAAAGGGCAACAAATGATTCACAGCGTGTGTCATAACACCTTAACAAGAGCTTTGTAGTAGAGGGTAAATCATGCTTGTTTTTTGTAGTTATTTGCGATCACATTTTTGTCACAATAGTCACAATAGGAGTGATAAAATGCATTTTAGAAAAACGTAATTAATGTATTTTCTCGTAAAAATGCATTAAGTCATATTATATAATAATTTCATGATCCCAAAAACATTTGAGTGTCGTTTGTTTGCAGTTTGCTAGAGCTAAGTAAATGTCACATACATTTATTAAAGGTATAAATATTGTAATGAGGAGGTTAGACAGTTTTGTTCTGTAATTCCTAGAATATATTTTACAGTAATATGGCATAACAATTCCCGTGTAATTGAATTCAAAATGGGAGCTTGTGTATGGTCCTTAGAAGTAGGCCACCTCATTTTATTCTCTTACCATTTTTTTGGTGTTATTAATTGGACACTTCAATGAAAAGTGTTTCAACGGTGCTCAATTTTAAAAACACTAAAACACTAGATGAGGAGTACTCCCTAAAAAAGCTATCCAAAGACCGTACTCCATGCTAGCACACAGTGTGCTCATTTCAAGAACTTTGGTCATATTTTAGTCCTTTAGCAGAGAGTACAGGCTACTGCTCTCCCTAACCAAATCCTTGTTATGAGTGTCAATCTCTTTTAAAAAAAACACAATTGGCTGTAATGCTTTCACTAACGTTGACACGTGGTCCAAGTCCTTGATTTCTAAATGTGTAGAATACCCAAGAGAGGTTTTAGAAGAGCAACTTGATGTTAAGCCAAGGCAACAGTATAGACTTGATAACGGGATGGGGGATACAGGGGAAGAGACTACACCTCCCTAGCCTTTAGCTGGGTCAGCGCCCGTGGCCTCAGACACACTCACACCCTCATAGAGCATCACGGGCAGGCTGCGCGTATCGATCGGTAGGAGGGAGAGGAGATGGAGGGAGGAGAACATGGAGGAGAGAGAAGGTAAACACTGCTCCAGATGACAAAACACTGACACCGCCAGGGACCTGAACCTTTACCCTCTCAGGGTCTCTCCCTGTGACCCTCGCTACCTCTGCACTACGCTCCAGCCTGGTCAGGGGGGTGTCCGAGTGTGTGTGTTTTGAGAGAAAGAGAGAGTGACTGAAAGAGAGAGAAAGAGAGGGAGGGGGGGTGGTAGGGAACACAGGCGCCTAAGCCAGTGTTTAATATCAAGTGCGAGCGGTGGAGTTTAATCAATACCAGGCCTCTTTTGTTCCCGGCCGCCGAGAGAAGAGCGGCCATTCACTCCAGAAAGGTTAATGCCGGGGGTCAAGTGATTTCACACCCACGCCGGGATCCTCCGCGTCGCCACGGCTACCACGCCTCCAGCCGCCATGACACCAGTGGCCTGATTTATGGGCTGTGAGTGGCGATGAAGAAGGAGGGTGCACACTGTTATCTTATGATAATGCTGTCCCTCCGTACTTCTACAAATGAAGGAAGAGAACACGGGCAGGCTGGAGTGTGCAGACTGGACTGCATATCCATCACCGGCCATCGTGTGCTGTTGGGCGTCTCTTTCGACCGCGCATGGCGTCTGATTATTTCAGCCAGCAGGCTTTACATGCGGAGAGAATGCTCGTCTTTACCGTCGTAATTCTGTTCAATTTGACGTGTTGCTGAAAGGCAACTGACGCGCTGTGTAATAGCAGGACGTATACCAGGAGCGATATCCTGATGGATTATTTGATCAGTAATTGCCTAGACGCATGTCTCGAGGAACACAAAACTACAGACCTGTGGGCATTGTTTGTTATGCAGCTAGTTATACGGACATGGTCAGAAAAGTTAAGACCTCAACTAACTCCAAATGAAAACAAGAACTGCCGTGCTGTTTGTTCCCTCAGTGTTGCTTGCATTCTGTAATTGATAAACTGAACAGGAGCTCACAGTATCCCACTTGAGGGCTATTTACCCCCCGTCCCCACAGCCCCATTCACTATTCCAAACACACCACCCGACCGACGACAGGGAGCACAATAAATAATCTGTCCAAAGTAAATCTATTCTGTGCAAATTCACGGGGATACATCCCATCATTATCTGTGGGACGGGACGGCAGGCAATTAATAACCCAGTTACCCGTCTTTTGAAGAGCATCCATCTTGTCTTTCATTAGGTCTATTGCTCCGCGTGTGATTCCACTCTTCCCCTCAACACACATGCATTCCATTCCCTTCTTAGTGACTTTGCACGGAGGGCTTGAACATGGCCATTTAGGTACTTTTGTGATCATGCCTTTCATATCGGTAATGCCTCATTAATGCACTACCATAATCACCTTTGATTCCATCCTCAGGATGACTGTTTTTCATCTCATGTTTGGAGGCACACAAATTCTCCCGACAAAAAGGGCACTGGAGCTAGCATTAGCATCCTCTGGGTCTCTGGGGTTGACAATAGCAATTAGCATCAATGAGTGAGCGATATGAGGGGCTGGTGATTGACAGTTGCCCCCAGAGAAGGGGGATGAGTGAGGTGACAGCTGGGCTCTCCAGCCTCTCTGGCCGCCTCAGGCTCTGGCCCTGTGTCATCCTGCCTGCCTGCGCCGCAGCCAAACCCTTCCCCATCATTGCTCAAACTCATGGCTCGTTATATCCAGTGTGTCAGCCAAACTCTTCCCCCCTTCAGTCCTTGCATGTTACAAGTCATATTACAAGTTCACATGGTACATGTGTTTTACATTCCCCCGTATTACTAATCCTTCTGGAGTCCCTCATGCCTCTACGTCAAGCAGTCGTCAATGCCACTATTTCGCCAACAGCCAGAAGAAAAGTGGTTCTCTCTATTGATCCCCACACTGTATATCAGCATAACAGACACACAGCTCCATCAATACACCACCTCACCATGCCTCCTATCCTTACACAGCAGTGTCTCCGAAGGCCCCTCAGACTCCTACTGCACAGGACACAATACAATATGTTGTCTGTGTGTATTTGCGATGTGTTTGTCAAGGCGCAGGGGGGGGGGTCCGCGCAAGCCAATTTAAAGAAGGGGGAAAAAACGCATCAGTAACAAAGCTTTGTGAATGATGTAGTGTGTAATCTGTACCCAGAGGTCTCTCTCCCCATCTATCCATCTCTCCCTCGCTCTCTCTCTCCCCCATCTCTCTCTCTCTCCCCCTCTCTCTCTCTCTCCCCCTCTCTCTCTCTTTCCCCCTCTTTCTCTTCCTCTCCCTCCCTGTCTGTCGCCTGGCTTTTAACACTCACTTCCAGATGCATCAAAATAAGTGCCAATAAACAAATCACTGCGCAGACTGAATCAAGGTCACATAAATCTGAGAACAACAATGCTGACTGGTGTCAGTGCAGTCTATTAGGATGGGGGGGGGGGGGGGGAATGAGCGGGCGGAGGGCCAGGCAAAAGGACCCTGTACTCTGTCAGCACTGATAGAGAGCCCCTGCTCTTATTTATGGCCCACTGGACCACATGACCAGGCCCCATTACCTGTCAATAGGCCCAGGGCACAGGGAGGGAACAGGGTAGAGACTAAAGACGGGCTCCAGCACTGATCTGAGATCAGCTCACCCTTCCCAATTACCTACCTGTCACCATTGAGAGGTAAAGGGAGAATCTGACCTTGGATCAGTGTGTAGGGATCTATATTGGATTGCTATTACAGCAAAGAGGGGGGGGGGGGGGGGGGATGGAGGTAATGACAGTTGTCCAGTTGAGCAGAGACCAGCCAATCAGAACAACTGACAGGCTATCGAAGGTTTTCAAACCACCTATTGAAGCGTTGAACTTTCAATAAAAACACGGTGAAAGCTGTAACAAACAGTAACTCAACACTGTATGGGAGATAAATAATATATGGTATATTTCTGCTCAGAGACCTTCCACAATGTATTTCCAACATGGGTCCTTTACCTGTTTATTGCCTTTTTATTTTAGATCCTATAAAAACAGACATACATTATAGCACACATTTAACGTCTGCCGATCACGTGCACACACACACACACACACACACACACACACACACACACACACACACACACACACACACACACACACACACACACACACACACACACACACACACACACACATAACCCGACTGTCTGCCAAACGTCTTTCTCTTAGTCAGCCATGTAAAAGAGCTGTGTGTATTGATTGGGTGAAATCATAGAACTGGGCTCATCTCTACTCACACTGGCCAACCCACCGGGGGCTCTCAAACACTGGAGTTCCGCTACAACTCGGAGAGTGCCTCCATTTAACCAGCAGACATACATTAAACAACATTAATAGCCCCGCACTTAATGGATCAATTCCCTCTGTTTGTGTAAAGTGGAGTGGAAGGTGCTGGGGGGGGGGGGGGGGGCAGGCAAGAGGAGAGGGAAAGGAACTGGAATAAGGGCGGTAGTGAGAGATAGGCAGGAGGAGAGGGGATGGGAAAGTAAAGGAGGCAGGGAATAAGGGAGGTAGTGAGAGAGAGGTATGGGTAAGGGGGAAAGAAGCACCTCATTAAATGACAAGCTTCTCCTGGTTGGCGCAAAATTAATTGCGCACTGCCACCGACTGCTAATTTGGTGGGAAAGATGCATCCCCAAAAACAGGGGCTCCTGCTTGAACTTTGCCTCCGAAGCACCTAATTCACTGCTGACTGCAGCTGTGGCCCTCGCCTGGGCTGCAACACTATTAAATTAGAGCGCCAGGCCAGCAATTTAATAAGAGCTGGATCAGATCATTTAAATAAGGACAGTATTACTATTCTAGCGGAGCACAACTAAAAGCAGCTGACCTTTTCCCACCGCCCAGAAGATCCTTGAACACAACCAGCTGAATCAGAGAACATGGTAATAAGCCATTAACGCTAAAGAGGGTCAAAAGGGATTTTTTTCTCCCCCCCCCTTTTCCCTTTCCTACATCAAACGGCTTTGCCAGCTATTGTGATCTATCAGCTGGCTAGGATCTCAACAGTTGAGGAGGAGGAGAAGGGGGGATCAAAACGGAGGAGAGACAATGTGTAGGGGTGGGGGGGGGGGCTCTCCTAATACACACCACTGATTTATGTGCATGTTGGGATGTCGGATTGATCAATGCACATCAACATTCCCCGTGAACGCTCACATAACAAATCAGTAGCTGACCTTTGCCGAGACATCTTTAGCTCCTGGTGCACACCTGAGGGAGACTCTACTAACCCGCTGTAACAACACATATGTGTTCCTCAAGCTGCCAAACTGAGCGGGCGGGACAATGACAACATTAGCCGCTCGTATTAACGCATTTGACCGGAATAGATCATCCACACTGACTGGACAGTTACGGCTCCTGCCAATGAATGGAGGGGTAACTGCCTAAGTTACTACTAGTCTATATGAAAAAATCGAATCAAATCAAAGGTGAAGTGATCCAACATAGAACTGTTTGACGACAACTCAGCTGTGGCTACTGTATTGCCTGTTGGTTAATGGGCATTCAGAACTAAAAGCAAAACTTTGTTTATTTCAATTCCATATTAAATACCATTGAATCCTTTGCCATTGTTGTGAACCAATGTGAAGCCATTGTCAACCTATGATTGGACAGAGTAGAAGTGCACATGGTGTAGCTAGTGGTTCCTGCCTGAGGGCGAGTCAGAAAGGGAAATCGATAGGGCAACGACTACACCACACTGCCCTCGCAGGGTAACAAGGAGGACAAGGCCTGTGACTGGTCACACTGCCAGCGCCAGGGCTAAACTCAGGAAATAAATAAACACCCTGGCATCTCATTCACTCACTCGGAGCACTTAAAATGCTGAAGACAAGCAAGATCCATAAATAATGGGGCGTAAGATGGGAGATATATGTGAGGCCTGGGAAATGGCCGGCTCAGTGTTTTATGGGCTAGTTGCAATGTTGATGAATATTTGCCCGTTCAGAATCATAGCTTAATGTCAGCCCACAATTTGTTGCAATTAGCTAGTTGATTTATAGGAATGCCAGAGCCCTAGTGCATGGTAACAATTAACACTGCCTTCTCTGGGTTTTTATTAATGGGGTGCCGTGAGAGGGAGTTTTCAACAAAAGCCAGCAGGTCCACAGGCCTCATACAGTGGGTGTGGCATTGGCAGGGACCAAGATGGACCCCATAACACACAGCTCTTTCACCACTAACATATCATGGCTTTTTATTGTCCAAGTATGAAATGTGGCTTGGAAATCAATCTGTGGGAAATAAACCCTAGACCCACTCCAATTTGCATACCGCCCCAACAGATCCACAGACGATGCAATATCTATTGCACTCTACACTGCCCTTTCCCACCTGGACAAAAGGAACACCTACGTGAGAATGCTGTTCTTTGACTACAGCTCAGCGTTCAACACCATCGTGCCCTGAAGGCTCATCACTAAGCTAAGGACCCTGGGATTAAACACCTCCCCCTACAACTGGATCCTGGACTTCCTGACGGGCCGACCCCAGGTGGCAAGGGTAGGTAACAACACATCCGACACGCTGATCCTCAACATGGGGGCCCCTCAGGGGTGCGTGCTCAGTCCACTCCTGTACTCCCTGTTCACTCATGACTGCATGGCCAGGCATGACTCCAACACCATCATCAAGTTTGCCGATGACACAACAGTGGCCTGATCACCAACACCGTGTGGTGCCAGGATAACGACATCTACCTCAACGTGATCAAGACAAAGGAGATGATTGTGGACTACAGGAAAAAGAGGACCGAGCCCCTAATCTCATCGGGCCTGCAGTGGAGCAGGTTGAGAGCTTCAAGTTCCATGGTGTCCACATCACCAACACACTATCATGGTCCAAACATACTATGTCATACTAAGTCATGAAAACATAGTAAGTCATGAAGAGGGCACAACAAATCCTATTCCCCCTCAGGAGACTGAAAAGATTTGGCATGGGTCCGCAGTTCGTCAAAAGATTCTACAGCTGCACCATTGAGTGCATCCTGACTGGTTGCATCACTGCCTGTTATGGCAACTGCTCGGCCTCCGACCGAAAGGCAATACAGAGAGTAGTGCGTACGGCCCAGTACATCACTGGGGCCAAGCTTCCTGCCATCTAGGACCTCTTTACCAGGCGGTGTGAGAGGAAGGCCCTAAAAATTGTCAGACTCCAGCCACCCTAGTCATGGACTGTTCTCTCTGCTACCACACTGCAAGCGGTACCGGAGTGCCAAGTCTAGGTCCAAAAGGCCATGAGACTCCTGAACAGCTAATCAAAGGGCTACTCAGATGCCTCTTTTACGCTGCTGCTACTCTCTGTTTATTATCTTTGCATAGTCACTTTAACTCTACCTACATGTACATATTACCTCAATTACCTCGACTAACCGGTGCCCTTGCGCATTGACCCCTTGTATATAGCCTCGCTATTGTTATTTTACAGCTGCTGTTTAAATATTTGTTACTTTTATTTTAAAAAATCGTTACTTATCGTTTTTTTACTAAACACTTTTTTTTCTTAAAACTTCTTAAAAGCATTGTTGGTTAAGGGCTTGTAAGTAAGCATTTCCCTGTAAGGTCTACACCTGTTGTATTCGGCGCATGTGACAAATTACATTTGATTTGATATTGTGTTTCATCTGTATAAGGAAATACTTCTCTATCATATACAGTATTATCATCATCACAATCATTACTACTACTACTACTACTACTACTACTATTACTACTACACCGCTAATTAGCAATAATGAACTTACAGTCTTTCGTACAAACATGATTTTACTTATTGTCATGGAAAATGCCAATATGTGTTCATTACATGTCCTTCCATAGCTGTCAGTATTCATCAGTGCCAGAGGACAAAGCCAGATCACATCTCCTGTTACAAATGGTATGGCTTATGGGGACTTTATATATATGGAAAATATCAGACAGATACTGTTTGAGCCTATTTTATTGGCCTGTGTGTTTAGCAGTGTAGTATTGGTCCTGGTTGTACACTACACACCTCATCTAATATTGTAGGTGCGGGTTGTATTAAATTACATTCTCAGAGAAAATGTGCCATAAGAGAATCAAAACATGCCAAAAAACAGAAAATAACCTTTTTTTCTTGTAAATAGCATAGTCAAATATACAATTCCTCCTCGATGCAAGAGGTGGTTAGCATGTATTAACTACAGCCATTAAAATGTACTTTTGTAAAACTATGCAATGAAACAAATAGTTAAAAATGAGCCAAACAGCTGTTCTCCCTCGCAATAACAGGGTTCAAGTGGAGCGATGTGCCCTTAACCGGCTAATAAACGGCACAAAATGAGCCTGCAATTAAATTTATACACTTGATTGCACGGCTGTCATGTCCACTATAGGCTTATCGAACACCTGGGATCCATTTCCTAATAGAACCTCGGGGGGGGGGGGAAACGAATTGAACAAAAGCTATCTTTTCCCTGCTCTTTTGGCTTCATTCTCAGGTTTTCGTAGAAGAGTCACTTCACTAATCAGGAGATTTTGGTTGAAAAGAAAAATGACAAATGTGAGAGTGGGTTGCTGCGATCAACAGAACATTACTCCAACATTGAGTATTTTTGGGGCTAAATTACTGTATGAAAATAGTCACACTACACATTTGCTTTATCGGAAAGAGTGTTAAATACCATATCCCAATTAGAAGATGGATAAAGTTCATCACCGCTAAAGGCCATTATTTCAGCAGAAATATTAAATATTTTTTTCATTGTAACCTACTGCATTTTGATCATGACAATGCTGTGCTAAAATGAACATCCCTGGTTACTACCATCCAGTCTAGCAGCCCTGCTACCTCCGCTAATATATGACAATGAATAATGCGGTTACAAATCTAATGAAATGACACATTCATTCTCAAAACTGACTCCATAATCGCTGACACTGCAAGCCGCAGCACCACTTTCAACCCAGCCCGCCACCCAACCCCCCACACTTGCATTTCATCATGAAAAAGGTGTTGGCACAGCAAATTATAATTGTTATAATACACCTTTATTCAACGAAGTTTGGCAAAACTGTGATGCTGCTGTCAAAATGCTACCTCTTTCTCTCTCGCCGCACTTCGGCACTCACTCTCTTTCATGCGCACTCGGGATGAGTGTAGGAGAGGAAGTTTTGTTTCTCTCTTCCATAAGAACTACTTCTGCCTCGTGTAAAGAGGGCTTCTAATTGAGCAGAGGTAAATATTGCTCCGTTTCATCTTCCACCAAAATAGTGAAAACACACTTAACTCCCAAAAAGTATAAGAAAGTCTAGCTTTAACTGGTTCAATTAGGAGACCCTGAACATGTTAATGGGCTGACATGTGAATGCAATTATTCAACCTATGGGATAGTAGACAAAAGCCTTGTGTGTTTCACCCTGCCAACAGCTGAAGCGTCTTGTCATGATTGGGCCTCTCATCTTATTGGAGGTAATCAGTTCAGTAGGCTACCATTAACCTCAAGCCCAGGCTATTGCGCACAGCGCATATAAGCCTGGTGCATCAACGATTCACCGTTGGCCTTAGTGGGAGGGACTATAGAATTCTATGGGAGTGACCTTACTGACTAAAGTACTTGTGATCATTTCATTTTAGCGAATCACACGACTGCGAGGCGTTAAAAGGGAAGGTGTTGTGGCCCGTGGGAGATTAAGCCAATGCCTATGCATTTGGAGTTTCTCCTGGTCTTTCTGTATTGGCTAAAGAAGGCCAAGTTTGAGACATTGGCCCAACAGACTTAGAATAGATTAGGCTACGATACAAGTCCCTGGAATGGTCCAAACTGGTGAATTGGTCTAATGTAGGCTATACGTCAGACAGTTTGGAGAACAAAGAAAACGTGCTAATTCCATTGGCTAGTTCAGAGAGCAGATTTATTAATAGAGGAGGAAGTGGCGTTCCAGAGACTCCTAACCTTTCTCTCATTGCTAAACCCAAAGAAAGTATGTGGCAAGAGGCCAACAACATTTTGGCCAACCCATATTTAATTGTATGAGGGTCAATCCCAATTCCCAGTAGAAAAGCATTAGCCACTGAACTGCAACTGACAGGTTTCCTACCAGCAAGAGGAACCTTGCAGGTACGCTGAGAGATAAAAGTCTGCATGAATTAGTATCCCACATGGCAGGCCATCCCTGTGTCACCGTTACGAGTTGTGACTAAAGACTAGTGGATACATTCTACAGATCAATGTGTAATGTCTTTGTGCTTTACGACAAGAACACAACACTTTTTGTGCAGGGGGACAAAACATAAATCACCGTGTCACAGTAATAATGGTGTCTTATATGATTATGTTTTTCACATTGTGACTTGTCAAACAATTATTTGCCAATCTTGACCTTTTTCTTCAGTTACCTGGTTCACTGAGTGGCTAATTGCATTCGAACCAAATTAAGGAAGGTTTTCTCAAGCAGCTGCAATTGGTTCAATATGTGTGCCAGGGTAGAAAATGGTACAATTGTACAATTCAATTTTCTCCTTTGACAAACATGCCCACATGGCGATGGATTTGTCATTGAATATGTAAAAAAGGGAAATGCACGCTTTCTTTACCCTCCTTTTAGTTTGCTCTCAATCATTCATTTGTGACGACTGACTAACAATCATCATTACGGCTCAAATGGTTACCTGTGAGAACGGCCATAAATCTTGTTAAAATAACCAAAACCGTCTCTGGTGGGGGTTTTTTCCCCCAAGAAGCAACCTGTCTCTGAGCATAGACCATCTGTACATAGTTAGAGCCATATGCACACAGATGGCAGCCAAACACTCCCAAAAGTTGCTCCGTCCATACATCTAACCTTACAAAGCTAACTAATTAAGAGGAAAACTCTGAGTGAAGGAAGGAGCCGTTTGAAAGAGTTTGCAGTGACTCTAATGAGGAGAGAGAGAGAGAGAGAGAGAGAGAGAGAGGATAGAGAACAAGGGAGAGAGAGAGAGAGAGAGTATGCCAGAGGGATGGGGGCAGTGGTTTATTTTGAGGCTCCAGGTTTACTGCCCTCTAAGACCCATATTAAATGAGGGCTACTTATCGCCAAGCCTCTCTCTCAGCAAAGCAACATTTAACTGCCTAGAGTAGGGCATAGGCCAGGTATCTTAAAGGGAGGGAGCTGCCTGGGGACAGGAAAGGAAGAGAACTAACTGACTTGTCACAGATTGCTTCCAAGAGGCCTACATTGTCCATGTTCACGGTTTACTGTATTACAGGACATTGAGTACACACACCCATGGTTTTACCACCTAAATGGCCTTACTTTGGACTCCACTTGTTTGCCAGATAAGATCATATTCCACCACTTCTGGAGGTGAGCAACCAACAAGAGAACAGAGGTGAGATTTGTGCTGCGTGTCTGTCAAACTGTTGATGCTGTTGTTTTTCCCTACAGATGTATACAGGCACTTTCTAGGGCCTCCCCTCCTCGATGAAATTCATTTTGTGAGAACGAGGACAACTCCTTGGAAAGCTAATTAGTTGGAAACAAGCGGAGGGGAAGCAGGAAACGTGAAATGACCCAGCTGCCAAAAGTAATAACGTTTTCATTATTTATTTCATTATTCATTTATGGACGTGTTCAGACAGAATTAATAATAGAAATCCCTGGGAGAAAATGTTTGCACTGGAACCTTATTACCAGCCAGCCAAGTCCAGTAGCTGTTAGTTAACATGCACACATGCACTGCCCCCCCCCCCCCCCCCCAACCCCCCCCAACAAAAAGCACATTTAGTATAACACGGGATAGTTCTCTCTATACATGATCTTCTAAATTCTTTCCATTTCATTCTAAAAAAAAATTTGGGGGGGGGTATGTTTTTCTAAGCAAAAATATTACAATGAAAGTGATCTTGAAGAGGGCACATCAATCATTGACATTTGCTGAACATTGTACGAGTTGACGTTATCATCAAGTACAGGCCCAGCTCTATGAACACATTGCCCAGAAATAACTAGTAATGAAACGTGTAATCAGAATTCTCTTTGGGACATGGGCATTCTACCGCTCCATTTCCATACTTTACGTCCAAACATTACGCAATGACGTCGCCTGGTCGGGCACTGTTTGCTTAATCTCACTGTTTACTGCCACACTTAGAGGTCAGCTATGTTCTCGATTCTCCCTCTGAGAGTCCACACACTTTCCTCCCTACCCACACAGAAAATGAGACTGGAAAAGAGTAGCAGATCACTCAAGGCTGTCCAGAGATCCATATTACAAAAACATATTTTATTTCCACTTCTAACACTCCCCGATGAAAGCATGTCGAAGGCAACTGGGAAGGCTGGTTTTACTCTCCGCATATTGTTTTTCTGTTATTAAATGTCTCTTTCCCCCTACCTCCTTACTGCATTAGGGAAAATTGAGAGCGGATGGTGAGCCAGTGAGTTTCCTTTTGGATCCTTTCTACGGGAACTGGTCTTCAGGGAAGGTTTGAAGGGGGAATAGAAAAATGGAGGGGAGCCGTGGCCGCATGTCAGTCCCGTGTTTTTACATAAACCATAAGTAAGGCGTTCCTTCCACTCCTGCTCCCATGGCCATGTGTGAGTAATCACAGAGAAGGCCCCACCAGTGCCCTTGCTGCCTCATAGGAGGCCATAATACACAAGGGCGGGATGGTAGGGGGAGCGGTCATAAACGTTAGCACGTTGAGGATTTGGATATCCTCACAAGCTTGTCTCATTAGCAGTTAATTGGCTAGACTTTCCTCCGTCTTTTGTTCTACATTAGGTTTGTCTTTCTTTTTTTTATATCCGTGGAGGGAGAGAGAGGAGCAATAGGGGGAGGCACGTATTTCAAATGCACCGAGCGCTGGGAGAGTTAAGTCCATATTACCGCAACATAAACACTCCTGTCCCGCGATTATCCTTAAAAAGCAACTGAGTGCAAAATTGAGCGCTCAACCTGCTCGACCAAATTAGCCCTGAGATCAAGGGGAAAGAGAGGGCCTCTTTTCCTCCTCCCTATTTTTTCCCCCCCTCTTTTACCTCTCCTGACTGGGAAATACTAGGAAAACATCAATACGACTAAACGGCAAATTATTACCACAGCTCGTCTCTGCGCCGGACTCCGAGCAGACATATTGAAGTTGTCATACAGGGATGGCCAGTACTTTCCAAATATGTGTTGTATTCATTGGACAATTTGACAAACATTCAATAAGACAATAGGATGCAGAGATGATGGTGGCGCGCGCACGCGCGCGAGAGAGAGAGAGAGAGAGAGAGAGAGAGAGAGAGAGAGAGAGAGAGAGAGAGAGAGAGAGAGAGAGAGAGAGAGAGAGAGAGAGAGAGAGAGAGAGAGAGAGAGAGAGAGAGAGAGAGAGAGAGAGAGAGAGAGAGAGAGAGAGAGAGAGAGAGAGAGAGAGAGAGAGAGAGAGTAGAGATTACAACTTACAACTTTGTCCAACTTCGCAGTCCTCCAGACCACATGCACCAGGCCAGGGAGCCCTTGTCCTACATTGACCTGGGGCTGATGTTAATGCACTTATTGGAGTCCCTTCAGGACTTGGCACACAGGTAGCTTTCTCTCCCCATGTCTCTCTCTCTCTCGCTTTGCCTTTGATACAGCAGCCTTCATACTGTGCCCTGAATACCAATAAGGATCGAGACACCAGGTCAAATGTCCGTTCCTGTTATGTTTTTCATAATAATTTTTTTCTGAAAGGTATTGGATTTCAGGACTGGAGATATGGGCTAAACTATGCCTGTTGTGATTCATTTTAATGGGGAACATTTTGTGAATAGACATAAGTATGTGGAAGCCCATATTTTTGTCTGACTCCTATTGCTTTTGGAGCATTGCGAACGGGTGGTAGAAGACAGCGACAGTTAGAGCATGCGTGTGTTGTGCGTGGTATCTACGCTTTCGAAACAACACGTCTGTATTTCATTACAAACGGGGTGTATAACATGAATGCATCACTAAAAACACAATGGGCTTTCTGGGTCAACACCCACTCTCATGGTCGAGGCATTCGGGGGAGGCGAGCCGTGCAGT
The DNA here is from genome assembly GCF_016432855.1 of Salvelinus namaycush. Classification (NCBI taxonomy): domain Eukaryota; kingdom Metazoa; phylum Chordata; class Actinopteri; order Salmoniformes; family Salmonidae; genus Salvelinus; species Salvelinus namaycush. The sequence goes on along the minus strand of NC_052324.1, from coordinate 6,129,259 downwards.
GCTTACCACACCAACGGCATGAAGAGGAAAAAAGTTCGAGAAACGGAGGAAAGCAACACGATGGTTACAATTACCTGCGTGCTGTGGAGCAAACGCTCTGCTTTATGTTAGGAGAAGGCCACACTCCTCATCTGCTATTGACCACCTGACACCAGGGCCCTAACAGAGTTCACATCCCAGACTCAGAGGGAAAAACAAAGGGAGGAGGGAGAACCAATGAGAACCACAGAAAAACGAAACGAACGATAGAGAACGACATCTCCTTGTTATTTGTCTCATTACCTTATCGATAAGAACGGGCCGGATCCCAGTAATCGTTTGTGACCAAGAACGTCTGACGTCCCATTTGCTACGCCGGCTGCACCCTGGGAGAGAGCGGGCCTAGGGCGAGACAGAGAGGGGGCCTCCCGCGGCGTCAGAAGGTGGAGGTTGCGCACGGGCCTGGCTTCAGCCGACACATCAAGGGGCTTGCACCAAAGCAGTACTGACACTGACCTCCTGGACACCTGGCAACCCAAATGTCTCTAACAAGGTATTAGCACAGTGATGCAACCCCCTGAAAAGAGCCACAGCTACAGCGGCTGGTGTCCAGCGAGCAGGGTCTTCCTGTGGGCAACGTGGTGCCCCCTTTGTCAAGCTCAGGGGGCAGTGGGACGTCAAGGAGTCAGGGCTCATGGGTGTACTGTTTTATCAAGGCTGCTCTTTCTCACACTCAATCCTGTGGGGCTTTGGGAAGGGGTGTTTTAGAAGATATAACTAGAGTTTGTGATCATGTAGAATCATGTATGTAGTCAGTTGTAACCAAAGGATCATCAAACCATAGTTGGACACATGTAGTTATACTCATTTCACATCCAGTCCTTGTCTGGCTCATTCTGGTAAAAACGACTATCATTAGTTGGCCATTCATACTTCTTGAAATCATACGGTGACAACACAAATACTATCATCATCACTAGCATTACTGTTATAATCATTACTATTAGAAATGTTCACTGTTGTGGCTGAACATGATCTCATTATCTTCATTTTTACCAGGGATATAATTGAGAGTTGAGTTTGTCCTCTAAAGCGTGGAGTGGTGGAGGTGGTGGTGGTTTGAGCGTATGGCGGTGGTGGCGTCTGTGCTGTTGTGGAGTCTGGAGGAGAGAGAAGCCTCATCTGTTACAGCCCAGCCGGGCTGGCCCTCTGCGTGAAGGAGAACGACAGGGTGTCACCACGGCTGGCATTGATGGATGCGCCAAATTCCGTAGGCAACTTGGGCAATTGGACACATTAACAACAGGCACCTGCTTTCCCCCGTACAAATCTATTAAAAGATAACAGCAATGGCTGCTCCCTCTCTATTAGTAAATTATAGCTTCGTCGACGTGGTAAGTGTGGGCCTCCACTCTCCTACTACCTGCCTCCCTCCCTGCTTCACTACAACGTGCTGTGATTGCCAGTCTAATAGTGCCACCCAGTGGGCACACTGATCAATAGGCTTTTTTCACAGATAAATCTGGATTTTATTGTAGATAGATACACACGCACTCTGTGCAATGCAGATTATCAGTACATTTGTATTCCCATCTACAAAATTGTTATCCTTCTTTGTATCACTCTACTCACTAGCCGGCATCAGTGCCTTTAAATTACATTTCACAAACCCATAATGTAATTTTTTTTTTTTTAAATACATGTTCTTTCCTAACACCAAACAATGTTGGACATTGTAGCAGTGTGCATTGATTGCAGTGCTAAACTAAACTAGTCCAAAATAGTGAATAAAATGCACTTGTTATGTGCTCCAAATAGCCTCTGAGTACGTGATCAAACAAGCAGTTCAAAAATAAACAGCTCACAACACAGACAAGAACAAGACCGGACATGCAATGCAAGCTAGGTGTGAGACTACTGTACCATAACGACATTGCCTAAGGCATATATAGGCCAGTTCTGATCACCATGATCTGGACACAGACAGAGAGTGTGTGTTTGTGCGTGTGTGTGTGCGTGTGTGTGTGTGTGTGTGTGCGTGTGTGCATTTAACTATACTTGTGGGGACCAAACATACTTGTGGGGAACAAACATTTGACCAACTGGGGACATTTTGTTGGTCCCCACAAGGTCAAGTGCTATTTCTAGGGAGTTTAGGGTTAAGGTTAAGGTTAGAAAGTGTGTTAGGGTTAGAATTGCCTGCGGTTACGGAACCCCTACCTGTCCCAGACCTGCTGTTTTCAACTCTTAATGATCGGCTATGAAAAGCCAACTGACATTTATTCCTGATTTATTATTTGACCATGCTTGTCACTTATGAACATTTTGAAAATCTTGGCTCTCTCTAATTTTCTCCTTCTCTCTTTCTTTCTCTCTCTCGGAGGACCTGAGCCCTAGGACCATATGTCAGGACTACCGGGCATGTTGACTCCTTGCTGTCCCCAGTCCACCTGGCCTTGCTGCTATTCCAGTTTCAACTGTTCTGCCTGCGGTTATGGAACCGCCACCTGTCCCAGACCTGCTGTTTTCAACTCTTAATGATCGGCTATGAAAAGCCAACTAAAAATTATTCATGATTATTATTTGACCATGCTTGTCACTTATGAACATTTTGAACATCTTGGCATAGTTCTGTTATAATCTCCACCCGGCACAGCCAGAAGAGGACTGGCCACCCCTCATAGCCTGGTTCCTCTCTAGGTTTCTTCCTAGGTTTTGGCCTTTCTAGGGAGTTTTTCCTAGCCACCGTGCTTCTACACCTGCATTGCTTGCTGTTTGGGGTTTTAGGCTGGGTTTCTGTACAGCACTTCGAGATATTAGCTGATGTACGAAGGGCTATATAAAATAAACTTGATTGATTGATTGAATTAGGGTTAGCAGATAGGGTTAGTTTTAGGGTTAGGAGGTAGGGTTAGGTTTAGGGTTAAGGTTAGGTTTTTGGGTTAAGGTTAGGGTGAAGGTTATGGTTATGGTTAAGGTTAAGGTTAGGGTTAGGGTTAGGGTAAGGGTACGGGTTAGGGGTTAGGGAAAATAGGATTTGAATGGGACTGAATTGTGTGTCCCTACAGGGTTAATTGTACAAGACTGCCTGCGTCTGTGTGTGTGTGTGTACAAAAAAATGTGTGAACATATCTTCAGTGCTGCACTGCTGAAGCATAAATCCTGTGTGGTCCGGGGATGATTGGTGCATACAGCCTGTGAATGGAGACAACGTGCTTAAATTAAACCCTCTATGAGCCACTCGAGGCCCCCAGTATAAAACCATTAAGACCACACCAAAGCGTTCAACATGAATCTACGAAGGCCTGCCCAGTAAGGGCTCAGGTTGATAGTGTGTGTCACGTAAATTTGCTGTGAGTAAATATTTGAGTGCGTGTATGTACTTTTACAGCCGGCAATTTGTCAGGACATGTAAATGTTTCCAATTCCCAACAATGCTGGCGTAAAATGTAGTTCCTCGGAAAATGACAATGCACAAAAAAATACAACTTTTTACTGCCTCTTCTCCTTCAGACCACTAAAACCTTCCCATAAATCTCTTCTTAACCCCCCAGATGTCTCCCGTTGTCAGATATCGTGCCGTGACAACGCCTTCCATAATCATTGTCTTGAGAGAAATATGACATGTGAAACTGCAATGTCACATCACTTAACATGATTTAGCCCGAGTCGGCCGGCGCCATTTTTATCCATCAAAATTCTCACCTTTTCCCAGTAATGACGGCTGGGTAGAATCCCTGTGTTAGGGTTATCTATAAGACTTATCTGAGCTGCTGATTTATGACTGCAGACAGCTAATGCACTGGAGATCACTCTTCTCTTCCTCTTGCCAGGGTTTCTATCAAATTGGCAAATAAGTAGGGCAGTATCACCTCCTGGGCAGTACAAGAGACACTTCTCTCCTCCGATCTGGACTTTATGTGTGTTTGAACCCTATATATCACCAGCACTGTGCCACCAGACAAGGTCATAAATCTCCTAATGGATCTTATGGGCTGGCTAGGTTACACGTCCTTTGATCACATCACTTCCTGGTTGATTCTCCACTAAACATTGTAAAGCCAGGGTGAATGTGTCCAGCAAGGAAGGTGGATGTGTATGATAATCCTGGCTGCAAATATGCATTTGATCTTCAGGACAGGAGTGACTGGATCCACAGGAACCAATGGACCCAGGGGCTTCGGTATCCTTCCATGTGGGCTTCCTCTGGGGGCGGATGTCCCCCTCTCTGTCCTGTCTCATCTGGCCCAGGTCCACATAGCCCCAGTACAGCAGCTACACAACCCTAGGGCCTGGAGACACAGACATACAGCAGAAAAGCCTGGTTTGACTCTTGGAAATGTTCATGACAAGAAAACACATCTTCAAACATGCACTGTTTGTCTCTAGACACCATTTATAATACATCTGTCTTCTTGTGGTATATTTGACAAATTACGAGTTTGAGGATTGTGGGAGTTTTGAAAGGCTGGGAAGCATACAGTCCTCCACTGACTACACATTTCACATTTAGTCTAACTACCACACATTCCATTGACTGACTCGTGACTTACCTTATCATAATCCAAAAAAACATCAGTTAAACGCAATGTTATTACAGTAGACAAAAACTGAAACAAAAACAATTATAATATTTGGAAAAGCAAAATATGTATTTTAAAAAATACAAACAATTAAAGTATTTAAAAATACTGAAATAAACATCTAAACGAAAATGATCAAATTATGTTTGGTTTTAGTTTTTCTTCTACACTTTGGGCAAGAATCAAATGGGGTATTCAAACTTTTTTTCTAATGGGGTTTTCGAGCTTCTGGATCTGATGAGTAAATGCTGCCAGTGGATCCCCGTGTTTCATATAGACCTGGCTTGTGCATCACTATGGTTAGCTATCACTAGCTAACAGGGAAGAAATCTGAGGGGCGAACACAGAGCCAGGCTAGAACAGCTTGTGAAGTTGCTGGAGCCGTTCGCAATCCACACCGACCAACTTGCTGACCAGTGACTGGGCCAAGCAAGAGCGTCTTGTGAAGTTGCTGGAGGCGTTCGCAATCCATGCCGACCAACTTGCTGACCAGTGACTGGGCCAAGCAAGAGCGTCTTGTGAAGTTGCTGGAGGCGTTCGCAATCCACGCCGACCAACAGTCGCTGTCTGATGTGGTGCCGTACCTTCTCAACCTTGAGCCACACTTGAAGTCAACTAATGTTGCAAAACAGTTGGCACAGGTCCTCCTTTGCATGCTGAAACCTCTGCCAGCCAAATTTGATCCAACCCCTGCAGCAGCTTTCCTGATGGACCCAAGTGTGTCTCTGCCACTTCGCTTAACAGAGATGGAACCACTGATAAGGGAACCATAGTCATTTGTGCTTCAACAAATCAGAGAGTACAGCCGTGGAGCAGCAGGACCCCAGGAAGATGCCAGCATGATGAATCCAGCAAGTATCTCGACCACAGCGGTTCAGAAATATAGCTTCCTCGCATCGAAGATTGTGGGGGAGGCATGTTTACAGAGTCACCTCTCCAGTGCTGTCAGGTAAGGATGGCTGTTTATCCAAAGCTGTGCCCTTTGGCACTGGGTCTAGTTTCTGCCCCTGCATCTGTTCATGGAGAGAATATTCTGTCTGTGGACAACTGTCATCAGGCTTGAAAAACCGAATGACCACCTCTCTGGAACACACACACACACACACACACACACACACACACACACACACACACACACACACACACACACACACACACACACACACACACACACACACACACACACACACACACACACACACACACACACACACACACACAAGCTGGCCAGCTGGCTGATAGATTTGTGAAGAGGTGTTGTATTGCTTATGTTTTTGCTGTGGTTGCAGCTGTTGTTATCAACCTAATTTGAAGGGTTTAGTCAGTGATAGATGTTTAATATTGCATAAAAAAATGGCAAATGTACCATGACTTCATTTGTTGTTTTTTCCTTTCTCTTTCTGTCAGATGAAGTTAAAGGCACTTGATTATTCTTACAGCTAGTTAAAAAAGCATTGGATTGGTGTAAACAATGGGCAAGAGTTTCCTTCCACCATATTTCTTGCACCAGTCTAGGCACTTATCCTTTAAATCCAAGTCACATTAGGATTTATAATTGAAACCTAACCAAACCTATGTACTGGCCAAGGAGTTGTATGGAGTCCTGTGGCCAGAAGCCTGTGTTAGCATGGGCAGCGCCATTGAGGACTTTCACCATTTTGATTTAGTCAACTGGGCAGGACTTCTGACTTCATTGGCTGATCCCTCCTGATGACCTAGTTGTGACACCCGGGTCATCAGGAAGCATCAGCCAATGAATTTTACTCGTGAAGAAGAAAATTGACTTTCAAGATGGAGGTGGCCTCAATGTTGCTGCCCATGCTCTCATGGACACCACCATGACACAGATCATTGAAAATAAGATTTATTTTCTTAACTGACTTGCCTAGTTAAATAAAGGTAAAATAAAACAAATGAATACAGAGAGTCTATGGTCCTGGCACATCACCTTATGTATTACTGCCCCCCAGTGGCAAGAAGTGGCATCCCCCCCAAAACAGATATAGTCCTACAACACATAATGGCGCCTGGCCTCCCACACATAGGCTATTTTCTGTCCCTAACACTAATTTAAATAATATAATAACAAAAATTAAATATGGGATCAAACTGAAACTAAATAAAACGAGTAAATCAAGTCTGAAAAGTAACTGAAACTTAATTTCAAATAAAAATCGAAATACGAATATTACATTTAAAAACTATAACAACCTTGGTTACAACGGACCTGAGAAGGTTTGTATAGCTAATGTTTTTGCAAGTGTTGTCAACCTCGCGCACGAGAACCAATCGCAGTTCAGGTTGTTGCACATACACCACGTGGCCTACTTATGAGTGTGTTCCAGAGGGCATGCGCACACATGACTGAGCTCCTGTATAGGGAAGATCTCAGTTGCATACTCCTCGCATCCTCTCTCCTCATCTCCTTCTCAAAACCCATTGGATGAGAAAGCCAGAGGTCCTTCCCCTCTGACATTCTCGTCCCATAGGTTTTGAGGTAGAGACCAGGAGAGATTATCACTCACTGTGCTAGTGCCTACTCTATTCTACCGTTAAAAATGATAGTCCCAGTGACAAGTAATAAGGTCAGCATTTCTATATTGAATTAATCATCTAAAATGTATATTCAAAATGGAAAGAGGTTTAAATTCATGCTGTGAAAATATTCATCTATAAAAATGTAGGCCTAACCATGTGACTTGCCTGTCTTTGGTATCTTCCAGGTTTCTTGGTTTATTTGGATCCCCCATTAGCTTTTGCCGAAGCAGCAGCTATTCTTCCTGGGGTCCACACGAAAACAGAAAACATGACAGGTAACAAAACACTGATACACTGATAGACAAGAACAGTCACACAAATGTCAAATAAAATGATATACAAACAATACAACTAAAGAATAATGTTCGTGTAGATTTTGTGTCATTTCACAGTCCCTATTATGCCATCATATGTTGTTTCATCCCATTTTTGAAGGTAATTTTGCTGTTTGCTTGAGTGATTGGAGATGGGAGTTCTATGCAATCATGGCTCTGTATAATATTGTGCATTGCTGTGAATTTATTTTGGACTTGGGGACTGTGAAGAGACCCCTGGTGGCATGTTTCTTGGGGTATGTACAGTATGGGTGTCTGAGCTATATGTTATTTGATTATGCAGACAATCTGGAATTTTCATCACAGTAATATGTATCATAAAAACCCTCAACCAGGAAGAACTGGCCTGCATGTTGTTGATGTTAGTTCTGTATTTGCAGTAAAGGGCGAAGCGTGCCGCTCTGCTAGGTCTTTCTCTTCTGCACTTGACCATATTACCGAACAGTAATCAAGACGGGACTAGAGCCTGAACTAGTACAGTTGATTTGTGTCAAAAACGCATAACATATTTTTATAACAGAAATACCCCTCCCCATCTTCACAACAACTTTGTCAATATAACTTGATCATGATAATTGACAGTGGTGGAAAAAATACCCAATGGTCATACTTGAGTAAAAGTATAGATACCTTAACAGAAAGTTATTCAAGTAAAAGTGAAAGTCACCCAGTAAAATACTACTTCCGTAAAAGTCTAAAAGTATTTGGTTCTAAATATACTTAAGTATCAAAAGTAAATGTAATTGCTAAAGTACACTTAAGTATCAAAAGTAAAAGTATAAAGCATTTTGAATTCCTTATATTAAGGAAAAAAACTACTTAAGTAGTACTTTAAAGTATTTTTACTTAAGTACTTCACACCACTGATAATTGACCATCGAATGGTATACCTAGGAGTTTAGATTCCTCAACTTGCTCAATGGTCACAACCTTTAAGCACAACTCCAGTTGAGGTTTAAGTCTTAGCGAATGTTTTGAACCAAATACAATGCTTTTAGTTTTAGATATATTTAAGACTATTTTTGTATTAATCACCCTTTCTGATACTGACTGTAACTCCTTATTTAGAATTTCAGTGAGCTCGCTGGCTTTGAGTACTGACACAGAATGTGAAATCATCATATCATATCATACATAGTAATTCTAGCTTTGTGTAAGACCAGTGGCAAATCATTTTTTAAATTAACAACCTAAGGAAACTGCCCTGAGGGACACCACACTGTACATGTTTGATGTTAGAGAAGCTTCCATTGAAGAACACTCTCTGGGTTCTATTGGATAAATAACTCTCCAACGATCTGATGGCAGGTGATGTAAAGCCATGGCAAGTTATTTTTTTTTAATAACAATTTATGATCAATAACATCAAAGGCTGCAATGAAATCTAACAATACAGCTCCTACTATCATCTTATTATCGATTTATGGAGAGACTATATAACCAGCTATGTGGCAAATATATGGGGAGAGATTAATGCAGAATCGGATTGGGGTAGTGTGGTTGCGTCTATCCCAAAGGCTGGTGTTAATGTTCACTATATGGTGAGGTAGCCTTTCTGGGCTTTTGTTACTGCAGGGTTTACTGCAGAGTTATTGTTGTGATTATTTAAAGCAGCTTTTTGTGCAACAGCTTATTCACTGTGAAATAGTTGTTAGTATGCTGTTACACACTGCGTGTGTTGGTTTCACAGTGAGAATATAGCTCATATGAAATGAATCAACAAGCCAATAATTATCCCCAAGTTCCACCCCGGTTTCTAATGAACTGTGGATGTTATGCGGATCACAGATATTCCTCAAAACATGTTTATTTTGAATCTGCCCTCTGTACTAATTAGAGGGTGACCCTGACTGCTCAGCTCACACACACACACACACACACACACACACACACACACACACACACACACACACACACACACACACACACACACACACACACACACACACACACACACACACACACACACACACACACACACACACACACTACTTCCCTGTATAGCAATATTGCCATCACACTCACCCAAAGAATATTGGAATTTTCAGAAAGAGCAAACCAATAACACATTACAAAACTATAAGAGATCAATAGCTAATTTCTCTGCATTGATTACCACTTGGACACTTAACAAGCGCCCCGTGGCCACAATATGTGTTCAGCCGGCTTGGTCCCCATTGGCCCTCATGAGTAATAAACTTATCGATCAGACAGAGGACTAAAAAATGTCAAGCTGTTCATTAATCTTAATAAAGACTGGACTTGACCAAGACACCTTAAAGCAGGGATACAATCTATCCAGGAGTAAGCCTACATGCTGCATAGAGTGACCTGAGAGGTAATTTAAGACGCTACCATTACTGAATGAATCCACTATTCAGAATCATGATGTTACGTTATTGTTTATTCATTGGGATTGTTTCTACTGAAACTATGAGAATCCATGTAAATCATACAAATGAATAACATTCATGAACAAATACTTACATGAAAGCGATTGTATGGCAGTGGAAGAAGTATTTTCTGTGTGCGTGTGTGTGTGTGTGTGTGTGTGTGTGTGTGTGTGTGTGTGTGTGTGTGTGTGTGTGTGTGTGTGTGTGTGTGTGTGTGTGTGTGTGTGTGTGTGTGTGTGTGTGTGTGTGTGTGTGTGTGTGCGTGCGAGCGAGCGAGCGTGCGTGCGTGCGTGCGTGCGTGCGTGCGTGCGTGCGTGCGTGCGTGCGTGCGTGCGTGCGTGTGTGTGTGTGTGTGTGTGTGTGTGTATGCATGCATAGTCCAAGGTATACCATAGGCCTTTACCAGGAGCTATGGAACAGTCATAGGGTAAGTGGTTATAGCCCTAAACATTAAACTAGACCAGTGGCTGCCCCATACATACATATTCCAGTCTGTATTAAATAGGGATAATCTCCGATTCACAGTAGGCTACACTGGGTAACAGTACAGTCGTCAGTGCACTGGGAGGCAATGGTGTACCATGGTCCACATTGAAAAATTCCCAGTGTGTGTCCTGTCGCACACATCATTACCAGTAGCACTACACGGTTAAAAGCAGGAAAAGCAGTAGAAAACGCAAATGAGTTACAATGTAATTAATAAACATAATACATTTTCCAAAGGCGACTGTATATCTGGAAGAATGACTTTGGAGTTAATAAAGGAAAGCACGGTGGAAAGCCTTTTCGTTAAAGCCAAAGGGGACGCAAATGTCAATTGGAGTGTTGACAATGATGACAATATTTACTCATCACGAAACAGATATTTCAAACTGAAGAAGTTAATGATTAATGAAAATCCTCAAAGTAGGTTGGGGGAAAAAACAACACACGACTTAGAGAAGGAAATCACCTTTGTCTCAAAGGCTGACTTTAACCATGGTCTACTTAAGCAATAAGGCATGAGGGGGTGTGGTAAATGGCCAATATACCACGGCTAAAGGCTGTTCTCATGCACGACGCACCTCGGAGTGCCTGGATAATGCCCTTAGCCATGGCGTACTGGCCATATACCACAAACCCCCGAGGTGCCTTATTGCTATTAAACGTAATTAGAGCAGGATATGTTTTGTCATACCGGGGTATGCGGTCTGATATACCAAAGCTGTCAGCCAATCAGCATTCAGGGCTCGAACCACCCAGTTTATAATGGTGTATCAACGGTAGGCTACTAATCTAGTCATTTTGTTATTCATCACTTTATGTGTGAAAGTCGATGGATGGATGGATAGATGTAGGTGTCCTGATTTGTTTTCCTTACTCATCCTGCATTCCAATCTGCTCAGCATGGTGTGAAGTAAAAGTCAATGGGTTGTCTCACCTCAGGACATGTCACTATGGATGTCCACTTCGAACGGATAGGTTACATGCCAGGTAATGTATTTTCAACATGAAGTGTTACATAGGGCTGTTACTGTGACCGTATTACTGCCACACTGGTGGTCACGAATCATGACCGCAGTCAAATTCCACGTGACCTTTTAGTCACAGTAACTAGGCTTCTCCAAGCTCTGATGCTGCTGATGGTCATTAGTAGCCTACCAAACTTGCTAACTGCCTAGTACTCAGCACCCTATTGTCCCTCTAATCACTCTGACATCAATGCAAATATAATCGAAAATCTGATCAAACACTTCATGAGAGCCCATGAGCTGATGTTGCGCAGCATTTCTATAGGCTATGTAATTGCGTGAGAAAACAGAGTTTTGATGGCCTCTATTAAAAAGAGGATGATCCCATCAGCTTTCTGTAGGCTAGAATTACTATATTTATTTCTCAACGTTCCTACTATTAAGCACACTGTTTCTCTTTACAACAGGAGTGTAGCCTACTTGGCTGGCATGAAAATGAACCTTAGGAAAACCATCCTTCATTCACTATTTAAGTGCATAGAGTTGACATCTATTGTTTTGCCTTGCCCCCATTTCAGGACAGGTGCATGATAATGGTCCATATTCTTAATCAAAGCAAATTTCCCATATTTTATTTAGGATATGTAAAGATTAAATCATGAATAGTCTGGATGGGTGACAATATTAGCCTATCACTTGTGAATGATATATTAAGGAAATACTTTTTCAAATCATAGTCGCACACTTCATGTATGTTACGCTCGTCTGTGGTGGTAGAAGGATCGGACCAAAGCGCAGCGTGGTAAGTGTTCATGTCTTTTTAATAAACAAAACTGAACACTGGAACAAAACAATAAACGAAGTGAACAAACGAAACAGTACCGTGTGGTGACAAACACTGACACGGAAGACAAACACCCACAAACCAAAATACAAAACAGGCTACCTAAATATGGTTCCCAATCAGAGACAATGACAAACACCTGCCTCTGATTGAGAACCATATCAGGCCAAACGACAAACCCAACATAGAAACACAAAACATAGATAACCCACCCAACTCACACCCTGACCACACTAAAACAAAGAAAATACAAAAGAACTATGGTCAGAACGTGACAATGTAGCCTAGCCCCTAGTCCTATATGTTTTGATTAGGTTTGTATCTCTACTAAAGTGGTCAAATAACTTCTTAAAATGAAACACATTAATTCGCTTTATAACTGCTGTAGAGCCTGACTGGTATACACAGGCAGCACATGAGTTTCAAGTTTGGGGAAGATCATTTCCACCATAATAAAGCATTATGTGCATAATCGTGTTTGCGGTCACTTTTGCGTATGTTGTTTTCCGGCTAATTGATTTGAATTTTGGAACATTCGTGCTTATAGCCTAATGCTGTGTGTGCATTGTTGCGCTTATAATGTGAAGTATCACGACTCAGGATATGACCTAGATGCAGACACAGGAGGCGGATTGTACAGTTCTCAATAATCTATTATAACATGAGGCAAAGGGAAGTTCAAGGACAGGCAGAGGGTTCGTGATCAGGTCAGAGTCAGGCAGGTACAGGACGGCAGGCAGGCTCAGGGTCATGGCAGGCAGAATGGTCAGAACCGGGAAAAACTAGGAAACAGAAGTTGAGAAACAGGAAAACGGGAAAGCATGCTGATAAGACCTGACAATACGAACTGGCAACAGATAAACAGAGAACACATGTATAAATGCTCAGGGGATAATGGGGAAGATGGGCAACACCTGGAGGGGGGTGGAGACAAGCACAAAGACAGGTGAAACCGATCAGGGTGTGACATGAAGAAATAGCCTATTAGCTTATCAACATTTTAAGCTAAACGTTCTGATATGTTGCATCAGCCTCATTGCTTTAAAAAAAATGTATACTAGTCGTTGTATTAATTTAGGATCTATCACATCCCACAACTGTCCCAGACTATGTTTGGAATATTTCTTTCTAGCACAGCAGGACAAGGTGATCAATAGAATAGGTCAACTTTTGTACTATGAGGGATAGTAGATTGACGTAGACTAGTGCTTTTGCTGTTCGTTAGGCCTCATCTTGTTGGCTGATGAAAAGGAAATGTGGACAGTTCTTCCAACATCTTCAATATGCACCTCGGAATTCGATAAGGACACACGCAGTTGTATCCTCGATGTGTCTGTCTTCACTTGTAGCCTGTGAGAAGGACCTGATCACGTGATGGGCATTGGCTAATAAGAATTGAGATATCTGAGAGAGCCACGTGGTGCTTCTGAGCACGCAGCAGGGAGAATGGAATTACAATTATTATATTCAGTCCATGGGCACAATTGCCAGTGGCCGCAAAAGGCATGGATTATTTTAGGGAGCATTACGGCCACACAAAGGGGATGCCACCGGAAATTCGAGGCATTATCAAGTGCTTGTCAAAATGAGAGACGGATCAAGTGTGTGTAGCCTGCGCCAAAAAAACAAAGCAGAGCTCGTGCCTTTTATGCAACTTTTTTCAAATCATTATTAGAGTCGCATCATGCAGCAGTAGAATGTATTAAAAATCTAAACATATAGTCCAACATTTGTATTACAACTAAAGTTGCATAAATAACTCTAAATTAAGCTTATAGGAGGACCTGTTTCTTTGTAAACCGCTCAACACAGAATAGCCGCATGTGCACACTCCCTCAAATCATTTGAAGAAAATATAGTTTCTATTTTATTCAGCTATGTTCACTTGTATTCTTTATACTATAAAATAATGTAAAATAATGCCACGAAATTCTCAGCAAATCTTGTCTGCTAAATGAACTAGTGTAGCCCTCAGCCATATCAGGGCCTAACATAAGGACAACTCGAGAACTGTATTTTTATTTTATTTAACTAGGCAAGTCAGTTAAGAACAAATTCTTACTTACAATGACGGTCTACCCAGAACCTGTAGCTATGGGAGGATGTTATCATTCTGACCCACAGCTGTAAGGATCGACACTGGAAATGTGAAGCGGGTACAGGGAGTGAACACATAGTGATGGAGTCCAGGTGGGTCCAGTGAAGCGCAGGTGCACGTAATGATGGTGACAGGTGTGCGTAATGACAGGCAGTCTGGCGCCCTCGAGCACCCATGAGAGGGAAGGCGGGAGCAGGCTTTGTCAACAGCAAACATACGCAACTGGCCCAGTTTTTCATTTTATTTAACTGATAATTTAACTGATAATTTAACTGATAACAGCTGGAGAACCGTGCCAATATATCTTCCAAACACTGGCTGCGAGGGCATTAGCACTTTTATACAACGGGTTACCAACATATTCAAATAATGATTGACATATTTTAATTAAAAACAGGATTTTGAGGAATTTATTCATACTATTTCATCCTTCCACAAGATATAGTCCTGACACAAATCTAGGGTTGTTACCCAAGCCGGCTGGTCGTTCGTTCTATTGGTTCGGTTGCTAGAGACACGACACAGTCGTTCAGTCTTTTTGTTCTGTATCTATGGACGAGACCCAGTCATTCGTTCTAAATGTTCCATTGCCATACTGGCTGGCAGTGTTCTTATCCCTTGCTTGCTAGCTTGCCAACTACTTCTAGCTTACAGTCACATCAAAATGCAGCCAGAATAACAGCAACGTAGCTGCATTTGCATTTGTTTAAACTGTTTTCTGGTGACATTTGTTTGGATACAAACAACAATGAGCTAATGAGGCGCGATTTCACCTGGCATTGAAAATGTGCTTTCTTGTCAGGGAACTGTTCTTCAGAGGAGCTAGCCAAAAACAAAGCTAACACAATCACTTCAAACTGAAACTGGAAAGACTGCAAACTAGCTGCACTTTGTTTCGTTTTACCTTTTTTCAATTGACATTTCCTTGTATATATCCATAAACATTATCTCAGCTGATTCATGATTTTGACTGGCTGAGAAACGCTGCCTGCCTGTCTGTCTCGTCCCGACTCCCGACACTTTCATTACTATGGGACAGCTGGAGTTCAGATTGAAACAATGTTTCAACAATGTGTGAGAGACAGACAGCAAGGTTAATACAAATTACAAATATTAGTGTAAAAGAAATGTGAGATAATGTCTACATGCTTTTTATAGTGGAGATCAAGTTTATAAATTGCTTGGCTGGGCTGATGAGACCGTGGATTGCGCAGTCAGATGGAACAGAGTAAATAGGCATTTTAACATCATAGGTTTAGCCGGTGGTAACTTGTGGAATAGACACTGGCTGGAATGCGATTTTAACCAATCAGCATTCAGGATTAGACCCACCCGTTGTATCAACACCAACATCCACTCCAATAATGCATTCAACCCCTATCTTCAAGAGATAGACCAACCCCCATCGTGTGGTTCCTGCTTTCCTCCATGTACACCTGAAACATCTTGCACTGATACACTACAAACACTCATCTTTGACAGATGTGAGAGGCCTTTTTCATCAGTATGCTGCTAGCTATATAACTACCTACCTGTAGCAATAATCAGTCTTCTATTGTAGCTGCAGGTTTGTAATGTCATTGTTACCTAACCCACATAGCCTTAACTGCACAGCTAAACTGCCTGAGACTTGTCTTTGAATAATAATGCATCAATCCAAATCAGCCATTATGTGACTGCGGCAAAGGAGAACAATAATCAGTGAAACTTGATGGATATACTGTATCTGCATGGCTTTAATATAATGATTATTATTGCTATTGGCCAAGTAAGGTGATTGTTCAGATCCAGTCTTCATCATCTGCACTGTTCAATAAATACCACCTATTTTTGGGCCTGATCCTCTGACTCCATCTTAACTGTTGCTGGTCCAAGCCCATCTAACTATTGTACACCTACCTAATATTGCACGCTGCCTTTACACATTCCTACTGAGGTCAGCTTTCACTTATTGCTGTTTAGGTATTATAAAGGAGTGCTATAGAAGCTGATACTCTGGGTAAAGTAGGCTAGCCTATGTGGGAGGGGTGTGAAAATAAAATCTGGGCCTGCCTGATAACAGTCTATCTAAATGATTTGCAGGGACGGATTCTGCCTCACACCTATGGCCTTCATGGCAGCTTGTGCCAAGGGGGGGGGGATATGAGATTTTAGTTGGACTCTTGGTTAGATTTTATTTGGGTTAGTTCTATACGACCATACCTTACCTAGGCCAGCGCTTGCTCCATACAGTAGCCCGAATGAATATAGAAAATGCATCTTAGATTCACACAGTACACTGGGTAACAGTACGGTCATTTAACACTAGGGGGCAGTAGAGTAGCAGTCTTAACAAGATTCAACATACAGTCCCAAAACAATAATATTACTATATTTATGAGCAGGCTGCAAAGCGGAGTGAACTGTAATGCAGTCGAAAATGCCTTCAGTAAAATAGTTTAACATGAGTTACGATGTAATTAATGAGGATGATACATTTTCCAAAGGTGACTGTATTCAGTGTCTTCAGAAAGTATAATACCTTTGACTTTTTCCACATCTAGTTGTAACAGCCTGAATCTAAAACAGATTTTTGTCACTGGCCTACACACAATACCCCATAGTGTCAAAGTGGAATTGTGTTTTTCAAAACTTGACTAATTAAGTAAAAATTTTAATCTGAAATGTCTCGAGTCAATAAGTATTCAACCCCTTTGTTATGGTAAGCCTAAATAAGTTCAGGTGTAAATATTTGCTTAACAAGTCACAAAATAAGTTGCATGGACTCGCTCTGTGTGCAATAAAAGGGTTTAACATGATTTTTGAATGACTACCTCATCTCCGTACCCCACACATACAATTATCTGTAAGGTTGAGCAGTGAATTTCAAACACAGATTCAACTATAAAGACCAGGGAGGTTTTCCAATTACTCGCAAAGAATGGCATCTATTGGTAGATGGGTAAAACAACGCGGACATTGAATATCTCTTTGAGCATGGTGGTTATTAATTACACTTTGGACCCAGTCACTACAAAGATACAGGTATCCTTCCTAACTCAGTTGCCGGAGAGGAAGGAAACCACTCAGGGATTTCACCATGAGGTCAATGGTGACTTTAAAACAGTTGCAGAGTTTAATGGCTGTGATAGGAGAAAACTGAGGATGGATCAACAACATTGTAGTTACTCCACAATACTAACATAATTGACAGAGTGAAAAGAATGAAGCCTGAGGAGAATAAAAATATTCCAAAACATGACTAATATTTGTAACAAGGCACTAAACTAATACTGCAAAACAATTTAGCAAAGCAATTCGCTTTTTGTCCTGAATACAAAGTGTTATGTTTGGGGCAAATCCAATACAACACATTACTGAATACCAGTCTCCATATTTTCAATCATAGTGGTGCCTGCATCATGTTATGGGTATGCTTGTCATCGTTTATGGACTGGGAAGTTCTTCAGGATAAAAAAAGAAACAGAATGGAGCTAAGCACGGGCAACATGCTAGAGGAAAACCTGGTTCAGTCTGCTTTCCAACCAGACACTGGGAGATGAATTCAAACTTTCAGCAGGACAAATACCTAAAACACAAGTTAATTATACACTGGAGTTGCTTACCAAGATGACATTGAAGGTTCCTGAGCGGCCTAGTTACAGTTTTGACTTAAATTGTCTTGAAAATCCATGGCATGGCTTGGAAACCAACTAGACAGAGTTTTAAGAATTGTTAAAAGAACAATGTGTATATATTGTCCAATCCAGGTGTGCAAAGATCTTAGAGACTTACCCAGAAAGACTCACAGCTGTAATCACTGCCAAAGGTGATTCTAACTTGACTCAGGGGTGTAAATACTGATGTAAATGTGATATCTGTATTTCATTTTCAATCAATTTGCAAACATTTCCAAAAACATGTTTTCACTTTGTCATGATGGGGTATTGCGTGTATATGGGTGAAAAACATTCTATCCATTTTTTATTCAGGCTGTAACAACTAATGTTGAATAAATCAAGGGGTATGGATACTTTCTGAAGGCACTGTATGTAAGAGTGGTTGAGTGAGTGGGAGTAGGAGTAGGTGCATAAAGTCACTTGAAAAGCAGGTGTGAAGAGTCAGTGAACTTGGCTGTCAATCAAGTCATGTCAGATCAGTGATTATTTGATTGACATTTCATCCTCATGGATCTAATTAGGCCTATATTTATACAGAGCAAAATTATAAACACATCATGCAATAATTTGAAAGATTTTACTGAGTTAACTTCTCTAGGAAAGGTGGGACGCTAACGTCCCACTTGGCCAAAATCCAGAAAAAATGTAGCGCGCCAAATTCAAATATATTACTATAAAAATCAATCTTTCATGACATCACACATGAAAGACACCAAATTAAAGCTACACATGTTGTGAATCCAGCCAACATGTCTGATTTCAAAAATGATTTACAGGGAAAGCACACCAAACAATTATGTTAGCTCAGTACATAGCCACAGAAAAACACAGCCATTTTCCCAGCAAAAGATAGTATTAACAAAAAGCAGAAATAGAGATAAAATGAATCACTAACCTTTGATGATCTTCACCAGATGACACTCATTGGACATCATGTTCCACAATACATTTATGTTCTGTTCGATAATGTACATATTTATATCCACAAATCTCGGTTTACATTGGCGCCATGTTCAGAAATGCCTCCAAAATATAACAGAAATACTCATCATAAACTTTGATGAAAGATACATGTTTTACATATAATTAAAGATACACTTGGTCTTAATGCAACCGCTATGTCAGATTCTTTAAAAAAAATTACGTAAAAAGCACACCATGCAATAATCTGAGACGGCGCTCAGATTTAACAACATTTCTCTGCCATGTTGGAGTCAACAGAAATACGAAATTACATCATAAATATTCCGTTACCTTTGATTATCTTCATCAGAATGCAGTGCCATGAATCCTAGTTCCACAATAAATCGTTGTTTTGTTCGATATTGTCCATTACTTATGTCCAATTAGCTACTTTTGCTAGCATTTGTAGTACAGCGTCCAAACGCTCGCGCAGATGCAGGCAAACGTCGGACGAAAACTTCAAAAAGTTATATTACAATTCGAATAAACTGGTCAAACTTAGTAGAGAATCAATCTTCAGGATGTTGTTATCATATATATCCAATAACATTCCAACCGGAGCATTCTTTTCAGTCTCTATAAGTAATGGAACGCATGGCGATATCATGAGGAAAGCGCGTGAGCAAGAACTGGCAATCTGCCAGACCAATGACTGAAACACCTCCCATCCGGCCCCACATCACACTTTATTCCACGTTCAGAGTGGTTTATATCTAATAGTAATAATGATATGCATATATTAGTATCTGGGACAGAGTAGGAGGCAGTTCACTATGGGCACGCAATTCATCCAAAAGTGAAAATGCTGCCCCCTATATCAAAGAAGTTAAAGTTCATATAACGAAATCAGTCAATTTAAATAATATAAATTAGACCCTAATCTATTGATTTCACATGACTGGGCACCAGCACAGCCATGGGTGGGCCTGGGAGGGCATTGGCCCACCCACTGAGGAGCCAGGCCCAGCCAACCAAAATGAGTTTTGCCTGAGAAAAGGACTTTATTACAGACAGAAATACTTTCATCAGCTGTCCAGGTGACTGGTCTCAGACGATCCCGCAGGTGAAGAAGCTAGATGTGGAGGTTCTGGCCTTGCTTCATTACACGTGGTCTGCTGTTGTTAGGCCAGTTGGACATACAGCCAAAATCTCTAAAACAACATTGGTAGAGAAATCAACATTACATGATCTGCCAACAGCTCTGGGGGAGATTCCTGCAGTCAGCATGCCCATTGCTCTCCCCCTCAAAACTTGAGACATCTGTGGCATTGTGTTGTGTGACTGCGCCTTTTAGAGTGGCCTTTTATTGTCCCCAGCACAAGGTGCAGCTGTGTAATGATCATGCTGTTTAATCATCGTCTTGATATGCCACACGTGGATGTAATTTCTTGGCAAAGGATAAATGCTCACTAACAGGGATGCAAACAAACTTGTGCACATTACTGGGATCTTTTATTACAGCTCATGAAACATGGAACCTTCACATGTTGCGTTTAAAAAAATGTCAGTATATATAAATCAATGATTATTTCAAAAAAGGGAGAATCCCCCCCATGAATACATTCAAACAAGCAGGAATGATCCTCTTGAGTTGCCTCTCCTTCCACAGACACATGTGCGTAAGATCCCTGCTTCATTCCTCCCGCAGTGGTTGGATAGGCCTATAATTGACTTGCCCAATAGAGTACGATTAGCCTACAGGTTGGGGTTTTCAATCCAGTCGGCCGCTAAAGGTACTGCAAAATAGAGTTGTTGTAGCAAATTTGGGAAGCAGCTTGACATGGGAAACATACACACACATAGTCCCTGGTCTCCAGGATCCCAAGATAGCCTATGATAGTTGTCATCGGGGGGTTAAACTACTCTCAGTAAAGCACTATGGATAAAGTCATTCATTAATAGTTGTCATTATTCACAGATTTTTTTGTTCCCTCATATTCTGATCATCCATATGCAGTAAGATTCTCGAACCTGATGTATGGCAGCTTTGCCATCACTATTCAGCTACCACATTACACTCGTTGCCACTCCTGTCATTTGTCAAAGACAGGAGTGGCAAGGAGCAGATTGTTAGCTAAAAGACTGGTACCCAGTGTATGTAGGCTATGCAAGGCGTTTGCCTACGCTACGCAGCAAAACATTGTAATGAACTCGGCGGGCAGACTGACAGGGACTCAACCCCAGGTCTCTTCGGAGTCAGTGAGAGTGCCAAGATAGTTTTTTTGTTTGCTTGCTCATAACGTTGGAAGAGTGTATGCCCGAAGTTGCCAGGGGGAAACTGTGTGTGTGTGTGTGTGTGTGTGTGTGTGTGTGTGTGTGTGTGTGTGTGTGTGTGTGTGTGTGTGTGTGTGTGTGTGTGTGTGTGTGTGTGTGTGTGTGTGTGTGTGTGTGTGTGTGTGTGTGTGTGCGTGTGTGTGTGTACTGAAACCTGTTTGAACAAGTTATTAGATCATTAGATTGATAAGCGTGCATGCGTGCCCAGTGACGCCTGTTTGAACGAGTGTATTAGATCATTAGATTGATGGCCGTTTGTTTTGCACATACTTTTTACCTCCGACACACACACGCACGCACACGCACACACACACACACACACACACACACACACACACACACACACACACACACACACACACACACACACACACACACACACACACACAACCCATTTGTCTCCACCTTCAGAAAGTATTCACTCCCCTTGACTTTTTCCACATTTTGTTCTGTTACAGCCTGAATTTAAAATGGATTAAATGTAGATGTTGTGTCACTGGCCTACACACAATACCCCATAATGTCAAAGTAGAATGAGGTTTGTTTTACAAATTAATAAAAAATGAAAAGCTGAAGTGTCTTGAGTTAATAAGTATTCAACCCAAGCCTAAATCAGTTCAGTTGTAAAAAAACGATATATACTTTTCCACAGAAAAGTAGCTTTTTGGACCTAATGCCAAAACATTTAGGAGGTAGAGGGGCTTAAAGTTGACCCATTTCCCGTACCCCACCCTACCATGAGATATCCATGTCATCATCACGGTAAAATATAAAAGGTTGTGTTTGATATCATTTAAAAGCTTACGAACAGGGGTCGTCAAACTATTATATAATTTAACATCAATTATCAAACAATTCATAAACGTCTATTATAATATAGAAGTTTTGCATATGTTGTAGTGTAGGCCCTATTTTGCATAATGGAGGTGTTTGTGTTGTGCCCGCCATCGGTTGAGACGCAACTGACACAGCATGCTCTTAAATGCAGGGTGGGTGTCATTTCAGTCATAGACATAAGGACTGGGGAGTTTTTCAGGATATTTTTCAGTATATTTTCAGTGGGTCTGTGACAAAGGAAGGTTGGGCTGTAACAATGGTGAGGTGTGAGTGTCAGGATAATGACATGGCATGTCTCAGGCTGAACACATTGGCAGTCAAAGCTCTCGTCTCCACCGAGTGTTGTCAACACCCCGTGGTTCCCCTTATCAAACAGTCAGTGGAGAAACCAACTTTTGAGTGTTTAGAGATAAAACACAGGTAATCGTATGAATACTGGCCGTTTCTATTTTCAAAGCAATCGTGATGATGATGGCAACGAGAGGTGTATTCTAAGGTGAGCGTGGCTTGAGCCTTGCTACTCTAATGCTGATGTGTTTCTCCCCTCCAGTTCCAGGGGATGGTGTGGCTGCCCCTAACACTACTGAAATGGACCCTGGGACAGAGCCCTCTCATCTGTCTCAAAGCGCCACGGACCCTGAGGACCCCTCAATCACATTCTTCACCGTGGAGTATGGTGGGTTGGGAAATGTTACATTCCCAGCAAGAAAACCAAAAATGGCACTCAAACAGAAGAGGAAACTAACAAAGTCACAAACAACCTAAACGAAAGCAGGTGGGGTTTTAGGAGTGGTTCTGAAAGACACTCATGGGGGTGTCCACTTAAAGTTGACTAGCAACAAGTGGAACCTAAAAGACACCCACCATGTGCGCCCACAAAATTTGCCCACTAAGAGGCAAACAAATGAAAAACCCTCACCAAGCTTAAAGACAGGAAGCGAACCAAAAAAGTGGCACAAAACAAAACCATACAAAGGAAGGTTTTAACCCTCCACATCTCTCAAGACAACTGGAGTACTGGGCCAGCCACTGTTAAATAGCACCTGGACCAGCACAGTTGATTCAACTGGGTTGAATACTTATTAACTCAAGACACTTCAGCTTTTCATTTTTAATTAATTTGTAAAACAAACCTCATTCTACTTTGACATTATGGGGTATTGTGTGTAGGCCAGTTCCCACTAATGAGATGGAAAACCAGCACAGGTGAAGCACATACTGACTGACGACGTGACACCAATCGGTGCGCCCTACGTGCTAAAGTGCTACACGTGTTGAAGTCCAACCTCAAAACAGAAATGGGAAAAACAAAGCCTTCCGGGAAGGGTGTGGAAGGAAAACAATAACTGCCTTTATAAACCTGTTGAGACCATTTCACGTGAAATAAAATCTTGAAAGTCAGATATAATGTTTATGGGTTTGCATTTAGCATACCTTCAAATAAAAAAAACACATCTCTCTGCCCAGATTGACTGTGGGGCCTTCTACTATGTCACTTATCCACCATAGGGTGGCGTTAGAGAAGAGAATCCCAGAGTTCGAAAGACCTTTACATGAGGGTCCAGAGGTTTGCTAGAGTTTAAAAATGTTTGTTGAGTCTGAACTGTTTTCTGAGAGTTTGTCCATCTGTGTGTGTGTGTTGTATAGAGTTTGGCTGGAAAGTGACCGCGCTGGTGATGAGCTCCCTGGCTCTGGCGCTTGGGACTGTCATATTCATCCTCAACATCCACCACAACAGGTGAGAACCTGCACACTGCTGTCTGCTCCCCTGTACCACTACTGGTCCACTAACAAGGGGCCTAATGGAAATGTAGCTTGTCAGTAACCCTATCCATAAACAGTATTAGCCCTACTACATTCTGAATTCCTTTCAGAATTGTCTAAGTTCCCCCTGAATGTGAATTATGCTCCAAAGATTGTTGATGACCCTGTAGTCAGTAAGATTTTTTCTCAAATGACTTAAATAACCCAGAACTACAACTGCATCACAAACTCATTTTTAAAACTACTATACCCACAACTGCCCACACTCAGTTGCAAAATTACAAATGAGAACTAGATGGTCATTTTTCATGAAGAAAAATCGGTGTGACTTGTGTCTGTGTGTGTGTGTAACTACAAATACATGGTTTCCATCTCCCAGGAAGAAGAAGTGTGTGCTGAAGTTTTACACTCCTACGGGGGTGATGAGTCAGCCGGGGTCCCCTTTGCTTAGCGAGAGAGCCCCGCTAACGTAGCATCCCATGCAGCCGGCGCACTCTCAATCCCCACATTGCGGAGAGATCCTGATCGAGTGGAAGGATGGTACCCTCACCCCGCTGTTCGACCACAACTGTTACCTGGCTGACAGAAGGACAACTGTGTCCGTGTGTGTGTCTTTGTGCCTGTGTGAAAAAAAAGAGAAACAAAGGGAATCTATTGTAGAATCTGAGAGGTGCACAGTGAGAGCACACATTTCAATGCATTGCATTTCAATATTCGATTCCACAAGAAGTTTATTGATGTGAGTCGGCATGGTGGTTATGTTACATTTTCAACACACACACCTCATGGAATGTCTGGAAAGCACTGAGTTCCTTCAGAAGTATCTGGCCAAACTGAGATGAAAGGTAGCAAAGAAGTCCTGCCAGAAGATATAGCTGGGCCTGGTTGAAGTATCGTTACGTTATAGTACAAACCCCAGATGAACTGGACAAACAGCCTTTCCCTCTAACTGATACCCTTTTCATATACAGTGCATTCGCAAAAGTATTCAGACCTCTTCACTTTTTACACATGTTGTTACGTTATAGCCCTGTTAAATAAATATTTTTCCTCATCGATCTACACCCAATACCCCATAATGACAACAGGTTTATAGAAATGTTTGCAAATGTATTCAAAATAAAAAAAGAAATACCTTATTTACGTAAGTATTCAGACCGTTTGCTATGAGACTCGAAATTGAGCTCAGGTGCATCCTGTTTCCATTGATCATCCTTGAGATGTTTCTACAACTTGATTGGAGTCCACCTGTGATAAATTCAATTGATTGGACATGATTTGGAAAGGCACACACCTGTCTATATAAGATTTCAGCCATGAGGTCAAAGGAATTGTCCATAGAGCTCCGAGACAGGATTGTGTCGAGGCTCAGATCTGGGGAAGGGTACCAAAACATATCTGCAGCATTGAAGGTCCCAAGAACACAGTGGCCTCCATGAGCAATCGGGGGAGAAGGGCCTTGGTTAGGGATGTGACCCGATGGTCACTCTGACAGAACTCCAGAGTTCCTCTGTGGAGATGGGAGAATCTTCCAGAAGGACAACCATCTCTTCAGCACTCCACCAATCAAGCCTTTATGGTAGAGTGGCAAGACAAAAGCCACTCCTCAGTAAAAGGTACATGACAGCCTGCTTGGAGTTTGCCATGTTTCGGGAGGGCGGACGACTCGACCTTCGTCTATCTCTAGCCCGTTTGGGAGTTGCAGCGATGAGACAAGATCGTAATCACGAAACTGGGTAGAAAAAGGGGGTAAATAAAAAAACTAAATAAGCATACATCAAATTGCCAACGGGTATCCAACTTGATAGAACCATAGTAGGGTTCCAGAGAAGAGGCTTTCCTATGTGTGCCGGTACTATAGATGGCAAAAACATACCAATTATTGCCCCTAAAGAAAATCAGGCTGATTATTATTATTATAACAAAAAAGGATGGCACTCAATCGTACTCACGCATATTGGTAAGCAACTATTATTCACTTGATACACAATAGGCCTGTCAGAATGTTATTACTGGTTATGTTAATAACCATATCAATCACACTCATTCATATTGAGTCACATTGGCAAAATGACAATAGTCATACAACAATCAAATTGCAAATTGTTAAACATTGAAAGATTAATATATATGTTAAAAGATTTTGCAAGGTTAGCCTATGTTACAATGATACAACTGTAATTGTATACAATATATCAGTTTCACAGATACCCATGTTGGATGGCCTGGCAAGACCCACGGTGCAACAGTGCTTCTTAACTCTGACTTGTACATTTTGGCAGAGGAACATCGCCACAGTTACCTTTTCCCACAGGAGGTAGGGGATTATTACTGGGCTTTGTGCTTACTGTATAAGTTTGAAGTTTTAATGTCACATGCACAAGTACAATGCCACGTGCACAAGTAGTAGCCTAGTTAGACTGCTGGTCTCTGATCCCACGTATCATCTTCTGCCTTTGTGCCCTTGAGCAAGACATTTAACCCCTCATATCTAGGGGTGTTGGGAAAGGCAGAAGACAAATTCCCGTTCTAACCAATGGACAATATAGCATGCATTTTGAGGGGGTTAAATGGGGGAGGACTGGTAGCCTACCTGAAAATAACTAGTCACTAAGCAAAATTCATGGGGTAGCCAGCTTACTTATTACATGTTTTGTTTCGTTTCATGTGTTACTTATAGAAATCACAGATTGTTGGTGGGACTGAGGTCCCCATGGTCATCATTGGTGATCCAGCTTGCCCACTGAAAAGGTGGCTTACCAAAGGATTCCCATCTAACGAATCGGAGAAGGACTTCAACCACGTGTGTTTGTAGAAAATGATTTTGGTTAGCTCGAAGGCAGGTGGCGACGCGTCACGGAGCAGGTAGATGTGAATGTTGCTCTGGTCTCTGAAATTGTTCAGGCATGTTGTGTTCTCCAAAACATTTGTGAGATCCATGGGACGAATACCTTAATCCCTGGGATGAGGAACGAAGGAGGATCGAATGACAGGAGGGATTTGAGCAGCCACCAGCTTATATCGCACCTGACAACGCAACATCATCTGCAACAAATGTTAGAAAGGGCCTAATGGCATTGATGTCTCTGTGAGTCTGTGGTCAGTCACATAACAAGAGATGCCAGTAAACACAGCTGCTGGAATGCTCCACCCGCCCTCTGCCTGCACACACACTGTAATAGTTTCCTTTTAATCATTTTTATTTGAAATGAACTGTTTTGTGTCTTGAGAAGCACTCCAGGATAAAATATTCACATTGTCTCGTTTCATTCGTTTTATTAAATCTAGAAATATCTTGTAACATTAAATATTTTTAAAAAACAATTAGAACAGTGGATGATTGATTACTTAAGTTGTAGCTATAAATTGAAGCTACTCGTACATCTCATGTTTTTATTGTTATTTTCAGATAGTTAAAAAAAAAAATAGTTATATCTTGTAACGTTAAACGATAAAAAAAAAATAGAAAAAATATTAACCAATTGAACAGCAGAATTATTATTATTTAAGTACTGGTACATGTATTCCATGTTGTGTTTGTTAAGTAATGAAAATACAGTTGTGGCGCCTCTTCCTCTCTTCCTGTGTGGTCATTTGGATGTTGAAATGGGTGGGGATGGGTGTTGGCAGAGTGAAGCGAGGGCCCTGGGGAGGTAAATGCCCCTTGTACATACAGTTGAAGTCAGAAGTTTACATACACTTAGGTTGGAGTCATTAAAACTTGTTTTTCAACCACTCCACAAATGTCTTGTTAAACAAACTATAGTTTTGGCAAGTCGGTTAGGACATCTACGATGTGCATGACACAAGTCATTTTTCCAACAATTGTTTACAGACAGATTATTTCACTTATAATTCACGGTGTCACAAGTCCAGTTGGTCAGAAGCTTACATTCACTAAGTTGACTGTGCCTTTAAACAGCTTGAAAAATTCAAAAAAATGATGTGCTGGCTTCAGAAGCTTCTGACAGGCTAATTGACATCATTTGAGTCAATTGGAGGTGTACCTGTGGATGTATTTCAAGGCCTACCTTCAAACTCAGTAACGCTTTGCTTGACATCATGGGAAAATCTAAAGAAATCAGCCAAGACCTCAGAAAAAAAAATTGTAGACCTCCACATGTCTGGTTCATCCTTGGGAGCAATTTCCAAAGCCTGAAGGTACCACGTTCATCTGTTCAAACAATAGTACGCAAGTATAAACACCATGGGACCATGCATCCGTCATGCCGCTCAGAAAGGAGACGTGTTCTGTCTCCTAGAGATGAACGTACTTTGGTGTGAAAACTGCAAATCAATCTCAGGACAACAGCAAAGGACCTTGTGAAGATGCTGGAGGAAACAGGTACAAAAGTATTTATATTCACAGTAAAACGAGTTCTATATCGACATAACCTGAAAAGCCGCTCAGTAAAGAAGAAGCCACTGCTCCAAAACCACCATAAAAAAGCCCGACTACGGTTTGCAACTGCACATGGGGACAACGATTGTACTTTTTGGAGAAATGTCCTCTGGTCTGATCAAACAAAAATAGAACTGTTTGGCCATAATGACCATTGTTATGTTTGGAGGAAAAAGGGGAGGCTTGCAAGCCTAAGAACACCATCCCAACTGTGAAGCAGGGGGGTGGCAGCATCATGTTGTGGGGGTGCTTTGCTGCAGGAGGGACCAGTGCACTTCATAAAATAGATGGCTTCATGAGGGGGGAAAATATGTGGATATATTGAAGCAACATCTCAAGACATCAGTCAGGAAGTTAAAGCTTGATCGCATTTTGGTCTTCCAAATGGACAATGACCCCAAGCATACTTCCAAAGTTGTGGAAAAATGTATTGGAATGGCCATCACAAAGCCCTGACCTCAATCCTATAGAAAATGTGTGTGCAGAACTGAAAAAGCGTGTGCGAGCAAGGAGGCCTAATAACCTGACTCAGTTACACCAGCTCTGTCTGGAGGAATGGGACAAAATTCACCCAACTTATTGTGGGAAGCTTGTGGAAGGCTACACGAAACGTTGACCCAAGTTAAACCATTTAAAGGCAATGCTACCAAATACTAATTGAGTGTATGGTAACTTCTGACCCACTGGGAATGTGATGAAAGAAATAAAAGCTGAAATAAATCATTCTCTCTACTATTATTCTGACATTTCACATTCTTAAAATGAAGTGGTGATCCTAACTGACCTAAGACAGGGAATGTTTACTAGGATTAAATGTCAGGAATTGTGAAAAACTGAGTTTAAATGTATTTGGCGAAGGTGTATGTAAACTTCTGACTTCAGCTGTAGGTGGTTGAAGTTGTGCTGGTCATTGAAAGATCCCTTTCAGCATCTCTAGCACCATGTTTGTTTGCATGGTGCCCATCTGCATTAGCATCTCCCTCTGTGAATACAGTAAGTCGTTGTTAGGTTTCTCTCCCATGGTTTTTGCTCAGCGTCCCTCCTCAACTTCTCCTCAAAGAAGCGCCTCTCTGACTCCTCCAAGTGCATTGTGACCATGGACCACACCTCCCTCACTGCCATCTGGAGCTTCTTCTTTCTGGGGCCACCTGGGGAAAAAATAAAGAAATGCATTAGTGGTTTACAAGACATAGACTCTCCATACTCAACTGGTGGACGGCGGACCCAGAACGAGGTCAATACGGAACCCATTCTGGAGGGGTCCGTATTGATTTGGTTGGGCTTCGACCCCTGGTATCATTTAAACACACATAAAACATGGAAAGATGCATAGAATTGCAGGAAATTAGCTTTAAAATGCAACATTTTGGGTCGCATGGGTTGCGAGGTGGGGGTTTGGTACTACGGCAGTCAATTTTATTATCCATCCGGACCTTTGCCACCTAGAAAATTTGTGTGAACGGGCCGTCTCAAATAGTATTTCAGTACTCCTGGCATAGACCATGGATACAGAACATTACAGGATTTTTTAAAAGCACTGTCTTTTCAATGACGACATGTAGGCTAATCGCCTAATGTTGTTTCTGATTACTTATTCTTCTAGTAATTAGACAGCAAAAAAATGACAGCAATAGGCTACCATCCAGAAAGGATTAGTAGTAGTTAATAGTTAGTTAATGGTTGAAAGTAGTAGTATTTAGCAGAGGTGTGGACTCGAGTCACACGACTTGGACTCGAGTCAGACTCGCGTCACAAATATGATGACTTGCAACTCGATTTTGACTTTAACACCAATGACTCGTGACTTGACTTGGACTTGAGCCTTATGACTCGATCTGACTTGATACCCTCCTCAAGCTCAAATATTTAAAAATATGCTTTTAAAAAAAGTGTGCAGTGCATCAACTCTTCATTTAACGGATTACAGTTTGAATTGGACAGCAGTCAATGAAATTGTGCCAGCTGAGAAAAAATAGTGCGTGGCAGTGCAGAGGAATGTCGGCGGGTGAATTCAGATGGAGCCCTTGGAAAGATGATACCCCAAATTATTATTTTCGGATATAAAGACGACGCTGTACCAACAAAAAACGGATTGCAACTTGCAAAACGTGCAGGAAGAAAATTACAGACGGAGGCGCAACAATTTCCAACTTTGTTCGACATTTGAAGCTGCACAAAGAACGGCAAGTCGTGGCTAATATAGCCGACAGCTATATATTTTATTACTTTACTAGTGTATCATGTAGGCTAGCGTATCGTTAAATCAATGAGCCTCCACACAATCAGTCAGTGCGGGAACGTGATCATTGCACCCAAGATTGAGCTACAACTGGCTAGGCAGTTGGTAGCCTAAATCCTGCCTGATGTTCCTAAAACAAGGTTGGGCGATTGTGGTTGGGTGATTGTGTACAAGTCTACATTGCCCGATTGCGCCCCATAGCGATCCTCGATAGTCGATCACTATTGGGGCTACCCATGTATTTCCATGGAAATATAACGTTTATTTGGAAAGTAATAAATATATAGATATTTTAAAAGCATTCATGACTTGCGTAAATGTAATATACAAACTATTACTCTTGTTAAAAATATGAAATGGTATTACATTTGGTGAAGAGCACATTATGACTTGTTTAGGACTCGAAACTCAAAGTTAAAGACTTGACTTGAGACTTGACTCGGACTTGCCTGTCTTGACTTGGGACTTGACTTGGGACTTCAATGCTAAGACTTGAGACTTACTTGTGACTTGTAAAACAACGACTTGGTCCCACCTCTGGTATCTAGCTAGGTATCTTTCATATAAACTAAATTCTGTCATCAGTTGTGAAGAAAACATGGGATTCCCTATAGCTAACATTCGTCTAGCTAATACCAAACGAGTGGGTCGTGTCAACCAGGCTAGGGATTACCCTGCATTAAACGTCAACCTGGGACTACCTGCATTGCCGATGACACAACAGTGGTAGGCCTGATCAACGACAATGATGAGACAGCCTATAGGGAGGAGGTCAGAGACCTGGCCGTGTGGTGCCAGGACAACAACCTCTCCCTCAACGTGATCAAGACTAAGGAGATGATTGTGGACTACAGGAAAAGAAGGACCAAGCACACCCCCATTTTCATCGACGGGGCTGTAGTGGAGCAGGTTGAGAGCTTCAAGTTCCTTGGTGTCCACATCACCAACAAACTAACATGGTCCAAGCACACGAAGACAGTCGTGAAGAGGGCACGACAAAGCCTATTCCCCCTCAGGAGACTGAAAAGATTTGGCATGTGTCCCCAGATACTCAAAAGTTCTACAGCTGCACCATCGAGAGCATCCTGTCTGGTTACATCACTGCCTGGTATGGCAACTGCCTAGCCTCCGACCGCAAAGCACTACAGAGGGTAGTGCGTACGGCCCAGTACATCACTGGGGCCAAGCTTCCTGCCATCCAGGACCTCTATACCAGGCGGTGTCAGAGGAAGGCCCTAAAAATTGTCAAAGACTCCAGCCACCCTAATCATAGACTGTTCTCTCTGCTACCGCACGGCAAGCGGTACCGGAGCGCCAAGTCTAGGTCCAAAAGGCTTCTTAACAGCTTCTACCCCCAAGCCATAAGACTCCTGAACTGCTAATCAAATGGCTACCCAGACTATTTGTGTTGTCCCCCACCCACCCCCTCTTTTACGCTGCTTACTCTCTGTTTATTAGCTATGCATAGTCACTTAAACTCTACCTACATATACATATTACCTCAATTACCTCAACTAACCTGTGCCCCCGCACATTGACACATAAAACAAAACAAAACATTTAGCTGATTCTAAGTAGAGATCATTTAATATAAATGCTGAGCGAGTAGAATAAGAGGTGGCACGTTAACAGTGCTTAGTATATTAATGTATGTATACATACTCATATGTATAAGTGAGTTGTTTACCTAAACAATAAAATATAGCAAAGAGTAGCCCAAGAGGCATGAAGTGTGGTTGAAAAAAAAAAAAAACACCCTATAACTGACCCTGGCTACTGTTATTTTACTGCTGCTATTTTTATTATATTTTTTACTTATCTATTTTTACTTAACACTTATTTATTTTTTAACTGCAGTGTTGGTTAAGGGCTTGTAAGTAAGTATTTCACTGTAAGGTCTACACCTGCGCATGTGACAAACAAAATGTGATTTGATTTGTGTGTGTGTGTGTGTGTGTGTGTATTTCCCTGTGGAATGTTTATACTGTAGATGTCACAGCTGGAATGTTTGTCGTTTCACACAGAAGTAGGTATCATCACCACCTTCAATGTTTTCCTCCCCTGGTGCACTTTGACCTTGTGGTGGAGAAAGCACAGTTATGCCTTGGGAATGCCCGTCCTGCTGTTTCAATATACACTGAGTGTACAAAACATTTGGAACACCTTCTTAATATTGAGTTCAACCCCATTTTCACCGCAGAACTTCCTCGATTCTCAGAATGAGAGAGATTATGTCTGTGTGTGTGTGTGTTTTGTGTGTGTTTCCCAGTGGCACGGAAGTTTCCCAGCTCCTCCCAGTAGGAGGATGTTGTTGTTGTTTGTTGTTTTGGGAGAGGCAGGTGTCGAAGTTTAAGGTTTTAATATTGAATCATTTGTGTTCATAATTAGCGTTACTGAGGAATGAGGGGCGGGGCTTAAAGGCGTAAGCATTGATTCTAGGAAATTGAAAAATGCTCACAGAAAAGAGGAGTTCTCTGAGCCCAACATGTCATTTTATACTGTAGATGTTACGGCTGGAATGTGTTTGTCCTTTCCCACAGAAGTAGGTATCATCTCCATCATCACCACCTCTGACGTTGTACTCCCCCGGTGCACTTTGACCTTGTGGTGGAGAAAGCACAGTAACACTTTGGGGATGCCCGATGTCCCTTTTCTCTCCTGCTGTTTCAATATGCACTGAGTATATTGTCTTAGGTTGCACACCCCCAGTTTTTTAGCATGTGCTTCCAGCTGGGGAAGAGAGGTGTGGCACTTATGTGTTTAAGGTGTATGAGGAAGATTCAGTCTTGTTTTTTAGTTTTTTTCAACCATGAGGTATAATGAACAGCCTACCGAGTCAGACATTGTTGGGCACTTTCCCGTTTGTAAAACTTAATTTATGCACTAAAAAAAAAGTCTGTTCACCGTACAACTTCTGTTCACACATAATTATCATGAAAATCACAGAAAATGTCAAGTCATTGCAAGCATTTATTGCTAATATGCGTTTACTGAAACTGGATCATTCCCCACTCACTGATTCAGTTTAAGTTTGCCAATGAACTGTAAACATCTCCTCCCAAAGAGTTTATGCTGAATGGCTATCTGATTGAGAAAAGCGTGGACAAGGCTGGTCGTTGACGTCAGCCTGTTTCAGTACTCCCCAAGATGGCCTCACTTATTCAATATCCCAATTTAATTTCCCCCTTCTCCTCAAAATGTCCTCTAGGAGCATGTCCAGTCCCCAGGCCAGGCAACAGTCAGTGTGATTAGTTATTCGTTTTGACTGCTTCTAACCTGGGCTGCTGAGTTCACTTCAGGTCTAGTCAGTGTGGACGTGACTGGAGGTGGATGGAGTCTCGTTTCCTCCTTGCTCCCTGCTTCACCCTCTTATCTTTCCCCGGGACCGTCTCTGTCTCTTTACACAATCAGGGCCTCCCATCAAACACATAATGCAGCACGGTCTAGAGATGGTCACTAAAGGGCCCGTTTCTGACCCAAGTTAAGAGCACGCAAATGGAACATAACTCCTTTTTCATGCACTTTTCTCTCTCTGCGTGTTCTGACCTTGAATTTAATCATGAGAATAGCATGCTATTCACCCATAATTCATTTGGTGCGGAGATTGAATAAATTAAGGTGTGGCCGAGGTGTGTCTACTGATACGCCCTTTCTGACCTTGACTTAATTCCCTAATATTTCCATCACCTTTGTGCGCGAGGAAACCATGAATAAGGTCTCGTGAACCTACCGGTTCCACGTGGAAAGAGCATCTACTTTATTATTTTCAATAGAAAAAACACCATTCTCCATGCACTGTAATTTCCAACTTGATAAGAGCTATTGATAAGAGCTAGATAAATTAGTAAACCATTTGGATAAGGAAGTGTAAATATGAATGACACTAATGGCAGCAAACTGAAGCACGTCAGCATAGTGCCCAACAATGTCTGACTCGGTAGGCTGGTCATTATACCTCAAGGTTGAAATCCTGTGCCATTATGCAGAATTAAAATTGTACAGCCTTTTAACTTGCAGGGACGGGCACTCTCGAATGTCTTAATTATAGCCTACCCTGACTTTCTCTGTTTCCTATTTCTGTCATGTTAAATATTAGCCACTATCAGTCTTGACCGTCAGTAGGCCTAATGACAACACATATTCAACTGCCAATTACTGTTAGCTCCCTTCAGTTGGTATAGCTTACATTATCATTACATTTAATGACATTTTTTAATTGATCGTCATTTCCGTCCTCTGTAAACGCCGTCACGGCGGCGTGGTTGTTGCTGAGGATCATTAGTAACGGTTGATAATATAACAACAAATACATGGTGCGATACTTGGCCATGTCATCACACAATTCTATGGTTAGTGCAGGCAGTGGAAAATGAAAACGTGTCAGTTTGTCACTTTCACGAGGTTGGAGTGATAACATGTTCAAAAACTTAAGACATTGGCTCGAATCTAGGTTGTGCCTTCAGATTGAGAAAATTAAAAACGAAGGAATCATTTTTCACTTCTCTCATTGAAGTCTCAAACCCCAAACAACAGCCTGGTCTGCTTGGTCTGTTTCCGGAAGTCTCGCGATGTTGCTCCTCTGGGTTTAGAAACTCTGTGGTATAGCCTCCTTTTGTACACTATTCTCCCTATTATAATTCTACTGTATGTAGACTCATCTCTCCACATTACCATGGGTTGAACAACTGAATTAATCAAACTACCATTTTCTTGATTTTGTGCGTAAAGGCTCACCAAACCTGTTTTTTTATGATTGATAAATACTTCCCTAAACCTAAATAATCTACAAGATCAGAGTATTTTTGAAATCGACCTATTGGTGCTGAACCGGAGACGAATATGCATATATTTAGATGCCTTTCTTTCATTGGTCCTTAATATTCTGAAACCGTTCTCTCGAGTCCGTCGCCAAAATTCGAACTAAACATATTTAAAGGGATGGTTTAAGATAAATCTACTGAAAACCCTATTGAATGAAAACTCCACGAGAAAATATGTTTTCAGTGGTTGAATGAAATTTCTTCCAAGCCCGCAAGGTAGCCACACCTGCAGAGCGTGTTACATGACTGAATAAGGTAAGTCTGAATACCAAATACTGAGAAGTGCATGGCAAAGGCATTTGTAAGAAAGGCTTAAATTCCTAAGTGGGAATCAGCCCCTAAGAGAATAAGGGTTTGGTCTCACAGGGTTTGGTCATTTCACTACTTCAGTGAGCAAGACATGTAGCATTCAGCAAGACCTGTAGCTTGTGCAATGTTGTGAGGTACACAACGGAATTGTCAGGTGAGATTTATTTCAGAGAAATGCAAAAGGAAAATTAACTGTTGCCCCTGTTCTTGGTGGTTTACCTACATCTTATCTGTGTGACTTTTACCAATTTGACGACCAGACCCCACAAAAATGCTATGGGAAAGTATGTGCTTCTCAAAGGTCCCTCTCATAAGAACAATGATGGAAGGCACCATATTTGATACAGTGCGGAGGACACATCGGGCTTTCATATTGAGAGAGGATCGATCTCTCTGAGGAATTTAAGATTATAGTACACCACAGAGAGACAGTTTACTCAGTGAGCCGAGTTCTTCACATGGTAAAAAGGCGAATTTAGACTGCACTTGCGGACTTACAGGAATTGCCCAGAATTCTCAGGCAAACAAAACACCACACTCTATATATCAGTGAACACATGTGGGAAAGTATTTCCGTGCTGCTTTCCAAAGTATTACTGTTAATGCTTGCATGCCAAACCCAAAGGCCAAGCCCTTTTGTGTACACGTACGCTGACTTGTTGACACAGGTTATTAAAAGACACATACCGCTGTTACTGAATGGTTCATTTCCTGTCTCAAGGGCGCATTCTTGTCTGAGTACATTGATGCAAATCTTCTCAAATCAGGAAGGAGAACCTACTAGGTTGCGCTGTAGGACCCCCCACCCCCCCCCCCCCCCCCCCCCCACCCCCCCACCCCCCCTTCCAACAAACGCATTTCATAGAACTTGTCCAATGATATGAGTTTACAGTTGCCAGGACAATGGCTTTGGCGTGAAAGGTTACAGTGAATCATTGAGACATTTATAGGAGAGGTTTGAGAACAATGCATTCTCAGGTGGGAAAGCGTCTGTCTTCATGTATTTCTTCTGCTCTGATTGATGAAATAAAGCCACCTTGAAGAACATTTAAAAAATATACGTTTTTCCCACAATCTCTTTGGCTTATAAACGTGTTGTACAATGCTGACATTGGGCCAGGTGCAAATTCTTTGATCAGACAACCTCCTTGGCTGGTACAACCTGGCCTAAGGGAAATACAAGCCCAAGCTAAGGTTATTGTATTGCACTGGAGGTGAACATAGGGTCTGATTACTGTAAACTGAGGGTACATGAACAACAGAAGTGCCAGCATCGGCCGTACACACCACCCTCCGTAGCGCCATGCGATCAGATGCCAAGCAGTTGCCATACCAAGCGGTGATCAGCGAGGCAAAATAGCCCCAATGGAGCAGCTGTAGAACTTTTTGAGGTTCTGAGGGCTCAGGCCTACCTTCGTCATGTCGTCAGCAAACTTAATGATGGTGTTGGAGTCATGCACTGCCACACAGTCGTGGGTGAACAAGGAGTAAAGGAGGGGACTAAGCACGCACCCCTGAGTGGTGCTGATGTGTTGTTGCCTACCCTCACCACCTGGGGGCATCCCATCAGGAAGTCCAGGGTCCAGTTGCAGAGAGAGGTGTTCAGTCCCAGGGTCCTTAGCTTAGTGGTGAGCTTGGAGGGCACTATGGTGTTAAATGCTGAGCTGTAGTCAATGAACAGCATTCTCACGTAGGAGTACCTTTTGTCCAAGTGGGAAAGGGCAGTGTGGCGTGCAATGGAGATTGTGTCATCTGTGGATCTGTCTGGGTATTTGGGATAATAGTGATAATGTAAGCCTTTACCAGCCTTTCAAAGCATTTCATGGCTAGAGATGTGAGTACTATGGGGCGATAGTCATTTAGACAAGTTATCTTGGCATTCTTGGGATCAGGGACTATGGTGGTCTGCTTGAAACATGTAGGTATTACAGACTGGATCAGGGAGAGGATGAACATTTCAGTGAAGACACTTACCAGCTGGTCAGTACATGCTCTGAGTACTCGTCCTGGTAGTCCTGGTATGTGTCGTGTTTAAAAGTCTTTCTCACATCGTCCAGAACAACTGGTGCTCTCACAGATGGTCCGGTGTTGATTTCCTCAAAGTGAACGTAGATGTCATTAAGATCATCTGGAAGGCTTGTGTCACTGAGCATTTTGCGGTTGGGTTGCCCTTTGTAATCTGTGATAGTTTGCAAGCCCTGTCACATCCGACGAGCGGCAGAGCCGGTGTAGTAGGATGTGATCTTAGTCCTGTATTGTTGCTTTGCCTGTTTGATGGTTTGTCGGAGGGTGTAGCAGGATTTCTTATAAGCATCCAGGTTAGTGTCCCGCTCCTTGAAAGCGGCAGCCTAGCCTTTAGCTCAGCTCAGATGCTGCCTGTAATCCATGGCATTTGGTTGGAATATGTACATACGGTCACTGTGGGGACGACGTCATCGATGCACTTATTAATAAAGCCGGTGACTGGTGTGGTAAACTCCTCAATGCCATCGGCTGAGTCCTGGAACATATTCCTGTCTGTGCTATCAAAACAGTCCTGTAGTTTAGAATCCACTGCTACATCCTGTTTGAGTTTTTGCCTACAAGCAGGAATCAAGAGGATAGAGTCATGGTCAGATTTGGAGGGTGAGGGAGAGCTTTGTAGGAGTCTCTGCGTGTGGAGTAATGGTGATATAGAGTTCTTCAGCCTCTAGTTGCACAGGTGACATGCTGGTAGAAATGAGGTAAGATGGATTTCCGTTTTCCTGCATTAAAATCATCGGCCACAAAGAGCTCCACCTCTGGATGACCATGTAACTTGCAGTCACACACAATTTGTTACGACTCCTATCGGATGTCTAGTCGGAGGTATGCGTAACACTGTTATGAGTCCTATCTAGTCAGAGATATGCATCCGAGGGAAATGCTGCTTTTGATGGAGAACACATCTCCACCACAGGCAGTCAGTTACTGTAGCAGTCGGTTAGTGGATGGATCCGGGTTTGCTGGGCTTAGCTCACATCTCAGAGAGAGAGAGAGAGAGCGAGAGAATGAGGGATACACTGTATTGAAAGGTGGCGGGCTACATTTACCAAAAGGAGAAGAGATCATAAATATAATATGAGGCACAGGAGGCTGGTGAGGGGAGGACGGCTCATAATAACGACTGGAATGGAGTGAATGGAATGGTATCAAGCATATGGAAACAATGTGTTTGATATCATTACATTTGTTCCATTACTTTGAGCCCATCCTCCCCAATTAAGGTGCCACCAGTCACCTGTGATATGAGGTTAGTAAGAGAAGCTCAGCTGATATGCCTGTTTGAGACGTCCTGAAGGCATACATGGCATGCAACACAATGAACTACTACTGTATCATACCCACAGTTTACTACACATTACCATCAAGTCATATGTTAGGGATCTTGTTAGTGAACAGCTAATTTGATACATGGCTCAGTCCAAATGCGGTCCACAAAGATGACAGACTTATTGACCCGAATATGTGTGTCTGTCATGTAAGAGAGAGAGAGATAGAGAGATTGTGTGTGTGTGTGTGTGTGTGTGTGTGTGTGTGTGTGTGTGTGTGTGTGTGTGTGTGTGTGTGTGTGTGTGTGTGTGTGTGTGTGTGTGTGTGTGTGTGTGTGTGTGTGTTTGCTGCTCTACTATAACAGCATTTACAGAGGAAGAAATAGATCAGGCTTATTGTCCTTATTCCACACCTGTGCATCACACAGCAGGCCCCAAACAAATACAATAAAACATATCACAGATATGGAGATGGAAATGTTAAAGTGAATTTGATCATCTTTGAGTCGTTGGCTCATTAGCCACTTACTTCCGCTTTCCTCTTATTCTATATAATTTATTTACAGTTTGCTGTTTGTTTTATTTACCGGATTTACCAACACTAAAATGTAACAGCACAGATCCCATTCTACAATAACATACTTTGTGTCTTTGTAGGTCAACAATAAGCAGGGGAGAAATCCAAGTATGAGCAAGACTTTAAAGAGAATTTGATCTTTTGACGAGCAACACTTTTGGTACTGTAATGGTTAGGGTTCTCCAGAGGGTGGTGCGGTCAGCCCAACGCGTCACCAGAGGCACACGGCCTGCTCTACAGGACATCTACAGCACCCGGTGTCACAGCAAGGCAGAGAAGATCATCAAGGACCTCAGCCACCGAGCCACGCTAGCATCTAGGAGGCGGAGACAGTACAGATGCATCAAAGCTGGGACAGAGAGACT
Source organism: Salvelinus namaycush (assembly GCF_016432855.1). Lineage (NCBI taxonomy): Eukaryota > Metazoa > Chordata > Actinopteri > Salmoniformes > Salmonidae > Salvelinus > Salvelinus namaycush. Next base: position 6,089,539 of record NC_052324.1, on the reverse strand, counting down.
GAAAAACAGCTTCTATCTCCAGGCCATCAGACTGTTAAATAGTCACCACTAGTCGGCCTCCGCCCAGTACCCTGCCCTGAACTTAGTCACTGTTACTAGCCGGCTACAACCCATTACTCTACCCTGCACCTTAGAGACTACTGCCCCATGTATTAAAGACTGGTCACTTTAATAATGTTTACAGACTGTTTTACCCATTTCATATGTATATACTGTATTCTAGTCAAGGCTCATCCTATAGTATATCTACAGTTGTACACACCTTTTCTATTCATATAATGTACATCATAAACATTCCGGACTCTGACATTGCTCGTTCTGATATTTGTTAATTTCTTTATTTGCATTTTTGGGATTCATGTGTACTGTTTGGTATTACTGCCCAGTTGGAGCTAGAAACACAAGCATTTCGCTGCATCTGCGATAACATCACAGTATCTGCTTCTGCTCAGACCTGTAGCATTTGATGAGTTATACCATGATTCTGACCTGCTGCCAAGCCAAAACCTCAACCATACAAATTCAGGGGGGTTATATTCTTCTCCCCAGCACTTTTCGTTATCCAACAAATAACCTCATCGATACAACAGCAAGGTGCATACTACGGTTTACTGCCACTTCTATAGAGAACTTAAGCTCAGCTGGAATGTAGTAAAGAGTTAACAGGAACCATGTCATCTTCCGTTGCCCTTTGGGAAAGGATATGTCTGTAATATCTGTATTCAGATCAGTTTAGCACAGATGATGGAAGTGCCTGTATGAATGAAGTGCAGGGTATAACCAGTCGCTTTACTGTTACGGATATTTGGGATAAAAAGTTGTGTTGCAGTAAGAGGGAACTGGTAGTTGACTTACTTGGTTTGACACAGCAAACTACAGTTTTCACTCAATTGAAATGACGTTGAAATGAATGGATGTTCATGGAATAGTGTTATACTTCTAGACAGTGAAGAAACACGGGATGTCGGGTGAGTTGAGACGAAAAGCGACAATCTTTGTCTGCCACGCAGCAGAGTGAGCAGACAGTCATGTGTGAGTGCCCGACGTCAGAAAGGAAAATAAGAAGAGAACAGGACAAGACATGAAACCTCATCCCATTACCTACATTTACACATGATAAAAATCACTTTACTATAATGACAGTAAAAAAAAATATCCCTGGTCCAACTAACAAAATACAAATGGCCAGGCATTTAGCACCATAGCAGAGTGATACACAAGGCACAGATTCTCCAGTCGGAAACCAAGAACCAGAATAAGAGTTACAGGTCATGTGTTTTCTGCTTTCAGAGGACAGAAATCAACAGTTGACCACAAACTGATTGACTGTAAAAATAGTACACGTAGAGTGCCACATGAAACTACAAAAAACAGTACACGTAAAGTTGACACATGGCAATGGTTTTATTGACATGTCTTAATACTGCAAATATTTACGAGCAAAGAATGCTGGCAACCGAACCCAATGAACTCAATTGTATTCATATGTTGGGAAAGCCATCAGGTTTGGCTGATGAAGGAACGGAACAGAGTGATAATCATCTCTCTGACCCATGAGATGTCAAAGGGCTGTGTAGCCATGAAACAATCAAAGGATGCTGCTTGAACGCTATATATAGACACACACACACACACACACACACACACACAGGGTTTGGGTAGGTTACTTTCTAAATGTAATCCGTTCCAGTTACTAGTTACCTGTCCGAAAGTGTAATCAGTAACGTAACTTTTTGATTACCCAAACTCAGTAACGCAATCTGATTACACTCTGTTACTTTTAGATTACTTTCCCCTTAAGAGGCGTTAGAAGAAGACAAAATGTACGTTACCAATTGAACGACATCTATGGCAGGATAAATCAATGTTACAGTTTACATAGCTGGCCATATAAGGATGTTACATTGTACTTTATGGGTTGGTTATGTGGGCTTCTTCTAACCCATCACTTTCTACTACATATAATAATACGATTAAATGATGCCCAATAAATGTTATACCACTTGGAAATATGGAAGTATAGATTAGCCAAATTGTTTTACCTGAGCATGACCCCAAAACTAAGGATTTATTAGCCAACCCAACTCTGTTGTCATGAAGGACTGATTGGGCTCATTGATTCAAGTTGAAAAATAAATGCTGCGCTCATGGAATGGCATGGCTTTGAGCACTACTGAAAAGTGCTATTTACATGTGAAAAATTAATGCCATATGCTGCATTTGCTATTGGCCTTTTGTTTACCTTTTTGTTGGTGACACTTTGATATCTTGATAATATGCAGCTGTTTAAAGGGAAACTCCACAGAAGAAACAATAACAAAACGGGCACCCCGCCTCTGTTTTGGTGAAAAGATGAGGGATGGGCCTGGAGAAATATAACCACAGACAAAGCTATGGATGCAAGGACTGGCCATCCATTATATAAAAAGTATAGTTTTAACCATGTTATGAGGCTATACAGTGTTTGTTTACATTTACAATGTTTACAAACATTGGCGTTAAACAAGCTTATGTTTTGGGTTCTCATGGAGTGTGACAGTTGAACTAAGCTCATGAGGCTCATAAGTTATATTCTTCAACAATCAATGGATATATATATAAACAGTACCAGTCAAAAGCTTGGACACACATACTCATTCCAGGATTTTTCTTTATTTTACTATTTCTACATTGTAGAATAATAATGCATCAAAACTATGAAATAACACATACAGAGGATAGGTAACATACAGAGAGCTCAGAAAAATAATTTGTTTAAATGTAATCTGGCACCTTATGATAATATCATGATATTTGTGTATTAATTATGATGCCATGATATATACTAGATGTATTGATGTGTGTTATGATCCCATGTACTGTGTTCCAATTTGGATGTAATATCCTAGTCATGTTCGTGCAGTACATTGAGATGTGTGATTCACAAAAGTCAGAATGATACCCTCGTTGAAAGGATAATTGGACAGGTAAAGAGGTATGCAGAAAAAATACCACACACACACATATATATATACACAGTACCAGTCAAAAGTTTGGACACACCTACTTATTCAAGGGTTTTTCTTTATTTTTACTATTTTCTACATTGTAGAATTATAGTGAAGACATCCAAACTATGAAATTACACCTATGGAATAATGTAGTAACCAAAAAAGTGTTAAACAAATCAAAATATATGACATATTTGAGATTATTCAAAGTAGGCGCCCTTTGCCTTGATGACAGCTTTGCACACGCTTGGCATTCTCTCAACCAGCTTCACCTGGAATGCTTTTCCAACAGTCTTGAAGGAGTTCCAACATATACTGGTGGGGTAAAGGATGCTGGAGGTTTTGAGGCTCATACCATCTCTTCCTTTAGGGCGTCCTTTGGGTTGATGTTGGTCAGTTTGACTCGCGCCTTCTGGCTCTTCCTGTCGCGAACCTCTCCCTCCTGATGGAAGCCAACCATCAGCTGATAGACCACCACACCAATGATGGCGCCCAGGAACGAGGCAAAGATGAGCACCAGGAACCAGCACTTATTGGCACTTATTTGAGCTGTTCTTGCCATAATATGGACTTGGCCTTTTACCAAATAGGGCTCTCTTCTGTATACCGCTCCTACCTTGTCACAACACAACTGATTGGCTCAAGCACATTAAGAAGGAAAGAAATTCCACAAATTCACGTTTAACAAGAAACACATGTTAATTGAAATGCATTCCATGTGACTACCTAATGAAGCTGGTTGAGAGCATGCCAAACGTGTGCAAAGCTGTCATCAAGGCACAGTGTGGCTACTTTGAAGAATCTCAAATATATTTTGATTTGTTTAACACTTTTTTGGTTACGACATGATTCCATATGTGTTATTCCATAGTTTTGATGTCTTCATTATTATTTTACAATGTAGAAAATAGTAAAAATAAAGAAAAACCCTTGAATGAGTAGGTGTGTCCAAACTTTTCACTGGTACATTTACCTTTTTTTGTGGTCCCTTACATGTAACGGATTACATGTAATCCGTTACTCCCAAACCCTGTATATATACACATATTCCGGATTCCGACATTGCTCATCCTAATATTTATATATTTCTTACTTCCATTATTTTACTTTTAGAGTTGTGTGTATTATTAGATATTACTGCACTGTTGGAACTAGGAACACAAGCATTTCGCTACACCCGCAATAACATCTGCTCAACAACATCTTTCAAACACCTAAAACCGCTTTTTCCTGCAACCTAGAGCCATAATCATTACGCCTAATTCTATATAAAAATATAATAACAAAATATGTATATTATGTATATTGTTCTGCATAGGTTATCTAAGCATGACTCTTTACCTGTTCAATTGCCATTTTAATGAATGATGCTCATTGAGTCCTTAAGACGTTTTATTCCCAAAGTGAAAACAGCACCACCTATTAAGAAGTTAAGAAGTTTTATGCCTTAGGAGTTTAGTACAACTGCCTCACTGGTATACAGTATTACAACCCTAAAGACTAGCAACCTTGCCAGCTAAGACAGACAAGCTACTCTAACTTGATTGATAGCCTGAAATGGCTTGGTAGCTAGTTATGGGGTTGGGAGATTGTGAACCTTTCTAGCTGGCTAGCTAAAGCAAGTTAATACAATTGCTAGGTGGTTAGTATTACAGAGACACAACAAAACGGTTTCATTTATTCATCAAGAAGGAATCAATAGGTTACATAACTTGATCAAATTCATTTACAATCCTACCTCCTGCAAGTCCTGCCCCTCACCGGCAGCTGAAATCAAATCTGTGTGTGTGTCACTCAACATTCTCTCTCCTCCTCCACTGACGATACAGTCTGCAGACATTAGAGTATATAGCATCCTGACAAGCATATCTTTGCGCCATGGTGCACCTTGGAAGCATGAAAATAAAGGAGAGCCACACACTCTAGGAGCTCAGATGCAAAAAATGTAATATCCAACTTTTCGACAGCCAAGCTGTCTTCATCAGGGTATGATCACAAACACTGCGGGATGACTCGTTTATATAGTGTCAAAAGACACACAGGTGTCTGCACCTTGGAAGCAACCGCTTCCTAGGGAGAAAACCACGGACAGATCTTTTTATAAATAATTCTGGTAAAACGTGGGCTTAAAAATTAAGTTTAGTAATTAATAAAACATTTTAAAAAGTATAAAAATCTTATGACATGAGGCCTCTGGTTGACATTGAAATTCATGGACTCACTAAAACGTACACATTTCATTTGATCGGGACACATGTACAATCTGTCCACAGCATATAAATACAACGGAATCATTAAAACGCTATGTTAGTATAAAACATAAAATACTGTCCAAACAGAAGAGCTAAAGACACTAGGCTATAAACTTCGATTGTTTCCAAACATTTTGAATTAATATAATTCTGTGTTTGAGTCTTTACTTTCTCCCCTCTTACTTAAAGACACTATGCAGCTACAATGTAAGACAAAGGACGCCTAGAGATAGATATACTGTGGCAACATTATAGCGAAAGATTGAGGTCCATAATGTGTGTGCTTACTGTAGTTGTCTCCTTGCAGACTAACAGACACACAGCTGTCAGAGTTAAGAGTGAAAAGGGACCCACCGGCCCTCAAGGAGACCATACTGTACCTCACTAAGGCTGAGTTTAGGGGTATAGGATGCTTGGTAGTGGTGGAGGATGGAGGATGCTGGAGGTTTTGAGGCTCATAACATCTCTTCCTTTCGAGCATCCTTTGGGTTAATGTTGGTCAGTTTGACTCTCTCCTCCTGGCTCTTCCGGTCACGAACCTCTCCCTCCTGATGAAAGCCAACCATCAGCTGATAGACCACCACACCAATGATGGCGCCCAGGAATGGGGCGAAGATGGGCACCAGGAACCAGCACTTGTTAGCACTGAGAGAAAGAGAGCGAGAGAGTGAGACAAATCCAAAAAGTTGTGCGAGAGAGAAGATATTTTCTTAATCTTTGCCTCCTCTGCTTTTACCTGTTTGATCCATCATCACCATCTCCCATTTTGTTTAAATCGTTATATCAATAATGTACAAACCTCTAACCAGGAAATGGATACCGAGTGGTAGATGTATAGTGGTAGAATACATGTGTAGAGACAAGCAGAGAGCGGAAGAGAGAACCAGATGCATGCAGAGAGAGAAAGAGGATTTTTGGGAGGACTCACGTGAAGACCTCGGTGCCCCAGCCTGCCAGAGCGGTAAAGAGGCGTGGCCCCAGGTCCCTGGCAGGGTTGACAGCGTAGCCAGAGTTGAAGCCCATGGACAGGCCGATGACCAGCACCACGAAGCCCACCGTGAAGGCCTCCAGGCCCTGGGGAATGGGATTGTTATGGGGGTCCACGATGGCCAGGATACACACGATCAATGCTGCAGTGCCAATCGTCTGGGATAGAGATACCTCCATTAACATGGAGAATTCCGAATATACTAGTAGTTCTAATTCCTGATCCAACCAGTTTGGGGGTTGTATGCGGAAGAAAGGGGCTCACCTGGTCGAAGAAGCCGTTGACCAATGTGAGATGTTTGCCAGGGTAGGTGGCGAAGATGCCAGCGGTGGCGTTGGGTCCGGTAACAATGAGTTCTCCAGCATAGTTCAACAGAGCGTCTGAGAGGATTATGATATAACATCAACTGTAACGAGGTGTTACGCTATACACAGATTCAACCTTATGGCTAAGTTAAGACTTTTTAAAGAGTTGACTCCAACAGATGCTTTCCTGTCCATCCTTGGACAGGTCCGAGGACTCACCATAGTACAGACCAAAGATGATCCCGGAGCCCAGGAAAGCTCCCAGTGTCTGGAAGAAGAAGTAGACTGGGAACTTTCTCCAGCGATCTCTCCCAAGCAGGCAGAGGGCAAAGGTTACTGCTGGATTGAGATGGCCTCCTAGGAAACACACGTTGACAGATTGTTAACATTAAAGCAGGACAGACAGGATCACGACATGACTCGGCCTTGGAACAACTCATGGTAACAAATCTGCTCGAGGAGAACCTCTACGCCTAAACATGTTGGTGAGTTAATTAATGTGCATGTATTGCTAATTAGAGGTTTGTACCTGATACCTGGCCACAGACCAGGATCCCTAGGGTGGCAGCGAAGCCGAAAGCAAAGTTGACAGTTAGGAACATGCCATGAGATCCTCCACTAAGCACCAGCTGAGCCACTGCACCACAACCAAACATCTGTCAAGAGAGGGAAGAAACAAAAAAAAATAACATGGGTACCAACAAACAATGATCATCAACATTGCCTGTAAAAAAAAGAAGATTGTAATGACTGCATATGAGGAGTACTCGGTGTGTTTAAAGCCAGAGCAGAGCCAAACATTTACTCATTGCTATGTTAACACATACAGTTAACATACAGTGCCTTGCAAAAGTATTCATCACTCTTGGCGTTTTTTCCTATTTTGTTGCATTACAACCTGTGATTTTTATTTGGATTTCATGTAATGGACACGCACAAAACAAAATTGGTGAAGTGAATTTATTTATTTTTTAAATGGAAAAGTGGTGCGTGCATATGTATTCACCCACTTTGCTATGATGCCCTTAAGTAAGATCTGGTGCAACCAATTACCTTCAGAAGTCACATAATTAGTTAAATAAAGCCCACCTGTGTGCAATCTAAGTGTCACATGATCTCAGTACGTATACACCTGTTCTGAAAAGCCCCAGAGTCTGCAACACCACTAAGCAAGCGGCACCACCAAGCAAGCGACACCATGAAGACCAAGGAGCTCTCCAAGCAGGTCAGGGACAAAGTTGTGGAGAAATACAGATCAGGGTTGGGTTATAAAAAAATATCTGAAACTTTGAACATCCCACGGAGCACCATTAAATCGATTATTAAAAAATTGAAAGAATATGGCACCACAACAAACCTGGCAAGAGAGTGAAAAACTCACGGACCAGGCAATGAGGGCATTAATCAGAGAGGCAACAAAGACCAAAGATAGCCCTGAAGGAGCTGCAAAGCTCCACAGCGGACATTTGAGTATCTGTCCATAGGACCACTTTAAGTTGTACGCTCCACAGAGCTGGGCTTTACGGAAGTGTCCAGAAAAAAAGCCATTGCTTAAAGAAAAAAAATAAGCAAACACGTTTGGTCTTTGCCAAAAGGCATGTGGGAGACTCCCCAAACATATGGAAGAAGGTACTCTGGTCAGATGAGACTAATATTGAGCTTTTTGGCCATCTAGGAAAACGCTATGACTGGCGCAAACCCAACACCTCTCATAACCCCGAGAACACCATCCCCACAGTGAAGCATGGTGGTGGCAGCATCATGCTGTGGGGATGTTTTTCCATCGGCAGGGACTGGGAAACTGGTCAGCATTGAAGAAATGATAGACGGTGCTAAATACAGGGAAATTCTTGAGGGAAACCTGTTTCAGTCTTCCAGAGATTTGAGACTGGGACAGAGGTTCACCTTCCAGCAGGACAATGACCCTAAGCATACTGCTAAAGCAACACTTGAGTGGTTTAAGGGGAAACATTTAAATGTCTTGGAATGGCCTAGTCAAAGCCCAGACCTCAATCCAATTGAGAATCTGTGGTATGACTTAAAGATTGCTGTACATCAGCAGAACTCATCCAACTTGAAGGAGCTGGAGCAGTTTTGCCTTGAAGAATGTGCAAAAATCCCAGTGGCTAGTTTTGTCTTATTGTTTGTTTCACAATAAAAAAAACATTTTGCATCGTGTTGCATGTTGTGTAAATCAAATGATACAACCCCCCCCCCCAAAAAAAATCTCTTAATTCCAGGTTGTAAGGCAACAAAATAGGAAAAATGCCAAGGGGAGTGAATACTTTCGCAAGCCACTCTATATAAAAGTCACTCAAGAGGCTTTGTCAGTATACATGTTACACAAATGGATATCCTAGATTTACTACTTTTCATCCCTGAAGGTATGTGCAGGTCAGAAAGGGGATACAATCATTATCAGTGAAGCTGGTCGCCGTGATGATTTTAATGGGCTCTATTGTGTATTAACAGGTATAAGGGGAGGAAATTGTGAAATTGTTGTCCGTGTTGACATTTGATTGTCCCAGTCCAAATTATGGGCATTTTTCAGATACCGATGTATCTGATAAAACAAGTGTACTACATATTTCCACCCTGATATGAATATGCTGGCAGGAAACACCTTGTTTTATATGCTCTAGAATGGAAACAAGGATTGATGCAGTGAGAGGAAGTCCGTTTCGGGAGCTGCTGTCATGGTTGTGAATTAGCTATAGAGTTGCCAAGGTGGTCATACCGCATAGTGTGTTCGCACGCCGACTTGTATATATGTGCACGTGTGTGTGTGTCCATTACTATGGGGATAACAGTAGTGTGTTGCATGTGCTGAAACAGCCATTCGCAAGGCCCCCTGAAGCAGATGCATTGCTCTCAGACCACAGGGCACATTCGTTGAGATGAGCTGCAAGGAACTGTCTCAACAGAGGGCTTGGCATCTAGTGGATGGTTTAACATCACTGGGGTCAGTGGAAACTCTGGCTCCTGATTAGCCCCGCGGGCCTCATGCTTCCGATTGGCTGGAAAAACACCATATCTTCAGAGGGGCCCATCTTTAGTTAGACATGAAGTTAAATGTCAAAGGGATCTTAATGTCGGAAGCATCTGATAACATGTCAGTATGGAGCCAAATGCCAACTGAATTAGCCTGCTCAAATTCCACCAAAAGGTTATTCACTAAGATTCATGATGCCGTAAGAAATGACTTAAAAAGACAGCATCTAACAGGATAGTGACCTAAATTAAATCACAGCTCTCTAAGTGGCCTGGTGGTGATAGCGACAGCATGTCATGACAGCATTACGCCATGACATTACATGACTACATTGCACACTTACTCCCCCAGACTGTCAGGCAGTTCATGCTGTGTCCTCATTCGGAGTTTCTACCGACACACCTGGTCACTCATGCGCTCCCTTTTAGTGAACAGCAATGGAGGGAGGGAAGTAGTCACAGGGAGAGGAAATTCCGGGGTAGCTTTTGATGCCGCCAGTCTTTTCCAACATCCATATAAATTAAAACTGTTATATTGGGACAAAAGGAAATGAAGAGTGAAGTGTGTGAATAAAATACTGTGTGAAGAAGTCGTCAAACTTTTCCCAGTGGAGCGTCACTCCTAGTAACATGGTACGGAAGTCATGATTTGGGGTGGTAAGCCATGGTTTCGTGTGGCAGCATGTGGTCTCTCATCCCTTCAATTTAAGCAAAGAATAGCACACAATGACTGTTTCATAGATGGAGCTGTAATATAAAGAGAAGGTTTATCGCTGTTGTTTTCTCCCCCCCCCTTAGCTCTTCGGTTTATGTAAGGACTGCATTGTTCCCGGGACGGTGCACATGCACACCATCTCTGGGGCCAGAAGGACATGTGTCCAACCACCTGTCACACTAAGGTGACACAGTTAGTCCACTGGGAACAGTCGTCAGTTCAACGTTTAGTTTTGATTTACATTTGTTTAAGTTGTCAACTAAGGTGAATTCTACATGAAATCAACAACTAATGTCACTATGTCATTGGATTTAGGTTAAAAGGTGTGTGAAAAAGCAACTTGAAAAAAAAAACCCATGTACGTTACTTCTTGTAAATCCAGTCGGTTTTCCATGTTCATTAAGCGTCATCACAATGATTTTGTTTGCTGAAATGACATGTAATTCAATGTTGATTCAACCAGTTCTTGCCCAGTGGGAGATCTCGGGAAAGACCTGTCACCCCGCTGACCTTCAGGGACAAATAGTGCCCGTGGTCTCCCCTTCGACCACCTGGACAAGGACATGTCCACAGGGACACCACAGCCATTCAGCTGTGTCTAATCAACGACTGTCGTTCAGTTTGCCTATTTTCCAAATCCTGCCATTACGGAGATCTGTTCTCCATATGCAGGGGTATACCTCTGTGCATGACAAACACACACATAAACACACCCTGCCCATCCTTCCTTCCTTCCTTCCTTCGCCTCCCTTTACCTGAGTATCAGTCAAGAGCGCCTGACTGTTCACGCAGTCATTACATTAGTCAGTCATTAGTATATCTTGAAGACAGGTGACGTCTATATATGTCCTGGAGGGCGTGAATATATTTGGCATGTTCAGGTTTCACCCATTGCGCTGTTGCTGTCACTCCCAATACTGCAATCCATGTTTGACATAGCACTTATTAAATAGACATGCCACACCTGCTACTAGTGCCTTAGACATAGACGTAACAGGTTTAATACATAGTGCTTTTCCATCCATGCTCCTGCTGGAGATTTACATAATTTTTCTTTTAGCAGTGTAACACCTGTCTACGTCTATTTACAATCTTATAATAAATAGTAATTTTAAAGACAACGCTTAACAGGTGCAACAAGTTTGACGCTTGTGTTACTTTTCTGACGCTGAAAGTTGGTCCTGTTTTAGCGAACCAATGCAAGGCTTTTCTAGATGGACATCGATTGTAGAGATCCTGTCACAGCATGAGAAAATGTACTGCAATGACATTAAGCAATGAAGAAACGCTTTGTAAAAACAGGTGTGAGAGAGCCTGTGACCATGAGTAAGACTGAGTCATCTCTTTAACAACTCTTTCTCTCTGAGCAAAAAAGTGAAACTTAACTGCCTAAAAAGCCTGCAGGTTGTAGGCTATACTGGCTGTATTATCTGGTAGTTGCTTAAAGTACTACTACCCATTTTCTTAAGTGGCCATTTACTGCTAGAGCAAGATAAAGGAAAAAATTGCAGGGGTTGTTTAGTTTGTCTTGTTTGTTTATTTAACATGGCGGATGGCTAAGGTCTGTCAGTAACCGAGGGAAGATTTAATCTGTCAGTTCCATTAAAGCCAATTTAAAGCTCTACACACACACCAATCCAATTCACATACCGCTCCAACAGATCCACAGATGACAATTTCCCACCTGGACAAGAGGAATACCTATGTGAGAATGCTGTTAATGGACTATAGCTCAGCATTCAACATAATAGTCCCCTCCAAGCTACAAGTAGGCAACAACACCTCTGGTCACACTGACCCTCAACACGGGGGCCTCACAGGGGTGTGTGCTTAGCCCTCTCATGTACTCCCTTTTCACCCACGACTGCGTAACCACGCATGACTCCAAAACCATCACGATGACACGACGGTGGTAGGCCGACAGCGATGAGACAGATTACAGGGAGGAGGTCAGAGACAACAATCTCTCCCTCAACGTCAGCAAGACCAATGAGCTGAACGTGGACTACAGGAAACAGGAGGGCTCTGCCTCTTCCTCTAAGCAGTTAGGCATATCTCAGTTCTTTCGGTTATTATCTCTCCCTAACAAACAAGGTTCTAATGTCCAAAAAATGGGGCGTAGCTAGCTAAAAGTGATGCGAGTAAAGACACTCCCCCTGGGGCAGGAAATAGACATGGATTGATTACCAGGTGTGAACAAAACTGAACAGTAAACATAGAAGGTATCAAACATTCGAAAATGTGACTTTTATTGCAGAAATAACTAGTCTCGAAGGGAATTAAACATGGTCAGGTTCTTTGTGAGTATTTGATAACATTTTGGCTTGCGGTACAGCTTTGCTAACATCGGTCTGTCTGATTACATTCATGAAATCTGACGATGCTAATATGCTAACTCCAGGTTATAGCCACAAGTAAATAATGGTTTATTGTGGATTCTGTCACCATGGGCCTTAAGACATAGCTCAAGGGGAATTATGGGAAATGCTATCCAAATATAGATTTGGGATGAATTATCCCTTTAACATGGACCACACACACCTGCACAGTCTCGAAGAGTGCCTCTTCCTCCTGAAGAGATTTGACATGGGACCTCAGATCGTCAAGAAGTTCTACAGCTGCACCATTGAGAGCATCTTGACTGGCTGCATCACCGCCTGGTATGGCAACTGCACCACCCTCGACCGCAAGGCTCTACAAAGGGTGGTGCGGATTGTCCAATACATCACTAGGGCCGAGCTCTCTGCCATCCAGGACCTTTATACCAGGCGGTGTCTAAGAAAGGCCCAGACAATTGCCAAAGACTTAATCATATCACAATCAACTTTTACCAGTTGAATGTAAATGATAGGAGACCGTCTGTGCTACTATAACGTCCATTATACTAAATATTTTCGGTTCCAGGTGCGTAGGAATCAAAATGAGAATACCGGAAGAGATCGAGACCCGCACATTGCAGGAATAATTCAAAAACTGAGGCTAAAAATAAATTAAAATAAAGATGTTTATTTGAACATCATGGTGCCAAAATGTTTCTAGTGTAAGTCCAACATGCATGGAGACAGCTTCTATCAAGCAATTAGACTGTTGAATAGCTAATCAATGGCTACCCGTACTATCTGTTTGGCCTATCTGCACTGACTACCTGCACTGGCCATATCCACAGAAAGGAGAAAAGCTCAGGTAAAAAGTTAGAGGAAAAGCTGGCAAAATCTCCTGAAAATGTAACTTTATAATTTTCTTTGACTTTGAAAATGTAGGGTAGGTTGTGTATAACGCTAGAGAAAATAAAATCTAATTTTTTTTAAGGCAGAAAAATGTGAAAGAATATTTCATTAGCGACTGTAAACATGCACATCCCTCAAATACAACAGCAGAAGAGCACGAGGTTGCAAGGTGAGTCCTGGATCATTATGCAGAGCAAAGATCATGTGTCCATGTTCTTGTCAACAAGAGCAATCATATTTTCATACACACTCAAGGAGTGTAATTTACAGGTGCCTATATGAGGCTCACATTCCCGACCCCAGAGAATTTGAGGTCAAGTGGAAAGGCTAGCACAAGCTGTAAAGCCATGCTGAACTTATCTAATGGTGTACAGAACGTGGCGTACGTTCACTCCACATCTAGCTTGAAATATTGCCGATGGAGCAACCCAATTGGTACCTTCTGTATAGCTCAAATGGTTGCTACGTTGTCAAGGAGGATTGTCACGTGTTTATGAGCAGAAGAACACTGGTTCGAGACCGGTATGGGGCCATGGACAGTGGAGGAAGATCTATTGTGAGCAGCTCACTGACGTTGGTTTCACTTACCAGTATCCATCACTCTCACATCTTGGCATAACAACAACAGTCGATACACAGGTTCTTGTTAATGCAGTAGTATTTTGTCTCCAGGTTTGAATACGCACAAAATAATATTTCTTGTGGCAACGAATCATCACAGCAAAACATACAATCTACTCATCTGAGAAAGGCTTGAGTGAGGATAACTTGAACATCGATATGGTAAATTAGGATGTCAGTGAGGTGAAAAGATGGCAATGCTCTTACCACCAGGATGAGGGTACCCAGACACTCTGCCATGGCCTGGCGAAGCAGCAAGTTACGGATCTGGAAAGTCTGTGCCAGCTTGTCCATGAATACCTTCTGTTTTCCCATGGTTCAGTGCTGCTCAGCTAACCTCCTGTATTATGACTGGGTGACAGCAGGTATGTAGGTCCTACTGTTGTGTGTGTGTGATGGCTAATGCAGTGGCCTCCTCTTATAGGACCTGGACCTCCTGTGGTTCCTGCCAAAGCCAGCCCCCTCGAACACTCCCTACTCTCTCGCTCTTACTCACTCTCCCTTCTCTCACTCCCTCCGTCTCTCTCTTTCCCTCGTAACTCCCACATCCTCACTGGTTCAAACACAGCCTCTCTCTCTCTGTCAGTCTCTCACTCTCTTCTCCTTTTCGTCCATCCTGTTTTATTCCTCTCTGCCTGAAACTTTATCACCATGTATTTTTCATGCTTTGTCTGGTTTGAATAGAGGAGTGAGTCATTATATCCCCATAACTGCTCAAAAGGTTTGCTTCTAACATCAATAACTTTTTGTCTATTCTGTTGAGGCACTGGAGTACATTGCATTCTACTTGACTCCGACAGTATAGATTGCATTCACTTCTTGACCAAATATGATCTACCTTCATGTTTTTTTCCTGTTATCTGTATTTTATATTGCAACCCGTGTTGGGGAAGCTTCTCTGAAAATATATATAGTTTACCAAGCTATGAATGACTTCACACTAGAAGAAGTAAGCTTCACTAAAGTTACCATTAAGAGGAATTATTAAGAACAAGATAGCTTACTTAACTGAAGTTACTTAGAAAAAGTAGTTCACGACGCACAAACTACTTTGTCAAAAATGTATCATATCTAAAATCTGAAATGTCATAGACTACAAATTGCAAGAACAGGTCACTCTTGAGTCAGATGTTAACAGAATGTAAGTTGAGACAATTAAAGACAAAACGTGAGAATTAGGCACACAAAAAGTGTTTCAAGTGAGAATTAGGCAGGTCTAATTCTTTTTATTTTTGCAAAAAAAGTAGCATGTGCTTTACACCACTACATGGCAAAAAAAGTGATTCACTACTGAAAACAATACCAAGACTACTACCAAGCTACTGTAAAATGTAAATACATTTCTAGTTGAACTAAGTGTAGTTCACAACTCCAACACTGATTGCAACACGATAGAACATTTCGTTGAAGTAGGAAAGCACACAGAGTGAAAGTAGTCTACTTAAGTCTCAAGACTTCCTTAATATTAGAGGTTCTGCTCGCCCGAGTTATAATACCTCATTATAAGCTGTAGACCATACCATTTACCACCACAAACAACTGATGCTGGCATTAAGACCACACTCAACAAGCTGTATAGGGCCATAAGCAAACAAGAAAATGCTTACCCAGAGGCGGCACTCCTAGTGGCCGGTGATATTAACGCAATAAACTGAAATCTGTCTTACCTCATTTCTACCAGCATGTCACCCATGCAACTAGACGCACTTTTTTTTAATCACCTTCACTCCACACAGAGACGCCTACAAAGCTCTCCCTAGCCCTCCATTTGGCAAATCTGACCACAACTCCATCCCCGATTCCTGTTTACAAGCAAAAAAAACTCAAACAAGAAGTACCCGTGATATGCTCAATACGGAAGTGGTCGGAGGAAGCGGATGCGAAGCTACAGGACTTTAACTAGCACAGACTGGAATATGTTCCGTGGTTCATCCGACGGCATAAAAGAGTTTACCACATCAGTCACCGGCTTCATTATTAGGTGCATGGACTACATCGTCCCCACAGTGACATATACGTACATATCCCAACCAGAAGCCATGGATTACAGGCAACATTTGCACTGAGCTAAGGGCTAGAGCTGCTGCTATCAAGGAGAGGGACACTAATCCAGACGCTTATAAGAAACCCTGTTACGCCCGCCGGTGAACCATTAAACAGGTAAAGTGTCAATACAGGACTAAGACTGAATCCTACACTGGCTCTGGTTGGATGCGGTAGGGCTTGCAAACTATCACAGATTACAAAAGGAAACCCACCCGCTAGCTGCCCAGTGATGCAAGCCTACCAGACAAGCTAAATGCCTTCTATGCTCGCTTCAAGGCAAGCAACACAGAATCATGCATTAGAGTACCAGCAGTTCCAGACAGCTGTGTGATTACACTCTCCATAGCCGATGTGAGTAAGACCTTTAAACAGGTTAACATAAGGCCGCAGGGCCAGAAGGATTACCAGGACATGTAATTCGAGCATGCGCCGACCAGCTGGCAAGTGTCTAACTTGACATTTGACCTTTCCCTGACCCAGTCTGGTATATCCATGTTTCAAGCAGAGCCTAGGAACACCTACATGAGAATGCTGTTCATTGACTACAGCTCACCATTCAACACCATAGTGCCCTCCAAGCTCATCACTAACTTAAGGACCCTGGGACTGAACACCTCCCTCTACAACTGAATCCTGGACTTCCTGATGGGCCACCCTGGAGGTGGTGAGGGTAGGCAACAACAAATCCACCATGCTGACCCTCAACACGGCTGCCCCTTAGGCCTGATCACAGACAACGATGAGAAAGCCTTTAGAGAGTAGGTCAGAGACAACAAACTCTACCTCAACGTCAGCAAGACAAAAGAGCTGATAGTAGACTTCAGGAAACGGAGGGCCAAGCACGTCCTCATTCACATTAATGGGACTGTAGTGGAGCAGGTCGAGAACTTAAAAGTTCCTTGGTGTCCACATCAATAAGGACCTATCATGCAAAAAGATTTGACATGGGCCCTCAGATCCTCAAAACGTTATACAGCTGAGAGCATCTTGACCGGCTGCATCACTGCTTGGTATGGCAACTGCTTGGAATCTGACCGCAAGGTGCTACAGTGGATTGTGTGCATGCACCAGTACATCACTAGGGCCGAGCACCCTGCCATCCAGGACCTCTATACCAGGCGGTATTGGATAAAAATGATTGTCAAAGGCTCCAACCTCCCCAAGTCATAGATTGTTCTCTCTGCGGTACAAAAAAGGCACCTGAACAGCTTCTGCATCCAAGCCATAAGACTGATGAACAGTTGATCAAGTGGCTACCCAGACTATTTGCATTGACCGCTTTTTTGTTGTTGTACTGACTCTTGCACTATATGCACACTCACTGGAGTCTACCCACACACACACTAAATATGCTCACACACACACACACACACACACTGATGAAACACATACTGCTGCTGTTGATTATCTATCCTGATTGCCTAGTCACTTTTACCCTCGTACTACCTCGTACCCCTGCACATTGACTCGGTACTTCTTGTATATAGCCTCGTTACTATTATTTTATTGTGTTACTATTTCCTTTTTTATTTAGCAAATTGTTCTTACTTTTTAAGTCTGCATTGTTGCGAAAGGACTCGTATTTCACAGTAAAGTCTACAACTGTTGTATTCGGTGCATGTGACCTTGATTTGATATATAATTAATTCATACAGACAAGGCTACTCCTCCATCTCTCCCCGAGTGACATTCAGAAGAGTTCTTACCCTGATTTGGCCTGACAATCAAACACCTATTTTTCCAAACACTGTCATGAGATACTATAGCACTAAAATTTTGTGCAATCCGTAAACAATTTCATTATGTTTTACGAAAACAAATTTCACAACAATGTCACCTAATTCCAAAACTGGATGTATGGCCACGTGAGGCACTGCAGGTGAGTAGTTTGCGTCGCCTACTCTGAATGACTGAGTAAACTGGTTAACATAAACCGTTAGAATCCAAACACACGTACAAATACTCACTTTACTAGGATAGCATTTACCATAAGAAAAATACATCTCATTAAAAAAAACTCAGCCTCAACTTTAACAGCTGTGGAGCTTTTGCATTGACAGTGTAAAACTATAGAGTTCCTCACCTTGACTACACATAGACACATGCTAGATAGACCAGCTCCTTCTAAGAAGCTATAGCAGGGTTGGTGAACCTGAGATCGAGCGTGTCTGTGTCGTTGCTCACATGGCCACACATCCTGTTTTGGAATAGTTGACATTTTTGTGAAACGTGTTTTTGTAACGCAATCGTTTAGACCGATGATGGAAATAGCTTCTTAGGAGCTGGTATATATGGCACACTGCCAACCCTGTTCAAGTCTTTAGGGACAACACTATACTTCAGCAGTTCTCACTACTTCAGCATCACACAGATGGGCTCATTTCCCCAAAGTATTTGTTCAATTAAGGGATACTCAGGGGAGATCTAACATTCTAAGTGTTTATGTCGACAAAACTACATAAATCACTGATGAATAGTGATAAAACATCCAACAGTCAAGTCAAAAGGAAGCTATTACTATAAAAACAGAGTTCAAACTTCAGTTACAGCTGGTTAGGCAAGCAGTTGTGGGGACACGATAAATAAAGTAGACAAATTGTTGAAAAGGTTGAACCAGGTAACCAGATAATTCCCAACGTGCGAGGAGTCACGATTTGAGCAGGAAATCCTGTAATAATTAGATAGCTAACAACATTGGGCGAGGACAAAATAAGTCCGGACAATTATCTGTCCATTGTGACATGATTATGTGGGAGATGGACACAATGGAGCTTGATTAGGTATAACACATCGCCTCTCCTTGGAATTTCCTCAACATCTAGTCAGTATGGTCAACACATTTGTACATACATTCATGGTGATTGTACACAGACATTGAAAAGCGACAATGTGATGACCAAATGGATATCCGCCGCGGGATAATGAAGTTGAGTGAGCTAAACTGAACATAGCTCTAGCAGGAATCCCAATCACAAGGACCATTTTCCAAAGAAAGTTTCAAGATGAAAATACATTTAGCAGGCATATATGGAGGGGAGTCAGGGCCAGTTCAAAAATGCAATGCTTAAATGCTCAATTGAAATGTGAAAAATTATATTTTCATATAAGTGCACATGATTCATGCCACAATGAAATTGCAATGAAAATGGATAATTGCAAATGGTAAATAAAATGTCAAAAGGTTAACAGAAAACGGTAACTGCAATGTGCAAAGTGAAATGGAGTGTGTGTTTTTATTTTCCAACTGCCCAATTTAGCATTTTCTCTTTTCATTTTCAAACTGTATGCAAATTGCTTCCTGGAGGCGTGAACCAGGAGAGCAACATGACACCACAGTGCAGTGATATCCTAGCCATGTCACACACTATGCCAATTGATATTAGACTAGTGTAACTGATGGGGGTTGAACCTGGCGTCATGTACACCAGAAGAGCATCTTAGCCTGCTAAACCAACTCTTAGGTCATTTAGCTTGGGGAGCCAATGCTGTTTTTCTGGTCTCAGGCAGTTACTCAACACTAGGCAAAGTTACTCATCACATCTTTGTGGTCACCAAACCACTTCTTTCCGGTTAGTTAGTCGCATAATGAGTAATCTTGCCTGATACCGGAAGAATTGCATTGGCTATGTCTGATACCTGAAGAGTTGCATTGGCTATAGCCACTGGGCACAGTTCCATTTCTAGTTTGGATTTACAGTCGGTTGAATTGTCAACTAGAGAGAACTCAACATGAATTGTGTTTTTAAAGTAACCCTTTCATTGGATTTAGGTTAAAGGGTGAAATAAAAAAAATCTCCCACTGATTCAACATCATATTTTTATTTCAAAATGACATGGGGAAAAAACCATTGATTCAACCAGTTTTTGCCCAGAGGGTAGGCTTTGGTTAAGCGGGCTTATGTGCTCTTCTGATGTGCAGAAGACCCTTGTTCGAACCGTCAGTCATATTTATGCTGTGGCTCAGATGGGTCAATGTGAAGAGGTCAAAGGATGGTGAATTGTAACAGAGGTGGTTCACTTATCACACATGTATGAGTACATTTACATTTAAGTAATTTAGCAGACGCTCTTATCCAGAGCGACTTACAAGTACATACATTCATACTTTTTTTTTGTACTGGCCCCCCGTGGGAATCGAACCCACAACCCTGGCGTTGCAAGCGCCATGCTCTACCAACTGAGCCACAGTAGGCCTTACCTAAGACCCTTTGTCTCCCAGAGTCAATGCCTAGGCTTCATTTTAGCAGGCCTATGCTTTTCTGGTGCGCAGGAGACCTGGGCTCGTACCCTGTGTTGGTTACACTAGTCTAAAAAAAATCTATGTACAGAGTACAGGTTGTTGGCACCTGAATTGGGGAGGTGGGCTCGTGGTAATAGCTGGAACAGAATTGGTGGAATGTAATCAAATACATGGTTTCCATGCGTTCGATACCATTCCCTCTGTTCCAGCCATTGTTATGAGCTGTCCTCCCCTCAGCAGCTTCCACTGGTACAGAGAGCCTGGCATGGCTAGGATGTACTACTACATGGTGTTCCTCTCCTGGTTCGACAACAATTTAAGTCAATGTCATTTTTTTTGTCAAAGTATGATATATTTGGACTTCATGCAAATGTGTGTAAATGTGGTGTCTTTTCCTATGATATACAAATGCTACCAAAAGGTTGCACCGTGTAGAAAACTGCATATCAGCCATCTTTCAATAGTTATCCATCTTACTTAGAAACATATTCTATTCTTATTTACAATAAAACGTGACTCCAAAATGACACAATACATTATTTACCATTCATTTCTATTGGGCACAAAATAATCTGAAACATAACCAAAATAAACAGCAAATGCAACCAAACAAAGTGTAGTCACAAGCTTAATATAAATCATTGTGTGCTAGGAATATGGGAGCAAAAACTAAAACTTTAATACACAAGTGAATGTCCCAATACTTTTGATCCCTAAAATGAGGGGGACTATGTATAAAAAGTGGTGTAGTTTCTAAAATGACTTTAATGTCATGATCATTGTATCATTTCAAATCCAAAGTGCTGGAGTATAGACAAAACATGTGTCACTATCCCAACACATTTGAGCACACTGTGCGTACAAAACAGTAACACAGACAGGGTTAAAGCACCAGCGAAAACAAAGACTTCACATGCTTAGTTTCTTAATGTTTATTTTATCCAGTAAATGTGCATGGCTTGCATTTAGCACACAATTGGATATACAATGACTAACTGTGTTACATGTTGATTTCATTTTGACAAAAAGGTGTCAACAAGTTGACATGTTTTGCTGGCTATGGGGTAACCCATTTCAAAATGGGATTGTTTAAGTTAAAATACAATTACCGTACGTGTTTCTGTGTGCGAGCGTGTGGGTTTGCGCACGTGCTCAGTCCACACCACCCATTCACCGGTCCTTGCTTCCACTGACTTGACCAGGCCCTGGCCCATGACCCTGAAGTCCTCCAGGATGGCCTCCACGTTGGGGACAGTGTGAGAATCCTCCCCACTCACCTCAACACGATGAGCCACCATCTGTGAGGTCTGGAAGAGGGCGAGACACATGACCGTGGGGGTACACAAAGAAATGTATAAGCAGAAAGACATTTTCTTAAATTTTTCTGTCTTTACCTTGAAAGGCAATGGGCTGATGGCTTTGGTCTTCCATAGCACTGCGATCACAGTAACGCCGTAGGGGGTCACAGAAGAACAGAGCCAGGTCTCCAAATGCATCCTGGGAACGACGGGAGGAGACACCGGTTTAAAAATGGAGCCAATGAAAATCTGCATGTCAGGAGAAAACGCAGACATTGCCTTTTTGCTTCTATAAAAACCCATCTAGCCTGAGCCTCATTTATGTAGGCAAAAATTATCTATCGCCAACACACGTGCAGGCATGCACACGCACAAGTACTCACTCCGTTCTGCCAGGTAGTGGGTGACGGGGCTGAAGTCGATGAGGGGTAGTGCCCCCGCTGAAGATGGCATGAGGCGGGTCCACTGCCTAGCTCAGTAAGGGCATCTGCTTGGGGCTAAGGTGGATCAGGACATCATAGGCATCCAAAGGAGGCCACTTGCCCACCTGTACACACACACAGAGCGAGAGAACAGAGGAAGAGAAGGGAAAGTTAATGATGGAATGGTGTATTACAAAAAAGCAGTTCAGTTATTGTAAATGAAGAAAAACATACTAACATGAATGTAAGTGTGCATGTAGTAGTTTTATGAGTGCGTGGGAATAGATTGATAGAATGGTGGGTAAGTGTGTGTGTGACTAACCCGGACGTCCTGTATCCGGTTGGCGTCCGTCAGCTGAGGTTCCAGGACCTTCAGGCTCTCTGCGGCCACCATCACCACACGCTGAAGTATCTGAGCACCCAGGGAGAAAAACAGACACCATTTAATAACACACATTTATACCACACCCCCACACTAGCCATTATAATAACCCTACAAAACCTGTTGGTTGTCCGTGTTTAAACTCCTCATTCGGAAGTCTCCTCATCTATCGTCACTAAAGATTGTTTCGGCGTTCCATTGAATCACTATGACTACGCTCTCCGTTGTCTTAACCCCAGGTCAGATGACGACTTCATGATAAAAGATCTGGTACATTTTCAAATGTGCACCGAGCACAATTAATAGCTGTTCCATTGATACGTGTGCCTGTGTTCTCGGCTCAATCTACCTCTCAATTCTGCTTCTTCTGCACGTCACGCAGTAGACCTATTGAATTCAAAGCTCTTTGACAGAAACACATAAAAAGATGCCAGGTATGGAGAACAGCTAGTTTGAGCATTGTAATCAAGTGGTTGAGGTAGAACTGGTGAGGTAAGATTTTCTTAATGCCATTTTGAATGAATGTAATATTGTATTGGTGTTATAACATCACAAACGGAATGTGCATGGCATTACCTTTATCATTAATGATATGAGCGGATCCTCTAACAGTGTGACGCAGGAGAGCCGTGTGCCTTGAGGAAGGGTCCAAGAATAGGGTAACTGTGACTGCCGACTAACAAGAACATGCAATTAATTTCTGCTCCGCTGTTTATGATGGCACCTCTACTTTTAGATTTACTATAGTTACAGCTCTAAATTAACATTTTTTTAATTGGTAAAACTGGTGCTCCCAACGTCTAAAAGTTAGGAGCACCGGAAATATGTAAAAAAATAAAAAAATTTTTTTGCTAAAGCCTGCATTTGGCCTACATGTATTCTAGCTACATCTGAAGCACACATTGTGCCCTAGAAATGAATATGTAACCCTGTAAATATATTTGTTAATTATAAAAAGCAGAAATGGCATTTGTAGAATATTAGGTTTCAACATTGTATAAAAGCACAATTTTCTTGTTGAGATGCATTACATGGACAATTTTAGTTCACCCAAAAGACATTGGTTTCCTTACCCTGTAAGCGGTCTATGGACAAGGTATGACAGCATCCATGCTTTGGTTTAGTTTCCCTGGCACTGTTTCCACATGCTAACGGTTTAGCATTTGTGGCACAAATCCCATTAAAGGCATAGGAATGATATTAGCATGTTTCATGTTCAAATCATCTACTAGTTACTTTGTTGAGCTTCACAATCGATTTTAGATACTTTCGGATGATTTGGACATGATGCACGAAAAAATGTCATATCGGCCCCATGACTTAAATGGGATTTGTGCCAGAAATGCTAAAACATTAGGGTAAGGAAACCAATTATTAATTTTACAATTTGGGTGAACTATCCCTTTAAGAACATTGTGTGTGATGACATGCAAGAGATCAGTCATTCATTACTATGATCATTGATCTCCTGAAAAAGATATATCCCTTTTCCTTTCTTTCTGTGCCCCCAAATGTTTGAATATACTGGTAAAGTTATCCGGTTGTTAGCTAGCTAGCTAATGAGGTAACATGACTGAACAAGGCGTAAATGAATGGCCCATGAGTAGCTTAAGAATGGCCCGAGACATGGTTTATGAAAGTAAAAACGCAGACATCTAATCCCCTATAGGAAGAAAAAAAATGTTGTGCGGGTAATATGGGTCATATCTTCTGAACTGTTAGGGTTAGAAAAAATACATTTTTTGCTGAAGTAAAATGGTACAACCATGATGCTAACGAATATTCACTCAATCGTTTCTCTAGGGCACTCGGAAACAACAGTAGAGTGAAGTATAATCATTACAACAACTATTATCTGAGTAATTTCTCTTGTAGGTGCTCCAAAATTGCAATTGTAGGTAGCACAGCAAAATATTTACATGCATATGCGACCAAAATGGTCACACTTTAGAGCCTTGACTATACTACTTAATATACAGACAGGATTCCCCCCCCCCCCCCCCCCCCGGTCTTTGACAGTGTGAGAGTTGGTACACCGCAGTTCAATCATTTGAAAAGTTTGTATTCAATTTCTTCTCTTTCAAGTCTGAGTCGGTTACTATGTTGTGTACAATGGGCTGCGCAAATAAAATGCTATTGGATGACTGTACTAGTGACTGTACTGGTGACTGTACTGGATGTGTGCCCATGTTCTAACCTGTTCAGATGGAACCTGTTTGGTCCAGATTGACAGCTTCTTGTCTTTGGGCGTGGCAATGAACATGACAGGCAGAAACTCTGGAGACGATGAAGTCATTCTTGATCTCAGTGTAGTCAGCAGCTACAGATGAGAGAGAGAGTGGGAAAAGTGAGTCTACACATGAAGCACATCAGCGAGAGAGAGAACACCCCATTGGTTATTTTTTGTAATGCACGAATATGATAAGATACAAATATGTTAAAAAGATACAATATACATCCACATTGTGTGTGTGTGTGTGTGTGTGTGTGCTCACCGGTGAGCTGGTTGTTGAGGTTGACCACCGGGTGTTGTTTCTCCAGTCGAAGGAGGAGAGCAGCTGGAGGAAGCAAAGAAAACCCACCCGAGGAGACCTGAGAGAAAGAGACATGGAGACAGAGAGAAAGAAAGCAAGAGAGCAAAGCGAGACAAGAGTGAACAAGAGACAGCGAGAATGTTAAAATATTTTATCAGCGTTTAAGATAAATGATTAAATAATTCTCCCCGGAAACTTAACCATTAGGATTAGAGGTTACGTAGCATGGACAAGGGGTAATTAAAGCTGATAACCATTTGGGAAGAAAGGAATGTATGTGTGTGCCGAAAGAAAACAAGAGACTCCTTAACCTATGTTTGAACCTATCCAGCTATAACTCTGTGGGGATAAGACAAGACAGGGAGAGCCCCTCCAGGTTTCCCGTATCTGGGGGGGGACACTGGAACTGTCAGCTGAGTGGTAATAAATTGTGGTGAGACTTCAGGAGAAAATCCAAATATTAGTGTGTATGTATGTGTGTAGGTTAAGAGAATAGTATAAAAAGGAACGTTTTTGTATATGCACGGGAGAGCTCTCGCAAATAAAATTGGATCTGACTAATTGTGAGATGGGAATTCTGTCTGCTTCATTTAAACCAGAACTTTACAACCTCGGTTTCAGACCTAAAAAGATAATTGCAATTTATTACCATTAATTACCTAAAACAGAAAGAAGGGGTAGATGGACAAAGAGAAAAGAGGGAGAGAGAGAGGGGTTGTATCAGTCATGTGGTACATCAAGGTGACGACAGAGGGAAAGGGTCAGCGATGGACTGACATGCAGGTAGCTAGTTACCCTGGAGGAGTGAAGGGGGCCGGCTGCAGGAAGAGGGACGCCACCAGCAGGTCAGCAGTATCCTCTGTTATGTCATCGCTGAAGAGCTCCCAGCCAGCGCTTGGCCAGGCGACACATCGCCCCAAAGTACGGGTGGAGTTGCTGGAGCCTAGAACACACAACCACAAACATTAAGATGTGTGTGTTCGTTTGAGTGAGAGCAAAAATGTGTAAAGCTAAAGTGTTAGCTGAAAGGGGGTGATGTGGAGAGAGCGGGGGAGAGGATATGTAGAGCTAATGTTAGCTGATAGAAGGAGCGCTCCAGTGTAAAGGTAGTGCCTGACCCGTGCAGGTGAGTAGGGGCCGGTGCATGGTTGCCATCTCCAGGGCTTGAGCCTCCTCGTTGTCCCTGACGATGAGGAGTCCTTCTGGACACACTCTCCCTCAGGACCCGAGGCTCCCGGTGGTAAGCTACCTGTATCCTGAACGCCAAGCCATCCTTGACACACACACACAGTTAGTCAAGGTGCCTGATAAGAGTGCTTCCCTATACTAGTCATGTATGAACATAGCCATATGGTTGAGAAATTTCACATGGCAAATGGACGGCCCCTTATGAGACGTCCACGGGTGCGCAAAAAAAAAATAGGCGACGGCCTCAGGTTGCCCCACAAGGCGCGGTCTTGTCAAAAAAAAAAGTCAAAAAAAAAATTGTTTCCAGGACACTCAGTTTCTGAGATATTAAAAAAATGAATATAATTGACTTTTCTGCTGTACCAGAAAATTCCACCAGATGGCCTACTGACTATATGGCAAATGGCCATTTCATCACCAAAAAATGGACATGGCTGTTTCTCAAACGGAACAGACTCCAAAGATGAAACTCACGAGCAGAGGCGCAGCCAAATGTACTTTTAGCACAGAAACAAGACGGCGTCGAAGCCACAACGCTCTGAGTTAATGCACATTTTCTGGGATTAGAAAAAAGTTATAGATCCAGTTGAGGCAGGTTTCGGAGCTCTAAATGATTTCTGCGATTTTCTGTATGACGTTTGTCCATCTTCAATAAGTTAGGTGCATTTTCATATTGCATATGGACAGTGTCCATTTTACATATTATAAATAGCAAATGCCAATATTTCATATTGCAATTGGACAGACTCACACAGCCCTGTGTACTTCAAGTATTATTTTGAGAACCCCCCCAAAAAATAAACCCATAAGCCCAGGACACAGAGACAGCACCCATAGAGACATGCTCTAGCCTGACAAGTGTTCACACTGCCCATCAGACCTCAAAGAAAAACTCACACACACAGCTAAGATGTTACCGGCGTACGAACCATCAAAGAACTGTCAGGCCTAGAGCTCTGAAACTTTATAAACCTGTTCTAGAGTGGTAGTGCACCGTGAGTTATGTAGCTCTAGGAGGTTCTCAGGACGAGAAACATGATATCTTATTGACTGATGGCTGACTGTCCTAGTTGCAGTATAATATATTGGCATTGTCCATATTTTATATTGCAAATGGACAGCGTACATTTCCAATATGTGTAATTTGGGATTTACCATCACCAAATGGACATGCAAATGTCTTTATTTTAATTTTATTTTTTTAAATCACTGAACGGCAAACAAAACATCGCTATAGTCTCTAGGCCAATCCGAATTCAATGAGATTCCCCACTTGGCCGTAGCTCGCTCGGTCTGACAGCAGCGACTGTGTAAACCAAAGAAATCAATCAAGACCTCAGAAAAAAAGAATTGTAGGTCCTCCACAAGTCTGGTTCATCCTTGGGAGCAATTTCCAAACGCCTGAAGGTACCACGTTCATCTGTACAAACAATAGTACGCAAGTATAAACACCATGGGACCACGCAGCCATCATACCGCTCAGGAAGGAGACACGTTCTTCTCCTAGAGATTAACATACTTTGGTGCAAATCAATCCCAGAACAACAGCAAAGGACTATGTGAAGATAATGGAGGAAACAGGTACAAAAAGAAACAACGCCCAAAGTAAAACGAGTCCTATATTGTCGAAAGCTGAAAGGCCGCTCAGCAAGGAAGAAGCCACTGCTCCAAAAACGCCATAAAAAAGCTAGACTATGGTTTGCAACTGCACAAGGAGACAAAGATCGTACTTTTTGTCCTCTGGTCTGATGAAACAAAAATAGAACTGTTTGGCCATAATGACCATCATTATGTATGGAGGAAAAAGGGGGAGGCTTGCAAGCCGAAAAACACCATCCCAACCGTGAAGCACGGGTGTGGTAGCATCATGTTGTGGGGATGCTTTGCTGCAGGAGGGACCGGTGCACTTCATAAAATAGATGGCTTCACGAGGAAGGAAAATTAGGTGGATATATTGAAGCAACATCTCAAGACATTAGTCAGGAAGTTAAAGCTTGGTCGCAAATGGCTTCCAAATGGACAATGACCCCAAGCACACTTTCAAAGTTGTGGTAAAATGGCTTAAGGACAACGAAGTCAAGGTATTGGAGTTGCCATCATAAAGCCCTGACCTCAATCCTATAGGAAATGTGTGAGCAGAACTGAAAAAGCGTGTGCGAGCAAGGAGGCCTACAAACCTGACTCAGTTACACCAGCTCTGTCAGGAGGAATGGGCCAAAATTCACCCAACTTATTGTGGGAAGCTTGTGGAAGGCTACCTGAAACGTTTGACCCAAGTTAAACCATTTAAAGGCAATACTACCAAATACTAATTGGGTGTATGTAAACTTATGACCCACGGGGAATGTGATGAAAGAAATAAAAGCTTAAATAAATCATTCTATCTACTATTATTGACATTTCACATTCTTAAAATAAAGTGGTGATCCTACCTGACCTAAGAGGGGGAATTTTTACTAGGATTAAATGTCAGGAATAGTGAAAAACTGAGTTTAAATGTATTTGGCTAAGGTGTATGTAAACTTTCGAGTTCAACTGTATATCAATAAGGACCTCCCATTACGAAATGGACATGCAGAACCAACCCCAACAAAACAATTCTGACTTCCAATAATCAAACATGACAAATAGACCTTCTAGGTTGATTCAGGGCTTAACACAGTGATATAAACTTAGCAAAAAAAGAAAGATCCTCTCACTGTCAACTGCGTTTATTTTCAGCAAACCTAACATGTGTAAATATTTGTATGAACATAACATGATTCAACAACTGAGACATAAACTGAACAAGTTCCACAGACATGTGACTAACATAAATGTTATAATGTGTCCCTGAACAAGAGGGGGGGGGGTCAAACTCAAAAGTAACAGTTGGTATCTGGTGTGGCCACCAGCTGCATTAAGTACTGCAGTGCATCTCCTCCTCAAGGACTGCACCAGATTTGCTAGTTCTTGCTGTGAGATGTTACCCCACTCTTCCACCAAGGCACCTGCAAGTTCCCAGACATTTCGGGGTGAAATGGCCCTGCCCTCACCCTCCGATCCAACAGGTCCCAGACGTGTTCAATGGGATTGAGATCCGTGCTCTTCGCTGGCCATGGCAGAACACTGACATTCCTGTCTTGCACAGAACGAGCAGTATGGCTGGTGGCATTGTCATGCTGGAGGGTTATGTCAGGATGAGCCTGCAGGAAGGGTAACACGAGGGAGGAGGTCGTCTTCCCTGTAACGCACAGCGTTGAGATTGCCTGCAATGGCAACAAGCTCAGTCCGATGATGCTGTGACACACCGCCCCAGACCATAACGAACCCTACACCCCCAAATCGATCCCGCTCCAGGGTACAGGACTCGGTGTAACGTTCATTCCATCGACGATAAACCCGAATCTGACCATCACCCCTGGTGAGACAAAACCGCGACTCGTCAGTGAAGAGCACTTTTTGCCAGTCCTGTCTGGTCCAGCGACGGTGGGTTGTGCCCATAGGCGGCGTCGTTGCCGGTGATGTCTGGTTAGGAACTGCCTTACAACAGGCCTACAAGCCCTCAGTCCAGCCTCTCTCAGCCTATTGCGGACAGTCTGAGCACTGATGGAGGGAATGTGCGTACCTGGTGTAACTCAGGCAGTTGTTGCCGTCCTGTACCTGTCCCGCAGGTGTGATGTTCGGATGTACCGATCCTGTGCAGGTGTTGCTACACGTGGTCTGCCGCTGCGAGGACGATCAGCTGTCTGTCCCGTCTCCCTGTAGCGCTGTTTTAGGCGTGTCACAGTACGAACATTGCAATTCATTTCCCTGGCCACATCTGCAGTCCTCATGCCTCCTTGCAGCATGCCTTTTCTTTGTGTTTTTCAGAGTCAGTAGAAAGGCCTCTTTAGTGTCCTAAGATTTCTTAACTGTGATCATAATTGCCTACTTCTTGTAAGCTGTTAGTGTCTTAATGACCGTTCCATAGGTGCGTGTTCATTAATTGTTTATGGTTCATTGAACAAGCATGGGAAACAGTGTTTAAACCCTTTACAATGAAGATATGTGAAGTTAATTAGATTTGTACAAATTATCTTTGAAATTCAGGGTCCTGAAAAAGGGACATTTATTTTTTTGCTGAGTTTATATAATTTGGTCATCATATAAGCCATCTGGACATGGTTTTTAGACGGTGGAGCGCGATCGCCACCTTTTGGATTTTTGGTTTATTACACCCGGCATTGGCCATGTTCCATTAGCAATATGTTTTGCACCATCTGCAGCCCATTTGAGTGGTATTTGCGATTGTGTATATGGTTCGCCCATTGGCAATAAGTTGCCATCCATTTTTGTCCATTAGGCCTATGCTTTCCTTTACCTATACTAGTCATGAATGAACATCACCTCTAACAATACACCCAGACCCTAGTGGTTGACTAACTTTTTAGCCACTTGTCTGTCGGACCAGTAGGACCATTTTTTTCTCAAGCTCAAGTAACACCATTTTTACATCATTGTATGACGCAAGGAACCATTTCACAAAATAAAATGCATTACTATCGTTTTTACCATAGAGAATCAGACAACAATTACTCAAAATACAACAACGCCCCTTTAAAAAGACTCTCCCGGAGGATGGTTGGCCACCCTTGGTAGCCTATAAAATATTGTAACATTACAATTACAACCAAATACTATTTAAGTCTAAAAAATAATTCCCTCCACAGAAAGCCGCTGCACAAATTAAAGCAATGAGGCAGATCAAACAATTTAGCTTAAAATGTTGATAAAGTTCCCCCTCTTAATAAGTATAAACTCAGCGATGTGCACATGGCTGTAAGCTACACGCAAATGTTCCAAAATGCAAATAGCGTGAAAACATCGTTCTCAAAAGCGAACTG
Source organism: Salvelinus namaycush (assembly GCF_016432855.1). Classification (NCBI taxonomy): domain Eukaryota; kingdom Metazoa; phylum Chordata; class Actinopteri; order Salmoniformes; family Salmonidae; genus Salvelinus; species Salvelinus namaycush. Next base: position 6,058,475 of record NC_052324.1, on the reverse strand, counting down.
CACAAGCGAGCGGTTTTAGAAATGAAGAAATCAGGGAGATCTAAAGATGCATCAACTAACATGGGTTACTACTAATTTGACTAGGACTTGGCCTTTGGCTGCTGGACAATAAAATAACATTGAAAAAAATAACTAGTTTCAATAGTATATGAATAAGTATCTTAACATTTCTGTGGTCGTATTTTGGCTAGGCCACTTTAAAACGAGGTACTGCTAAAACATGCTTCATAAAATTACATAAAACTTGTTTTAAACAACCAAGTTTATGGTTAAATAATTTCAAAATGCTTACCGCCTCCGCTCAGATTCAAGGTGGGTGATGTGCGATGCGCAAATGGTCACAACCCTCTCCGATTAGTCTATTTTTATGTGATTAATAGTCCCATTAACGTTTGGCTACATTTTCTGGCACCTCCCTCATGTCAGCATCAGTTTATACATGAGGCTGTAGCCAACAGGCCTATGCATATCACCTTCACATTTCGGCTTTTTTCATTTATGTACTTTGGAATAATATTCAAATCTATTTACAATGTTGGCCTCTCTGATCCAATTCTGAGCAGAGTAATTGTTGAAGATTGTGATGATATATTTTTTTACTTGTCCAGTCCCTGACAACTTGAATCTATATTCTTCTGTTCAGACTATTTACTTGTCCCGGAAAAGCGTTAATGTCGAGGCCAGCTCCCACCCCGACAGACAGAAAGCAGGGCCCCTACCTTCCACACGTCCAGGTGTGTGGGGCTGGACTGGTGGTGTTTGGTCAGCAGTTCTCCCAGGCCGATGTGGAAGGCTGCTTTAATGTGACGGACGGCCACCCGGTCATGAGGCCACTTCTCATTGCCCTCCATGTGGAAGATCACTACAACAGGAGACGACGAGAGAGGGGCTCATAGTAGAAAACACACACACACAAAAAAAAAAACAGAAGTATACCTTATCTGGATCCACAACAACACATTTCTATTTGGCCTGTATAGCACAGAACACACACTGGTGGAGCAGACAAGCCATGGGGTGAGGTACCTTTGACAACTGCGATGTACACAGGGCATGGTTTGCCCTCCTGGGGCACCAGCAACCAGGACAACTTTTCTCTGTCAAAGAACGAATAATCCAGCTTCAGGGGCACTCGGGGGGAACACCTGTGTGATGGAGGAAGAATGTACAAAACAAACGTTTAAATGATGGACCATCTCCTGTATGAAGCTGAAGAGGAGATGAGGCCTGTAGATTGTGTCTGAAGTTGATCCTGGGTCAGTTTTGCATTTCCCCCCACCATCACGGTTAGGACTGAGTGACCAATCCAGTGATCCTAGATCTGTACTTAGGGGAAACTACACCCCGGAGTGTGTCTAAATGGGGGGTCACCTGGGTGTAGCGAAGGGCTGGGTGGGACCCCTGCACTGAGGTGATGGACAGAGTCAGCCCCTCCAGCCTCCACAGCTTCCTGCTCAAGTCATCATAGGACTGCCCCACTTTCAGACTCTCCTCCTGCACACCTGGGGAACACGAACACAAAACACACAAACACAGCTTTAGGTTTCAGATACGGTTTGGATGGAGGGAGTCGTCAAACCACACCAGCATCCTCTGCTGGTAAGACACACTACTACAGAAAAACTGACCAACCTCATGTCCTACTTTGAGGACTTCATCCAGCATCCTTACAATGTACCTCACACAGGTTTCTGGTATATCTGCATGGCTGAGGAGAGGAGAAAGGAGCCTGTTACAAATCATAACCAGTCAAATTCCACGTGGCCGTTGAGTAACGGTAACTAGGCTTCTCCAAAACTGTGCTCTGATGCCGCTGATGGTCATTAGTAGCCTACCAAACTTGCTGCCAGTTGCTAATGGCCAGTTCTCAGTGCTCTATTTTAGCAATAAGGCACGAGGAGGTGTGGTATATTGGCCATATACCACAAACCCCCAAGGTGCCTTATTTCTATTATAAACTGGTTACCACTGTAATTAGAGCAGTCTAAATACATGTTGTCATACCCGTGGTATATGGTCTGATATACCATGGCTGTCAGCCAATCAGCATTCAAGGCTCGAACCACCCCGTTTATAATGTCCCTCTAAATCACTGACATCAATGCATATGCAAATCAAAAAGCAAATCAAACATTTCATGAGAGCCCTGGCATTCAGAGTTTGAGTGGAATAGGATCACCTGTTGTCAGTTGCATAAAGTACTTAAGTAGAAATACTTTAAAAAGTACTACTTAAATCATTTTTTGGGGTATCTGTACTTTTTACACCCTACATTTTCCTTGACACCCAAAAGAACTCGTTACAGTTGGAATGCTTAGCAGGACAGGAAAATATTCCAATTCACACACTTATCAAGAGAACACGTGGTCATCCCTACTGCCGCTGATCTGGCGGACTCACTAAACACAAATGCATCGTTTGAGTGTTGGAGCGTTCCACTGATATCCGTAACAAATTTAAACAAGAAAATGGCGCCGTCCGCTTTGATTAGTAAGGAATTTGAAATTATTTATACTTAAGTATATTTAGAACCAAATACTTTTACTCAAGTAGTATTTTACTGAGTAACTTTCTATTTTAGGAATATGTGTATATAAGGAATCTACACTTTTACTCAAGTATAACATTTGGCTACTTTTTCCACCACTGCCTGTTGTGCAGCAAGAGCCAGCTCCTCATGGAATTAAATAAAAAAGTGTTTCTATAGGCTATGCAATTGCATGAGAAAACAGATGATGGCCTCTATTAAAAAGAGGATCTCAATCCGCTTTCTATATTTATGTCTCAAAATGTCCTAATAATTAAGCACATTGCTTTGTTTTACCAAATCAGAGTAGCCTACCTGACTGGCATGAAAATGAAACGCGGGAAAACCGTCCTCCAGTCGCTATTCAAGTGCATATGGATGCCATGTTTGATTTTTTTTAACCCTGCCCAAGTTCCAACAGGTGCATAATGGCCAATGTAAATCAAAACAAAATTCTCACACATATTATTTAGTATATGTAAAGAGAAGACTAAAATGATAGTCTGACAGGTGAGAATATCAACTGTGAATGATGCCCAGCAAAAAACAGAACATGCATTTTTTGGGGGGACTTTTTCAAATCATAGCCGCATGCATCATGTAGCCTAGCCCGTAGGCCTAAATGTTTTGATAAGGATTGTACCACAACTAAAGTGGCCAAATAACCTATAGTCTAAAGATCCAAGACCCCTGGAACACAGTTGGATAGTCCATAGCCTAGTGAAACATGTGTTCTTATAAACCCAGTCATTGCACAATCACGTGTGAACACAGATTTTTGGCCAGCCACTATAAAAAATAAAAAATAAAAAGAGGATACGACCTTGTCGTGCTGCTATATTTATTGCTCAACTCTTTCTAAATTAAAAACACATTCATCTGCTTTACAAGCAGTGTAGCCTACCTGGCATATTAAAAACGTAACTGCACGTAACCTCCGTTTGCCATTCCAGACATGACGCCATTCTAAATGAAATAAAAATTCCACACGTATTAGCAGGCTTATGTAAAAACCAGATTAAATTGAGACTAGTCTGATGGATGAGAATATTTTCAAGTGCTTGTCATATTGTGAACGAAGTGTGTGCAGCATGCGCAAGAAATAGAGCAGAACGCTTGCCTTTTGTGCACCTCTTATCAAATCATCCTTAGTCACATCATGCAACCTCGGAAGGTATTAAAAATCTAAACATATAGGCTAACGTTTGTATCACAACTAAAGTTGCATAAATGACTAAATTAAGCGTATACAGCGCATTCGAAAAGTATTGAGACCCCTTCCCTTTTTTCCACATTGTTATGCTACCGCCTTATTCTAAAATGTTTTAAATAAATATGAATCTATACACAATACCCCATAATGACAAAGCGAAAACCGTTTTTCCCACCAAAGAAGTTTCTTCAACTTGATTGGAGTCCACCTGTGGTAAATTCAATTGATTGGATATGATATGGAAAGACACACACCGGTCTATATAAAAAGGTCCCACAGTTGACAGTGAACCAAACCATGAGGTCGAAGGAATTGTCCGAAGGGCTCCGAGACAGGATTGTATTGAGGCACAGATCTGGGGAAGGTTACCAAAACATGTCTGCTGCATTGAAGGTCCCCAAGAACACAGTGGCCTCCATCATTCTTAAATTGAAGAAGTTTGGAACCACCAAGACTCTTCCTAGAGCTGGCCGCCGGGCCAAACTAAGCAATCGGGGGAGAAGGGCCTTGGTCAGGGAGGTGACCATGAACCCGATGGTCACTCTGACATGGCTCCAGAGTTCCTATGTGGAGATGGGAAAATCTTACAGAAGGACAACCATCTCTGCAGCACTCTACCAATCAGGCCTTTATGGTAGAGCCCGCTTGCTAAAAAAAGCACTTAAAGGACTCTCAGACCATGAGATACAAGATTCTCTGGTCTGATGAAACCAAGATTGAACTTTTTTGGGCCTGAATGCCAAGCGTCACATCTGTAGGAAACCTGGCACCATTCCTATGGAGAAGCATGGTAGTGGTAGCATCATGCTGTAGGGATCGTTTTCAGCGGCAGGGAATGGGAGACTAGTCAGGATCAAGGGAAAGATGAACGGAGCAAAGTACAGAGAGATCCTTAATGAAAACCTGCTCCAGAGCGCCCAGGACCTCAGACTGGGGCGAAGGTTCACCTTCCAATAGGACAACAACCTTAAGCACACAGCCAAGACAACGCAGGTGTGGCTTGGGGACAAGTCTCTGAATGTCCTTGAGTGGCCCAGCCAGAGCCTGGAATTGAACATCTCTGGAGAGACCTGAAAGTAGCAGTGCAGCGACGCTCCCAATCCAACCTGACAGAGCGACGGGATCTTCAGAAAAGAATATGAAAAACTCCCCAAATACAGGTGTGCCAAGCTTGTAGCGTCATACCCAAGAAGACTCAAGGCTGTAACCGCTTCCAAAGGTGCTTCAACAAAGTGCTGAGTGAAGGGTCTGAATACTTATGTAAATGTAATATTTCAGTCTTTGCAAACATTCCTAAAAATCTGTTTTTGCTTTGTCATCATGGGGTAAGTGTATAGATTTAATCACTTAGAACAAGGCTGTAACATAACAAAATGTGCAAACAGTCAAGGTGGTCTGACTGCTGGGTCCGAATACACGACTCAGAAAGTGCTATTCCATTCTTCTGAAATAAGCTACATGTCATATCATAATGTATCTTTAGACCTGCCTAAAATAATGGATTTATTGTGATGGTGTAGGCTATATTAAATTGATTCTTTAGAATCAAAACGTAGATGTTCCAAATGTCCTCATCAGTGGCTTGTAGGCTATGCGTGGAAGCCGGAATTGCTCAACCTGTTTATGTTTATTAAAATCGATAAATTACCATGAGACCGTCAGTTATTTGAAAGAAAATCACTGGCTGACAAAATGTCATGACAGCCACATTACTACTGATGCTACCAGACTCTTATTATGGTCGCGAAATACTGCATAATTTAAAAACACTTGTCCTCCAAACCCCCCTTCCACAAAACATGTGTAAAAATTGTATTATACTTATGCTAAAATGTTTATTATATTGTACCATTTACTTTATGTTCGCATTCTTATATTTTATTATGTCCATATTGTTGAGAAGAAACCTACAAGCAAGCATGTCGTTGGATGGTGTATACCGTGTGTATCCACGTCCATACGGCTAATAAAAACAAACATTTTTAAACAGTACATCGTATAAGGTAGAGATAGCGGACATTTACCAAAGAGGCTTTACATTCAAAAAGTGTAGATGCAGAAATGTTGATGAATAGCTCACAATGAATTTCCACAACACACAATTTGATCTGATCCCAGATCAGTGATTAGGAGTTGAGGTACGTACAGCTGCCAGCTGGGGGTGTCCTCTCTCCAGTACAGAGGCATTCTGTTCTGGGTTGAGCAGCAGGCCAAAGGACAGGGGTGGCTGGGCCTTGTGCTTCAGAGCTTTACCGACCACTGTTACACACGTTGGCCAGAATACCCACTCAAGAGTTTTATCAAGAAAACAGTTCTCTAAAAAGTACTGAATCGGCCTGTTCCAGTCAACAGCCCTACAGGCAGGAGAATGCTCACCTCAGGGGTCAGGGAGTGGGAGAGGAGGCGGACCCTTTGGCCTAGTACTTGTTGCAGGAAGGAGAGGATAAAGGGGAGCGCAGTGAGGACGTAGTTTCCGCTGTGTTCCATGAGTTCACTGAGGAGGTCGAGCTTCTTACAGCAGGACTGCAGTTTCACCAGCACACACAGCCTGATCACCGACACAGGAGTGAAAAAAAAATATATAGAAAGTTGACGCATAAGAGGAGAGAACGATAAGTGTGTGAATCTGAACAATGTACTTACTGGAAGACATGGTCACTGGTCCTAATCATGGGCTTGGCGGTCATGAGTAGGGCGTGGAATCCATCCACAGTGGGGTCGTCCCAAAACTGCAGCGACAGCGACGCCTCGTACTGATCCTGAGAGCCAAATAGGGTACAGTTAACCAATCAGAGGAAACATTACTGCCAACCAGCCAATCTGAAGCCATCTTGGCACAGGGCGCTCACCTGATTGTAGGTGCAGCTGGTCATGTCGGCGCACATGTTGAGGTATCCAGAGGGGTCGACAAACACAACCTGGAAAGCACTGTGGAACTCGGCGAGAGAGGGCTGAGGGAAAGAAAGGAATAAAATGTGATTGTGATCCATAATGGAGAAATTGCGCACTCATCCCCCCATTAAGGACATTTGGATTAAGCCTGGCTCACCGCTGCTGAATCTGGGTCTTCAGCGAGGGTAATTCCATTCTCCGTCAGGTCGGTGGAAGCTGAGGAAGAGAAGGGATGACAAATGAGAGGGGAGAAAAGATAGAAACATAATGACATGACCACACTAAGATCTGGCAGCACATCAAACCCATCCTAGGTGAACTCCACTGGCTCCCACCGCATCAAAACCTCCTACTGACCTACAAAGCTCTCCACCACCCACCACCTTGCCCCCTCTTACCTTCGTCTCCCCTACCAACCCACAAGCTCACTCAGCAGGCCAACTTGCCGTTCCCAGGTCTACCCTTCAGAGCGTCAGCAACAGGCCCTTCTCCAAAGTTGCTCCAAGACTTTGGAACTCTCTCCCTGCAGCCATCCGTGACTCAGAGTTCATCACCATGTTTCACTCCCTCCTAAAGCCCACCCCCCCACAGACTCAATTATACACATCAACCTCTTTTCCATTCTTGTTTTTGTTTCCTCCTTAGTCTGGCACAGTATTTATGGTACATGCAATGTTACTCCAACTGTAGGAGCAAACAGACAGGTAGGTTGAGACCTCATGCGTCTTACCCAGGAAGTGCAAGCTGTTGAGGAGCAGCTGGTAGGCGGTCACAGTGTTGCTGACTCTGCGGGAGGAGAGGAGATAGAACAGCAACATGGAGCCTAGGAAACCACTGAAACACCCTGCTCCCTGGGGACGGGAGAGAGAGTAGTGTAAGAGCTGGGTTCAGCCTGATAAAACGGTGTTGATAAAGAGGGAGCGGATGGCGCAGGGGCCCAAACCTGGTCCAGTTCCCTCTGTCTGAGCCACACTTTGAGCAGGGCTACTCGCTCTGCAAAGGCAGTACACTGGCAGCTCACAGCAGTCAGGAACAGCAGGTGGTTCCTGGGGAGCATGTCCCCCAGAACAGAGCTGTTGTAGTGGGGAGTGGTCGGCTCACTCGTATCTACACAAACACACAGAAAAGGAATACTCTCCATCAACAAGGAGCTTTCATCCCGTAACCATCTGTGTACATTAACGTTCCAGATCAGAATGGAACTGTAACAGGAAACAATATATCGAAGCTGCTTGGCTTTGGGTAGTGCCCCTCACCTGGCTGAGAGCTCTCCAAGCCAGTGTATCAGTCAGTGCGGATGTTGTTCCTCTGGGGGTGGAAGCGGCTGGGCTTGAAGAAGCCCGGAGGACGGCAGGGTTGGAGCCTCAAGAGGAAACTGGAGGAGTCTTTCCATGGAGAAATAGTCATATCATTGAATCATCATTGACACACAACCAATTAACTGAATAGGTACTTGCTAACAAACATATGGGTTGCATGCAAAAGCCAACAAACCTAGACTTTGAGTTAACGAAAACAGTGAAATAGACTACATGACTTGGCTCCATTCCTATACCACCCTTCTGTAACAGATGCTACAGTGTAGTACTACAGTATGTTGCTAGGTACCTGGAGGGGTAAGCAACAGGAAGGGGCGGATGTGGTTGCCATGGAGACATGAAAACCGCATGGTCCCAACGTCGCGAGAGGAGGCAAGATGCTGTGCCAGCCCTGCCAGGTAAAGTGCCCTCTTCCGTGGGTACCTCTGGTTTAGGGCATCTTTAGGGTGCAGGACATCCTGGAAGGAAAACATGAATAGATGCATGTTATTATTGTTGTATGATCGAATTATGACTGCCATGTTTCAGAGTAAATAGTGTGGAGTTACGTACAGCAGGAATAGTGACTGCCAGATCGACTGAGATGTCTGGTTTGGTGCAAGTCCCCAGTGGGTAGATGCCCATGATGGTAACAGAGATGGGGGGTGCCATGTGGAACTTGCCTTTGTCTGCCTTTGGCACCAGGAGAAAGGAGACCTTTACTCCTCCTGACAACCATGACAGGTCCCTCAGCTGGAGATAAAGAAAGATTAGCATTGAAACATTTATGGAGGTCACTGAGTTCAGACCAAATACAACACGTTGCCATTAGTTCTAATCCCCTGGACAACAGTGTCACTAACATACCTCCTACACCTCAGGAGTCTGTGGTACAGTGTGGAGCTGCTCAGTGACTTTCTGGACAAAAGAGTCGATCAGATGCTTCCTGCGCTCACTCAAGATAACCTCCTTCAGCAGTTCTTCCATCTGCAGTTCCTCCATCTGTTGGCATTGGCGAAGAGACAAGATGGAGATTACTGCCCCTAAACTTCTCATTTGGTCATAAAGTCAGTCTCGCCCCAAAACAGAGTTTTGTGGTTGTGACATTTGGGAAGATTGGGTTGGTTTGAATCCTGCCCACAGCTGGCAGCACACAAGTAATCATCAATTTGGAGTGCAGCGGCACGTGACCCAATCGCAATGCCCGTGGTAAAATTGGGTTGACTTTGGATATCCCCATGTGGCTAGTTAGGGACCATCAATAAATTACACAATATACAATGGACTATGTAAAAACTCCAATAGCTCCAAATTTCAATGGCTTAACCCCAAAACAACTATAAACTGTAAAAATGCAAATACAAATATTGAAAGCATTTAATGAGCAAACTAAAATAATCTAATTTACATTGTGCAATTTATTGACGGTGCATAACTAGCCCGGATATATGCTATCCAAAGTTAAACCAACTTTGCCATGTCACACTAGTCGGCTGAAGCTAATTGGCTAAATAATTTGGCCAACTCTTCCCACCTGTGAACACACAATAGACACCCACATCAAACCACACTTACGTTTGAATTCAGTCCTGTCAGCTAGAATTTCATAATGAACCAAATCTAAAACGAGGCCAAAACAGGAAGTGCAGTAGCCCTTTAACACATGTATATGCATAGAACCATTGTGGTAGCTGTCACATTTCAGTGACCCGAAATTTGCTGGCGTGTGTAAATACAGGCATGGACAACTGTTTTCACTGACTCTCCATACATTCAACCCTTAGCGTTAACTGTGTGTGCTTGTGTCTATTGTTCTATTAAATAATATTTATTCAACTGTTCGACCAAGACACTAACTTTATATTTGTAACAAAGTCATATTTGATATAGCACATTCATCATTTATACTGTGCATACCAACTTCATTTAATGACTTGTTATTTTTGATTAACATTGTACTGAAATGATGAGGGAGCTAGCACGCTAGCATTTCACTGCACCTTTTATACCGTCTGTAAACTGTGTACATGACGGATAACATTTGATTTGATCATGCATGCCTGAACACACACAAAAAAACATGACTCCTGTTGATAATTCGTTTTACTTGAGACAGGAGACCAAGTGGAGACATAGGACGAGGTGGATAATTTTATAATAAGGCAGGTTTATTCAAGTGTAAAAATATTATGCAAAGCGTGCAGCACGGCTCTTTCTATCTGATCCGTATGGGGTCGTCAGGAAAAGAGAGAGTTTCCACAGTAGTACAGTTTTATATATAGACAACAAGCAAAGTAGGTTGATCTGCGAGTCTGGCCTTCCGATTGGACGATCTGGGTCTTGGGTAGTCCTGTACAGGCCTGGTGTCCACGTTCCATTGGTTCCTGAGGTAGTTCTTTGTCTGGAGCTCCAACCCTGAGTTGTGTGTGTCTGAGTGATTGTCATGGGGGAGGGGAGTTGTGGGTGTCGTGCATTTGTCCAATGAGTCCAGCTTATGTCCAATATAAAAGGGAGTGTGTATATTGTGTCAACCATAGCTAATGTTGAGAAGTTGTTAAAACAAGTTACCAATATCTAATACAATTCCTTACAAATCCCCCTCTTCACGTCTCACCAGAGACGTGACATAAAGTATATAAAAAGACAAAACTAAAGGATAAAATTTGTCAGAAGACAAATTTTTGATTCCCTCTCTTCACGTCTCACAAGAGACGTGACATAAAAGTATATAAAAAGACAAAGCTAAGGGATAAAATTTGTCAGAAGACAAATTTTTTAATTCCCTCTCTTCACGTCTCACAAGAGACGTGACATAAAAGTATCTTAGTCCTCAAATAGATAGACAGGTCCAGCTTCCCCATCATCAAGCAATGGGAACATTTGGGCCCTTTCCTGAATAGGGTCTATGGCTGCAGTTATAACACGGCTAGCAAGCGTGCGCGCACATGGAATGCAACAGCATCCACAAACTAGGATGGAGGAAACCAGCGTCTTATATTTACCAAAAGCATCCATCCATGAGTCCCACATAGTAGTGTCCACTCCAGAATGCTGTTTCATCTTACCATTAAGGGTACGAAGTCCCTCCAATGCTACAGTCAGACTCCCATCCGTAGCTGTGTTATTGGGAATGAAAGTACAACACTGTTCACCAAACATTTGCACAGACCCCCCCCCGTTCAGCCAATAACATATCAACCGCGATTCTATTTTGAAATGCCATCAGGGACGTAGCTGCCAATTGTCCATGGACCGCCTCGAAGCCTTGTTGAGTCCAATTGCCCAGTTTCTGGACATTAAAATGAATGTAGTTAATTCTGTCCACATTTTTATTAACTGTTCACCACCAACAGACAGAAGATTCAAACCCAGCTTTCACTTGGTCCACCAGTTTATATTCATCTGGCACCCCCTAGGGACACCAATAGCATCAATGTAAGTTGAGTCGTAAATGAGCAAGGACCAAAAAGGAGACCACTCCAATAACTACCCCTGGAGTGGCCAACCACACATTAGTAAACCAAAAAACGAGAATATGTTAAACCCTCCGGTCCATCCCTCTATACAACCTGTACCAGGTGGGCTCGTCGCCACCCGGGAACTTCAAACCTTCACAACAGGGAGGACAAACATCACTTTTTATTCATTCAACAACATCATCTACAGCAAACCAAGGGTCCTCCTCTGTCAGCCCACTCTCCTGCGGAGGCTCGTTTTCGTATCAGCCTCTCCAACTGGAGCATCAACCAGAGGCCCCTTACACATCTGTAACAAACTTCTTCAAACAAGGTATGATACAGGCAACACAGAAATGAAAAACCACAACTAGTGTCAGAAATCCAGTAATCGTCCTTGCAGTGTACTTACCAAAACAACCACCCAGCCAGGGGAACAGTCCACTCTCCTCCACACCTGCAAGACCCTTCATCTCCACTGATAACCTTGCCAACCCACTCAGAGCTTTTGAAATGCTCCCATCCGGACTAGTATTGTTAGGAACAAACGTGCAACACTGTTACACCTCCCTTGTTGGCCAGACTTATGTCCAGTGTTAGTCTATTGTGTCTACTGGTTTGTGAGGCAGCATCCAATTGTTCAGCCATCCCTGTAAGTCCTGTGTGGGTGTGTTTGACAAATCATCATTAATTATAGTAGATATAATTGATCCAGACCTTTTGTTTTAGCATCAACAATACCTGGGCCAATGATGGGCATCAGATGCCACAGGCCATCATTCCTGGTTAATGTCTGGAATTCGTGGGGGACCCCTATTGGGACCCCCAACAGGTTGGTGTGCATGTTATCTGTACCCTCGGACCAAGGAGCGTCACGTTTCTGCCGTCTCCTGGGTTGGTCCCAAGCCTCTGTGTCCTGTGTAGCTCCCAGAAGTTGATTAGCTATAATAATAGGCAATGGTGGTATCAGACTGGCCAAAACACATGAGCAACGACAATTTCCTTTCAAAAATAGGGTCAACCGCCTGGCAGGTCCACACATCCACCATACATCAGCAACACCTCTAGTTAATAGTGGTATTAGTGATGCAGGTAGTAGCAGGGAGCCTTCCATAGTCTATACCTCTACCTGTACCAGTGATACAGCTGTTATGTCCCCCATATGCCTTAACTCCCCACGGTACCTTCTGGGGAGGGACCACTGGGAACACAAGACTCAGAGTCTTACACAGGGTTGAATTTGGCTTGAACTTTTCCAATATGCACATCCAACCTTCCCCATTACTTAGGACAAATGGGTGAGCAGCCAGAATAGGTCTGGCATGTCCACATACGACACAGTCCTTTCTATTAAGTGTTTTGTAGGCCAACCACATATTCTCCCTTTCCTCATAACCAGTTTCAGTCCCCAAATGTTCACTATCTGAAATGTCTTTTATATTTATTATCTGTACCAGATTGGAGAGCTTAGGTGATGGCGTGGGACTTGGTCTTGAAGTGGTGGAGGAGACCGGCTGAACCCTGGTCCGTTGGAACTGGTGGTGGTTCTGGCAGCACCGCGATGGTAACATCCCCATCGTATCCTGATCAAACAGCTCAGGACTACAAGCAGTCCTGTAAAACCCCACCCTCTCCCAGAGAACACATCATCAGCCAGAGATCAAGCAACACTTTCACTTCTATGAACGTACACAGGGTTGAGAGGTCAGGGTCAGGGATTCTTCATTAAGGAGTTGATCCCCGAGCTCTATTAGCAACGGTTCTTCTCCTTAACTCTGTGTTCATTCGGCAGTGTCAGTGTGTCTCACCCTCCAAGTGCGATATGCCCCCAGGTCGAGTGATTCACCTTCTCCCTTGATTCACCTGCAATGTATAAACTCTTGGACATACAGGTTTGGTTAACAAACAGTTCCTCATTTGTTCTTTCTGATTATATATTTAACTTCTATGCCTAATTTTTTAGCTATAAATGTTTAATTTTAAATAAGTTTATTATCCAATGGGCCCCATCCTTTCCCAGTCCACAATGTACCCTCCTTCGTTTGATACCTGGCTCTGGCCAGGTATCAACCTTACCTACTCTAAATAATAACCTTGTACATCATATTATAGGAACGTCCCTTCTATTCCCCGCATATCCAATTCTCCCCTGGGCGCACATCCATATCTATTCTTTTCCAATTCTCTGTCAAGTGACCTTTCTACTTTGAAATGTATCTGTGCTGCTTATATATGTTAACCCATTTCCCTCCTATCTTATTTCACAGCCCACCTTGCTCATTTCCTGGTCCACCCTCCCCACTCTGCTCTCAAACCTTCAAGGTCTCAACAGTGCGGGGTAGACCCATCTGTCTGCCTTTTTCTATGTGTTCCTTTACAATATTAACTAAGTGTCTCACTGTTTTGACTTTATCTGCATGGATTTAAAAATAACAACAGGTCTTATAGTGTCAACCTTTAAAGTCCTAACATAACCTTAATTAACCTATCTCTATCTTCTAATGGCCAATACAAATGCTTACCTTATGGTCAAGAGTTATAAACTCTATTATAATCAATTTACCTCAAAACTAGTATCCCAAATGACACAATCTCATTATTCTCACCACATTTCCCCGCGAGTGATCAAGTCGCCGGAAAATGCAATGGAAACAGAAAACAGGTCAAAATGTTACACCTACATTCGTGTTCCATATCTAAACATACCAAAAGAACCCTTTATCTTCTCAAAGTCCCTTGCCTAAATAAAACTCAGAAAGTAAAACTCCTATTCCCATATGAGTGTATTCTTTTAAGATATCTTATCTCTGGGTACACGGAAACCCTTAACCTTAATGTTTACTCCAAAAAACAAAATTATGTCACCAGCATTCAACCAGTCGGCTGGGAGACCATTGGGTGCTGCAATACTGCCATCTTCTGTCCATTCTCTGCACAGCTCTCCACCCACTCTTATTCAACCTTCTCAATTTGAGCCATTTTAGTTTCTTATTTTAACTATTGTTTTCTAAATTTTTTAATTTTTTTTAATTTTTTAATCTATTATTACCTAGTTAGACTAGAGTGTCCGTGACATACATCCATGGGGATCCGGTTATAGTTATTCTATTAACCATGTGAAAGTGCCCAGGGACACCCCAAATATCAGTAGGAATATCACAAATAAGGGGCCAGATATCCCTAGCCTTGCCCAGGGAGGGAGAAATATCCCTCTAACTGGGCGAGGTTCCTTTATCAGGGGAGACGGAGTTTGATTCCGCATCACCTGAGTCAGGAATGTCTTCCTTTGGAATCGAATTTAAGCTGTTTAAATCAGCTCTGACTTCTGTCAGTGTTCTAGAAGGGATTGGGGCTGGAGTGCAATGTGTGAGGTGGTGCCAAGGTGCGCCTGATTTACCTTTGACCTGGACTGAGTGTGAAGTAACCTCCCCCACTTCGTACAGTCCAGTCCACCTGGGTTCTAGCCACTTTCTCTTGTGGACATTAACCCCACCCAGTCACCAATTTTTACCTTCCGTGTGCCAGATCTCCCTTCTGCTTCCCCGTTGGACCTTGTGAATCTGTGTGGAGAGAGCTGCAGAAAGTTCCGTCAATTATCAAACATTACAATTTGTTGTACATCAAGGGCGGGCATATGACCTCCCTTCCTTGGTGAACCCAGCATGACTCCTCCAGCCATTGTCTCATGAGGAGAGAGATGGGTGCCTGCACCTGGAGAGGCTATCATGGCCAGCAACGCCAGGGGCAGGACTTTAACCCAAATCAACTTCAAACCTGCACATACATTTGATTGGCGCGTTCCACGAGACTTATGAGATTGTGGCCTGTACACTAACCCCATCATTAAACAACATCACTCGGCGGTCACTTAAACACAGCCTCAACCTAGCATATGGCTAATTAGTAGCAATCGGTCTCGTGGAACGTTCAATCACTCTCATTAATTTGGAGAGTTTCAGGTTTAATACCCTTACTCCTATTTCAAGCTTAGATTTATCACCGATGCTCCTAGTTGAAGAATATTTCGACTAGTCCCAGATTACTAATGCGACTTGAATCCCAATACGCCAAGCTTAGATTTATCACCGATGCCTCTAGTGGAGTGCCATATCCACTAGCCTCAGATTACTAATACGACTTGAACAGGCTACATTACATTTCAACACTTTGAGTTTCAAGTTTAATACCATTACTCCTATATCAAGCTTAGATTTATCCCCGATGCTCCTAGTGGTGTGCCATGTCCACTAGTCCCAGATTACTAATTCGACTTGAACGGCGTCAAGCTTAGGTTTATCCCCGATACTCCTAGTTGAAGAACAATTCAACTAGTTCCAGATTACTAATTCGACTTGATCAGCCTCAAGCTTAGATTTATCCCCGATACTCCTAGTTGAAGAATAATTCAACTAGTTCCAGATTACTAATTCGACTTGATTTTATACTTCGCAAATATCTTTACACAATGCCTTAGATTCTAAACAATTCCACATAAATTTAGCAACAATTCACTCACCTCAGTACTTCTGATCATTAAATTTAGATATTGGCTATAATACAATATGCAGATTTTGATTAAACCGGCTCTGCTTACCTTAATATTTTCGAGCTCTTTGATCAGTTTCCTGGGTGAGTTGAATCGCCGACGTCTCCCTCGAGCGGGTCACCTCTCCTTCTTGAATCTTTCTCCCTCTCGTCTCCTGTCCGATGAATTTTCTATTGGGCCGAATTCAAATATGTTTTAACCATCCTCTGCTACCAAGTCTGTTGATAATTCGTTTTACTTGAGACAGGAGACCAAGTGGAGACATAGGACGAGGTGGATAATTTTATAATAAGGCAGGTTTATTCAAGTGTAAAAATATTATGCAAAGCGTGCAGCACGGCTCTTTCTATCTGATCCGTATGGGGTCGTCAGGAAAAGAGAGAGTTTCCACAGTAGTACAGTTTTATATATAGACAACAAGCAAAGTAGGTTGATCTGCGAGTCTGGCCTTCCGATTGGACGATCTGGGTCTTGGGTAGTCCTGTACAGGCCTGGTGTCCACGTTCCATTGGTTCCTGAGGTAGTTCTTTGTCTGGAGCTCCAACCCTGAGTTGTGTGTGTCTGAGTGATTGTCATGGGGGAGGGGAGTTGTGGGTGTCGTGCATTTGTCCAATGAGTCCAGCTTATGTCCAATATAAAAGGGAGTGTGTATATTGTGTCAACCATAGCTAATGTTGAGAAGTTGTTAAAACAAGTTACCAATATCTAATACAATTCCTTACACTCCCACCCGACTGCAACCCTGGTTTCACCTGCATCTTGAGCAGGCTGCAGTGGAAGAGGCTCTCTGCCTCCTTCAGTTGGTTCAGTTCCTCTGCGGTGGGAGGTTTGTACAGATCACCACACGGGACTGAGGAACCAGTCCCCTTCCTGGACCACCTCGGGCTTACCCCTTTTGGCCCTCATCTTCCTCACAATGGTTAGACTCAGATTGCTCCATCTTTAAAAACGTGAGAAACATGATGTGTAAGATTAATACAACACACATATTGATTATGCTGTGGTGTAAAATATAGCAAGCTAGCCAACTTTGCTCAACTTCACGATTTACGGTGAGCCGGACTGGAGCTTCGACGTCCCATTACATAGAATTTATGAAAGACTACAGATTTCAGAAATTGCGTGCTATTCTTTGGATGTTGAAATAACATAGTTATGTGAAGTCGGATCTCCAGTCTGCCCACACTAGTCGCTGCTCAACTTCATCGTAAATCGTGGAGTTGAGTAGTTCAACCTGGACTAAAGGGTAGACGTAACAAGGTAAACGGGACACTCAAATTATTTTGATATATTACATTTGGTATGGTATAGTGATTTGGGGGGGGGGGGGGGGGGGGGGGGGGGGGGTTCGATAGTTACTCATTGGGATATTGTTTGAAAATATATCGTATAGTTTTGACAATATCATTTAAGGTTAGTATTTTTACTTAAGTACTTAACACCACTGAATACTGTCATAACCCAAATTCCAACAGCCTTTAAAATACTAAAGATAACTCATGTATTTAATATTCAGCAAACAGTTATATAGACTAGACAGATAATGTTAACACCCGTTAAGTGTTTACAGTGCACATTAATTAGGAACAATTATCCCGACTTCAAAGTGCTCGTCAAGATGGTTTGCTTGTGACCATATGCACAAGACGGAATAACATGCATGTAACCGAAGTCTGCAGGCGTTTACAAGGTTTTGCACATGTGATATACATTTGAATGGCAGTAACGGTGCTCTAAAGTCGGGTAAACAATACTTTCCTATCGATATTTTGTCTCAAATGTCATACACTGAAAGACCAACCGCACAGACAAACGGCAAAGTAATTTGAAATTTAATTGCGTTTAACATTCTGGCTTGTAAAGAAGACTTGATTTGCATTGCTATGTTTCAGACTATATATCAAGTATTGATATAAAAGTGATGTATTAGGCTAAGTATGTGCAGGTAGCTAGCTATGTACCCGTTAGTTAGCCAACTAACGTTGCCATTACCCACATGCCAAAGAAGAAAAAGTACATAAGGTAACGTACCTGCTCCTCTACTGTTGATTTCATTTTTCTTTCGTAATTGGTAGTTCAGACAATAAGAAATAGCTTTAATTCAATGCATATGACAACATTTGGTTGTCGGCACAATTATCACATGTAGACAGGGCCAGTCAAACGTCAGCGCAACACAGCTTTAACATTGGCTCGTTTCTATGTAACTCCTCCCATAAACCTTGGGTTGATGCAGAGTTTTTAAAGCCAGAGGACTAATATCGCGGGACTTCCGGGAACACTTGCGAAACAGACCAAACAGCCCAGGCTGGGATTGACAAATATTACAATTCTTCCTTAGTTGTTAGTTTTCTCGAAATCTAAAAGCGCATCCTAGATTCGAGCCAATGTCTTAAGTAGTTGAACATGTTATTACTCCAACCTCGTGAAAGTGACAAACTAACACGTTTTCATTTGTGTCAAAAACAACTTTATATGGAAGGAGTGCCTTTTGATTTGAAGGCATTCGCATTTTGGCGGGATAGGACCGTTACGCTTCGAACACACCGACTGCGTCATTGCATCACTGCTGCATAACATTTTGCGCAGCTAGGCAACTATACTGATGCAGGTACCTTTTGCAAATGGTCGCATGCGGTTGGACACAGGGAGGAGAGAATCATTTTCGCAGTATCCTCAAAACCGTGTCTTTTTGACACAACTGCTGACAGCTACAGGGACATAAACACAAAAAATGCTGCTTGGAGACAAGTGTCCACGATAGTAGGATTGCCAGGTCAGTTTAGTAGTGAGCTTGTGCTAGATGTGGCTAGTTAGCGTTAGCTAGCTTTCGGCGGGGCTGGTCCCGGCCCAACAGCGCGATCAAGACCACCTTCCTCAACGTTGGTCTCATTGTTGAAAGAGCCTACTCTGCCTATCTTGACTATTTATTATTGCATTTCGCTCCAAAACTGCATTTGAGGGAAATTATATTATAGGCTCTCACAATTAATTTGAGGATGTCATCGAATAAATAATATACTTGGCAAATAAATAAATAAAAAATGTAAAGAAATTATGCAATCAAACTGTTTTTATGTAATCCCAAATTTTTACTGAATGTGTGCAACAAAAAAAATCTACATTCATATTTTGCTACTTTCTGTCAAGTCCACTCATACAATTTGATGCATACGTTCGATTTATCGAACGTATGCACCACACAGAACGCACTGCAACTGCCTCTGCAACGCAATGCTGCAAGGCAAATGCAGCGTTCCATTGGAAATGAATGTACTTCTGGTGTATCGAAACGCAATGACGCAGTCGGTGTGTTCGAAGCGTTAGACCCGATTATGTGTTTCTACGCAGGAGTTTAGCTAACCAACGTCGCCATGACATGGCCTACAAGTGGGATCGGGGATTTCTATTGGGAGATGCAGTTTTAGCCAATCTTCATACAGACTGTCTATCGACCAATCACGCAGTTTATTTTATCTATTTTTATTTTACCTTTATTAACTAGGCAAGTCAGTTAAGAACAAATTCTTATTTACATTGACGGCCTAGGAACAGTGGGTTAACTGCCTTGTTCAGGGGCAGAACGACACATCTTTACATTGTTAGTTTCTAAGCTATCCTCACGCAAACCCTTTTAAAATTCAGGGTATAAATCGAGAAACATCTCTATTTTCCTCGAAAGTACGTAATGCCAACATTTAAAAGCTATACTTTATTACAGAGTACAAATTCACTATCTAAGATTTTGGAAACTATTTGTAATGTTGAGCTTATTGTTCACATAATTCATGCACATGTTTGGTTTTTGTGGTAGCGTGTCTTGAGACACATACATAGCTAGCAAGCTAGATAGACCAATAACCACCTTTTGTAACAAGAAATTAACAATCTCTTTGAAGCTGTAGTGATTGAACAGCACTCAGGCTTAGGCTAAGTGGACACAACACAATGCACCCACACAAACATAAAAGGTTGCTTGCTAATCTAGATAAGAATGCTTACTTTCAGTAAAGAGAGAGTCATTTGCACAATTGAATTGATAAAATTCAAAGATGTACCACAAAGAGGAGAGCAACCAGATTTAAAAACAGTGTGTCTGTGGAGCATGACCTATTTCACAGTGGTGCACGTCAATATGGTCAGTGCTTTTTGTGATAGACTCAATTTATCCCACCGCCAGCTGCATTCCAACGAGGCCAACATTACTACCAGCTCCTCTCTCATCATGCAGGTAGATTATTATCACTGGCCAAGAGGTGGATCATGCTATGGGTATACTTTATTCATTATTGGCCATGTTAGATTGACATGAATGCATATGCAATCTTTTGTTGAAGGGGAAACTTGCTGTCGCTCCTTACAGACAGCCTGGTGTGTGTCCCTCTCTTGTGATATCCTGGTGCTCACCTCTCAGAAATGCATGCAGGTGTGTGCGCGTATGTGGCCTTATACAGTGCCGTCCACTGCTGTTTCTGCCCGTTGCTCAGGTCTTCACAGGTGTGTCTGTTTTCCAGATGTACAAGTCGGATGGATCCATAATTGTGTACTGGCAGGCATTGCACACCCCTGAGACGCCAACAGTTAACTTCCACCCCATATACAAATACTCCATCTTCAACCCTCACCACTGCACACAAACCCAGCAGTATCTCTGTGGGACCAGTGAATGTGCGACACAAGGGAAGCCTAGAGCAGGAAACACCTGCCTGGTAGGATATGCGTCCTCTCTGATTCCACCTGACTCATGATCCACAGAGACAGACAGCCTATGAAGGAAGGGTAACTCAGAATCAAACTACGGCTATTACCAATGTCCCACAGTTATGCCTTAACTAGTCTAGAGGACATGGTACTCAATGTCCAGTAGTGCTGAGCGATATTTCGGGAGGAGGGGGAAAGGTATGTTGACAGATGTCGGTTCAATTACTTGAATTCTATTTCGTTTTTTTTTTTTTGTGAGCCCAATGTGCTGAGCGAAATCAAATAATTCACGAGAGAAATCAAGTCAAAAACTATGTGGGATGCTGGGCTTAAGGGAGTTGTAGTTTTTATTAAACAAGTATTCAACCTAGTTCAGCGCAGAAATGTGGTCTAAAGCACTGCATCATAGTGCTGAGGCGCCACTACAGCCTGGGGTATCACAGCCGGCCGTGACCGGGAGCCCCCATAGGGCGGCGCACAATTCGCCCAGCGCCATCCGGGTTAGGGGAGTGTTTAGCCGGGGGCTTTCCTTGGCTCATCGCCCTCTAGCGACTCCTTGTGCCAGGCTGGGCACCTGCAAGCTGTGTTCGTCAGTCCAGCGACACATTGGTGCGGCTGGCTTCCGGGTTAAGCAAGCAGTGTGATAAGAAGCAGCGCCGCTCGGCGTGTCATGTTTCGGAGGACGCATGTCTCGACCTTCACCTCTCCCGAGCCAATTGTGGAGTTGCAGCGATGAGACAATCTGGGAACTACAAATTTGATATTACGAAATTGGGTGAAAATAAATAAATAAATAGATGAGATGATGACTGAATGAAAAATGTCATAGTAATTTCCTATTTTTCTATTGATGTCTACCCAATGTGGCTCTGATGGAGACAAAGGAATATTTTCTATATTTTGGCAATTGAATGTTCACAATTTTTGACTTTGGAATTTCCATTAAAAAGCTCTAAAATAATTGTAATGTAAATAAATAAAATAATCTAAATTGAAAACTGTGATAATATTTTAATAATCAAACCGTAACCAAACCGACCTCAAAAAGCATTAATGTCCAGAACTTCTTTCCCATGGACATGAACTTTGGTCCAGCGGTCAGATAGAATAATATTGTCATAATCAAGTAGTTTTCTACATATACTGAACAAAGAAATTTCAAAGATTTTACTGAGTTACAGTTCATATAAGGAAACATGTCTGAGTAGGCAGGCCATTGAACAACTGGGACATTTTCAGCTTCCAGGAATTGTGCACAGATCCTTGTGTCCTGGGGCCGTGCATTATCATGCTGAAACGTGGTGATGGAGGTGAACGAATAGCACGGCAATGGTCCTCAGGATCTCGTCACAGTATCTCTCTGCATTCAAATTTCCATCGATAAAATACAATTGTGTTCATTGTCCGTAGCTTATGCCTGCCCGTACCATAACCCCACTGCCACCATGGGGCACTCTTGACACAACGTTGACATCAGCAAACCGCTCGCCCACACGACACTATACATGTGGTCTGTGGTTGTGAGGCCGGTTGGACGTACTGCCAAATTCTCTAAAATGACGTTGGAGGCTTATGGTAGAGAAATTAACATTCAATTATCTGTTAACAGCTCTGGTGGACATTCCTGCAGTCAGCATGCCAATTGCACGCTCCCTTAACTTGAGACATCTATGGCATTGTGTTGTGAGACAAAACTGCACATTTTAGAGTGGCCTTTTATTGTCCCCAGCACAAGGTGCACCTGTGTAATGATCATGCAATTTAATCAGCTTCTTGATATGTCGCACCTGTCGGGTGGATGGATTATCTTGGCAAAGCAGAAATGCTCATTAAGAGGGATATAAACACATTTGTGCACAAAATTTGAGAGAAATAAGCTTTTTGTGCATATGGAACATTTCTGGGATCTTTTATTTCAGCACATGAAACATGGGAAACACTTTTCATGTTACGTTTATATTTTTTGTTCAGTGTATAATGTCTTTGTCGTCATCAATGTGCTAAAGAAAGGGTGAAACATCTGATGATATATGGCGAGAAAGAGGACTTTTAGTACGATTTTAGCTTGTATATTTTGACTGACCACACACTGGCATATGTTGACGTGTGCGTGTGTGCACAAATGCAAGCAGTAACAGACCATGACACTACAGGATTAGTGCGTATAAATCTCTTCTATAGACAAAAGGGAGAAGGCTATACTGCAAACACTTGGTGTGGTTGAAAGCAGCTCAATGAATCAGGTGTCTCACTATAGCATTGTTAAATATGTACTATGTGTATCTGTATTCGATGTTGTTTATGTTAATTTCCTTCAGCATTCAGTTTTAAAATGTAACATTCCTTATTAAGTCTTAAATATTCTTATACAGCATCGCTTTATAAATGTACATTAACTATGAATCAACTTGAATATGTGTTGTAGCTTTTTTTTGTGTTTGTTTGCTTTAAAAAAAATAAATTAAAAAGAAGAAGGGAGAAAACAAATACATATCAGCAAAAGTGATGAAACTGCAATGACGCATGTACTGTATAATGCCCATTTGGATAGTGGACTTCGATTTTTGGCCTCAATACTCCAGCCAAATTCAAATTTGAGATCAAATAATCAAATGTGATGCTAGTATGTTTAGAGTTATGACTCAATCAGGATGGAATATGAGCCAGAAGCTAGCTATACCTAAAGATGAGCACAAATACTTTTTCTTCAAAATAAACATATTGTTAAAAATCCACACGTGTGTGCTTGGTCAAAAGGAAATGCACAAGTGACTGCTGCCTCACAGGCTGATGATGGCAAAACTGCTGCCTCATAGTCTTTAATAATGCATTCACTACTATTGCAGTCCATAACTGCCGCAGTCACTATCACTACCATAACACATTTTTTACCCCCCATAACTACCATAAAACTACTTCAAAACACGCACGCAAACACATTTTCTAGTTTTAATTGACATTTGCCAATGCCTGCAATGGAACAGCTGAGAATAGAGACTGCCATGTTGAGATACAGTACCTGTACATTTTACTTCATGTGGTGAATTGCAGTTCACCAATATGCCAGTAGATGATGCTCTGCATCAGTTCTTGACCAACATAGTGGGAATGAGTTGGATCTTTTTGTGGAATAGAGTAACTGTTAAGCACTCGCAGGGCTTAGAGTTCACTTAACATTGTTCATTCTCTCACCAAGTGTGCTCAGGGTGTTGTAGAGCGGTTTGGGATGAGGCCCAAACATCATCTGCTTGCTATATCAGTGGCTGTAACAAGTCCCCTTTTTTTCACAGCATTCTGAGCAGTGGTGTGGAGACAACTTAGATTTATTGGTTCGTTTATTATGAACAATCTACCACTGGAAACGTGGTGTAAATTCCTATCCTCAACAACTGAGTTTGAGTCAATCTCCGCGATCTAGGTCGATCCCAAGCAGCTACAATCCCTTATCATGACAAGATAACCACATTTAGGTCAGTGTGGAATATTACATTCGAGTGGTCTGTTATTGCGTCATTGTTGTCAACGCTGCTTTTGGAATGTCAGCTGATGGGTTGTCGTAAGCCTCCACACCACAGCCAAGTCATGTAAACCTCTTAACTGTGGCAGATAACCACTGAGTGACACAGTGTGCTAACTAATAATTGATGATGGGATCAAATGACTAGCAGAAAATCGATGGTGGTTGTTAGAATGGCCTGAGGAGTCTGGTTGGTCGGACAGTGGAACAGTGGAGTCGATGAGATCCCCAATCGCATGAGTGCTATTAGTATTACAGACCTCTACTGGAGCAGAGAAAGAGCTCAGGGGGAAGCAACAGAGGTTATGGGGGACAGGGTATGTGAGAGACCGAGAGAGTGGGGGGGGTGACCGGGTAAGAGCATAGGGTCGTTCCATGTCATTTCAGCAAGCCATGACACCCACCATCTCACATTGCTCTGAAATTGTTTCTGTTAGAAACAGATCAAATTAGCTTTCCTGCAACATTATTTTGTTGAAATATTATTTGAGAAATTAATCTGAGAAGGTAAGCTACTTGATTGCATCCAATTTGGTCGTTTTGATTCATAGGATTCATATAATATTCAATGAATATAGTCTCCAACATCCAATTTGGATTAAACCTTTTTCTAACAATGAGCTACACATGAGGAATCCAAAGAACTGTTCAAAAGCCACCCACGGACCCTCCACACCAATCAGTTCTCTATGTCTGACAAGTAGCATGGTGCTGCTGCTCTGAGTATTGTTTCTTCATTCTAAGTAATGTATTCCCAGTGAATTTGGCGATGTTTTTTTCCCCTGTTCAGAGAGTCATTCAAGTTTTTAGGTTTATTTATGTCCCATCCTACATCTAAATATTACCAGGTTCTGACTAAATCCTCTCTAAATTCTCGTGCTTTTTGAGATGGAACAACCCCATAGGGAAAACTCATGTATGACACTAGTGTGAGCGATAAGGATAGAAAAGGTTATGAGGGAATTTTGGGATAGAAGCAACATAAAATGGCACCGGGCCACAGTGACAGGCTCAGCTGGGTGAGGCTCTGTGTTTTTCTGGCCCCTGACACACTGTAGCCCCAGGCCCACTCATGCTGTGTACTGCCATCCACTTTAGCATAATACAATATACCAGTCAATACAGTGTACTTATGGGCGAGGAGATATGGGGACTAGCTTACATCTCTCTCAACCATGGTTTGGAATGTTTTTGTTGCCAGAAGTGGAACATATTAGCTATGTTATGTACAGACAGGCATTTAATGTGTGTGTGCATGTGTGCTGTATGCAGCAGAGGTGAGATAGAAGTAATGACCCCATTCACTTTACCCAGCAGACACAGGTATATTTTATTCATGAGTGACAAGAATAGCAAAATATCTCCAACGCTTTATGTGGAAAAACAATGAACCAGTTCTGCAAAGGAGAGAGTCATTCACCCTTTGAACTAGAGTTATTACGGAACCTACAAACACCTTGAAATGGTATGTGACTGGAAAAATGTCACCTTTTTATATCCTATCAAAAGAGTGTTAGGACCCGACCCTTGTTTTGCAGCGGTATCGACCAAGCCCTGTGACACAGCCACAACACAAACCAAAAGGCTTCGGACATCAATCAGGTGTGAAATGTGGATGGCCCAGGTACAGCATGCACATTTCGTCGACAACATTCATGCCAGTCTTTCCTGGTTGAGGGTTGATGAGAGATTAACTGCATCAATTCTTGTTCTTGTGAGAAATGTAGTGTTCATTTCCAAATTGGGTGGGAGGAGCTATAGGAGGACGAGCTGATTGTAATGTCTGAAATGGAATAAATGGAATGGCGTCAAACGTGGGTTTCCATATTTGGTGTGTTTAAGCCACCAGGGGTCTCTTCAGTCCCAGAACAGGAAGACTAGCTGTCGCCATTGGTGTCGTCTAATGGGGATCCCAATAAAATCTAAAATCATCCAGCCCACTGGCAGCTGCCTGGGCTACTACAGCAAAGCCTGTTGGGGAAAGAAGCACACCAAGGGGATGGACAGTCTAAAGCTCCTCCAAGCTGGACGGCAAACAAACACACAGAAAAAGGAGAAACAGACAGACGCCACGCTGTGCAAATAGACTGCTATCAAAACACACCGAGAGGGAGAGACAAGAGAGAGACGAATGAGACAGAAGGGGTTGGTGGAGTTTTAGTATAAGTGAGAACCATGTTTTTCATTCAATTCTCCGGCAATGATTCTTTAGGTTTGTTTTCCTCTGGAGATTGGAGTGTTTGTTTAAGTGGGGGTCCTGTCTTTCAGAAGCGTGCACCTGTGATGTGTATCTGACTGAATCTTTCCTCAGAATGAGATGAGTGATAGATAGAAAACAGCCAATGACATGCAGAAATGCACACTATAAACTTTATGGTGGACGTTTTTACCCAGGACACTGGAAGTCAATATTAAATGAAGCACTCTTTATTGTCAGCAAGATGGAGAGGTCACAGTCAAAATTCGATGCATAAGCACCGGTCTGAAGTGAGCTCCAAAAGGCCGTTCCTTACATAAAGCCTTATATACTGCTATCTAAACCTATATAAAAAATGCCTTTTATAACTTCAAAGACTGAGGGTAATAGCATTTGTCAACATAACGTGATTCACTCAGGTGGATGGTTGGCAAACCTCAGTCAACCCAGCCTAGCAGACTTGGTACGTTGCTGTGCATTGCTGTACATGACACCAGAGGAGGCTGGTGGAAGGAGCTATAGGAGGGCGGGCTCATTGGAATGGATTAAATAGAATGGAGTCAAACACATCAAACATATGGAAACCACATGTTTGACTCAGTTCCATTAAGTCCATTCCAGACATTACAATGAGTCTGTCCTCCTATAGCTCCTCCCACCAGCCTCTGAATGAGACACCCCCGAAGCTTGCCTGGGATTCTCATTAAGGGGAAATGCTGTCTCCCACACATCTGACTCACCAGATGGCTCCTGAACTACAACCCACAGGAAAGGGCAAGAGAAAATGGCTGGAAAACAGCACAGAGGAAAACAGCTGGAGAAGATAAGTGAAAGCAGGGAGGTGCAGGGATACTCGAGTTACAGGAAAGAGAAAAGTCCAACACTGAGGTTGGGACCAAGTGTCCCAATATGCATCAGCTACTTGTCTCCAACCTCCAACCTCAAAGTCTGAAAGTCTTGATGCATGAAAGAAATATGGTGAAATCTGAAAAGCTATCCTGTTCTCCCACCTAACCACAATCAAGAGGGGATGGAGACAAGGAAGGGAAGATTATCGGGAAATACAGTGAAAGATGACCATTGTCCCTTTTTTAAAGGTAACCGTTTAAAGTCAATGTTCAGCACCGTAAACAGCATGGAAACAACTTAGAATTTCATGCAGATCCACACTGATTTCGAACAAGCTTGCCACGCCACCAGACTGCCATATCTGCAAACTATAGCACACACACACACACACACACACACTTCTTCATTTTGGTAGGTCAGGATTTAATTCATACGGTTGGATGTCACAGTGCCATTTTCTGCTTCCTTGACTCTCCCCTTCACGTTACAGATGCTCCACATTAATATACCAGCAGCAACCCAATACGTACCCCTACTTATGCCAATTCGCAGACATGGGGAGTCGTCTGTGCTTAAGTGCATTAGAGTAAAATAAACATGATCAGCCACTGCCATCTGTGCTGGGATGGCATGGTTGCCTAGGGCTGGGTTCTGTTTGGATGGTCTGACGTGAGTGTTCTGAGGATTTTGTGTGTGTGTGTGTGATGGCAGCACTCACATGATGATGGATTCATTTTCCAGACTAAGGCTCCAGACAGGAGCCACGTCTCTCTGACTTAAGCAGCGCGTGTGTCCGTCCCTTCTAAGTGTAAGGGTTTCAGAAAGGTATCCTCATTCCCTGGTATGATCAAGTGTGATGTGTGAACCATCGGGTCCCAAAATAGAACCACAACAACAGCTATATCCTGGCATCCATCACCATTGACAGTGTTAACTAACTAAAATCCAGGACTTGAATGCAACACTAACTAGTTGTCGTGAATGCAGCTACATTGCTAATCAGCCTCCACACCTGTCCTCACTCTACTTTATCACCTCTGCCACCACTACTTAAACTTGACCAGACTAACATTCCTCCATTCTGTTCTGCAGTGCGTATTGTGTTGCACGGCACCGTGCGTTACTAGCCTTATCAAGTTTTGCTGAGCGAGTTCTCCACTCAGCAAGTTAACCATAATCTTTTGTTGCGTTTCGCACCTCATCCACTAACCTCTACTCTGTTCGTCTCTCAGCCACGCAGTTGAAATCAGTTGGCTCTTGACATTTTCATGCTTTAGAATTGTGTTTTAATTGCTGTCTTCGGGCTCTTTATATCCCTCGTTTCTCTCATATCACGGACCAGCAAGCTACCTGCTTTCACAACATTTTCTCTCCACCAAGCTGAGCGCATTTCCTGACTATCCACGGCCAGTGCACCTCCCGGCCACATGCCCCGCTCTTCGGTGGACCAGTGAGGCATTGCTGCCAACCATTGTATCCGAGTCTCAACCATCGCTGGTACAGTAATTCTGTATTCATTTCCATTCACGTTAAGGGTAATTGATAAAAGCTCTGCTTGGCCTTTTCATTATTCCATTACTAATTAATGTCCAGGGTCACTTGCCACAATCCATGTGAAGGCAGGCCACACATCAGTTTGTCGCAAAATTCAACCATATATTGGCCACATACTATCACCCTGCAGACTGGCCTTCTCACTCTAGAAATCTTCATGTCATTGCATGGCGTCCGTCAAGCCATGATTGTTCTCTAACTTGTTATTTTGCTCTCTCCTGTGTGCCCCTTTTTCTTACACTGAACTACTGGCTGCTCTTCCTTCCAGGACCACAACCTCATCCACCTCCACCCATGTTGCCTACTGCATGACAACACCACGCACCCGAGGGACACAATGACGACATCCCCTGCAGCATATTCATTCCAGCACCACCAACTTGGCCTCAAAGACTTGGACCCAGGCCCCCAAGCCAGCTCCGGACCTGTCTTTTCTCCCACGGCTTGGTATCCATTTCCATCTGAGACATACTATCTCTGTCCGGCTATTCCGCTGACCAATTCTCAGGACACTCCTTCTGGGGTCTAAGGATGGCAGGGATGAGCTGTATACCAGGTCTTCACTTCATATTGGCAGTAGCCCTGGCACACAGGCACATGGTGGGTAGCCCTGGTAGCGCCCAGGGTGGATTAACAAGTTAACATGTTAGTTGGTTGCTACAGAGGGGCGAGGTTGTGAGGTTGCTTTAGAGCCATTCAATGTAATAGAGGTATTTCATACAATACAAAGTACAAAATAACACTATCTGTTGGTCAGAGCAACTCTGTCAATTTTGGGAAAACCAATACTGAGTTGGAGAGGAAATCTGGAGCAGTCTAAAGGATCGGACCCTTTTTTTTAATTTTCTGCTAAAATGACATACCCAAATCTTACTGCCTGTAGCTCAGCACCTGAAGCAAGCATATTCTTGATACCATTTGAAAGGAAGCGCTTTGAAGTTTGTGGAAATGTGAAATTAATGTAGGAGAATATAACACATTAGATCTGGTAAAAGATAATACAAAGATTTATTTCATTTTTTCCCATCTTTGTAATGCAAGAGAAAGGTCACGACGTACTATTCCAGGTTAGGCGCAATTTCAGTTTTGGCCACTTGATGGCAGCAGTGTGTGTAAAGTTTTAGATCTAATGAACCATTGCATTTATGTTCAAAATGTTGTATCAAGACTGCCCAAATGTGCCTAATTGGTTTATTAATACATTTAAGTTCATAACTGTGCACTCTCCTCAAACAATAGCATTTTATTATTTCACTGTAATAGCTACTGTAAATTGGACAGTGCCATTAGATTAACAAGAATTTAAGCTTTCTGCCCATATCCGATATGTCTATGTCCTGGGATTTTTTTGTTTGTTACTTACAACCTCATGCTAATCACATTAGCTTAACCATCCCGGGTGGGGGGGCACCGATTCCGTAACCAATGCATTCCCTATCTGGATATGGAATGACTGATGTCAAACTCTTATTCAAGATGCTGGGCATGATTCACTGGGGCGTTTCTAGAGGAGCTGAACTCAAATCGTAAATGGCTAATTTATCGAGTTAAGAACAGCGCAAACAGCAGAACATTTTATCCAAATGCCTTAACTGAAGGGAGACTGAATTGATCATGCAATTTGAACTGGTTTCACTTATCAATCTGACCGGTCAGATGTTTCGAACAGTCTCAAAATAAATAATGTCCTACTCACTGTTGGATTAAACCCTGCTATATTTTACAAGGTAGAATATTTAGGACACAACAGTACATTTGCTTCTCTTGTGAGTGATGGAAAACATATACAAAAAAGTTGGATATCCGCTTTACAATAGCTACAGTGCCTTGCAAAAGTATTCATCCCCCTTGGCGTTTTTCTTATTTTGCTGCATTACGACATGTAATTTAAATTGATTTTTATTTGAATTTCATGTAATAGACATAGACAAAATAGTCCAAATAGGTGAAGCGAAATTTAAAAAAATAACTTTTTTAATTTAAAAAAAAGTGTTTTTAAAAGTAGTGCGTGCATATGTATTCACCCCCTTTGCTATGAAGCCCCTAAATAAGATCTGGTGCAACCAATTACCTTCAGAAGTCACATAGTTAAAGTCCACCTGTGTGCAATCTAAGTGTCACATGATCTGTCACATGATCTCAGTATATATACACAACTGTTCTGAAAGGCCCCAGAGTCTGCAACACCACTAAGCAAGGGGCACCACCAAGCAAGCAGCACCATGAAGACCAAGGATCTCTCCAAACAGGTCAGGGACAAAGTTGTGGAGAAGTACAGATCAGGGTTGTTGGGTTATAAAAAAATATCTGAAACTTTGAACATCCCACAGAGCACCATTTAAATCCATTATTAAAAAATAAAAAAAAATATGGCACCACAACAAACCTGCCAAGAGAGGGCCACCCACCAAAACTCACAGACCAGGCAAGGAGGGCATTAACCTTTTCTCAATAGGGGGTGCTGTTTGCACTTTGTAATAATTTCGTTCCCAAATTAAACTGCCTCGTACTCAATTCTTGCTCGTACAATATGCATATTATTATTACTATTGGATAGAAAACACTCTCTAGTTTCTAAAACCGTTTGAATTATATCTGTGAGTAAAACAGAACTCGAGTTGGAGCAATTTTCCTATGAGGAAGTGAGAAATCTGAAATCTGCAGGCTGTTCTGAGGTCGGTTTATTAATTTGCATGTATTCTATTGGTTGAGATGCACTGCATACGCCTTCCCCTGGATGTCAGCAAATAGGGAGAATTGGAATGGAGTTGCTAGGCAGATCTGAGGCCTTATAAATGGGCTGGCAACGTGGTGTCCTTTCTTTTTTCCCTTCGCCATGACGCAAGACAGACCTCAGGATGGCGTTCTAGAAAGCTCCCGTTATAGCCCTTAGATATATCCGGCTCTGATTTTATTCGATATAGGTGTTAAAGACATCATAATGTTGTTATTTTAAACCGAGTTATATCAGTATATTGCGATTTTCGGGTATTTATTTGTGCTGCGTTCTAGGGAGTTGGGCACGTCTGGCCCACATGGCTAATGTTTACTGCTAATTCCAAAGTTGAAGGCGACAATCTACAACCGAGCAACGATTCTTTTGGAAAAAGGACAACTTGCCCAAGATTCTGATGGGAGCTCATCAAAAAGTAAGAACTATTTATGATGTTAATTCGTTGTTCTGTTGAAAAATGTAAAACTCATATTCCGCCATTAATTTCGGTGCGGTCTCGCTTTAACGCACGCTGTATGTCGTAGTAACGTTAATTTTAAAAATCTAACACAGCGATTGCATTATGAACTAATGTATCTTTCATTTGCTGTCCAACCTGTATTTTTTAGTCAAGTTTAGGATTAGTTACTGATTAGATTAGGTGCCTCTCCCAAGATTTCTCCCGACATACTGTTGGTAGCTTGGCTACTATTCTCATTGTATAACCACGATTTGTGCCGCTAAATATGCACATTTTCGAACAAACTCTATATGTATTGTGTAATATGATGTTATAGGACTGTCATCTGAAGAAGTTTGAGAAGGTTAGTGAAAAAAATTATATCTTTTGCTGGTTTATTCGTTATCGCTATTGTTGGCTTGAATCAATGCTGTTGTGTGGTTGGCTATTGTAGTAAGCTAATATAATGCTATATTGTGTTTTCGCTGTAAAACACTTAAAAAATCTGAAATATTGGCTGGATTCACAAGATCTTTGTCTTTCATTTGCTGTACGCTGTGTATTTTTCAGAAATGTTTTATGATGAGTATTTAGGTAATTCACGTTGGTCTCTGTAGTTATTCTAGTTGCTTTGGTGAGAGTTGTGATGGTGGCTGCAATGGTAAACTATGATTTATACCTGAAATATGCACATTTTTCTAACAAAACATATGCTATACAATAAATATGTTATCAGACTGTCATCTGATGAAGTTGTTTCTTGGTTAGTGGCTATTTATATCTTTATTTGGTCAAATTTGTGATAGCTACCTATGCAGGAAAAAAATGGTGGGAAAAAAAAGTTGTCTTTTGCTATCGTGGTTAGCTAATAGATTTACATATTGTGTCTTCCCTGTAAAACATTTTAAAAATCAGAAATGATGGCTGGATTCACAAGATGTGTATCTTTCATCTGGTGTCTTGGACTTGTGATTTAATGATATTTAGATGCTAGTATTTACTTGTGACGCTATGCTAGGCTATGCTAGTCAGCTTTTTTACTGATGGGGGTGCTCCCGGATCCGGGATTGTGTGCAAGTAGAAGTTTTAATCAGAGAGGCAACAAAGAGAACAAATATAACCCTGAATGAGCTGCAAAGCGCCACAGCGGAGATTGGAGTATCTGTCCATAGGACCATTTTAAGCCGTACACTCCACAGAGCTGGGCTTTACGGAAGAGTGGCCAGAAAAAAGCCATTGCTTAAAGAAAAAAATAAGCAAACACAATTGGTGTTTGCCAAAAGGCATGTGGGAGACTCCCCAAACATATGGAAGAATGTACTCTGGTCAGATGAGACTAAAATTGAGCTTTCTGGCCATCAAGGAAAATGCTATATCTGGTGCAAAACCAACACCTCTCATCAACCCGAGAACACCATCCCCACAGTGAATGTCTTGGAATGGCCTAGTCAAAGCCCAGACCTCAATCCAATTGAGAATCTGTGGTATGACTAAAAGATTACTGTACACCAGCGGAAACCATCCAACTGGATGGAGCTCGAGCAGTTTTGCCTTGAAGAATGAGCAAAAATCCCAGTGGCTAGATGTGCCAAGCTTATAGAGACATACCCCAAGAGATTTGCAGCTGTAATTGCTGCAAAAGGTGGCTCTACAAAGTATTGACTTTGGGGGAGTGAATAGTTATGCACGCTCAAGTTTTCTGTTTTTTTGTCTTATTTTTTCTTTGTTTCACAAGAAAAAATATTTTTCATCTTCAAAGTGGTAGGCATGTTGTGTAAATCAAATGATACAAACAAAAAAATCAATTTTAATTCCAGGTTGTAAGGCAACAAAATGGGAAAAATGCCAAGGGGGGTGAATACTTTCACAAGGCACTGTATGGACAAAAGGCAGGCGAAAGGTCCTGGATGGCTAGGGATGTGTGCTCACACTATTCATTTCAAGGTCACTTGCTCAGGCATTGTATGAACTCAATAATAGTTTGTTTCTCCTCACAGATGAGTCTCTGTCTCATATGAGGCTCCTACACATATTACTGTAGGTTCCTGGGATCCAGCAGCACACAAGTCAGACAGCATGGGGCCCCTCCTCAGGTATTACATAACTCATGTCCCAGCTGCTCTGCCACTCACACCGCAGGGGTGTGTGTGTGTGTGTGTGTGTGTGTGTGTGTGTGTGTGTGTGTGTGTGTGTGTGTGTGTGTGTGTGCGCGCTTGTACGTGCACACTACACACTAGTCTCCGAAAGGCATAAACGGAAACTCTGTCCTTTTTTTCCCTTAAAATAGTATTAAATGCGGGTAAAACAATGTTGTTTTTTAAAGCACATGACAATGACTTAAGCATACAATATGTACTTTGGATGGTGCCCACATTAATCGTGTCCCTGCTTACAAATATCTAGGCATCTGGATAGACGGGAAGCTATCTTTTTAAAAAGCATATTGATGAGTAAGTTAAGAAGCTGAGAGTAAAAATGGGCTTCTTCTATAGAAATAGGTCATGCCTCTCGCTTAATAGTAGGACGTGCACCATTCAGTCATGTTTATGAATACAGCAGCCACTTCATTAAAGCCGTTTAAAGCAGTTTACTGTGGTGCTTTTCGCTTTTTTATGGGCAACAGGTTTAGTACACATCAGTACATTCTCTACCAGAAAATAGTCTGTCCCTCTGTCATGTAGGTTGATGCTTTGATCTCTTTTCATTTAGAAAGCTCTCTTACAAAAACTCCCGCTGTACCTTACATCATTAATAACCTTTTAGAGATACAGTGCTGTCGGCAATGCTGTCGGGGGTACGCCAAATAAAAATGTGATTCACATTTTCAAACAGTCCATTTAGATTTTCCAACGGGGCTATACATTTGGGTGATGTTTTTTTCTCTCGCCTGAGTAGCCTTTTTTCACTGCCAAAAAGTGAAATAACAACACAATGTCAAATACAGGTAGCCTTAATGTCATATAATTAACATCCAATCACATTAACCGTTACTCTCTCGCGGGAATTCCACTAACGGTCCTTATGTAGACAAACGTAGCTGCTGCTCATTCCGTTTGCTCGAAAATGGATAAATGGTTAAAAAAAGTAAGACCCGCATCCACAGAGAAACATACCAGCTCTACTGGTAGTACTGCTACTACCGGTAGTACTACACCTGCACATGTCGCCGACCATAAGTTGTTCTGCTTCCACGAGCACATCCAATGCTAGCATCAGTAATTCTACATTTGTTGCTAGCATGGACACAGTGACAATTGTGAATCTGTTATAGCCGAAGAGCTACTGCCTCCCTACCTGGGAAAGCACCGAACAACAGACAGGGAAGATGGCCCATCGAAGAGACGCAAATATGATGAGAACTACATTGATTTGGGGTTCACTTATATTGGGAGTAGTGCCTTTGCTCAGCCAGAGTGTGTTTATATGTACAAAAGTACTATCTCACATCTCGATGAAACCTTCACTCTTGCGCAGACATTTAGAAACAAAACATGCCAATTTGAAAAATAAGCCACGGGAGGTTTTTGAGTGAGAATTAAGACTACTTTCAAGTAGTAAAACATGTATAAAAGCAACAGATACCATTAATAAGAAGGGGCTAGAAGTGTCTTATATGGTGAGCTACTGAGTGGCTAGGACAGACAAGCCCCATACTATTGTGGAGGACTTAATTCTTCCTGCTGCCACAGATATGGCTGAGGGAAAAGGCCCAAAAAACGATACAGACAATGCCTTCATCAAACAACGTTTTTTCACGACGCATCAGTGACATGACAGGAGATGTTTTGAATTTCTATACGTTACAGCTGGATAAGTCAACAGATGTGGCGGGCCTGGCATAGCTCCTGGTATATGTCGTTGTTTTTATGGGGGGCCAATTAAGGAAGACATCCTCTTCTGCAAACCACTGGAAACCAGAACAACATAAGAGGATATTTTTTTAAAGTACTGGACAGCTTTGTGACATGGACTTTGGTGGTCAAGATGTGCTGGTATCTGTACTGATGGCGCAAAAGCCATGACAGGGAGACCATAGTGGAGTGGTAACGCGCGTGCAAGCAGTGTCTCCCGACGACACTTGGGTACACTGCAGCATCCACCGAGAGGCTCTTGCTGTCAAGGGAATGCCTCACAGCTTGAAAGACTGTTTTGGACACTACAGTGAAAATGGTTAACTTTGTTAAAGCAAGGCCCCTGAACTCTCATGTATTTTCTGCACTATGCAATCATATGAGCAGCAACCATGTAATACTTTTACAACATACAGAAGTGCGCTGATTATCAAGGGGCAAATTATTGCCATGTTTTTTTTTAATTGAGAGATGAGCTTAAAGTTTTCTTTCCTGACCATTTTCACTTGTCTGACCGCTTGCATGATGACGAGTTTCTCACATGACTGGCCTATCTGGGTGATGTTTTTTTCTTGCCTGAATGATCTGAACCTAGGATTACAGGGACTCTCCGCAACTATATTCAATGTACGTGAGAGCCTCATCAAAATTGCAACAAGCGGTTCTGTGAAAATTGTATTTAATCAGAAGACACTGCCAGATTTCTGGATAGGGCTGCGGTCAAAGTATCCTGCCTTGGCAAATTGCGCTGTTAAGACACTGACGCCCTTTGCAACCACGTACCTATGTGAGAGTGAATCCTCGGCCCTCACTAGCATGAAAACGAAATGCAGGCACAGACTGTTTGGGAAATGATTTAAGACAGACTCTCTCCAATACAACCCAACATTGCAGAGTTATGTGCATCCTTTCAAGCACATCCTTCTCATTAACCTGTGGTGAGTTATTCACAATTTTTATGAACAAATAAGGTTTTATATTTAAGATGGCTAAATAAAGAGCAAAATTGATTATTATTATTTGTGCCCTGGTCCTATAAGAGCTCCTTGTCACTTCCCATGTGCCGGGTTGTGACGTCAACTCACACTCGTTCTTATGTTTAATAATTGTTTCGTATAGTGTGTGTGTGTGTGTGTGTGTGTGGCAGGCTTACAATGATGGCAAAAAAACTACATTTGAGAGTGCGCTGACCCTGGTGCTAGAGGGGGTACGCAGCTGGAGGTTGAATGTTTGAAGGGGTACGGGACTATAAAAAGTTTGGGAACCACTGGTCTAGAGCAATCCAGGGAGAACACCTTCGTGAGAGTCTCCCCTTTACACAGTGGGGTCATATTAATGTGTAGCCCAAACGATTTGGAAATTGGCACATCAGGGTTACTGACTTCAGACTAGTCACATACAGCAAAGCGGAGAACATGGTGTTTGTGAGAGTCTCTTTCCATATTAATTAGTAGGCCAAACCGTTCGGACGCTACAAATGTTTTCGATTTTCAGGATGTCCCAGCGCAAGATCAGCCACCTCTCATTCGATTTCCCACTGTCTGTCTTTTCTAGTATTTCAACAATGGTTTCACTTTCACACATGCCTCTAATTCCTTTATTCCACCACTTGGCACTGTGCATGGTCATGGCTGTGCCTAAATTTACCCACACTCTCAAGCAAACTTTCATGTTGATAAATCTCACACTTTGCGTGGAAATGATCCGACGCATGGTTTACCCAGAGATTTGTGCCGACACATTATTGATAAATGAGGCCCCTGGATTTTTTTCCATTTTGGAGAATCTCTCAGATGTGTAGAAGTAATGTATTAACAATCCTTTATGTTAATTCAGAAATATTGGTTACTTCTCTGAGAACTTTGAATTGTCAAGGCATTAAACAAGGTTGCCCTCTGTCACCATACTTATAAGAGTATATGATTTTAAGGTTTTCCACCAAGTCCTCCAACTAGGTGAGAGGGTAGTAGGGGCATTAGATAGATATGAGGATTGTAAATTCAAGTAATGTTATTTGATAGAGGTTACTTTATTAACTATACATTTCTTCCTATGTAATCATATAAAGCGTGCATGTTCTAGATTGCATGCATAGGCCGTCCCAGGTCTGCGCAGAATCTTGAACGGCATTGATCACTTGCACCATAGCTTTTAATGTAATCTCAACTGCAATCCAGGTCATTTGGTTCTGCTATTGGATGAATCGCAGTGCTAACACAATCTGTTTTGTATAAATAAAGAAATTATCTGACATATTTGAATTTGGCTGTGCTTTTAAATGGTTGACTGCACAGCGATAGACATTTGGGTGACAACTAAACCAAAAATCAGACATTGTTTTTAAGTGGTTGAACGCATAGTGATAAAACATTGGAAATTCAACTAACTTGTGTCTGTCATTTTGAGTGGGTGATTTTATAGGTTGCAATATCATTGATCAGCGTCTCAACCAAATATTGAAATAGCACGGTGTGCCTAGAGGGTAGCCACTAAACCATCAAAAGAACTAGCCAAGGTGAGGGTGGAAAGGAAAATGCCACTTGGTCGGTATAAAACTTTGAGTGGAACCAGACTCTACGGTAGGGGTGTCAAATTCATTTTCCATGGGGGGGGGGGGGGGCATTTGGTCTTCAACGAGGTCCGGAGGGCTGCACTGAAGATCCATTGGTCCGGATTGGACTTCCCGGGCTGTATGTTTGACACCACTGCTCTATCTGTCTGCATACCTTCCTGCCTATATTCCCATCTGCCTGCCAGGGTACACTAGTGATAACATTTAAATCTGGAAATTTAGCAATGCATGCACTGAGCACTGAGCACTGAGCCTGGCCTCAGAGCCATACAAAACAAATGAACACAGGGGGAACTGCTAGACATCAATAAAAGGTCAAAGCTTCAAACACACAGAGATGTCCATTAAGGGGGATCCCTCATACTCTGTGTGGCTGTGGAAGGAAGGAAGGAAGCAAGCAAGCAGGGAACGAGGGAGAAAGAGAGCAACGTGGCAGTGCCCCATGTGTCTGTGGAGTTTGAGAAGCTCCTGTTCAACGGCTTGTTGAACACATACTCATACACACATCATGAGCATTCTCAGGTGTGCTCCTTTCAGTTTCACAGAAAGAACATGCCATGCCACTGCAGC
Source organism: Salvelinus namaycush (assembly GCF_016432855.1). Taxonomy (NCBI): domain Eukaryota; kingdom Metazoa; phylum Chordata; class Actinopteri; order Salmoniformes; family Salmonidae; genus Salvelinus; species Salvelinus namaycush. The sequence goes on along the minus strand of NC_052324.1, from coordinate 6,019,560 downwards.
TATGCACCCAGAAACACAGTGACAGAGACACTGAGTGGATAACCCCCAGAAAACATTTCAAATCTCTAGTTCTTCTCTGAGCTTCACAAGTCTTAATCCCACCAGTTTGGTGAGATGAGAGAGAGGGGGAGAGGAGATAAAGGAGAAAGAGAATATAGAGAGAGAGAGAGTCTCAACGTGAAATAGGAATCTTGTCAGCTCATGCAACGATGTCAGGGCAGTGGCAGCAGTACATGGGGGAGAGGAGATAAAGGAGGAAGAGAATAGAGGGAGAGCGGGAGAGAGCGTCTCGACGTGAAATAGGAATCTTCAGTCAGCTCGTGCAACGATGTCAGGGCAGTGGCAGCGGTACTGGTCCCTGTTTCCATGGCAACCCCAAAGTACTGTTGAAGTAGTGACACGACTGGGAGCGCTATGCTGAGCGGCATTGAACCGCACGTGCCAAAACCTGGCTCCTCTCATGAGCGTGGCTATTCATAGCACTCTACACCGAGCCAGGACTGGGCTCAGATGCTGGGGCCTGACGAGGGTGGTTGATACCCCCCTCTCTGGAGCCCAGACGAGGGCCCAGGCGGTGGTGTGGCAGTGGGCAGGTGTACGAAGGGACACGGCGTGGGCCTGATCTCTTTCTCACTCTGATCCCGCTCCAGACTCTAGGAGTGACACCTGCTCTCCGTACTGCCCTACAGAGACAGAATGTATTATGTCTAGTCACAGAGCTTATGACCCAAATCCTATGAGCGTTCAATCACAAAGGGGGACCTCAGGCTCTGGATTGCATCCAGGATTACATTTGATTTTGTAGAATAGATTGTATTTGTTCCTTTCGCCTGGCTGTGAGTCAGTTTTACGGTAGGGACTCAGGGCCTAGCTCTCTCTTACACACTGACTTACTAGCTTATCCACCTCCAATCAATTGGTGTGTCACACACATGGGCAGAATGATCTAAATCAGCTGAACAGTGAACATTGGCACCCAGTCCCCCTAGCACACAGGGCTGGCTGGCTGGCTGCTACCCAGTGTGCTAGGGTACGTATGGTCAGTAGGGTCGGGCCGAGTGAGTGCCTCCCTTTTTGTAAGCGATTGTTCAAGCTCAATTGGCACTTCTGTAACGTTGCTTTGTCAGAGGGATCAGCAGACAGAATAGGTTGGGCTCTGAGGCACAGAAAGAGTTTCTGAGTGAAGTCAATCTGGGTGGGATTAGTACCACCATTTCATGTGTGTGGCACGAGCCACCCCAGCTTTGTTGGATTTAGCCGATGCAGGCCTTTCCCATGGAATCAGCAGTTTGCCTCCACACAGGAGAGGGAGACGGTGGGGTTAGCGGTTTGGAGAAAAATGTAGATTCAAAGATAAGTGTCGTATAGGCAGCGAAACAAGGACGAACGCCGGTGTTGAAGCTCAACTGCGACTTGGAGAAATACCCATCAAACCTAGCGGTCAAACACGGAAATGGTTCCAATAATTTTTCACATTGTGAATTTTACAAACACTTCAAACTAAGTATGTGTTTGGTGTAGGCTTTACCTTGGCGTGATATTTTGATAATTGTGTCATTCTCTCTCGGACAAGGTGAATTTGATCAATATATTCGCCTCAATTTACTCTCAAATTTCAAATGCTAATTTACAACAAAGACCTCAGCGAGACAAATCCCTGCAGGAAGCTCCTGCACGTCATCTCTAGCCGACACTGTCATTTACCGTTCACCAGCACGATCGGAGACCTGTGCCCAATCCATGATGAATCAATGTGCAGTATTGAAATGAATTGAACAAAGTGTTGGTTTTCTTCCATCCCCTTTCTCTGTCTTAGCTAGCCACTGACTACACTTCAGCTAGACAGTTAGCATAGCAGTAGATCAACAAAAAAAATGGTATTACTTAAACTTGTACAGTATGTCGACTTCAGTGTCTAATTCAGACCTTATGGCATTTTTCAAAGATGAGCAGAAGAGCATGAAAAGGGGAGAAGACCACTATGTCTGGCCATGTGTAAAAGTGCAGCTATAGTGAGGGGCAATGTTCCTTCTAACCAGGACTGCAGTGCAGAAGAAATATCAGCCTGCGCAGAGAAGCACAAGATTGAACTTCACTCAACTTTCTAGAGTTCTCCGTGTTAACTAACACTATCAACATTTCCCTTTACTGTGGGAACTCTGATCGAATCAATGCAATATTAGCGAAAGCAAAACGAACTATGCAAGACTTAGAATGCAAAAACTAACTGTGCAGGAGATTTTGTTGTAGGCAGAACGCATCTTAGTAGGATTCTATTGCATTGACAGGCACTACTCAGGCCTGTACTCTACACAAACTGGCGCCATAACCAATCAGAGCTGCAGTAGGCCTATATGCAAATAAACCATTGCCATATATGGATCTGTGCCTGTTTGTACAGCATGAGCGGTCTTGAGTAGATGCGCTTGTTTTGAGATCAAAGCGAGAGCTATATGTAGCGACGTGTGCACATTTGTACATTTGTTAATATCCTTTGCTAGTTAGTGAGTTATTAGCCCAGGTAAAGATCATTTGTAGTCAGAAATGGGAAGTGATTGCATCCTACAAGATCACAAAATGTGCATTTCTAGACATCTTTGTAAAGCTAGTCAGGTGTAGAGCTTTTTTGTCTTAAAGAGGCAGTGTTTTATTTTGAGACAGACTCGAATATGCTAAATAGCCTATAAGCAGAGGGTAGCAAACAACCAAACAACATTTTCAGTCACCTCATTGTCTGAAGGAAAAGTGGATAAACATTTAATTTTTTCAAAAGTATCATGGAATGTCTGATTGTGGACAACAGGAAAAGGAGGACCGAGCACACCCCCATTCTCATCGACGGGGCTGTAGTGGAGCAGGTTGAGAGCTTCAAGTTCCTTGTCCACAACACCAACAAACTAACATGGGCCAAACACACCAAGACAGTCGTGAAGAGGGCACGACAAAGCCTATTCCCCCTCAGGAGACTGAAAAGATTTGGCATGGGTCCTCAGATCCTCAAAAGTTCTATAGCTGCACCATCAAGAGCATCCTGACTGGTTGCATCACTGCCTGGTATGGCAACTGCTCAGCCTCCAACCGCAAGGCACGACAGAAGGTAGTGCGTACGGCCCAGGACATCACTGGTGCCAAGCTTCCTGCCATCCAGGACCTCTATACCAGGCGGTGTCAGAGGAAGGCCCTAAAAATTGCCAAAGCTTCCAGCCACCCTCGTCATAGACTGTTCTCTCTGCTACCGCACGACAAGCGGTACCGGAGCGCCAAGTCTAGGTCCAAAAGGTTTCTTAACAGCTTCTACCCCCAAGCCAATCGGTGCTAACCAAATGGCTACCCAGACCCACCCCCATCTTTACGCTGCTGCTACTCTCTGTTTATTATCCATGCATAGTCACTTTACCTCTACCCTGTACATGTACATATTACTTCAATGACCTTGACTAACCTGTGCACCCGCACATTGACTCTGTACCAGTACCCCCTGCATGTAGCCTCGCTACTGTTACTTTATTGTTGCTCCTTAATTCATTTTTAAAACATCTTATTTTTTATTTTTTTATTTTTTTACTTCAGTTTATTTTATTGAATACGTTCTTAACACTTTTTCTTAATTGCATTGTTGGTTAAGGGCTTGTAAGTAATCATTTCACTGTAAAGTCTACACCTGTTGTAATTGGGGCATGTGACAAATAAAATTGGATTTGATGTAGGCCACATTAAACACCACATATTGGCTGCTACTGTAGGCTGAACGATAGAACAGCTATTTCTATGTTAAAATGTTATGGGATGCATTGTTCTCCATTGTTTTTGATGGTAGGCCACACTGGTAGGGCTACATTATGATTAAATAGCCACAGTAGCCAACTTGACTACTGTAATAACTAACTTAAAGCAGAAACAGCTTCAGTGTTCACAGTAAACGCGCACCGGAAGTTGTACAGAATTTTCACAACGTTCAAGTTTGCACTCAGCAGACCTGAAATTTGCTCAGTGACAATTTTCTTTTGAGGGAACATTGGTGAGGGGCAACTTACCGGTTTGGTCAGGGCCAGCATGACGGATAAAGTTTATCCTGTGCCGGTGAGTGTAGCTATTAAGTTTGAGCATCTTAGCAAAAACAATGTGTTCTATACATCTGTCAACATTCTACAAGGAAAGAGCCACTTAATAATTTATATAATCATTAACCAGATTACCCCAGATACTAGACTTAGATGAGTTATAACTCAGTTCTAGAATGTTGTCATTGATGAGAATTAATCAAAAAATCTATTGACATTCAGAATTGACTTTGTTTAGAAAAAAAATTACATTTTGTCATCTATATAATCTTTGAGTGTGAAAAAGCAGTGAAGAAAAGTTTCAAAATGTGAAACTGGGAAGGTGGTAAGCTACACAATGACACGCTATACAGTATTCTAGTTTCATGACCAGAGACAAATCTTCAAAGGCACAGTATTTATTTATTCGATGTGGGACATGCATTCACCCAGTCTTGATTTATAGGATCCTTCCCACTATATGATTGATATGTCAAGTGATAAAATCCCACGATATCAATTACAAGTTTATGGAAAAACTGCATTGTCCTCATGTGAAAATGTCAGTTTATTAAATATTCTACAGCTGTAATGTCATCAATTAAATCAAACTTTATTTACATAGCACATTTCTTATGTAATGGCAGCCTTCCTGGAAGGCAGCTCCTGACTGGAAGGCAGCTCCTGACTGACTGGCGGCTCTGGCAGCTCCTGACTGGCTGGCGGCTCTGGCAGCTCCTGACTGGCTGGCGGCTCTGGCAGCTCCTGACTGGCTGGCGGCTCTGGCAGCTCTTGACTGGCTGGCGGCTCTGGCAGCTCCTGACTGGCTGGCGGCTCTGGCAGCTCCTGACTGGCTGGCGGCTCTGGCAGCTCCTGACTGGCTGGCGGCTCTGGCAGCTCCTGACTGGCTAGCGGCTCTGGCAGCTCCTGACTGGCTGGCTCAGATGGCGCTGGGCAGACGGATGGCTCAGATGGCGCTGGGCAGACGGATGGCTCAGATGGCGCTGGGCCGGCAGGCAGCTCAGACGGCGCTGGGCAGGCAGGCAGCTCAGACGGCGCTGGGCAGGCAGGCAGCTCAGACGGCGCTGGGCAGGCAGGCAGCTCAGACGGCGCTGGGCAGGCAGGCAGCTCAGACGGCGCTGGGCAGGCAGGCAGCTCAGACGGCGCTGGGTAGGCAGGCAGCTCAGACGGCGCTGGGTAGGCAGGCAGCTCAGACGGCGCTGGGCAGGCAGGCAGCTCAGACCTGCTGAGGCGCACAGTAGGCCTGGTGCGTGGTGCCGGAACTGGTGGTACCGGTTTGTAGACACGCACCTCAAGGCTAGTGCGGGGAGCAGGAACAGTGCGTACAGGGCTCTGGATACGCACAGTAAGCTTGGTGCGTGGTGCCGGAACTGGTGGTACCGGGCTGGAGACACGCACCACAGGGAGAGTGCGTGGAGGAGGAACAGAGTTCTGGAGACGCACAGGAAGCCTGGTGCGTGGTGTAGGCACTGGTGTTACTGGGCTGGGGCGAGGAGGTGGCGCCGGATATACCGGACCGTGAAGGCGTACAGGAGCTCTTAAGCACCGAGCCTGCCCAACCTTACCTGGTTTAATGCTCCCCGTAGCCAGGGCAGTGCGGCGAGGTGGAATAGCCCGCACTGGGCTGTGCTGGCGAACCGGGGACACCATGCGTAAGGCTGGTGCCATGTACACCGGCCCGAGGAGACGTACTGGAGACCAGATATGTTGAGCCGGCTTCATGGCACCTGGCTCGATGCCCACTCTAGCCCGGCCGATACATGGAGCTGGGATGTACCGCACCGGGCTATACACACGTACAGGAGACACCGTGCGCCTTTCCGCACAACACGGTGTCTGCCCGTACTCTCGCACTCCACGGCAAGCCCGGGAAGTTGGCGCAGGTCTCCTACCTGACTTCGACACACCCCCTTTAGCCCCCCCCCCCCCAAGAAATTTTTGGGGTTTCTTCTCGGGCTTCTTGGTCAGCTGTGTTCCCTCATAACACCGGTTCCCCTTCGCGGCTGCTTCCGCTCTCCTAGCTGCCTCCACCTGTTCCCATGGAAGGCGATCCTTACCAGCCAGGATCTCCTCCCATGTGTAGCAACCCTTTCCGTCCAACACCTCTTCCCAAGTCCATTCCTCCTGGTACCGCTGCTGCTGCTGCTGCCGCTGCTGCCCGTTGCTATGCTGCTTGGTCCGAGATTGGTGGGTGGTTCTGTAACGGCAGCCTTCCCTCTCTTCACGAGAAGAGAGGGTGTAACAGGGATCAGACCAACACGCAGTGTAGCCAGTGCTCAACATGTTTAATAAAACGATAAACAGTGAACACGATACACGATACAAAATAACAAATGTGGCAAACCGATACAGCCCTATCTGGTGCAGAGAAAACACAAAGACAGGAAACAACCACCCACAAACCCCAACACAAAACAAGCCACCTATATATGATTCCCAATCAGAGACAACACAAAACACCTGCCTCTGATTGAGAACCATATTAGGCCAAACATAGAAACAGACAAACAACATAGAATGCCCACCCAGCTCACGTCCTGACCAACACTAAAACAAGCAAAACACACAAGAACTATGGTCAGAACGTGACATCTTACCACATGTATTTCATTAACACCCAATCTTAAGTCATGAGAACCTTACACAAACATGACAAACAGGGCGCAGATATAGCTACAAATTCATTGACAAGTGATCCCTCCACACCCAATCCACATGTCTCGTTGTTTGTTCTTGTTTCCCAATCAACAGTCTGGATCTTCCTCTTCTGCCATGGTGGAGGAGATTCCTTTTCTGGTAAATACAGGGCCATTGCTCTTTCCTACCGGAAAATGGCTGCTGTAGGCCCGAATGTTGTCACTGGGTTTCCAGTCTGGCCATCAAAAAATGAATAACTTTTACTAGCTAGCTCAGTTGATTAGTAAAATGGTAACATCGATATTAAAAAAACATAACCCACAGACTTGACTATAGTAACAGTAAAATAGACTGGGCTTTGGTCTATCTGCACATCTAAAATCCTACTATGTGGATGAGACATTCCTACTGGGATGGAGGAATTATCTGGAATGCTCAACTAGATGATCAGGACAGTCTAGGGTACTATTTACCTGAAGAGGTGAAGTACTGCGATGAGCTACACTACTGTACTTCTGATTCTAATTCTCAAGAGGAAAGTTAAATCCCTCAGCTGTGAGGTCACTGAGGAGGACCAACAGTGATATGAGGGATCGTCTGAAAGGGACTGACATGCAGGGATGTAACATAAGGATTTTGGGCACTGGGCAGCAGACCACGATTTCTACTAGCCTGGGTAACATTCAGGCCCTAAATCTGTGGCATGCAATGTTTGTAAAGGCATAATTTCACTGCTGTATCAGGCTAGTTTTGCACATTTTCTACTAGCCATTTCACTACTGTCAGGCTAGTTTGCACATTTTCTACTAGCCATTTCACTACTGTGTCAGGCTAGTTTGGCACATTGTCTACTAGCCCAGTCCGAAAAGTACCAGCCTCGGGCTAGCTTAATTTCCATCCCTGCTGACATGTATAACTGGTTTCACAGGTCATTTTGATTAGTCATGTACAACAGATTTGTGTTTTCTATGGGAAAACATTGGGCCCACAAGTCCTTTGTGAGCTAGCTAGCAAGCTAGTTAACGTTAGCTCACCGTTCATGTAGTCACACTTCTCCACCTTGTGACAGATGTAACCGATGTGAAATGGCTAGCTAGTAAGCGGTGGTGCGCGCTAATAGCGTTTCAATCGGTGACGTCACTCGCTCTGAGACCTTGAAGTAGTTGTTCCCCTTGCTCTGCAAGGGCCGTGGCTTTTGTGGAGCGATGGTTAACGATGCTTCGAGGGTGGCTGTTGATGATGTGTGCAGAGGGTCCCTGGTTCGAGCCCAGGTAGGGGCAAGGAGAGGGACGGAAGCTATACTGTTACACAGACATGCTAGATAATGTTCGCCCACCAGGGCACCAAAGTCCGACTACACCATGGTAAGATACGGTGAAACGTTAGCTACCTAACACTAGCTAATGTAGCCAACCAAGGTGCCTAACTAGCTATCCCACCTGGCAATATATAGCAAGCTATATCCCTTCCCTGGTGGGCTATTAGTTATCATGTCTCCATGTGAAAAAGTATGACTACACAAACCGTGAGCAAACATTAACTAGCTGGCTAGCTCACAAAGGACTTGTCAAAATTAAAAGGTCATAATAGTCATTATGCTAGACTATGCTGGATTTCTTTTTACTTGTAAGGAAGGCAAGGTGCGCTCATTTTTCAAACACATCTAGCTAACCACAGATCTTTGACCTAACCAAAATAGCTTGTTAGCAGCTAGCAAACAGAGCTTACTTTATCACACAGCTCCAGCGACGCCTCTCACTTACAGAGTAGTGGTTACAATCTGGTACATAGCACAAAACCATCCTTGCTTATGATTGACAGAGAGACCTAAGGTTAGCTAGTTAGCTACAAAGGCAAGGGTAATTTTAAAAAATGTACTAATAAAAAAATTAGGCAGAAACCAACATGATGAAAACATGGTCCTGTGTGTTCCTCCCAGTAAATCATTGTCCTTTCATGGCAAAGGTCTTAGTAACACTTTAGTATCATCCCATAACATTTTCATAAGAGCGACATCAGCTGTGCCATGGCACAAATTGATAACTGTTAAAAATGTAATTGATGGCCTATCATTGACAGTCATGACATATCACAGTAAATGTACCTGTGATATTACAATGTTATTATAATTTTACGGAAGGATACTTGATGTTTAAAGTTTCTCTAAAATGTGCATTTACCCCCTGTGACTCTCCTAATTAGCTTCTATATAAAGGATGTGTGTGGGAAAGTCTGGGGGGGGTGTTCATCCAAGCTGTCCACTGAATAGACATACAGGTCCACCTGGTGTGTAATCACTAGGAACCAAACGGAAGAATACAGAACGAAACGTAGAGGGGCCTACCTGAATTTGTCCAGTAAGAAACACCTGTTTTTCGTTTTTTACGCTGCAAAATATTCCTAATTGGTGAAGTGAAATGAAAAAAATTACTTGTTTCAAAAAAATATATTAAAAAAGTAGTGCGTGCATATGTATTCACCCCTTTGCTATGAAGCCCCTAAATATGATCCGGTGCAATCAATTACCTTCAGAAGTGTCACGTTCCTGACCTTATTTCCTTTGTTTAGTCTTTGTTTAGTTGGTCAGGACGTGAGCTGGGTGGGCATTCTATGTTTTGTGTTTCTATGTTGGGTTTGTTGTTTGGCCTAATATGGTTCTCAATCAGAGGCAGGTGTTTGTCATTGTCTCTGATTGGGAACCATATTAAGGTTGCCTGTTTTCACTGTTTGTTTGTGGGTGATTGTTCCTGTTCGTGCGTTCATGTGTTTTATGTTCTCAGGTTCAGGACTGTAGCGTTTTCGGTTCCTTCTGTCAGTTTGTTGTTTTTGTTTAGTTTGTATAGTGTTCGTTTCGTCTTAGTCGTTTAATAAATTCAAGTATGTATTCAAACCACGCTGCGCTTTGGTCCGATCCTTGCTCCTCCTCAGACGAGGAGGATTACGACAGTCGTTACAGAATCACCCACCACAAAAGGACCAAGCAGCGTGGTAACGGGCAGCAGCGACAGCAGCAGCAGCGTACTCAGGACTTCTGGACATGGGAGGAAATTCTGGACGGTAAGGGACCCTGGGTTCAAGCTGGAGAGTATCGCCGCCCTCGAGAAGAGCTGGAGGCAGATAAAGCCGAGAGGCGGTGGTATGAGGAGGCAGCACGGAAGCGAGGCTGGAAGCCTGAGAGTCAGCCCCAAAAATTTCTTGGGAGGGGGATAAAGGGGAGTGTGGCGAAGTCAGGTAGGAGACCTGCGCCAACTTCCCGGGCTTACCGTGGAGAGCGAGAGTACGGGCAGACACCGTGTTATGCAGAAGAGCGCACGGTGTCTCCTGTACGTGTGCATAGCCCGGTGCGGTACATCCCAGCTCCTCGTATCGGCCGGGCTAGAGTGGGCATTGAGCCAGGTGCCATGAAGCCGGCTCAACGCATCTGGTCTCCAGTGCGTCTCCTCGGGCCGGTGTATATGGCACCAGCCTTACGCATGGTGTCCCCGGTTCACCAGCACAGCCCAGTGCAGGTTATTCCACCTCCCCGCACTGGCCTGGCTACGGGGAGCATTCAACCAGGTAAGGTTGGGCAGGCTCGGTGCTCAAGAGCTCCAGTACGCCTTCACGGTCCGGTATATCCGGTGCCACCTCCTCGCCCCAGCCCAGTACCACCAGTGCCAACACCACGCACCAGGCTTCCTGTGCGTCTTCAGAGCCCTGTTCCTCCTCCACGCACTCGCCCTGTGGTGCGTGTCTCCAGCCCGGTACCACCAGTTCCGGCACCACGCACTAAGCCTCCTGTTCGTCTCCAGAGCCCTGTACGCCCTGTTGCTGCTCCCCGCACTAGCCTTGAGGTGCGTGTCCCTAGCCTGGTACCACCAGTTCCGGCACCACGCACCAGGCATACTGTGCGTCTCAGCAGGCCAGAGTCTGCCGTCTGCCCAGCGCTGCCTGCGCTGCCCGTCTACCCAGCGCCGTCTGAGCTGCCGCCTGCGCTGCCCGTCTGCCCAGCGCCGTCTGAGCTGCCCGTCTGTCCTGAGCCTTCAAAGCCGCCCGTCTGTCCTGAGCCTTCAAAGCCGCCCGTCTGTCCTGAGCCTTCAAAGCCGCCCGTCTGTCCTGAGCCTTCAGAGCCGTCCGTCAGTCAGGAGCTGCTAGAGCCGTCCGTCAATCAGGAGCCGCTAGAGCCGTCCGTCAGTCAGGAGCCGCCAGAGCAGTCCGTCAGTCAGGAACCGCCAGAGCCGCCCGCCAGACAGGAGCCGCCAGAGCCGCCCGCCAGACAGGAGCCGCCAGAGCCGCCCGCCAGACAGGAGCCGCCAGAGCCGCCCGCCAGACAGGAGCCGCCCGCCAGTCAGGAGCCGCCAGAGCCGCCCGCCAGTCAGGAGCCGCCAGAGCCGCCATTCAGCCAGGACCGGCAAGAGTCGTCAGTCAGCCAGGACCGGCCAGAGTCGTCAGTCAGCCAGGACCGGCCAGAGTCGTCAGTCAGCCAGGACCGGCCAGAGTCGTCAGTCAGCCAGGACCGGCCAGAGTCGTCAGTCAGCCAGGACCGGCCAGAGTCGTCAGTCAGCCAGGACCGGCCAGAGTCGTCAGTCAGCCAGGACCGGCCAGAGTCGTCAGTCAGCCAGGACCGGCCAGAGTCGTCAGTCAGCCAGGACCGGCCAGAGTCGTCAGTCAGCCAGGACCGGCCAGAGTCGTCAGTCAGCCAGGACCGGCCAGAGTCGTCAGTCAGCCAGGACCGGCCAGAGTCGTCAGTCAGCCAGGACCGGCCAGAGTCGTCAGTCAGCCAGGACCGGCCAGAGTCGTCAGTCAGCCAGGACCGGCCAGAGTCGTCAGTCAGCCAGGACCGGCCAGAGTCGTCAGTCAGCCAGGACCGGCCAGAGTCGTCAGTCAGCCAGGACCGGCCAGAGTCGTCAGTCAGCCAGGACCGGCCAGAGTCGTCAGTCAGCCAGGACCGGCCAGAGTCGTCAGTCAGCCAGGACCGGCCAGAGTCGTCAGTCAGCCAGGACCGGCCAGAGCCGTCAGTCAGTCCGGAGCTACCCCTCGGTCCGGAGCTGCCCCTCGGTCCGGAGCTGCCCCTCGGTCCGGAGCTGCCCCTCGGTCCGGAGCTGCCCCTCGGTCCGGAGCTGCCCCTCGGTCCGGAGCTGCCCCTCGGTCCGGAGCTGCCCCTCGGTCCGGAGCTGCCCCTCCGTCCAGAGGCGCCCATCAGTCCAGTGGGGTTAATTTGGAGGGTCGCCGTTAAGAGGAGGCCACGGAAGCGGGAATTAACTATGGTGGGGTGGGGGCCACGTCCAGCGCCAGAGCCGCCACCGTGGACAGATGCCCACCCAGACCCTCCCCTATAGGTTCAGGTTTTGCGGCCGGAGTCCGCACCTTGAGGGGGGATACTGTCACGTTCCTGACCTTATTTCCTTTGTTTAGTCTTTGTTTAGTTGGTTAGGACGTGAGCTGGGTGGGCATTCTATGTTTTGTGTTTCTATGTTGGGTTTGTTGTTTGGCCTAATATGGTTCTCAATCAGAGGCAGGTATTTGTCATTGTCTCTGATTGGGAACCATATTAAGGTTGCCTGTTTTCACTGTTTGTTTGTGGGTGATTGTTCCTGTTCGTGCGTTCATGTGTTTTATGTTCTCAGGTTCAGGACTGTAGCGTTTTCGGTTCCTTCTGTCAGTTTGTTGTTTTTGTTTAGTTTGTATAGTGTTCGTTTCGTCTTCGTCATTTAATAAATTCAAGTATGTATTCAAACCACACTGCGCTTTGGTCCGATCCTTGCTACTCCTCAGACGAGGAGGATTACGACAGTCGTTACAAGAAGTCACATAATTAGTTAGATTGCACACAGGTGGACTTTATTTAAGTATCACATGATCTCAGTATACATACACACTTGTTCCGAAAGGCCCCAGAGTCTGCAACACCACCAAGCAAGTGGCACCATGAAGAACAAGGAGCTCTCCAAACAGGTCAGGGACAAAGTTGTGGAGAAGTACAGATCAGGGTTGAGTTATAAAAACATATCCAAAACTCTGAACATCCCACGGAGCACCGTTAAATCCATTATTAAAAAATGGAAAGAATATGGCACCGCAACAAACCTGCCAAGAGAGGGCCACCCACCAAAAACTCACGGACCAGGCAAGGAGGGCATTAATCAGAGGCAACAAAGAGACCAAAGATAACCCTGAAGGAGCTGCAAAGCTCCACAGCGGAGGTTGTAGTATCTGTCCATAGGACCACTTTAAGCCATACACTCCACAGAGCTGGGCTTTACAGAACCATTACTTAAAGAAAAAAATAAGCAAACACGTTTGGTGTTTGCCAAAAGGCATGTGGGAGAGTCCCCAAACATATGAAAGAATGTACTCTGGTCAGATGAGACTAAAATTGAGCTTTTTGGCTATCAAGGAAAACGCTATATCTGGCACAAACCCAACACCTCACATCACCCCGAGAATACCATCCCCACAGTGAAGCATGACGTTGGCAGCATCATGCTGTTTGTCTTCCAGAGATTTAAGACTGGGACGGAGGTTCACCGTCCAGCAGGACAATGACCCTAAGCATACTGCTAAAGCAAGACTCGAGTGGTTTAAGGGGAAACATTTAAAAGTCTTGGAATGGTTGTCAAAGCCCAGACCTCAATCCAATTGAGAATCTGTGGTATGACTAAAGTTTGCTGTACACCAGCGGAACCCATCCATCTTGAAGGAGCTGGAGCAGTTTTGCCTTGATGAATGGCCAAAAATCCCAGTGGCTAGATGTGCCAAGCTTATAGAGACATACCCCAAGAGACTTGCAGCTGTAACTGCTGCAAAAGGTGGCTCTACAAAGTGTTGACTTTGGGGGGTGAATAGTTATGAACGCTCAAGTTTTCTGTTTATTTCTATTTCTTATTTCTTGTTTGTTTCACAATTTTTTTTATTTTGCATCTTCAAAGTGGTAGGCATGTTGTGTAAATCAAATGATACAAACCCCCCCAAAAAATACATTTTAATTCCAGGTTGTAAGGCAACAAAATAGGAAAAATTCCACGGGGGTGAATACTTTCGCAAGCCACTGTATGTGTAACGAAAACGACATCGGGCTTTGCATTAGTTTGAAATAAACATGCTTGCACATAGATTACACAGAGATCAAACACTCACACATGCACAACACACACACACACACAGGGGCGACATGCCTCCATTATTTTAGAGGGGGTACTAAGTACGTAAGGATATAGGGGGGGTGGTTGGAGAATTTTGCATTTTCCAAACACCTGAAACATACTTTTCTGGCAATCTATAGCCATAATCAGTATGCCTAATTCTATGTAAAGAATATACAGTACCATTCAAAAGTTTGGACACACCTACTCATTCAAGGGTTTTTCTCTACATTGTTGAATAATAGTGAAGATATCAAAACTGTGAAATAACACATATGGAATCATGTAGTAACCAAAGAAGGTTTCAACAAATCAAAATATATTTTAAATGTAAGATTCGTCAAAGTAGCCACCCATTGCCTTGATGACAGCTTTGCACACTCTTGGCATTCTCTCAACCAGCTTAATGTGGTAGTCACCTGGAATGCATTTCAATTAACAGGTGTGCCTTGTTAAAAGTTAATTTGTGGAATTTCTTTCCTTCTTAATGTGTTTGAGACAATCAGTTGTGTTGTGACAAGGTAGGGGTGGGTGGTATCCAAAATATAGCCCTATTTGGTAATGACCAAGTCCATTATGGCAAGAACAGCTCAAATAATCAAAGAGAAACGACAGTCCATCATTACTTTAAGACATGAAGGTCAGTCAATCTGGAAAATTTCAAGAACTTTGAAAGTTCTTCAAGTGCAGTCGCAAAAACCATCAAGCGCTATGATGAAACTGGCTCTCATGAGGACCGCCACAGGGAAGGAAGACCCAGAGTTTACACTCTCAGAAATTGCAGCCAAAATAAATGCTTCAGAGTTCAAGTAACAGACACATCTCAACATCAACTGTTCAGAGGAGACTGCATGAATCAGGCCTTCATGGTCTAATTGCTGCAAAGAAACCACTACTAAAGGACATCTATAATAAGAAGAGACTTGCTTGGGCAAAGAAACACGAGCAATGGAAATTAGACTGGTGGAAATCTGCCCTTTGGTCTGATGAGTCTTTGTGAGATGCAGAGTAGTTGAATGGATGATCTCCGCATGTGTGGTTCCCACCGTGAAGCATGGAGGAGGTGGTGTGATGGTATGGGGGCGCTTTGCTGGTGACACTGTCTGTGATTTATTTAGAGTTCAAGGCACACTTAACCAGCATGGCTACCACAGCTTTCTGCAGCGTTACGCCATTCCATTTGGTTTGCGCTTAGTGGGACTATCTTTTATTTTTTGACAGGACAATGGCCCAACACAACTCCAGGCTGTGGAAGGGCTATTTGACAAAGAAAGAGAGTGATGGAGTGTTGCATCAGATGACCTGGCCTCCACCCAATTGAGATGGTTTGGGATGAGTTGGACCGCAGAGTGAAGGAAAAGCCGCCAACAAGTGCCCAGCATATGTGGGAACTCCTTCAAGACTGTTGGAAAAGCATTCCAGTTGAAGCTGGTTGAGAGAATGCAGAGACTGTGCAAAGCTATCAAGGAAAAGGGTGTCTATTTGAAGAATCTCAAATATTTCATAGTTCTGATGTCTTCACTATTATTCTACAATGTAAAACCCTTGAATGATTTAGGTGTTCTGAAACTTTTGACCCGTAGTGTATGTTTTTTTTTCTTCTGCATACGTGTCCAATTATCCTTTTAATGAGGATGTCATTCTGACTGTTGTAAATCACACATCTCAATGTACTGCACGAACATGACTAGGATATTACATCCAAATTGGAACACCGTACATGGAATCATAACACGCATCATAATTAATACACAAATATCATGATATTATCATAAGGTGCTAGATTACATTTCAACAAAGTATTTTTTCTGAGCTGTCTGTATCCTGGTAGTTCTTTTTTGAAGAAATTACATTCTTTGCATCTCTGCTAAAATCTGGGTGAAATATTGAAAGGAATGAGTCTTATTTAGTACATTTAGTAATTGCTTGCTTTTCTAAAGTCTAGCAAACTTGCCAGCATGCAAGATATTTAGCCAAGCTACTGTAGCTTGATTGATAGCATGACATGCCTTGGTAGCTAGTTATGAGGTTGGGAGATAGGTTCCCAATCTAGAATGTCCTTGTATGCTGTAGTGTTAAGCGTTCCCTTCACTGGAACTAAGGGGCCTAACCCGAACCTTGAAAAACAACCCCAAACCATTATTCCTCCGCCACCAAAATTTACAGTTGGCACTATGCATTCGGGCAGGTAGCGTTCACCTGGCATCCGCCAAACACAGTCGTCCGTCGGACTGCCAGATGGTGAAGTGGGATTCATCATTCCAGAGAACGCTATTCCACTGGTCCAGAGTCCAATGGCGGCAAGCTTTACACCATTCTAGCCGATGCTTGGCATTGCACATGGTGATCTTAGGCTTGTGTGCGACTGCTTGGCCATGGATTCCCATTTCATTATGCTCCCGACGAACAGTTATTGTGCTGATGTTGCTTCCAGAGGCAGTTTGGAACTCAGTAGTGAGTGTTGCAACCAAGGACAGATGATTTTTGCTTGTATGGCCTACCACTTCGCGGCTGAGCCGTTGTTTCTCCTAGACATTTCCACTTCACAATAACAGCACTCTTCAGTAAGGCTATTCTACTGACAACGTTTGTCTGGAGAATTAATGGCTGTGTGCTTGATTTTATACACCTGTCAGCAACGGGTGTGGCTGAAGTAGTCGAATCCACTAATTTGAAGGGGTGTCCACAAACTTTGTATGTATAGTGTATTTCACCTGTTATGGGGATGTTTTTTCCAGTTTAGATGGTTTAGGTCAGGGGTATTCAACTCTTACTCCATGAAGTCTGGAGCCTGCTGGTTTTCTGTTCTATCTGATAATGAATTGCGACCACATGGTGTGCCAGGTCTTAAAGACCCTGATTAGAGGGGAACAATGAAAACAAGCAGTGGAACTGGCTTCGAGGTTCAGAGTTGAGGTTGAGGGGTTTAGGTAGTCTCATATATGAATCTTCCCTACCTTGGCAGCCATTCTAACTGAAGATTGCGAGTGATGCAAAGTTCCAATTGTTGGATATCCTAACTCTGTCTGGATTCTGATATAAACTATTTAACAAGCCAGCGTAATATATCGGCCAATGTGGCCTGCAAACCAGGAGTTTCAAACCACTGTGTTAGGGTAACACTAGGCTGTCGAGGTATGGTATTGTCAAAAAAAGTTATGTTTAGTACTAAATAAATAAACATTAATGATAAAATATTAACTTAGGTGAAGGCTATAGGGTCGCAAGTCATGAACACAACAACCATCTCCCTGTCACTATGAAACACAGTCATGGGTGGTACAGGTAGCTCTAAAATTCACTCGAAAAGCACCCTGGGAAATAAATATGCAAATATGCCTTTACACCTACAGTGTTAAAAGAACATCCCAAAACGATTTACTGTAACACCACAGCTGTTAATTCCCTAACACTAAGCGTGTAACAGCATCAGCTCTATTAATGTGTTAATTTATGTTGTTAGGAACCCAACACTCTTGGGGTGTTAGTTTAATCTTAAGGATCAGACAGTTGTAAATCATGCAGCGCGTTGTGTCAAGATCACAGATTTTAGAGAAACAACAAATGTCGGTACATGTAAGTGTCTTATATCGGCTGAAAGCTTAAATTATTGTTAATATATCTACACTGTCCAATTTACAGTAGCTATTACTGCGAAAAAATGCCATGCTATTGTTTGAGGAGAGCTCCTAACAACAAAACAGTGTTTTCACCGTGATAGGTTTGATAAATTCACCTCTGAAGGTGAAATTGAGATTCTGAAATCTTGCTCTGATTTATCATCCAATGGGTCCCAGAGATAACATGAAGTGTCGTTTTGTTTGATCAAATCCTTTTTCATATCCTAAAAAGGTCCATATAGCATGCACGATCAATTTTGTATTTCCACTCGTTCAATTTGCAAAGAAAGGAATCTGTGAAATTCTCACCCTAAACGTTGTTTCAACGAGTCAAATCACATTCGTATGTATTCCTCAGAGATCCTAAAAAGTAACAAGACTTCACTATTTCATTAGGGGTGTAGTATATCCTATAGGACACCGTATTTGGTCAGAGAGCGACGCCTTCATGGCACGCAAATGACGCGGGCGGCCATCACTTGAACGACTGTATCTTTGTCAAATAAGCACAAATCGGGGTCAAACAAAGCTAGCTAAATAGCCAATGAGCTGGGCTTTACGGAAGTATCCAGAAACCATGTATATGTCGTACAATGTAGCAACTAACCTTGTACGACAGCATGCCTTTTCATTTAAGACAAAAATTAAAAGGATATTCAGAGTTATGAAGTTATGAAAACTGGTTGTTTTGCAAATGTTGAACTTATAATATGGCTACTAATACTTGGAAAGCTAAATCAAAGTCCAAGTATACAGATTTGATGATATTCTTGCAGAAAAAAATGGAATATGAATTCGAATGTCTCCTTCACGATTTGCCCAAATGTACCTGGGGACTTCACACTAAAAGTCTCGAGGTTCAGTCATACTTCAAGTTATCCATCTGAAACTTTGCACATACACTGCTGCATTCCTGTGGACACTATCGGAATTACAATCAGAGTGATGACTATAACTGTGACCTTTCTCTTACATTTCAAAGATGGCGATAAAAAAACACTGGTTGGTTGTTTTTTTCTTAGTATTTTCTTCTACCAGATCTATTGTGTTATATTCTACATTCAATTCAAATTTCCACAAACTACAAAGTGTTTCCTTTCAAATGGTACCAAGAATATGCATATCCTTGCTTCAGGGCCTGAGCTACAGGCAGTTAGATTTGGGTTTGTCATTTAGGCGAAAATTGAAAAAAAGGGGGGTTTCCCTAAGAAGTATTAAGACTATTTCAGTGGGTCACATATACACACTAAGAAAGTGTTTAACGTAACACTATTGGTGTTAAAATTCTGATCTCAAATTTGCTGTGTATGCCAACTTCATAAAATTGCTAGGTGGCTAGCATTACAGAGAAAAAACAAAACATTTCAGTTTATTTATTAATCAAAAAGGAATTAATAGACTACATGCTGTAGCTTGATCAAATTAATTTATTAACACAAATCCTGTGAGGACTGCACATCACCGGCATCTAAAATCAAACCAAACGCTGTGTTTCACTTTACACTCTCTCTCCTCCTCCACTGACGATACTGCACACACTTGAGTATCTAACGATCTGCCCAGCATTTCTTTGCTCTGTTACTTACTGGGGGTTCCTTCCAATGACACTAATTAGAAATAATTATGATAAAATGTGGGCATGTCTTCACTGCACGCACACACACACACACACACACACACACACACACACACACACACACACACACACACACACACACACACACACACACACACACACACACACACACACATGGGTTGAGCAAGGAAGAGAGATAAATAATGATGCAGAATGCATACTCAGGATGCATACTAGGCCAAATGTATTTATCCTGAGGTAAAGAATATGACAGAGGTGGTGTGAATTTGATTGATTAAGCATAGTCACTATAAAGATGTCATCCGGCCATAGGCATAGTTGGTAGGCTATAGCTCGAGCATTTAGATCAGGTTTAATTCACCTCTCTCTCCAACAACCAACCACAAATACAACAGGGTATGACTGTATTACTACCATCCCTAAAAATGGGAGTCGTTGTACCAAAGGAGGGAATGCAGGCGACAAGCTTAGGTCTGAATATTATGCCCATAGAAACGCATTGGGTTTATTCTGGACAGATTTTGGCTAGAGTGAGCCTGCTCGCTTTCGCCTCTTCATCTCTGCTGAAACTAGCGAGCGAAACAGTGCACCTCTTGTCTTACTATATGTAGTCCATCTATGTGATGCTGTCTGGACAGAAATAGTATGGCATGCCACAGGCTGCTCTTTTTGTCCAGACAGCATCAGATACATAGTCTACACATACTGAGACAGAGGGGCGCTGTTTCGCTCGCTCGGACGCTTTAACTGAGATTTATGCGTCTTTCTGGCCGCGCGCGTCTCGGTCAAATAACTGATAAATATTTAAATATTTAATTTCGACGGGCAACACGGTACGGTAGGGCGAGCCAGACCCATAACGCCGGACCAGACAGCCAGTTGTTGGTTGGAGCACGTCTCTAGAGTCAACGGATGGGCGAGTATTAACCCTGCTGTATAATTCATTGCGGCCAGCAGATCGAACAAACGGGTAAAATTAACGAGTCACTCAGAAAAACGAATCATGACTCGAGTCAGTAGAAAGAGTCGTTCAAAAAGAACCAATCGTTCGCGAACTGGCGCCAGGCTGTCGTCACCGTCACGGCTCTCGTTGATAGGCACTGGCGTTTCGTCGCTGGCTGGGCTGGAGCGAAACTGGGTTCATCTACAGCATGTGGCAACAGAGAGCGAGAGACAGGACGGCGAGACCACAGAGACTCGAGGAACTTCGGGCCAATTTGGTGAGGATACATGGCAGTCTTGCAACGCATGCACTATCGCGTTGAATGGGGTGTGATTGGAGAAGGGATGCGGTGAAACAAGGACTTGAGATGTACTTTTTTTTGTCTCAAAATTAGCCTACATCATTGACAAATAAATACTGGTATAGCTTTTATTTAGGTAAAAGCAATGCACGGTGTGGATACCACGTTTGCTTTCGTCATAGGCTTAATTGTAATCACATTTGCGCGTAGGCAAGAGTTCGATTTGGATGAACGTTGTAAAAGACCAGTCACTGGTTAGAATAGATAATAGGCGAATAAGAAATATCCGAAAAATGATATGTAGTCTTCAGCGTTGTCTTGGTAGAGGCAAGAGAAGGAATTAGACAAGGAAAGTAGGGCGCAAGCTTCTACAAAGCCCCTGTTTAGGTTTGAAAGAAACAAAAGGAAAGTGGAAAAACTCGCATCAGCACCAGTGAACACCCAGACAGAGAGACAGACGAAAAACAGCCAGCGTTGACTGAGTCGACAGCCCTGATAGCGACTGTTATTGGATGACACTTTCATCATTTTAATACTATATCCGGAAAATACAAATTGTCTCCACTTTTTGCAATATGCAATAGGCTCCATGTAATTACATTCCTTCTGGCGTCTGAAAGGTCCGGAGTGTTTCAGAGCGTAGTGGTCTCAGCAAAACCACTCCGAAAAAGGCATCTAAAGACAGGGGTCAAGTCTCACCAAGAAGGAAAACTTGCCAGTAGAAATGAAGTGTTCACAAATGTCGTATCATACAGGACTGTAGCTTACTGAATAGTTATTGTGTGTTGTGCCTTGCAGCTAAATGGAAAGAGAAATAGACGAGCGCTGTCCAAACTAACTTAAATAAAGGGAAAGCGAGGATTGTGAAGTGGACAACGCAGAACACTAAAGATTCCAGAGGCGAATGACCATTGAAGGTAAGCACCTGGTTGAGTGCCATAATTACAGAATTTAGCCTAGGTCTTATCACAATAATAAACAATGCACCAAAAACGAAACAGAAGTAACTGACCACACTTGCATTGGATTGCAAAACCGTTTAAGCATGTTGAATACACCTATATTTTGCTGTTACTTGCAACCTACCTTAGGCTATTACATGAATAATTAAACACAACTTTTTTTATTTTGTGTTGTGTACCAATTAGCGAGGCCTACTTTATAATTATTCACCACTGTATGACACTATCTATGAATAGTGAGTCCTTTAACATTTTATTACCCCAAATTGTAAATGATGGCAAAAATACACTTTCTGTCAAACAGACAGAAAGTAGGCCTAAATGGTTTAAATTCCCCCAAATAAGAATGTCACAATTGTAAAATGTGATATTTCAACATATACATTTTATACATGTTTTTCATGTTTTGAACAGATATATATATATTTTTTTATAAATGTCATCCATGGCTACTTGTTATGAACATGTGTCTGTTATTCATTCAAAGTGTTGTGTTTCTGTTACACTCAGAGGCTGAGAAACGGACGATTGAGCTAATCTGACATACCAGTGCGACCTAAGATGGCCACTGATATGGGCGATATAGGCGCCGGTGCCATCAGACTTTAAGCTCTGCCTTTGGAACTGAATGGGCTATCTACTCGGTTCCAATTGCATCTGAAAGATGAGACTCTCGTCTTGGTATACTGACATTGACTGGGAGCTAAATATGTAGTTGAATTATTATATATGTATATATATTTTTTTGTTTTGTTATAGTGGCTGCCAAGCCCTAAAGGGGCCAAATCTGGGATAGCTCCATATTTATGTTTTCAGATTTTTTTTGTCAACAACTTGTTGCTTGACATAGTACTATGTCAAGTACTTGGTCAAATATTTAGGCACATGTGTGACCTCTCTCTCTCTCTCTCTCTCTCTCTCTCTCTCTCTCTCTCTCTCTCTCTCTCTCTCTCTCTCTCTCTCTCTCTCTCTCTCTCTCTCTCTCTCTCTCTCTCTCTCTCTCTCTCTCTCTCTCTCTGCCTCTCTCTCTGCCTCTCTCTCTGCCTCTCTCTCTGCCTCTCTCTCTCTCTCTCTCTGCCTCTCTCTCTCTCTCTCTCTCTCTCTCTCTGCCTCTCTCTCTCTCTCTGCCTCTCTCTCTCTCTCTGCCTCTCTCTCTCTCTGCCTCTCTCTCTCTCTCTCTGTCTGTCTGTCTGTCTGTCTGTCTGTCTGTCTGTCTGTCTGTCTGTCTGACTTTCCACTTCATGAGATGTGAACGGTGGGATGTTCAGATAGTGTTGACATCAGTTCCTCTGCTCTGTTTTTCTATCAGCTGTGGAATTTGAACCTCTCTTCCTTGGGTGAGGCCTTTCCTGCTCTGTGGAATATGTTAGTCTCCTGAGGGGGCTGGGAGTGTGTATTGATAAATGGAGCTTTCCAGTGGGGTTGATCACCAAACATTCCATGCTGCTGGATGGAGGGTTAGCGGGCCAGCTCCGCACAGATGGGAACCATATAAGACGCTGTTTCTCTGTGTGTTGAGCAATAGCATGCACACACACACATTGACACACACACCCTACGACCCCCACCACTGTTCAACTCTGCACACCCCGACCAATGCATGGGGCAGGAGGACGTGGGGAGGGCTGTGTGTGTCTGTGTGTGTGTGTGCATTCTACTTTCTATCAAGGGACAGAGAGCTGCCAAAACCAAGGGATGTTTCATAACAGTCTGATTCAGTCTTGGAAAGATACAGGCAAGGCAAAGGAACACACACACAAAGACTGCATAGTGCACACATGTGGAAACTCTCTCACACATACATACCCCTTGTCACCTTGGCAATCAAACACTCGCAGAGAGACTCGCAAAGATACGCCAAATCAAAGTTAGTTCTTCTCTCTAAACCACACAATGTTTGTCTCTCTGCTGCAGTAATGTCGTCTCAGAGAGAGGGAGAGAATGAGAGAAGGCGGGGGAAGAGAGGCAGGTGATTGTGTGAGAGAGGGATGGCAGTCATACAGTTTCTGTTCTATTCTTTCTCTCTTTTTTTGGCTGCCACCCGGTTTTGTTTTTTTTTAACAGGGGTGTCCGTGTGCAAAGAATGTGTGCGCAGCATGCGTGTGTATGTGTGTGTGTGTGTGTTTGTATGGTAGCAGAGAGGAGAGCTGGAGCCGGGACAGTGTCTGCCCAGAGAGGAAAGAAGGAGCACATATCCTAAGGACGAGGGAAAGGACATGTGTGGGTTTGGGTTTCTGGGGTAAGATGGCCTGGGGAACAACAGAGAACAGAGAGTAACACACAACCGGACACTGAGACAAGAGGGCTAGATATAGGAAAAGCCTTTGTTTTGCCAATACAGTATATTGTGGGAGTTGGGAGTCGGGCACTAGGTCAGTTCCAACACCTTGTGCAAAAACATAGAAAATCCAATGCTGTGCGTAACAGACAGACATTACTAGGGTAATCTACTTGCCATGTCTCTTACAGTAGTAGGCCGCTAGCTATCTAGTTCTTTCCAACGTCCTCTGCTCTTCAGGGCGAATCCTAACTTCACTCAGTCTCCCATTGATATTAATGCATGACCAAGTGAAAATTCGTAGGAAGACTTCAGTGGAAGTTTGGATTAGCCCCTTAAAAAGTAGGGCCTCTTAGGGGTCCATTGGACATCTGAATTTCATTATTCAGGAAACTCAGTTACTTTGTATGTTTCAGAGGTCTGAGGCAACTGCAGCTGCTACTACACAACTTTGTGCATAGTTAAGTAATAACACATCTACAAAACACGCTGCCTTTCCAATACATACATATTTTTTGATTTGCATATTTTATTGTAGTAAAAACAAATATACCGTTTGTAATACTATACATTCATATATTCACACACACACGTATCAAATGCATGTACTGTATATCCTGCATGAAAGCTTACATTCATGTTAATCACATACAGTTGAAGTCGGAAGTTTACATACACTTAGGTTGGAGTCATTAAAACTCGTTTTTCAACCAATCCACAAATTTCTTGTTGACAAACTACAGTTTTGGCAAGTCGGTTAGGACATCTACTTTGTGAATGACAAAAGTAATTTTTCCAACAATTGTTTACACACAGGTTATTTCACTTCACTCACTGTATCCCAATTCCAGTGGGTCAGAAGTTTACATACACTAAGTTGACTGTGCCTTTAAACA
Organism: Salvelinus namaycush; assembly: GCF_016432855.1. NCBI lineage: Eukaryota > Metazoa > Chordata > Actinopteri > Salmoniformes > Salmonidae > Salvelinus > Salvelinus namaycush. Next base: position 5,995,144 of record NC_052324.1, on the reverse strand, counting down.
GCTTGGAACATTCCAGAAAATGATGTCATGGCTTTAGAAGCTTCTGATAGGCTAATTGATATAATTTGAGTCAATTGGAGGTGTACCTGTGGATGTATTTCAAGGCCTACCTTCAAACTCATTGCCTCTTTGCTTGACATCATGGGAAAATCAAAAGAAATCAGCCAAGACATCAGAAAAGTCTACTTCATCCTTGGGAGCAATTTCCAAAGGTATTACGTTCATCTGTACAAACAATAGTATGCAAGTACAAACACCATGCGACCACGCAGCCGTCATACCGCTCAGGAAGGAGACGAGTTCTGTCTCCTAGAGATGAACGTACTTTGGTGCGAAAAGTGCAAATCAATCCCAGAACAACAGCAAAGGACCTTGTGAAGATGCAAGAGGAAACAGGTACAAAAGTATTTATATCCACCGTAAAACGAGTCCTATATTGACATAACCTGAAAGGCCGCTCAGCAAGGAAGAAGCCACTGCTCCAAAACCGCCATAAAAAAGCCAGACTACGGTTTGCAACTGCACATGGGGACAAAGATCGTACTTTTTGGAGAAATGTCCTCTGGTCTGATGAAACAAAAATAGAACTGTTTGGCCATAAGGACCATTGTTATGTTTGGAGGAAAAAGGGGGAGGCTTGCAAGCCGAGGAATACCATCCCAACCATGAAGCACAGGGGTGGCAGCATCATGTTGTGGAGGTTTTTTGCTGCAGGAGGGACTGGTGCACTTCACAAAATAAATGGCATCATAAGGCATGAAAATGACATGGATATATTGAAGCAACATCTCAAGACATCAGTCAGGAAGTTAAAGCTTGGTCGCAAATGGGTCTTCCAAATGGACAATGACCCCAAGCATACTTCCAAAGTGGTGGTTTCAAAATGGCTTAAGGACAACAAAGTCAAGGTATTGGAGTGGTCATCACAAAGCCCTGACCTCAATCCTATAGAAAATGTGTGAGCAGAACTGAAAAAGCATGTGCGAGCAAGGAGGCCTACATACCTGACTCAGTTACACCAGCTCCGTCAGGAGGAATTTGCCAAAATTCACCCAACTCATTGTGGGATGCTTGTGGAAGGCTACGCGAAACGTTTGACCCAAGTTAAACAATTTAAAGGCAATTCTACCAAATACTAATTGAGTGTATGTAAACTTCTGACCCACTGGGAATGTGATGAAAGAAATAAAAGCTGAAATAAATAATTCTCTCTACTATTATTCTGATATTTCACATTCTTAAAATAAAGTGGTGATACTGACCTAAGACAGTGCATTTTTACTAGGATTAGTGAACCTACAACCTCGGAGCTCTGCACCCCCAGACACCCAGCGTCCATCGACACAATCAATGCTCCCGCAACCCCTGAGCCGTGCACCCCCAGGCACCAAGGGTCCATTCTTGGTTGGTCAACAGTTCACTGTCAATTGCTTCGCCTTAATCACACCTTTGTATCTTCTATGTTCGACAGCAGTCTTCAACAGGGGTGGGCAATCTCATCCACAGAGGGCTTTTGTCATGGCAGGATTATGCTCCTAAACATTATTCAAGGAGTGTGGATCTAGGAATTTATATATAATACTGTAACACTGATTCAATTAATCAAATTATGGCCCAATACCCAATATACCATCATTGGTATATCTGGTTGGTACAGTAGATCTGGTTGGCCCTACACTGGACTTTGCTGAAAAATATTTAATACATTTGATGAGACAGTTACGGTTGGAGAACAAAACTGCACTCACACTTGCTGCCCTCAGGTTTGCTTTGGAGTGTGTACCTCATCATTCCTGACCTTTACATGTCATTACTTCTGCCTAAATATTTTCCCAGGGGAAGAGAAAACACACTGCAAGCAAAACCAGTGAATACCTGAATTTCGTGAGTAAGACTGAGGACTCATACCCAGAGTGTAACGGTTGTTCTCCTCCTTTTCATCCGAAAAGGAGGAGTAGTGATGGAACCAAGGCGCAGCGGGTTGTGAACACATAATTTATTTAAAGACAAGACGAAAAAACACGAACTTCACTATAACTAACAAAACAACAAACGGAGTAGACAGACCTGGACGACGAACTTACATAAACACGAAGAACGCACGAACAGGGAAAATAGACTACACAAAATGACGATGTACAAAACAAACCGAACAGTCCCGTATGGTGCGACAAACACTGACACAGGAGACAACCACCCACAACGAACACTGTGAAACCACCTACCTAAATATGACTCTCAATTAGAGGAACGCCAAACACCTGCCTCTAATTAAGAGCCATACCAGGCAACCCTTAAACCAACATAGAAACAGAAAACATAGAATGCCCACCCAAACTCACGTCCTGACCAACTAACACATACAACAAACTAACAGAAATAGGTCAGGAACGTGACACAGAGACACTTGAGGCCCAGTGTCAGCAGCAAGATCAGCTCTTTAATCAGCTGTGTGAAGATGAGGCAGCAGCCAGTGCAGCCGACAGGACAGCCGGGGCTGCTGAGATGGCGCAGAACGCTTTGTTTAATAACTACATAGCTGTATTTGGACAGGTTGTCCAAGCCATAAAAGGTGATCAGACATGTCACTAGACTAAACTGGCTGAAGTTCCTATGTAAAATACTTTTTTTTCTTTCTTAAATTTGAGCTACACCAAAAGCATTGTGAATGTGGCTTTCAATTACTGTTAATTGAATTTAGCCTACTGTTAAACAATTAAAATAATATACATTAATAATATACATTATTTGGAGCAATAAACTTCTTAAACATGCTTGTGTTGATTTTAAATGTAGGAAATAAAGATGAGACATGATTTACACACTTTTATTAAACAACAAACATTGGTCGAACATAGAAGATACAATTGTGTAGTAGGTTATTCACAGGAAGTAAAAAAACGAAACTCATTAGAACATATGTCTAATGGTAAAATGAATATAAGGGAGTATATCAGTACTTTATTAATCCCTAAGGGTAAAATCATGTGATAGGGGGTATAGTAACCAAAAAAAGGAGAGCCCCACTGAGCTAAGTGGCCAGGCTTGGTCTGTCATGCTAATAGTTCGGTTTTGGTCCAGGCGCTTTGTTGTCCAAACTGTGTTGGTGGAGTTGGGCGTCTGAGCAAATCATAAAGGAGGAAAAAAGAGAAAATCTGTCATTAAACATTGTGTTTGTGTCACGATCGTCAATGGGAGAGAGAGAGGACCAAGGCGCAGCGTGTGAAAAATACATCTTCTCTTTATTTCGAAGAAGAAAAAAACTAAACAAAACAACAAATAGACGAACGTGAAGCTATCAAAACCTAAGTGCAAACATGCAACATAGACACAGACATTTACCCACAAATGCATGATGCCTATGGCTGCCTTAAATATGGCTCCCAATCAGAGACAAATGAAAGACATCTGTCTCTGATTGAGAACCACTCAGGCAACCATAGACATACCTAGAAACATTCACTCAACCATAGACATACCTAGAAACATTCACTCAACACAAACTCATACACTAAACCCAACACCCCCTTTACCATATAACCACCCAAAACGACAAAACACAAACATTCCCCATGTCACACCCTGACCTAACTAAAATAATAAAGAAAACAAAGAATACTAAGGCCAGGGCGTGACAGTTTGTTTGTCAATGGGACATCAACTCACCATAGCATAGGTGGAGATAATAGTTGATTACTTCAAGAAGTGTTTCTCATAAGAATGCTAAATTACTCTTGCGGTATTGAAGGAGGACAGCTAGCTATTACACTTGCAATAAGGTGCAGTCCTGCATTATTACTCTTGCAATATGTAGGCTTAGGTATGTACAATGTATATCTATCACAAAGACGGATACACATTATGTAGCTAGCTAGATAGGACCCTAGGAAGTATGCACAATGTATCTATCACACACAGCATACTGCAAGACCGTATTGCAGGACTGCATCTTATTGCAAGAAACTAATGGCTGGCCTCATTCCAAATAAGTTTTGAAGAATTCACAAAGACAGATACACAACAGCTAGCTAAACAGATACAAGCACATACTGTACCTCTGACGGAGCATTTGTTTCGTAAGCTGGTCTTTCAACCGGCTGAAGCGATCCTCGCATAATGATCACTTACATTGTGTATTTCTCCATCTCTTTTCAGCTGTCTCCTCTCGTTCAGTCTAGATTGCTGCCCATTAATACAAATTAAAAGGATGGCACAAAATAGCCCGGCTAACTCCTCCATACTTAAAAATGCTAGTCACCGAGGATCACAACAATGTCGCTGTCAAATTGCGTCATCGGTCGCTGTCTTAAAATTTTCACTAACAGTTTTTTCCCGAAAATTAAACCTACTCCTGTTTACAGTTTAACGGCAAATGGAAAACAAACAAGAACCAACAAGGCTAGTTTGTTCTGGTTCCGGCACGGCCCGCCACGGTTTGGTTCATCCAGTGGAATTGCGCCGATAATAGTGTTTGACAATCAGGAGGTTGGCAATTACCACCAATCAGCATTGACAAGACATTGGCCATATTCAGCTGTCCAAGATAAAAACTAAACAGGATTTTGAAAGGACACACGTGCACGTGCATGCATACACGAACTCAAGCCATCCAAGAAACCAGGAGATTGGCCTTCCTAATCAAGCTTGTGTAAGAGGGCACTTGTTTTAATTGGGAAGACTGATGTAACATCACTGCTACGGTGAATGAGTCAGACACCCAAACCACAGGTTGGATGTGTTGCTGAGGGCGCCGTCATCCCACTGAGTGGGAGAGTCTCTTCAGTGGGAGAGACTCCTACATTCTCTCTCTGTCTGCCTTTGTGGTCGACTCCCAACCCAGCCGGTACTAGTGGGAGGTCACTGTGGAACAACTATAATCTCTGCATTACCATGGAGGATAAAAAGTAAAGGAGGGCCCCTGGTTACAATAAAACACAGTGTCCATGGGTTAGGGTATAGCACAGGTGTAGTGACCAAAGTCACACAGCACTATATATAGTTGTGAGTAATTTCCTCTGTGTGAATACAGATTTTGACTGCTCATAAATCTCCAGAGCTCTGGTAATAGGCTCAGTCAGCGCTCTGGTCATTCAGGTCTATGGTGACTCCTACTAGCTTGTGTAACTGTACCTATACAACATCATACAGATCGTATTCACCATGAAAGAAGGAAGAGATGTGAAGCTTTAGTGGGCAGTAATATTTGATATGTGTATATAGAGTATACTAAATATACAGTACCAGTCCAGAGTTTTTTATTATTAATGTTTTACTATTTTCTACACTGTAGAATAATATTGAAAACATCAAAACTATGAAATAACACATATATGGAATCATTTAGTAACCAGAAAAAGTGTTCAACAAATCCAAATCTATTTTATATTTGAGATTCTTCAAAGTAGCCACCCTTTTCCTTGATGACAGCTTTGCAGATGCAGGAATCCCTACATGGAGGAACGCACGGAATTATGGGCCGCATCACACACTAGTGAGAAACATGGGCAGATGGGAGCACAGATGTACTTAAGAATTGCAACATCAACCTACCGATGGCTAGCTAGCTGGCTAACTTCACTAGCTACAGTTGGAATTAAAAAACATACTCCTCTGTAGCACATTAGCATCCTCCTACACTTTAAACGCAATGACCGTTTCGTGTTAGTACACGTTATTTAACTCAAGCTATTGTTAGCTATCCATGTTATTTGCTGAGTAGCTAGCTAGGTTTGCAACATGAGCCAATAACTCTTCTCCCATTTAATGTCAATCTCACCCTTCTTCCCGATTTCAGCGATATGATTCGCTGGCACAAAAGCTCCGTAACGTTTCAATGGACCTCCAAACTGTTCATGAAATTTCAGCGATATGATTCGCTGGCACAAAAGCTCCGTAACGTTTCAATGGATCTCCAAACTGTTCATGAAATTTCAGCTATATGATTCGCCGACACAAGTAGACAATTTGCAGATCCGATGTAAAGTTATTGAGAGCTCTTGTTTCAGCTAATCATATTGCTGAAATTGGAAGAAGAAGAGTGGGATTTAGGGCCGGCACCAGAACGAATCAGTTGGACGGGCATTTGATTTCCCTAGGCGAGAGGCACGTTTTTTTGACAAGACCTTGTTCACACAATATATTTTTTTTTTAAAGGGCATTATAGTAAAAACCATAGGAGTGTGAGTTTCAAGTTTGCGGAAGCTTCCAATTTATCCGACCCTTTCTACCGATCTACCGAAATGGCAGGGATTAACGGTACATTTACTAGGCGTTCCGGGTGACATGCTGTGTGTACTGAGGAATTGATCTAAGCACATTCTCTGTTTCACAACCCCTCAAATGAATAGCACTTTACTTAAGCTGTCTGTATACACTCTATAAGGGCATATGACATGTTATGGTGCCCATCATTCCATTCAATGTAATAATGTGACACAGAGGTTGGTAAATGACATAACACCCTGGTATGTAGACTCTTGTGTAGCATGTAAAAACACATGACGTATGTTGTCATGCAGACTGTACAATAGCAGTTGTTATTAACAGTTGCCGTTAGACCATATGACTGGATGAACAGTCATTATTAACACCCGTTATAAACGGTCTTATTACATCTCATGCCTTGACTCATAACTATTTAAAACTACTTATGACAGTTTACGGCACATATTATAATGTGTTATATGGCTTTTATAAAGGCTTTACATGAATACATGCATAAGACACCTACAGTAAATTGTTATCCAAAATGCAAAATGTAAGATACAAATGTGTCATAAATCATAGTGAAATAGTATTACTGCAACCATAGCCTAATGGTCTTGCTGTAGGCCTACAATAATCTGGTTCTTTCTGCCTCAGTGCACTCAGTGTCGCGGTCATTGACATGTGGTCACAGTGTGTGGTGACCGTCGGTAGCCAATGAAGAGCGCCAGGCGACCGCTTGGTCCAGAAATATCCGGACTCCAGTATAGATTTTTCCATTACTCTTTTTTGAGCGTACCATTCACTCTGAATGTGTAGCCGAGTGCACCAGACTGTCAATGAACGAGATGTAGCTGTGCGTGTGTTTGTCTAATAAGTGTTTGTGTGTGTGCCGGTATGTGTGTGTGTGTGTGTGTGTGTAGAGGAGAGTATGAGGAACACACACTAACAGAGCAACAGAATCAGACAAACAACACTCAAGCTATTTGGCCTAATCACAACAAAGGCCCTTCCTGTTTGCAGGGGGGACTGGGGTCTCTCTTCCTGAACTAGACTATATGGGGATACAGTATGTTTTCTCTGTCTGTCTGTCTCTTTCTCTATCTCTCTCTCTCTGTTTCCCTCCTCTCTTCCTCTTCCCTATCTCTCTGTACCCTGTCTCTTCCTCTCCCCCATCTCTCTCTCACTCCCTTGTCCCTTCCTCTCCCCTGTCTCTCTCTATTTTTCTCTCTCTTTCTGTAGACTTTCTCTGAAACATTGCAGTGTGTTAAGGCCTGAGTGTGTTAGGGTGAATAAAGAGCTGTACTGTGTGAAGGCCTGTGAGTGTGTACAGCCTGATCAGTGGGTCCACCAGGCTGAAGTGCAGAGGTGTTTGAGCCCCGCTCTCCAAGGCCTCTATCTATAGCTGTCTCTCTAGCACATTTTCTTTTCTTCAATTAATATCACTCTTACTCCCTTTCTTCTTCAGTATGTTTCTCTCAGTCTTTCTCTCTCCCTTTCTCTCTCTCTCTCATTCGCCTTCTTTCTCTCTTTCTTTCCCTCGCCACCTCCCCCCCATCTCTCTTTCTCTCCTTCTCTCAGATCTTGCTCGGTAGTACTTGTTCAGCTATTAATCTTCTCACTCACTTTTACAGAGGTAGCACACAACTCCCCCTCCTAAACACATCAATAGATCGATCATCATTTCATCACTATGACATAAGGGACAATTTATCATCAACCATGTCCCAGTCCAGCAGCATCGTATCATTCTCTTCCCCATCCTGGATGGTCAGGGTGGGGGAAAGCAACATCTGTGCTAGATTCACTATCTCTCACTATCTCTCAACCCCAGTGCTAGATTCACTATCTCTGCCTCTTGTTGTATCGTCTCAACCCCGGCCCAAGGTTTACTGTGACACGTCCTCGCCAAAGTGTGATGAGCGGCTTGGATCTGTCCGAAGTTCACACTGGTTAAGAACATTCCGACAATCCCACAAGTAGCACAGGCCTGCAAATGCTTAGTAAGTGCATGGTGACCAGGCCTGTGGAAAGATTAAAGGCCCAGAAGCAGGGTTGCTTGTGTCAGGAACCTCTCAGTATGCAGATGACACGGCTGCCCATGTCAAGTGGCTACACGGTGATGGGGCAACTAAAGGATGTACTAAATGAGGTTGATAGGGAACAATTCTAGCAGATTATCTCAATTTCAGGTCTGATCTCTGGACGCATGGATCGAGTGGTTAGTGTGTGGTTTTTATGCAGGCCGATAGAAGTAACATGTTCACTGGATTGTACTTGTTAAACACTCATCTTTGGACGTAGATGTTTTGATCACTAAACCTGAGAGTGTGTCCCTGGCTGGCTTGCATCATACATTGGGCCTACCTGGGTGAGATACCCAATGAACATTTTGTGTGTGTGTCCAGTGCAGAAGCAGATTGTGGGGCTCTGCGAGTGTGTGTGTGTATGGTTGCATGTGTGTGTGTGTTTGGTTTTATTATCCTTGTGTGGACCAGAAGACCTCACGAGGATACTTAAACAAAGACAATTTGGACAAGTGGGGACATTTCACCGGTCCTAACAAGGGGAAAGGCTATTTTCGACTTAGGGGTTAGGTTTAGGGTTAGGGTTAAGAGTTAGGGGTAATGTTATGGTTCAGGTCAAGGGTTAAGGGTTAGGGAAAATAGGATTTTGAATAGGAATAAATTGTTTGGTCCCCACAAGGACAGTGAAACAAACGTGTGTGTGTGTGTGTGTGTGTGTGTGTGTGTGTGTGTGTGTGTGTGTGTGTGTGTGTGTGTGTGTGTGTGTGTGTGTGTGTGTGTGTGTGTGTGTGTGTGTGTGTGTGTGTGTGTGTGTGTGTGTGTGTGTGTGTGTGTGTGTGTGTGATAATTAGGTAATTAAGCCCCTAGAACAGAGGCTGAGTGGATCCTTAATCAGATTCGACCTGCCACTTGACCGGGCCATGCAATAAGGAGCACCTCTGCTGACCTGTGTGTCCCTTTCCCCGCTGAGTGGATGATGTGTGTGTGTGTTTGTCCCTATAAGACCTGCCTGACCAACCTCGTTTCCCTCGAGGCAGTAGGTATAGGGTGGGGTATGTGTCTTTGTGTAAGTGAGTTGGGGGTTGATGCAGACAAACGGCAGGCCATCCACAGACATCGTCCCGTGCAGTTTGTCTCTATCAAAGCAGCTTTGTGCCTCTCAAGAATTCAGAGCATCCACTTCAAACCCCCTCCGCCTCTACCTCCCCTATCCCATTCCTTGTTATAAACTGTTTTGCGCTCAGGGCCGTGGCATTTCAAAGGCTGAAGCAAAACAGGAACTATTTAGCTAGCAAAAAATGGCTGGACCCTCTGGCTGAAGTGTTTATGTTCCCCCTCCCCTCCTCCTTTTATCTAGAGGTAAAGGATGAGGGTAAGAGAGCAGAGATGCCACATAAATGGGCAGTGCCCCTGGTGTGACAGGACTGCGTGCTCTGCTCTATGGTATGCTGGGGGGTTGGGTCCAGTTGGTTGTGCACCCAGCTCTGCTTGGCATGGATGATACCTCTGATAAAACTCACCGCTGGCATCATCATCAGAGGCCTGTTTTATGTCACTGAGACACAAGGTATTTAAACACAACACAACCCCCTCCCTCTAATGTCACTTCACATTCCCTGCATAGCTCCCCTATCACAACCTCTCATCACAGCTACGGACCTGGACATGTGGATTATAGTCATCTAGCAGTGTAACGCAGGGCCGTATCCAAAACTGATCCTAGACCAGCATTCCTACTCAGAGGCTTTGTGAATATGGGCCAAGATCTTATCCAGATAGGCCTTTTACTGAGCAAAAGGCATACACATACAGTTGACGTCGGAAGTTTACATACACCTTAGCCAAATACATTTAAACTCAGTTTTTCACAATTCCTGACATTTAATCGTTGTAAAAATTCCCTGTCTTAGGTCAGTTAGGATCACCGCTTTATTTTAAGAATGTGAAATAATAGTAGAGAGAATGATTTATTTCAGCTTTTATTTCTTTCATCACATTCCCAGTGGGTCAGAAGTTTACATACACTCAATTAGTATTTGGTAGCATTGCCTGTTTTGTTTAACTTGGGTCAAACGTTTCGGGTAGCCTTCCACAAGCTTCCCACAATAAGTTGGGTGAATTTTGGCCCATTCTTCCTGACAGAGCTGGTGTAACTGAGTCAGGTTTGTAGGCCTTCTTGCTCGCACACGCTTTTTCAGTTCTGCCCACACATTTTTGGGGGGGATTTAGGGCTTTATGATGGCAACTCCAATAGCTTGACTGTGTTGTCCTTAAGTCATTTTGCCACAACTTTGGAAGTATGCGTGGGGTCATTGTCCATTTGGAAGACCCATTTGCGACCAAGCTTTAACTTCCTGACTGATGTCTTGAGATGTTGCTTCAATATATCCACATAATTTTCCTGCCTCATGTTGCCATCTATTTTGTGAAGTGCACCAGTCCCTCCTGCAGCAAAGAACCCCCACAACATGATGCTGCCACCCCCGTGCTTCACGGTTGGGATGGTCTTCTTCGGCTTGCAAGCCTCCCCCTTTTTCCTCCAAACGTAACGATGGTCATTATGGCCATCGTTTTTTGTTTCATCAGACCAGAGGACATTTCTCCAGACCGTTGTTTCTCCTCCACCAAACCTTACAGTTGGCGGTATGCATTCGGGCAGGTAGCGTTCTCCTGGCCTCTACCAAACCCCAATTCGTCCGTCGGACTGCCAGGTGGTGAAGCGGGATTCATCACTGCAGAAAACGCGTTTCCACTGATCTAGAGTCCAATTGCGGCAAGCTTTACACCACTCTAGCCGGTGCTTGACATTGCGCGTGGTGATCTTAGGCTTGTGTGCGGCTGCTTGGCCATGGAAACCCATTTCATGAAGCTCCCGACGAACAGTTCCCTTACTGACGTTGCTTCCAGAGGCATTGTGGAACTCGCTAGTGAGTGTTGCAACCCCAGACAGACTATTTTTACACGCTACGCGCTTCAGCACTCGACGGTCCCGTTTTGTGAGCTTGTGGCATGCTACTTCGCGGCTGAGACGCTGTTGCTCCTAGAGATTTCCACTTCACAATAACAGCACTTACAGTTGACCCGGGAAGCTCTAGCATAGCAAAAATTGGACAAACTGACTTTTTAGAAAGGTGGCATCTTATGACGGTGCCACGTTGAAAGCCACTGACTTATTCAGTAAGGCCATTCTACTGCCAATGGTTGTCTATGGAGATTGCATGGCTGTGTGCTCGATTTTATACACCTGTCAGCAACGGGTGTGGCTGAAATAGCCGAATCCACTAATTTGATGGGGTGTCCACATACTTTTGTATATATAGTGTATATAGGAGTCAAATGTAAGCGTGTTTCCTGTATCATAAAGGATTTGTGTTGTGTGCAGTGACTGATATGTCTCCATAAAAACACAGTGAGACACACTATGTTTACTGACAGCTGTCCTACCCACCGGTTGCTGACACACACACACACACACACACACACACACACACACACACACACACACACACACACACACACACACACACACAGAGTTTGAAATTGACTGTCGATAATGCAATCTGCATGAGATAAAGCACCAATTAAACAACGTTTCACGTTTTTTTATTTAGCTCACTTTCTGTCACTCGCTTACTCTTCCTTTCTCTATATCTCTCCACATCTTTCCCCCCACCTCCCTATCCATGTCATCACCATCTCTCTCCATATTTTTCTCTCTTTCTTTCCTCCCATTTGCCCTCCCTTTCACCCTCTCTCTGGCCTTATCAAACTCTGTTTGTTGTTTTCACACGATGCTCACATGCTCTTCACCAATCAGCAAAACACTCAAGTCCCAGCATGTCTGCTCTGCCAACATGTCTCAGACACCCTGTGTGTGTGTATATGGGGCCATAAACAAGCAAGAAACCGCTCACCCAGAGGCAGATTTTCTGCTGGGTGGAGTCTTTAACGCGGGGAGACTTAAAACGGTCCTACTTCACTTCTACCAACACGTCTCCGGCCCCACTAGGGGTGCTAAAACTCTAGACCACTTGTATGCGTTTCTGTGGGTAGAATACAACGCCCTCCCTCGTCCTCTCTTTGGCAAATCTGACATGACTCCATTCTCCTGCTTCCTGTTTACAGACAAAAGCTCAAACAGGAAGTACCAGTGATGCGCTCAATACGGAAGTGGTCATATGAAGCAGACGCGGTTGACTGTGTGATCTCGCTCTCCGTGGCCGATGTGAGAAAAACGTTTAAACAGATTAACAATCACAATCCCACCTGGCCAGACAGAATACCAAGGCGCGTTCTCAAAGCATTCCCAAACCAGCTGGCAAGTGTCTTCACAGACATTTTCAATCTATACTTGTCCCAGTCTGTAATCCCAAAATGTTTCCAGATGACCACCATTGTCACTGTTCCAAAGAGCTCCAAGGTATCCTGCCTAAATAACTATCGCCCTGTAGCACTCACATCTGTAATGAAGTGCTTTGAAAGGCTGGTCATGACAAACATCAACACCTTCATCCTAGACACACTAGACCCACTCCAAGTCGCATACCACCCCAACAGATCCACAGATGACGCAATCTCAATTGCACTTCACACTGCCCTCTCCCACCTGGATAAGAGGGGACATAACTATGTGAGAATGCTGTTCATAACACTATAGTCCCCTCCAAGCTCATCACCAAGCTACGGGCCCTGGGACTGAACCCCTCCAGTTGGTAAGGGTAGGCAACAACACCTCCGGCACACTGACCCTCAACATGCGGGAGGGGGGGGGGGTAAAAACCGACAATGGGTAGTTTATGCGTGCCACAATGTTTGTTTTTTGGCATCAACCAAAGATAAGAAGAGGAGACAAGATGAGTTTGGTCTGTTTGCAGTATGCATGTTGAAGGGGGTGTGCCGTCTACGATCATTCACTTCCCTTCATTCATTTCCGGAAGTTCACTCGAAAGATGAGTGAACCATTCCTTCACCTCATTTTCTTATAACACCTTTGGTCTGACAGACGTTTATGTGACACCCAGAATGTAGTGTATAATGTCAACAAACATGGCATCACACATAGCTGGCAAATAGCTTAGCGTTAGCTTATCATAATCAGTACAACCTTCAAAAAAGTATTTTACACACATAGGTGTCCATTACAATCTATGCAATAATCGGCATGCATGAATTGTCCACAGTACTTGAAAACGTGAATAAAACTGTAAATACATTATGCTCCATACATACATTACCATTCAAAAGTTTGGGGTCACTTAGAAATGTCCTTGTTTTTGAAAGAAAAGCTATTTTTCTGTCCATTAAAATAACATCAAATTGATCAGAAATACAGTGTAGACATTGATAATGTCGTAAATGATTATCTTAGCTGGAAACGGATGATGTTTAATGGAATATCTACATAGGCGTACAGAGGCCCATTATGAGCAACCATCAGTCCTATGTTTCAATGGCACGTTGTGTTAGCTAATCCAAGTTTATCATTTTAAAAGGCTAATTGATCATTAGAAAACCCTTTTGCAATTATGTTAGCACAGCTGAAATTGTTTTGTGGGTTCGTGGGTTCGATTACAGTCTCAAAATGGCCAGAAACGGGAGAGTGAGGGCGCTGTAGAGCGGACCGACTGTAACCTGATCCTTCAGATCTTCACAGGAGATTCATGACAGCACACATGTCCAAAGTTATTATTTTTAAGGAAAACAACAATGAAGGCAATGCTAGTGCCAGCCAGAAAATGTGCCAGGGGGAAAAAGTTGTGTAAGACTGCGCAATGTATTCAGACCCCATTACTTTTCACACATTTTGCTATGTTACAGCCTTATTCTAAAATGGATTAAATGGATTTTTCCCCTCATCAATCTACATACAATACCCCATAATGACAAAGCGAAAACAGGGTTTTAGACATTTTTGCAAATGTATTAAAAATAGAAATACCTTGTTTACGTAAGGATTCAGACCCTTTGCTATGAGATTCGAAATTGAGCTCAGGTGCATCCTGTTTCCATTGAGCATCCTTGAGATGTTTCTACAACTTGATTGGAGTTCCCCTGTGGTAAACAATCTTGATTGGACATGATTTGGAAAGGCACTATATAAGGTCCCACAGTTGACAGTGCATGTTTGAACAAAAACCAAGCCATGAGGTTGAGTGAATTTTCCATAGAGCACAGCGACAGGATTGTGTCCAGGCACAGATCTGGGGAATGGTACCAAAAAATATCTGCATCATTGAAGGTCCCCAAGAACACAGTGGCCTCCATCATTCTTAAATGGAAGAAGTTTGGATCCACCAAGACCTAGAGCTGGCCGCCTGGCCAAACTGAGCAATCGGGGGAGAAGGGCCTTGGTCAGGGACGTGACCAAGAACCGATGGTCACTCTGACAGAGCTCCAGAGTTCCTCTGTGGAGATGGTAGAACATTCCAGAAGGACAACCATCTCTGCAGCACTCCACCAAGCAGGCTCTTATGGTAGAGTGGCCAGATAGAACTACCACTCCTCAGTAAAAAGCACATGCATGGAGTTTGCCAAAAGGCACCTATAGGACTCTCAGACAACAAGAAACAAGATTCTCTGGTCTGATGAAACCAAGATTGAACTCTTTGGCCTGAATACCAAGCATCAAGTCTGGGGGAAACCTGGCACCATCTCAATGGTGAAGCATGGTGGTGGCAGCATCATGCTGTGGGAATGTATTTCAGCAGCAGAGACTGGGAGTCTAGTCAGAGGGAGGGAAAGGAACGGAGCAAAGTACAGAGTGATCCTTGATGAAAACCTGCTCCAGAGTGCTCAAGACCTCAGAATGGGGTGAAGGTTCACCTTCCAACTGGACAATGACCCTAAGCACTCAGCCAAGACAACACAGGAGTGGCTATGGGACAAGTCTCTGAATGTCCTTGAGTGTCCCAACCAGAGCTTGGACTTGAACCCGATCGAACATCTCTGGAGAGACCTGAAAATAACTGTGCAGCGATGCTCCCCTTCCAACCTGACAGATCTTGAGAGGAGCTGCAGAGAAGAATGGGAGAAACTCCCTAAATACAGGTGTGCGAAGCTTGTAGTGTCATACCCAAGAAGACACAAGGCTGTAATCGCTGCCTAAGGTGCTTCAACAAAGTACTGAGTAAAGGGTCTGAATACTTATGTTAATGTCCTATTTCAGTTTCTGCTTTGTAATTATGAGGTATTGTGTATAGGTTGATGAGGAAAAAACGATTTAATCTATTTTAGAATAAGACTGTAATGCAACAACATGTTGAAAAAGTCAAGAGGTCGGAATACTTTCCGAATGCACTGTATAAGCCTGGGATATCAACCAGTCAAAGTTGGCATTAGTGGGTGTGACCATATTATTCTATGGGTGTGACCTTACTAGGTAAAGTATTTGTCATCAGGCTAGTAAAAACATTCCCCCCGGTCGTCACTAATTAACACAGCCACAAAGTCATAATTATGGCTAAACCCCGCCCATTTACAAAACGTATCTTCTTAAAATGTTATTTTAAACCTAACCTTAACCTTAATCCTAACCTTAAAAACAGTGATAACCTTATGCCTAACCTTAAATTAAGACCAAAAAGCTAATTTTTGTTTTCATAAATCTTTACGATATTAGCGAATTTTGACTTTGTGGCTGTGCTATCTAGTGGAAGCCATTCCCCCTGGCCTCAAGGGATAAAAAAAAAACAGGTCCGGGTCCTACCTTCCAGCTATCTTATTAGCAAAGGACATAGCTAGCTAGCTAGTGGCTCCACCGAGAAGAAGAAAGATTACACCCTTAAAATCTGTGCTCGATGTGTGTCACGCTTGTGGGGAAAACCATCCCAATAAGAGTTACAAACACAATCTCTTTGTTGACAAGATGTCGCACCGATATGATGCACAAGACACATGGGGGAAGGTGTTGTGGGAGATGATTGGTTGGTAGATTAAGCCAACGAGTAATGCGCCGGGAGATTCTACCGGCACTGTATTGGTTAACAAAGGCCAAGTTTGATGTGTTGGTCCAGCAGAGAAACAATGTGATTGTTTCTCTGCCATTCGGGGATCCTTGGGAGGTCCCTACCCCATTGAAGTTGAAATTTAAAATGGTTAAGGTTTGGATTAGGTTAAGGTAATGGTTAAGATTAGGGTAGGGGTTAGGGTTTAGGGGAGGGACGTCCCAAGGATCTCGGATAGCACTAACCGAACGAGATTAGGTGTAATGTGACTAACATAACTTCACTTTAGAGTATATGCTGTCCTTCAACTCAACATGTCACCCTTCATAAAGTACATGTTTATATCATATTCGACATAGTTGGTGTGTTAAGATGGCGCCTAAGAGCATGGCTGACGTTTTACTTGCTCCTAACCAACTGTGCTATTTCGTTCGTTTTTTTGCATTGTTTGTAACTTATTTTTTTTATATAATGTTGCTGCTACCAACTCTTATGACTGAAAACAACTTCTGGACATCAGAACAGTGACTACTCACCTCGACTGGAAGAAGCTTTTTCCTTTAACGAGTCCGATGAGAAGGATATACTGCTTTCCCGGGAACAGGCCCAAATCCCCTTCATTTGTGTGAAGAAAAGACGGATCCCAGACACTTCTGCCCCACTTCTGCAGGTCGGGATGCCTTCTGAGAATACGTAGGCGAGCGAGTAAACTCCCCCTGCCATCCGTTCTACTGGCTAAAGTGCAATCATTGGAAAATAAAATTGATGACCTACGATTACGATTACGATTATCCTACCAACTGGACATTAAAAACTGTAATATCTATTGTTTCACCTAGTCATGGCTGAACAACGACACGGATGACATAGAGCTGGCGGGATTTTCAATGCACCGGTAGAACAGATAAGAAGCTACGTCTGATAAGACGAGGGGTGGGGGTGTGTGTCTATTTGTCAATAATAGCTGGTGCGGGATGTCTAATATTAAAGAAGTCTCAAGGTATTGCTCGCCTGAGGTAGAGTACCTTATGATAAGCTGTAGACAACACTATCTAACAAAAAAGTTCTCATCTATATTATTCGTAGCCATCTATTTACCACCACAGACCGATGCTGGCACTAAGATCGCACTCAACCAACTCTATAAGGCCATAAGCAAACAAGAAAATGCTCATCCAGAAGCGACACTCCTAGTGGCCGGGGACTTTAATGCAGGCAAACTTAAATCAGTTTTACCACACAAAACATGTGCAACCAGAGGAAAAAAAACTCAAGACCACCTTTACTCCACACACAGAAATGCGTACAAAGCTCCCGCCAACCTACCATTTGTCAAATTTGACCATAATTCTATCCTCCTGATTCCTGCTTACAAGCAAGCATTAAAGCAGGAAGCACCAGTGACTCGCTCAATAAGGAAGTGGTCAGATGGGTAGGGGTTAGGGTATAGGGGAGGGACTGGACTGCTACAGGACTGTTTTGCTAGCACAGACTGGAATATGTTCTGGGATTCATCCAATAGCATTGAGGAGTATACCACCCGTCACCGGATTCATCAATAAGTGCATCGACGACGTCGTCCCCACAGTGACCGTACATACATATCCCAACCAGAAGCCATGGATTACAGGCAACATCCGCATCGAGCTAAAGGCTAGAGCTGCCGCATTCAAGGAGCGGACGCTTATAAGAAATCCCGCTATGCCCTCAGACGAACCATCAAACAAGCAAAGCGTCAATCGAGGATTAAGATTGAATCCTACTACACCGGCTCTGACCCTCGTCGGATGTGGCAGGGCTTGAAAACTATTACGGACTACAAAGGGAAACCCAGACGCGAGCTGCCCAGTGGCGCGAGCCAACCAGATGAGCTACACCCACTCCAATTCACATACCACCCCAACATATCCACAGATGACGCAATCTTAATCGCACTTCACACTGCCCTTTCCCACCTGGACAAAAGGAACACCTATGTGAGAATGCTGTTCATTGACTACAGCTCAGCGTTCAACACCATAGTGCCCACGAAGCTCATCACTAAGCTAAGGACCCGGGGACTATACATCTCCCTCTGCAACTGGATTCTGGACTTCCTGACAGGCCTCCCCCAGGTATAAGGTTAGGCAACAACACGTCTGCCACGCTGATCCTCAACACTGGGGCCCCACAGGGGTGTGTACTTAGTCCCTCCTGTATTCCCTGATCACCCACGACTGCGTGGCCAAACACGACTCTAACACCATCATTAAGTTTGCTGACAACACAACAGTGGTAGGCCTGATCACCGACAACGATGAGACAGCCTATATGGAGGAGGTCAGAGAACTGGCAGTGTGGTGCCAGGACAACAACCTCTCCCTCAATGTGAGCAAGACAAAGGAGCTGATCGTGGACTACAGGAAAAGGCGGGCTGAACATCGATGGGGGGATAGTGGAGTGGGTCGAGAGTTTCAAGTTCCTTAGTGTACACATCACCAATGAACTATCATGATCCAAGCACACCAAGACAGTCGTGAAGAGGGCACGACAAAACCTTTCCCCCCTCAGGAGACTGAAAAGATTTGACGTGGGTCCCCAGATCCACAAAAGTTCTACAGCTGCACCATCGAGAGCATCCTGGCCGGTTGCATCACCGCCTGGTATGACAACTCCTTGGCATCTGACCGTAAGGCGCTGCAGAGGATAGTGCGTACCGCCCAGTACATCACTGGAGCCAAGCTTCCTGCCATCCAGGACCTATACAATAGGCAGAGTCAGAGGAAAGCCTATAAAATGGTCATAGACTCCAGTCACCCAAGTCATAGACTGTTTTCTCTGCTACCGCACGGCAAGCGGTTCCGGAGTGCCAAGCCTAGGACCAAAAGCTCCTTAACAGCTTCTACCCCCAAGCCATTAGACTGCTGAACAAATAAATACAAATTCAAATGGCCACCGGACTATTTAAATTGACCCCCCCCCATTTGTTTTGTATACTGCTGCTACTCAATGTTTATTATCTATGCATAGTCACTTCACCCTTACCTACATGTACAAATGACCTCAACTAAAATGTACGCCCGCACACGGACTCTGTACCGGTACCCCCTGTATATAGCCTCGTTATTTGATTGTGTTACTTTTGATAATATTTTACTTTAGTTTATTTGGTAAATATTTTCTTAACTCTTCTTGAACTGTGCTGTTGGTTAAGGGCTTGTAAGTAAGCATTTCACGGTAAGGTCTATACTTGTTGTATTCGGCGCATGTGACAAAAAGTTTGATTTAATGTTACAGTTGACATTGTTGATTATGTGACACAGTTATGCCACATTTATGAGCCCTTTATAAAGCATGGCATACAGTTATATATGCTTTGTAACACTTATGTAGTGTTTATGAAGGCATTATGAAGGCTTTATGAGCTGAAAGTCATTTAAAGCGGAACGTTATGGTCCTGGCACCACTCCGCCAGGGCCCTCACCTCCTCTCTGTAGGCTGTCTCATTGTTGTTGGTAATCGGGCCAACCACTGTTGTGTTGTCAGCAAACTTGATGATTGAGTTGTGGACGTTCGTGGCCACACAGTCATGGGTGAACAGGGAGTATAGGAGGGGGATGACCACGCACCCCTGTGGGGCCCCTGTGTTGAGGATCAGCGTGGTGGAGGTTGTTGCCTACCTTCATCATTTGGGTTGGCCTATCAGTAAGTCCAGGACCCAGTTGCACAGGGGGGTTCAGACCCAGTGCGGCGTGTGTGTGTGCCTGTGCGTGCGTGCGTATTTATGAATGCCAGCTTCACTCTTTTCCACAAGGTCGCCTGCCCCTCCAGTAACACCATCGTCACCCTTCACCCTTGACCTCTAAGTTTCCCTGAGGACAAGCAAGCAGCAACCTCCACTTCCCTGTGCAAGAAAAAAACAAGCTCTCTCCCTACTGACTTCGAAATATCCTCTAGTGTTGGGGGACTGTTGGATGGCCCACTTTGGCACTGACCTACTTGTGTCAGAGTGTGGATGATGCCGCTGGCTATCGCATAGTGTCTGTCTGAGGGAAGCTCTCTGTGGGTGTGGTGGAAGATGCTTGGTGTTTTGACAGCTAGATGTATGCTCCAGTATGGGCTTTGGAGTGAGCTGACAGGGTTCGGAGAGTAGTGTCTGTGTGTGAAAGAATGTGGCTCCTTTTGGTGAGCTCTGGGGCGTATGTCTCGGGGTCAGGAGCTCTCTGGGCACAGAGAGAATGAGATATAGACATTACTAGAACATACAGTATAACAGAGACAGGCTCAGTGTCTACTGACCTCTGTGGCCCGGTCATCCAAGCACCCCTACTGCTCCAGCAGCCTGGGAATACAGTATGTTTTCCAACCCTTGATGTAGTGTGTGTGTGTGTGTGTGTGTGTCTCTGTGTGTGTGTATGTGTCCGCGCGCACTGAAGAGAGCTAAATCAACAAATATGGCAGAGCATATTAAGGCCCACTTGTGTTTTTTTTAAAGAATTGACTTTGTTTCGATAATATAACTCCCTTCCTTGATCTATGGCCTCATCTCATTCTCAACCCACAGTTCATTACAGTACACCAGCAAGGAGACATTTACACACACATTTAAAGATAATGTTATGCAGGCCTGCAATTTTAATAACATAGTCATAAAACACTGATACAAGTCTAGTGCTTCTTGCAACTGAAATAGGGCAGCCACAAACACAGCATGCATTTGAAAGTTCGCTCGCAAGGTCTCTCCTTAACAAGCGCTGCCTTTCCAAATTCTATTGCAAAACCAAGACCCCCCGTTTTATGCAACATTCCAACCCCATCATTCATGGCGTTCCATTTGAGCCATGCCAGAGGGGCCAGGGGGCATCACTTTCTCAGGACTGGCTGCTGTGGGCACTGCTATAGGCACTCCCAGTCAGTGGCATGTATTCATGGATGCCAAGGGAAGCCAGGCTTCTCCAAATATTTGACCAATAAAAAATATAAAAAATGTATCACTATGTTTTCATGATTTTCAGTCAATTAGCAAGTGGCTGAATCTCACCGGAGAAATCATCCGAGCGAGGGAAACAGCGCACCTCTGTCTCTTCCGATTCAGATCATTTAGTATGTTAGGCCGCTGGCCTGAGACGATTAAAGTTCAATATGTAGCCTAGTAGGCACAAGTTAACTAGTTAGCTAACTTAGCTGCTTCATTGATGCCCATGTGAGGAAGTTAGGCTGGCAAGCATTTTAGCTCGGTAGACCATGACAATTATAACTGAAAGCGTATTGTATGACAGAGCCATAGACCGTTTTGCTAGACAGTGCTCCATTTGTCTTTGTGCTGAGTTGGGGGTTCTAAATCAGTAGTTGTTTAGTAAAACTGTCGAAAACATTAACTTGCTTGACCATGCTGCAGGTCATATACCCGTTTATTTTTTATTATTATTTATTTATTCATTTTAAATATTTTACACCTTTTTCTCCCCAATTTTGTGGTATCCAATTGGTAGTAGTTACTGTCTTGTCTCATCGCTGCAACTCCCGTACGGACTCGGGAGAGGCGAAGGTCGAGAGCCATGCGTCCTCCGAAACACAACCCAACCAACCAGCACTGCTTCTTGACACAACGCACATCCATCCCGGAAGCCAGCCACACCAATGTGTCGGAGGAAACACCGTACACCTAGCGACCTGGTCAGCGTGCACTGCGCCCGGCCCGCCACAGGAGTCGCTAGTGCGCGATGAGACAAGGATATCCCTGCCGGTCAAACCCTCCCTAACCTGGACGACGCTGGGCCAATTGTGCGTCGCCCCATGAGCCTCCCGGTCGCGGCCGGCTGCGGCAGAGCCTGGGCACGAACCCAGAATCTCTGGGTTAGACCACTGCGCCACCCGGGAGGCCCCATATACCCATTTGTTACATGCAATATTTGCTTTGTGGACTTCACCGAACAGATGTTGCTCTCCGTTTTTGTGACATATGTGTAGTTTCATTTATTCTGCCACTGTGTGACTGTTGTCTTTCTGTTGTCACAGCCTTATTGTATATCACGGTGGCGTATGAACGAATGGGTTATAGAGCAAACAACGCAATTATCACAACATAGGTTGTAATATGGCTTTTCTTTTTACTGGCTTGGCATGGCTTCCTCTGTGATTTTACCCCTGCACCTCTACTGCTCCCACTCCTGTATGGTGAGGGCTTTGTGTGTGTGTGTGTGTGTGTGTGTGTGTGTGTGTGTGTGTGTGTGTGTGTGTGTGTGTGTGTGTGTGTGTGTGTGTGTGTGTGTGTGTGTGTGTGTGTGTGTGTGTGTGTGTGTGTGTGTGTGTGTGTGTGTGTGTGTGTCGGCTGACGGAGAGGGCTGAGTGAATGCATTGACAAGACTGTGGGAACAGGGGGCGTAAACTAAGCTGTTCCCTAGCAATAACAGGCTACACTCCTCAAGCCTTTCTTTTGGAACAAGCAGTAGCTAGATCCACCAGGAGATGTCAGCCTTTTCCTTATACATAGTAGAGCAGTGTCTCCCAACCCTGGTCCTCGAGTACCCCCAACAGTACACATTTTTATTGTAACCCTGGACAAGCACACCTGATTCAACTTGTCAACTAATCATCAAGCCCTCAATGAGTTGAATGAGGTGTGTTTGTCAAGGGGGGGGGGGTACTTGAGGACCAGGGTTGGGAAACACTGCAGTAGAGAAGGCTTTTTGGGTAGCTCATTTAAATGTTGGTCCTAATTCCCACCTTTAATGACAACATTTTCATCAAGAGGTCATCTTCCTCAGGTCCTGTTTGATTTCATTAAAGAAGGTAATTAGTAGCATACAGTGTGAGAGCCTTTCTGTTCTTGTATGTATCATTAGTCAAGCACCTACATTTTGGACTATGCATACATAAGTGTGTATGACCACAGGCGTTTTACTTTGAATATTGGACAAGGTTATAGTGTTTGATCAAACATTGGACACGCAGGTTTCGGATGAGCACATTGTCAATATTAGGTCAACTTCAGCACTGTCATGAATAGGCCATAGTAATGACCTTATGACCTGCGATGCCAAAATGAACATCCTACAGGACACATTGTCTGGTCACAGTGCATGGGTAGTTAAGTGTTAAATCTATGCCCTAATAATGAAAATACAAAGTAATGCATTCCGTTAGATTCTTTTTTATTTTGGGCATTTATTCCCCTGTGGCAAAGCTTAACATTCCAGGCATTGAATTCCCAGACGTTCCGTCCATGGCAAAAGAATGGCTAATTCATTATACAGGTGGGGAGGCTTACCTTTCTCATCTACAGTGCCATCTACAATATGCGCTGCTATATTTTACAGCGGTGGCTGAGCACATGACTGTTGGTGTCACTGTGTGTGGTATGTAGTTGCCATACCATTGAACGTACATAACTAGCCAGAGAGCCTCACAGTGATGTTTGGCAAACATTTAGCTGAATTTTAAATGTTTTTGTGTTGTTTTTGGCGAGTGAAGTACCCGATAGTCATTTGGTTAGCTTGCAATATTAGATCAAGTAATGTGACATCAAGAACTGTGTAATAGACTGTGTCAAGTATTTCGAAATGATAGATGTTCAACCTGACTGTTTACATCTACAGTGTGCGTCAAAAGACACAGGTTGAATTTGTGGCATTGCTGTTAATGAAGCAGAAAGACCGAAGACAGAAGTGGCGTGTTTCGAGTTAACGGGGCGGGGAAACTGCTTCGGGGCGGTAACAGGAAGAGCACAGCTCCTTACCATTGGCTCCCATCCATCCCGATATCATGACGCAGACCCATGGGGGTGTGCTTTAGAAGAAATCAGCTGGAGAAACAAAAACACAGACGGGTGCCTCATAGGTGACATAGTTAGAACTAGCAATGGTTAATATTTCACCAAATAACAGCAGTTTTAGGTAAAAGTTCAGAGTTAGTGCTTTAGCTAGATGCAAATGAGTTAGTGAGCAGCCTGGAATCATTTTAAGAGAACAGCGAGAAGAAGGAAGATGCTATCTTTGTGACAGCGCTGAGTTTTTGTGCAACATTCACACTAACGTTAGTTCTCTCAAGGCCCTTGAGTTAGTTGCCAACTCTTCTTGTCTCCACTCGTCTCCCGTGCTCGGTCGAACTACGCGCGGAGTGGCATGTGGGTCAATACCGGAACAGTCGGAAGGTAGGGGGGAAACGTCAGTACAACAGTTTTGCATGCATATGGTCACGTGTTCACTTTGTGTTTCGGTTTGCTTTAGGAGATTATGAAATAATCTCACTGGTTCCGAAAAATTGGAACCGTCAACAATAGGCTAAAATTAGCCTCTTAGCTCCGGGAGACTTGTAGGCTTCAATGTAACAGGAATAATGACGGTAGTGTTTTTTTGTGCACAGGTGTCCTGCTGCTTGCATTTCGTTGTGGTGCAGCAATAGGCTGGGTCCGTTACGCAAGAGTATCAATGCATCTATTTTGGGTTGTAGCCCACTTACCCTCTACGTTAACATGCTTTGGTCTATCAATTCTAACTCGATGGACGTTGGATTTCGTGTAGTTTCCTGTATATTTTGGGGATAATTCTTGTCAGCACTGGAAACGCAATGAAGTAGTCTATCAGTTTCCTACAAGACTGGGTCTCATACAGTAGAAAAATACAAATGAGCCAGATGCTTGGTTATGAATGGCTGCACAGACGATCAGTCAAAACACCCTCCATTGATGTAATGGTCCGCAGCAGTTTCTTGTTTCCCCTCAATGTTTTAACATGCACTAAATCATAGAACATCTAAGTAGCAGTTCAAATGTATTGTTGATTTATGATCAACATGACACACAATCTGCCCGTAATAGTGATCCAGGTCATTAAGAGGGTTAGATGACACTATGTGGCTGTACCAGTGTCACAGCTAAGGAGACTCTACTCCAAATCCCATGTTAGAAACGTGCTTTGGTTATATGTTGGCCAAACCCAATGTGATGTGCGGAAAGGTGACATTTGCTCAGGGAGGACATGAGAGGTAGTGTACTCCCCAAATATGTTGTTATAAACACATAGGATTCCATCCGCTTAGGCCCTGTGCTCAGGAAGTAGCATTTAACATTGTGCTAAAAAATAAAATGGTCTGCTATTGCTGTCATTGAATGCCTGCCTTTTAGTTTATATTCTATACCTTATCATATGTATTACTTCTAGAGGATACAGGACAAAGCAAGCCACTATAGTGACCAGGGCCTGTTCTGTCTGTGTCAACAGTTAGGAGATAACATGCTGCATTGACCCACATGGAAGAGGCAGCCAGCAGTGTGTGGCTTGACTGGCTACCGCAGTGACAGAGAGCGAGGGGAAAGAGAGGCTAGTGAGGGTGACTGTGGCAGACAGGCAGAGTCATGCCCAATGCCAGAGGCTGAGACTGCCAACCCTGACAGAGCAGAGGCACCCAAGCTGAAGGCCTGAGCTGAGTGGAGTGACACAAGAGTGACACATATCCTGCAGTCGAAGGTAACACTTGTGTTCATGTGGGCAGTTGGTTTCCTGGTACATTTGTGAGTGCAATGCGTTCACCTTAAAAGCGGACAGAAGTGTGAGTGTTGCGAGGGAGGTTCTTCTAATGATAAGTCGCCTCTTTTGAGATGACAATGACAGTTGCACTTAAAAACACACAAACTGTATTTGGTGTTTACATATGCCTAAGCAGTTAGTGGTAGTCCCAGGTGATGTTTTGGTCACGTGACGTGTACCTGGCGCTTATGAAGCACTGCATGCATATTGAAGTGTGAATGTGTGTATTGTGTACATGCATTTGTGTGTGTGTACCCCAGGGCAGTTTAATAGTACAGGATGATGTAGCTGGGTGCCCCTGCCTCTCCCCTGGACCTGTATACAGCCAGGCAAAGGCAGCAGACTAGACCAGACTACCGCCTTATATAACCAGTCTGTGCCCCCCTCGCCTGTGGCAGCCGCTGTCTCCACAGATCCCTCTGTCTGTATTCTCTCAGACACACACACACACACACACACAGAGATGCACAGATCCACAGACACGGCACACACACATACCTGCTTTTCTGTATGCAGAACTGCATCAATGCATTGCCTATGGTTCACATTTTGCGAAAGTGTGAGCGTCCTACCTATCAGCGATTGGTAATTTTCCATGAAGGGAGGAGACTTAACAGTCAGTTTAAAATGTCCCAAGTTTCTGCAAATGTCATACATTTAAAATAACACATCTGTCTTTCCATACTTGGGATTGTTGTGTGTGTGTGTGTGTGTGTGTGTGTGTGAGAGAGGTGGGAGGTCATCCTCAGAGAGGTGTTACAGGCAGCCGGCTGTGTCATGGTGTTAGGGTGAACTCTAGCCCTGAGGAAGAGGAGGAGGTGGGGGAGGAAGAGCAGGATGAGAGATCGGGTTTATGGAGCGCTGGGGTCGAACGGCTGCTTCCACTGGAACGGTTACATAACTCAAAGGGAGAGAGATGAGGGAGTGGAGAGAGACGCGTCTGCCTGCTGCTCATCGCATGGCCCTAACAGAGAGAGAGACACACAGAGAGAGAGAAACAGAGGGGAGTATGGTGGAAAGAGAAATGGGTCATTCCATGTAATTTTAGCAAGCCATGTCACCCACCATCGCAGATTGCTCTGAAATTGTTTCTGTAGCTAGAAAAAGATCAGATTAGCATTCCTGTGACATTATTTAATATATAATTTGATCTCTGAGAAATTTAAGCTAATTGTTTGCACCCAAATTGGCCACTTTTAATGTACAGTATTCATATAATATAAAATAAATATTGTACCTAACATCCGATTAGGACCATAATTCTTCTTGACAATTAGTAATACCCGAGGAATCCAATAAAATGATCAATAGCCACCCACAGACCCCCGAAGCCAATCCCACCCCAACAACCAGTATACAGTATCAGTTCTCTATGTCTGACAATATGGAGCTGCTGCTTGGAGTATTGCTTCTTCAACCTTTGTAATGTATTCCCTGTGTATTTGGTGATGGTATCAACTCCTAAATATGTGGGAACTGCACTATTTTTTTAGCAGCATCATGGTGAAGCACTTTACAATTGTGACTCGCCACCTGGATTTGGTCTTATGTAGTAAAATGTGAAATTGTGTTTTTTACTTTGGATAAAAGGAGAGACTCAGAGCTACAAAATGGCATATCATACACTGCATTTGAGGAACAATGGGTAAGCAATTCTGCTTTAAAAGTTGATCAACTTGAAAATCTCACTTTTGAGAAAATCGCCTTTGAATGTTTTGGTATCTAGTGAAGAGCTCTTCTTTGTCTACACGCATTCAGCATCGTTCACACCCTCTTAAGCTTTAGCCCCACCCATCTCATTTCACTCTCGGAGCGCACACTTGACGCTCTGGCCAATGATTTGTTTACCTCTAAATAACATGAAAACAGCCTAACCAGCTCTGCTGGCAACAATTTCCTTATGCTTTTTTGCAGACATTTACTGACACCGGCCATATTCAAAAGGTGTTGTACACACGTCACGTAACATTAGCCAACGAACCAGCCAGCTAACGTTAGCTAGTTAAACAACAATGAACAAAGTGCCAACACTGCCTAACATTAGGCTCTAACTAGAAAAGCAAACAGGTCTGGGAAACTAATAATAACCTCTGCTAGGGAGCCAGCCAGCTAAAGTTAGCTAGCTAGCCAACAGTACACTTCAGCTTAAGACATATAGCTAGCTAGCTACAGTTGAAGTCAGAGGTTTACATACACCTTAGCCAAATACATTGAACTCAGTTTTTCACAATTCCTGACATTTAATCCTAGTAAAAATTCCCTGTTTTAGGTCAGTTAGGATCACCACTTTATTTTGTGAAATATCAGAATAATAGTAGAGAGAATTATTTATTTCAGCTTTTATTTCTTTCATCACATTCCCAGTGGGTCAGAAGTTTACATACACTCAATTAGTATTTGGTAGCATTGCCTTTAAATTGTTTAACTTGGGTCAAATATTTCGGGGGGCCTTCCACAAGCTTCTCACAAGCTTCTCACAATAATTTGAATTTTGGTGAATTTTTGGTGAATTTTGGCCCATTCTCCCTGACAGAGCTGGTGTACCTGAGTCAGGTATCAAATCAAATTTTATTTGTCACATACACATGGTTAGCAGATGTTAATGCGAGTGTAGCGAAATGCTTGTGCTTCTAGTTCCGACAATGCAGTAATAACCAACAAGTAATCTAACCTAACAATTCCACAACTACTACCTTATACACACAAGTGTAAAGGGATAAAGAATATGTACATAAAGATATATGAATGAGTGATGGTACAGAACGGCATAGGCAAGATGCAGTAGATGGTATAGAGTACAGTATATACATATGAGATGAGTAATGTAGGGTATGTAAACATAAAACATATAGTTTAAAGTGGCTAGTGATATATGTATTACATAAAGATGGCAAGATGCAGTAGATGATATAGAGTACAGTATATACATATACATATGAGATGAGTAATGTAGGGTATGTAAACATTATATTAAGTGGCATTGTTTAAAGTGGCTAGTTGGTGTAACTGAGTCAGGTTTGTAGGCCTCCTTGCTTGCACACGCCTTTTCAGTTCTGCCCACAAATGTTCTATGGAATTGAGGTCAGGGCTTTGTGATGGCCACTCCAATACCTTGACTTTGTTGTCCTTAAGCCATTTTGCAACAACTTTGGAAGTATGCTTGGAGTCATTGTCCATTTGGGAGACCCATTTGCGACCAAGCTTTAACTTCCTGACTGATGTCTTGAGATGTTGCTTCGATATATCCACATCATTTCTCTTCCTCATGATGCCGTCTATTTTGTGAAGTGCACCAGTCCCTCCTGCAGCAAAGCACCCCCACAACATGATGCTGCCACCCCCCGTGATTTACTGTTGGGATGGTGTTCTTTGGCTTGCAAGCATCCCCCTTTTCCCTCCAAACATAACGATGGTCCTTATGGAGAAACAGTTCTATTTTTGTTTCATCAGACCAGAGGACGTTTCTCCAAAAAGTACTCTCTTTGTCCCCATGTGCAGTTGCAAACCGCAGTCTGGCTTTTTTATGGGGTTTTTGGAGCAGTGGCTTCTTTCTTGATGAGTGGCCTTCCAGGTTATATCAATATAGGACTCGTTTTACTGTGGATATAGATACTTTTGTACCTGTTTCCTCCAGCATCTTCACACGGTCCTTTGCTGTTGTTCTGGGATTGATTTGCACTTTTCACACGAAAGTACGTTCATCTCTAGGAGACAGAACACGTCTCTTGTTGTAGGGTAACTTGGGGTAAAATGCCACCCTACCTCAATCTTTTTTGGGGGGAGTGACATAATTTTTGTTGTTGTTGATGAGACAGATTAGATTTTTTGTTGTTCAAGAGTAGTGGCAACCAGGGAAAGTGTTTGGGGGGGGGGAATTGTGACATGAAGTGGTTTCTGTGAGAAGTACAGGCAGGGGGTATTACCCCGGGTGGCGGTTTACCTCAAGTTACCATAACAGGTATGCCTAAATTATGTTCACTGTGTTTCAGGAATGCTAATCTTATCTGTTTCTAACTACAGAACAGTTTCAGAACAATCTGAGATGGTGGGTGTCGAAAGGACAGAGAGTAAAATTAGAGCCTAGTGAGAGAAAAGGGCAATAAGGATGGTGAGCAATGGAAACAGTGAAAGAGAAAAGAGTAGTGGATGGAGAAAGGGAGTGAGCATTGGGAGAGTTGAGGAGGTGGGGAGCTGAGTTGTTCAGTCTTTCTCTATGAAAGCCCCCACTGCACTGACCCAAACCTGTACTGAGACACTCCTCTCAAATATGCATGAGGCTGTCTTTGTCTGTTCTTTATCTGCACAGACCACCTGCACAGTGACAGTAGTACTACGGACCAGTGGTTAGGGGATGGGGGCGTTGCATTGAAGGGGAGTTCCCCCCCCCCTTTGTTTTGGGGGTCCCCTCAGATATTTTAATTAGTTAGTATCTCCCAAAAAACATGCATAAACGCAATGTATGTAATTTAAGCCTACATGTTAGGGTAACTTGGGGTGTGGCACCTCTGCCTGTACTTCTCACGGAAACCACATCATGTCACAATTTTTCCTTAAACACCTTCCCTGGTTGCCACTACTCTTGCTCAACTATAAATCAAATCTTTTTCATCACATTTTAAGTCACCCCCCCCTCAAAAAAGATTTTGAGGTAGGGTGGCATTTTACCCCAAGTGACCCTACAATTGGCACTACTTCCGGCGCCGACCAAGATGGCCGCCTCGCTTCGCGTTCCTTGGAAAATATGCAGTATTTTGTTTTTTTATGTGTTATTCCTTACATTGGTACCCCAGGTAATCTTAGGTTTCATTACATACAGTCGGGAGGAACTACTGAATATAAGAGCAACGTCAACTCACCATCGTTCCAACCAGGAATATGACTTTCCCGAAACGGATTCAGTGTTTTGCCTTCCACCCAATACAACGGATCTGATCCCAGCCGGCGACCCTATGCGACGCCGTAAAAGGGGCAAACGTAGCGGTCTCCTGGTCAGGCTTCGGAGACGGGCACATCGCGCTCCACTCCCTAGCATACTACTCGCCAATGTCCAGTCTCTTGACAATAAGGTTGATGAAATCCAGGCACGGGTAACATTCCAGAGGGACATCAGAGATTGTAACGTTCTCTGCTTCACAGAAACATGGCTAACTCAAGAGACGCTAACGGAGTCGGTGCAGCCAGCTGGTTTCTTCACGCATCGCGCCGACAGAAACATACATCTTTCTGGTAAGAAGAGGGGCGGGGGGGTATGCCTTATGATTAACGAGACGTGGTGTGATCATAACAACATACAGGAACTCAAGTCATTCTGTTCACCTGATCTAGAACTCCTCACAATCAAATGTCGACCGCATTATCTACCAAGGGAATTCTCTTCGATTATAATCACAGCCGTATATATCCCCCCCCAAGCAGACACAACGATGGCCCTGAACGAACTTTATCTGACTCTTTGTAAACTGGAAACCACACACCCTGAGGCTGCATTCATCGTAGCTGGGGATTTTAACAAGGCCAATCTGAAAACAAAACTCCCTAAATTCTATCAGCATATCGATTGTGCTACCAGGGCTGGTAAAACCTTGGATCATTGTTACACTAATTTCCACGACGCATATAAGGCCCTCCCCCGCCCTTTTTTCGGAAAAGCTGACCACAACTCCATTTTGTTGCTTCCAGCCTACAAACAGAAACTAAAACAACAAGCTCCCTCGCTCAGGTCTGTTCAACGCTGGTCCGACCAATCTGATTCCACGCTTCAAGACTGCTTCGATCACGCGGATTGGAATATATTCCGCATTGCGTCCAACAACAACATTGACGAATATGCTGATTCGGTGAGCGAGTTCATTAGAAAGTGCATTGACGATGTCGTACCCACAGCAACGATTAAAACATTCCCAAACCAGAAACCGTGGATTGACGGCAGCATTCGCGTGAAACTGAAAGCGCGAACCACTGCTTTTAACCAGAGCAAGGTGACCGGAAACATGACCGAATACAAACAGTGTAGCTATTCTCTCCGCAAGGCAATCAAACTAGCTAAGTCCCAGTACAGAGACAAAATTGAGTCGCAATTCAACAGCTCAGACACAAGAGGTATGTGGCAGGGTCTACAGTCAATCACGGATTACAAAAAGAAAACCAGCCCCGTCGCGGACCAGGATGTCTTGCTCCCAGACAGGCTTAATAACTTTTTTGCTCGCTTTGAGGACAATACAGTGCAACTGACACGGCCCGCTACCAAAACCTGCGGGCTCTCCTTCACTGCAGCCGAGGTGAGTAAAACATTTAAACGTGTTAACCCTCGCAAGGCTGCAGGCCCAGACGGCATTCCCAGCCGCGTCCTCAGAGCATGCGCAGACCAGCTGGCTGGTGTGTTTACGGACATATTCAATCAATCCTTATCCCAGTCTGCTGTTCCCACATGCTTCAAGAGGGCAACCATTGTTCCTGTTCCCAAGAAAGCTAAGGTAACTGAGCTAAACGACTACCGCCCCGTAGCACTCACTTCCGTCATCATGAAGTGCTTTGAGAGACTAGTCAAGGACCATATCACCTCCACCCTACCGGACACCCTAGACCCACTCCAATTTGCTTACCGACCCAATAGGTCCACAGACGACGCAATCGCAACCACACTGCACACTGCCCTAACCCATCTGGACAAGAGGAATACCTATGTGAGAATGCTGTTCATCGACTACAGCTCAGCATTTAACACCATAGTACCCTCCAAACTCGTCATCAAGCTCAAGACCCTGGGTCTCGACCCCACCCTGTGCAACTGGGTCCTGGACTTCCTGACGGGCCGCCCCCAGGTGGTGAGGGTAGGTAACAACATCTCCACCCCGCTGATCCTCAACACTGGGGCCCCACAAGGGTGCGTTCTGAGCCCTCTCCTGTACTCCCTGTTCACCCACGACTGCGTGGCCATGCACGCCTCCAACTCAATCATCAAGTTTGCGGATGACACTACAGTGGTAGGCTTGATTACCAACAACGACGAGACGGCCTACAGGGAGGAGGTGAGGGCCCTCGGAGTGTGGTGTCAGGAAAATAACCTCACACTCAACGTCAACAAAACAAAGGAGATGATTGTGGACTTCAGGAAACAGCAGAGGGAGCACCCCCCTATCCACATCGACGGGTCAGTAGTGGAGAAGGTGGAAAGTTTTAAGTTCCTCGGTGTACACATCACGGACAAACTGAATTGGTCCACCCACACAGACAGCGTTGTGAAGAAGGCGCAGCAGCGCCTCTTCAACCTCAGGAGGCTGAAGAAATTCGGCTTGTCACCAAAAGCACTCACAAACTTCTACAGATGCACAATCGAGAGCATCCTGTCGGGCTGTATCACCGCCTGGTACGGCAACTGCTCCGCCCACAACCGTAAGGCTCTCCAGAGGGTAGTGAGGTCAAACAAGGAAATGGTTCCAATCGTTTTTCCAATAGGGATTTTAGAAACATTCAAAGTAAGGGCTGTGTTTCATGTAGGCTTACTTTGTATCACCGGGGGCAAACTACCTGCCCTCCAGGACACCTACACCACCCGATGTCACAGGAAGGCCATAAAGATCATCAAGGACAACAACCACCCAAGCCACTGCCTGTTCACCCAGCTATCATCCAGAAGGCGAGGTCAGTACAGGTACATCAAAGCAGGGACCGAGAGACTGAAAAACAGCTTCTATCTCAAGGCCATCAGACTGTTAAACAGCCACCACTAACATTTAGCGGCCGCTGCCAACATACTGACTCAACTCCAGCCACTTTAATAATGGGAATTGATGGAAATTATGTAAAAATGTACCACTAGCCACTTTAAACAATGCCACTTAATATAATGTTTACATACCCTACATTACTCATCTCATATGTATATGTATATACTGTACTCTATATCATCTACTGCATCTTGCCATCTTTATGTAATACATGTATCACTAGCCACTTTAAACTATGCCACTTTATGTTTACATACCCTACATTACTCATCTCATATGTATATACAGTACTCTATACCATCTACTGCATCTTGCCTATGCCGTTCTGTACCATCACTCATTCATATATCTTTATGTACATATTCTTTATCCCTTTACACTTGTGTGTATAAGGTAGTAGTTGTGGAATTGTTAGGTTAGATTACTTGTTGGTTATTACTGCATTGTCGGAACTAGAAGCACAAGCATTTCGCTACACTCGCATTAACATCTGCTAACCATGTGTATGTGACAAATAAAATTTGATTTGATTTGTTAGATTTAGCCCCACTCTCCCCTATGCACTCAAGGTGAATTGTAAAGTGCTTCACCATGATGCTGCAAAAAAAACCTTTGGGTTTAAAATGGTGCAGTTCCCGCATATTTAGGAGTTGATAAATAAATAAAGTAGGAAATGAAAGCTGAGATCACCCTCTTTTTAACAAAGCCATTAAAACTACAGTTTTCCCCGCGATTGCAAGAATTGTTGTGCATTAACTGCTTGTCAGAATGCAGAGTTCCCTCCCTATCGTAACTTGATTGCGCCTCGAGAGAGGGATATTTATCTCGCATAGAACACACAACAACAAGCCGACTAGGTAAATACATAATTTTAATATGGGGTTGTCAGATTTTTCTCTTCATTACTCGTTTGCAGAGGAAAAGTAAATATGGACCGTTCCTAGCGTCTTTAAAGTGCACCTCAACAGATATTTTTTCATGTTTCATTTTTTGGGGGCGTGGCGGTAATGATTTTGCCGTGGCGCGGCGCCACAGTTAAATGACTGCAGCGGAAACACTGTATTACCGGAGGAGCAAACAAGTGCTATTTTAGATTTTTTTTTTTATGCACATTTTTTGGGGGCAACAGAGATCTTGATCCAGGAGGGGATTGAATGTCTCTTCTTTAACCAAGAAGCTTGCTCTTGCCATCTAGACACTTAGCTAGCAAGTTAGCAAACCAAATGCATAGCTGGAGCCCTGAGCTGAATATAATTTATTTAACACATCATAGATTTCTTTTAGTTATGCTTAACTTATAAGCATTGGCGTAGCACGCATCCCGCATTATTGATAATCGGTATTGAAAATCATACAGTCGGTATTTCTAAATACCCTGGTATACGGTATAAACGGTATATCGCCCAAGCCTAGTGTGTGTGTGTGTGTGTGTGCGCGTGCGTACATGGGTGTGTATGTGTGCATGTGCTCCTTGGCCAGACGGAGTGTAGCAGAAGGTTTGTAGCTTAAGTGTGTGGATGAAGGGGGCAGCAGGCAGGGAGATCTAGTCACAGTGATCCTCTCACTGCAGTCTGACGTCTGTCAATAATTATTGAACCTTTATTTAACTCGGCGGCCTACCCCATCCAAACTCTAACCCGGACGACGCTGGGCCAATTGTGTGCAGCCCTATGGGACTCCCAATCACGGCCAGTTGTGATACAGCCTGGAATTGAACCAGGGTCTGTAGTGATGCCTCTAGCGCTGAGATGCAGTGCCTTAGACCGCTGCGCCACATCCCAGTCACAGGCATCTAGGGTGTGTAAGGTGAAGTTGCCCCTAGAAATTGCTCTTGGGTCAATTTAGCATTTTCCCCGCTAATAGTTAAGGTAAGGATTGGGGGAAGGGAAGCTGATCAAACCAGAGAAACAACTGGATTCTCATTCACATGGAGCCATACCCATCTAATACCACCTTTTCATTGCTCACTTTTCCATTATCAGACGAAGTTGAAACAATCTGTTAATATAGAGGTTTAAATAAGGCCAGCACTGATATAGAGATATATTAGATATTTGGATTTGTGTATGCTCTTTTCCACGGCAACATGTCCTAGTAGCACACCCAAAGTATTGGCCTGCACCTTCCTCAGTTCCACTATTTCATTTTCAATCCCTGTAATACAGGTGACAGCCTAAC
This sequence comes from Salvelinus namaycush, assembly GCF_016432855.1. NCBI lineage: Eukaryota > Metazoa > Chordata > Actinopteri > Salmoniformes > Salmonidae > Salvelinus > Salvelinus namaycush. The sequence continues at coordinate 5,959,559 of NC_052324.1, read as the reverse complement.
AGATGATGTCTAGACTGCTGCTTTACTCATGATATCTATAGTATCGGTCACTGGCTGTGAATGAAACCCTACACTGCTCTCACAGTGTCTAGTTACGGCTTGGCTGTGAGAGGCAGGTGCGTGCAGTGCGAGTGAGTGAGAGACCTCTGCATAGTCAGGGCGAGGGTGTAGTGCTCCAGGACTTCTGTCTGATCCCCCTGAGAAACTATCCACTGCTCCCAGTTCCACTGCTCCCACTGCTAAGCCTATTAAAAGGCCAGACCTACGACTCCCCACCACCACCCACACACATTAGGTCTGCAGGACATGGGCGAATGGTATCATATTTTTTTCAAATATTATAGTTGCGATTTGACTTGCGATATACACCAAAACACTTGGGTGAACTGTTGGAATTATAGAAATTGAATGACTTATATTATGAAGCAAAGTGGAAAGCAGCATCGTTCTTGTTTTTAAACAATCTGTTAACTGCATTTCAAATCAAATTGTATTTGTCACATGCGCCGAATACGACATGCGCCGAATAGACCTTACAGTGAAATGCTTACTTACAAGCCCTTACCCAACAATGCAGTTCTAAGAAAAATAAGTGTTAAAGTATCTACTAAAATAAACTAAAAAATTTTTTTTAAATGATTGTTTTTTTCTAAGATAAGTTTAATGCTAGCTAGCAACTTACCTTGGCTCCTTGCTGCACTTGCGTAACAGGTGGTCAGCCTGTCACGCAGTTTCCTCGTGGAATGCAATGTAATTGGCCATAATCGGCGTCCAGAATGCAGATGACCGATTGTTATGAAAACTTAAAATCGGCCCTAATTAATCGGCCATGCCGATGGGTGAACAGGCCATGGCTCGGTGGTTGATGCTTTCCTGTGACATTGGGTGCTGTACATGTCCTGGAGGGCAGACAGTGTGCCCCCGGTGATGCATAGGGCAGACCATACCACCCTCTGGAGAGCCCTGCGGTTGCAGGCGGTGAAGTTGCCGTACCAGGCAGTAATACAGTCCGACAGGCGCTGTTGCGCCTTCTTCACCACACTGTCTGTGTGGGTGGATCATTTCAGATTGTCAGTGATGTGTACGCCGAGGAACTTGGAGCTTTCCAGCTTCTCCACTGCGGTCCTGTCGATGTGGATAGGGGGGTGCTCCCTCTGCTGTTTCCTAAAGTCCACGATCAGCTCCTTCATTTTGTTGACGTTGAGAGAGAGGTTATTTTCCTGACCTCACTCTGCCAGGGCCCTCACCTCCTCCCTCTAGGCTGTCTCGCTATTGTTGGTAATCAGGCCTGCTACTGTTGTGTCATCTGCAAACGTGATTATTGAGTTGGAGGCGTTCATGGCCACGCAGTCATGGGTGAACAGGGATTACAGGAGGGAGCTGAGCACGCACCCTTGTGGGGCCCATGTGTTGAGGATCAGCGAAGTGGAGGTGTTGTTTCCTACCTTCGCCACCTTGGGTCGGCCTGTCAGGAAGTCCAGGACCCAGCTTGGAGGGTAATATGGTGTTGAAGGCTGAGCTATTGTCAATAAACAGCATTCTTACATAGGTATTCCTCTTGTCCAGATGGGATAGTGCAGTGCAATGGCGAGTGCATCGTCTGTGGATCTATTGGGGCGGCAAGCAAATTTAAGTGGGTCTAGGGTGTCAGGTAAGGTAAGGTAGAGGTGATATGATTCTTAACTAGCCTCAGTTACTTTTGCTTTCTTGGGTACAGCAAAAATGGTGGACATCTTGAAGCAAGTGGAGACAGTAGACTGCGAGAGGTTGAATATGTCCGTAAACACTCCAGCCAGCTGGTATACGCATGCTCTGAGGACGCGGCTAGGGATGCCGTCTGGGCCGGCAGCCTTGCGAGGGTTAACACCCTTAAATGTCTTACTCACGTCGGCCATGGAGAATGAGAGCCCACAGTCCTTGGGAGCGGGCCGTGTCAGTGGCATGGTGTTATCCTCAAAGCGGGTGAAGAAAGTGTTTAGTTTGTCCGGGAGCAAGACGTCGGTGTCTGCGACGTGGCTGGTTTTCCCTTTGCCACATACAGTACCAGTGAAAAGTTTGGACACACCTACTCATTCAAGGAATTTTTTATTTTTACTATTTTCTACATTGTAATCTGACTTGCCGAAGGGAGGGCGGTGGAGGTCCTTGTAGGTATCTTGAAAAGGCAAGTAGCAGTGATCTAGTGTTTTCCCTTAATGAGTATCACAGTCAATGTGTTGATAGAACTTCGCTAGCTTTTTCCTCAAATATGCTTTGTTAAAATCCCCAGCTACAATAAATGCGGCCACAGAATATGTGGTTTGCATAAAGTCCAGTGTAGTTCCTTGAGGGTCGTCGTGGTATTGACTTGAAGGGGAATATACACTGCTGTGACTATAACTGAAGATAATTATCTTGGGAGGTAATACGTTTGCCATTTAATTGTGGGGTATTCTAGGTCATAATTTGGAAAGGCACAAACCTGTCTTATATAAGGTCACACAGTTGACAGTGCATGTCAGAGCAAAAACCAAGCCATGAGGTCGACAAAATTGTCCGTAGAGCTCCGTGACAGGATTGTGTCGAGGCACAGATCTGGGGAAAGGTAGAATTTTTGCAGCATTGAAGGTCCCCAAGAACACAGTGGCCACCCTCATTCTTACATGGAAGATGTTTGTAACCACCAAGACTCTTCCTAGACCTTGCCGCCCGGCCAAACTAAGCAATCTGGGGAGAAGTGCCTTGGTCAGGGAGGTGACCAAGAACCCGATGATCACTGACAGAACTCTAGAGTTCCTCTGTGGAGATGGGAGAACATTCCAGAAGGACAACCATCTCTGCAGCACTCCACAAATCAGGCCAGGGCCTTAGACCGCTGCGCCAATCGGGAGGAGGCCACCAAGTTTTAACACGCGATTGCATTTAGAATTGTTATTTGTTGCGCTTACAAAAGCAGGCCTCACTCCAGTAGCCTTTTTGAAGAGCTACTCTCACACTGTCTGACAGGTGATAGGCTATTCCACTCCTCAACCTCTCTATGTAGTGTGCCTGTGATAAATAAAATGCATTGTGACTAACACGTGGCAATTTAATCCACAAAATTCTACAAATTAACCTATAGACCGATAAGCATGACCGGTCAAATAACGATTAACCGTTAACGTCACTATAAAAAACGTAAACATACAAAAAAATTCAATAAAAGTTATTCTCAACTCTGTGGTGGTGTTGATCCCATAGGAATGACTGTCCGACATGTCTCTTTATTGCTCTACCCACCTTGACAAAATAAACATCTTCGTGAGAATGCTATTCATTGATTACAGCTCAGCGTTCAACACCATAGTGCCCTCAAATCTCATCACTAAGCTAAGGACCCTGGGACTGAACAGCTCCTTCTGCAACTGGATCCTGGACTTCCTGACTGGCCGCCCCCAGGTGGTAAGGGTAGGTAACAACACATCCGCCACGCTGATCCTCAACAAGGGGGCTCCTCAGTGGTGCGTGCTCCTCAGTGGTGCGTGCTCAGTCCCTTCCTGTACTTCCTGTTCACTCATGACTGCACGGCCAGGAACGACTCCAACACCATCATCGAGTTTGCCGATGACACAACAGTGGTAGGCCTGATCAACGACAATGATGAAACAGCCTATAGGGAGGAGGTCAGAGACCTGGCCGTGTGGTGCCAGGACAACAACCTCTCCCTGAACGTGATCAAGACTAAGGATATGATTGTGGACTACAGGAAAAGAAGGACCAAGCACACCCCCATTTTCATCGACGGGGCTGTAGTGGAGCAGGTTGAGAGCTTCAAGTTCCTTGGTGTCCACATCACCAACAAACTAACATGGTCAGGGCCTCCCGGGTGGCGCAGTGGTCTAGGGCACTGCATCGCAGTGCTAACTGCGCCACCAGAGTCTCTGGGTTCGCGCCCAGGCTCTGTCGCAGCCGGCCGCGACCGGGAGGTCCGTGGGGCGACACACAATTGGGCTAGCGTCGTCCGGGTTAGGGAGGGTTTGGCCGGTAGGGATATCCTTGTCTCATCGCGCTCCAGCGACTCCTGTGGCGGGCCGGGCGCAGTGCGCGCTAACCAAGGGGGCCAGGTGCACGGTGTTTCCTCCGACACATTGGTGCGGCTGGCTTCCGGGTTGGAGGCGCGCTGTGTTAAAGAAGCAGTGCGGCTTGGTTGGGTTGTGCTTCAGAGGACGCATGGCTTTCGACCTTCGTCTCTCCCGAGCCCGTACGGGAGTTGTAGCGATGAGACAAGATAGTAATTACTAGCGATTGGATACCACGAAAATTGGGGAGAAAAGGGGAGAAAATTTATTTAAAAAAAAAATTAAAAAACTAACATGGTCCAAGCACAAAGTCGTGAAGAGGGCACGACAAAGCCTATTCCCCCTCAGGAGACTGAAAAGATTTGGCATGGGTCCCCAGATCCTCAAAAGTTCTACAGCTGCACCATCGAGAGCATCCTGTCTGGTTACATCACTGCCTGGTATGGCAACTGCTCGGCCTCCGACCGCAAAGCACTACAGAGTAGTGCGTACGGCCCAGTACATCACTGGGGCCAAGCTTCCTGCCATCCAGGACCTCTATACCAGGCGGTGTCAGAGGTAGGCCCTAAAAATTGTCAAAGACTCCAGCCACCCTCGTCATAGACTGTTCTCTCTGCTACCGCACGGCAAGCAGTACCGGATTGCTAAGTCTAGGTCCAAAAGGCTTCTAAACAGCTTCTACCCCAAGCCATAAGACTCCTGAACAGCTAATCAAATGGCAACCCAGACTATTTGCGTTGTCCCCCCCACCTCTTTTACGCTGCTGCTACTCTCTGTTTATTATCTATGCATAGTCACTTTAACTTACATATTACCTCAATTACCTTGACTAACCGGTGCCCCCGCACATTGACTGTACCGTCACCCCCCCTGTATATAGCCTCGCTATTGTTATTTTACTGCTGCTCTTTGGGATAGGGGGGCGCTATTTTCACTTTGTAAAAAATCGTTCCCAAATTAAACTGCCTCGTACTCAATTCTTGCTCGTACAATATGCATATTATTATTACTATAGGATAGAAAACTTTCAAGTTACTAAAACCGTTTGAATTATATCTGTGATTAAAACAGAACTCATTTTGCAGCAAACTTCCTGTTAGGAAGGGAAAAATCTGAAATCGAGGCTCTGTTCCAGGGCCTTCCTATTCATTTGCTTGAAATCTATGGATATACATGCACTTCATACGCCTTCCACTAGATGTCAAGAGGCAGTGAGAGGTGGAATGGGGTGTCTAGCTAGATCTGAGGTCGAATAAGAGCTCTTGGAATGACGTGACCACTATTTCCTTTGTTCAGCAAGGCGCGGGAAGGAACCCTGGATTGCCTTCTGAAAAGCTTTCGTTATAGACGGCTAATATCTCCGGCTTTGATTTTATTTGATACATGTGATAATATCATCGTAAAGTATGTTTTTTCAATATAGTTTTATCAGATTATTGAAAGTCTATCGGGAGTTTTGGCGTTTTCCGTTCTCTGCGTTTGGTGAAGATGGACAGCTTCGCGCCACTTGGCTAGCTTTGGTTGCTAATTCGACAGGAGAAAAGGACGTTCTAAAACCAAACAACGATTATTCTGGACAAAGGACCCCTTGTACAAGATTCTGATGGAAGCTCAGCAAAAGTAGAAACCATTTATGATGTTATTTCTGTGGAAAATGTTTAGTACTATTTTCCGCCCTCATTGCAGGCACTGTCTCGCTATAACGTAAGCTGTATGTCGTACTAAAGCTATTTTTAGAATTCTAACACGGCGATTGCATTAAGAACTAGTGTATCTTTCATTTGCTGTACAACATGTATTTTTTAGTCAAGTTTATGATGAGTTCTTTGATTAGATTAGGTGAGTGTCAGAAATATATCCGGATAATTTTGTGCAGTTTGGCTACGTATTCACATTGTAAAACCACGATTTGTACCGCTAAATATGCACATTTTCGAACAAAACATATATGTATTGTGTAATATGATGTTATAGGACTGTCATCTGATGAAGTTTGTCAAGGTTAGTGAATAAATGTATATCTTTTGCTGTTTTTTTGCGATCGCTACCTTTGCGGTGAATGAATGCGGTTGTGTGGTTGGCTATTGTAGTAAGCTAATATAATGCTATATTGTGTTTTCGCTGTAAAACACTTAAAAAATCTGAAATATTGGCTGGATTCACAAGATGTTTGTCTTTCATTTGCTGTACACCATGTATTTTTCATAAATGTTTTATGATGAGTATTTAGGTATTTCACATTGCTCTCTGTAGTTATTCTAGCTGCTTTGGTGATATTTGTGATTGTAGCTGCAATGTAAAACTATGATTTATACCTGAAATATGCACATTTTTAGAACAAAACATAGATTTATTGTATAACATGTTATAAGACTGTCATCTAATGAAGTTGTTTCTTGGTTAGTGACTAATTCTATCTCTATTTGGGGGTTTTGTGCAAGCTACCTGTGCTGTGAAAGAAATGTCTGTGCTTTTTTGTATTTGGTGGTGAGCTAACATAAATATACGTGGTGTTTTCGCTGTAAAACATTTAAAAAATCTGAAATATTGGCTGGATTCACAAGATGTTTGTCTTTCATTTGCTGTACACCATGTATTTTTCATAAATGTTTTATGATGAGTATTTAGGTATTTCACATTGCTCTCTGTAGTTATTCTAGCTGCTTTGGTGATATTTGTGATTGTAGCTGCAATGTAAAACTATGATTTATACCTGAAATATGCACATTTTTAGAACAAAACATAGATTTATTGTATAACATGTTATAAGACTGTCATCTAATGAAGTTGTTTCTTGGTTAGTGACTAATTCTATCTCTATTTGGGGGTTTTGTGCAAGCTACCTGTGCTGTGAAAGAAATGTCTGTGCTTTTTTGTATTTGGTGGTGAGCTAACATAAATATACGTGGTGTTTTCGCTGTAAAACATTTAAAAAATCGGACATGTTGGCTGGATTCACAAGATCTTTATCTTTCATTTGCTGTATTGGACTTGTTAATGTGTGAAAGTTAAATATTTCTAAAAAATATTTTTTTAATTTCGCGCGCTGCCTTTTCAGTTGAATGTGGGGAGGGGGGGGGGGTTCTGCTAGCAGAACCCGGGGGCTAGTTAGGTTAATTATTTGTTACTTTTAACTTATTTTTTCTTAACTGCATTGTTGGATAAGGGCTTGTAAGTAAGCATTTCACTGTTGTATTCGGTGCACGTGACAAATACCATTTGATTTGATATTGTGATCTCTCTCCCGCTCCTTCTTTCCCTCCTATTTTTCCATGTACAACTCTTAGAGAGAGCTGTTGTTGGTCCACTCCTCTTGCAGCTGCTTTGACCATTACGTGTAGAACTGTTACATAAGGATAAGATATAGTAACTTTTACGACTCCCTCTATTGCGATACTGATGTAAACCCACGTGCCTCACTATGTGTCTTAGATAGACAGAGGAACGGAGAACTAGGGAGGGAGCACAGATAAAGCCTGGAGTAGACAGCCACTACTCCCTCAGTTCCCTCGGAATCTCTCAGGGTTGGCTCACTCTCTTCCCTACTCACATAGACTAAGGTAGGCTGTACAGTACAATTTCTTTTGGCCCTGCACCTGAACACCTGCTGCTCAGTGGCTTTGGCAGCTCTAGGACCTCAATGGACGTGGAATATTCCAAAGGGAACATGTTGTTTTTTTGTAGCTTTTAAGCAAGACCTGACATTGTTTGTTTAGGCCTGTAACAATATAGTCTCGATCTGTAACAAATGGGACATAAAATGTATGAGAGGAGCAGGAGTTGGTGGGAATGAGGGGGGGGGGGGGGGGGGGGGGGCAAGCGGAATTGCCGCTGTCCATCGTCTCATGTGTCCGATGAATGGGTGCCATTTTTTTTGCCGCTAATGTGTGTCACTGCAGGGACGAAGTGCTACACCGCCGGCATCTATGTCAATGGAATAATAATAAGCCTATGAATCTTTCAAACGGCCTATTTATGGGACCATGGTTTGTTCAGAGTGGTAGGACAGGGTTGCAGGTTTGGTCTGCCCATATCAGCTGTATCAATATCAGCTGGGGGATGGGGTGGTGGTGTCTCTCATGAGTGCCCCTCAGCAGATGGGATCATCATTCACTCCTCCAAAAATAAAATCTTCCACTGGGGCTATGCTCTGGTTTATATAGTTGCCTCTTGTTCTTTCTGTCTCTCCCACTTTCTCTCATTCTGTTATGACATAAATAGCCACTCAGTTTTTTATTTCTCTGCCCCCGTACCATGTGTTCACTCTGGAGGAGTTTGGCTGGAGCTGCTCATTACTGGTCAGTACGGACTCGGGCTTCTAGCCTTGGCCAAGCTTTTCTGTTGGTGATTGATTTAGGAGCTACCCTGCCCGTTGTCTTGGGCAAAAGCTGTTCAGTATTGTTCCGCTTGCACCTGAATACTTCACTCAAAGACATGCTCCGGAACTTTGGTGACTAGTAAGTCTTTTTTAAACATTCCGCTTTGGTATGGATGTGCCAATGTGTAGTTCTATATTCAATGACCAGAATTACTTTCTAACCCCCGCTCTCTCCTCCTCCCTCTTCCTCTCTCTCCCAGGGCCCTCTCCATGGATATAGACACAGACTATGAGCGGCCCAATGTGGAAACCATTAAATGTGTTGTGGTAGGGGACAACGCGGTGGGCAAGACTAGGCTCATCTGTGCCCGCGCCTGCAATGCCACCCTCACACAGTACCAGCTGCTCGCCACCCACGTGCCAACTGTCTGGGCCATTGACCAGTACCGTGTGTGCCAGGAGGTGGGCATGGACCCACGCTACACACACACACACACACACACACACACACAGCCTGAAAATAATTGTCTCATGCTGTGGTGTGGTGTGTGCCTGTCCGTCTAGGTGTTGGAGAGGTCACGGGATGTTGTGGATGAGGTCAGTGTGTCCCTGAGACTATGGGACACCTTCGGTGACCATCACAAAGACAGACGCTTCGCGTACGGCAGGTGAGGGGGCACACAAACATGCACACACACACTCACTGAGAGGCCGTGGCTACTTTCGGGTCAGGGTACTTGTTGTCCAGGCAGATTCTGGTAACTGACCTAATAACTCAACCTGCCTGGCTATAATGCAACCCCCTCTCCAGTGTCTAAGGCCATGGCATTGTAAAGGATTGACAATATTTAATTTGGCTAAAATCTACCCAAATTCCCCACCGTTCACCTCAGGAGACTGAGATATGGCTTTTGGGCTGAAGCGCGCACACATACACACACACACACTATTACACAAACACACGCACTGTCACACGTGGCCATAGTGGCTGATATGTGCGTACTGAAAGCTAGATACAGTATCAACAAGATCTCATAGTTTCCCTTCGAAATGCAACATATTATGGATTAACTTCTATTTGTGACGCATTAATTCTGCGTGGTTACAGAGTTCAAACAGAAACAACTCAAAGGTTAGGCATTAATTCCAAATGGTTAAGGTTAGGGCTATGGTTTGGGGAGACTGGCCAACCTCATACCATATGTATGACATAGCCTAATAGCTACAAACGTCTCACGTTGCCATACCTCCAAAATCACGTCGTTGTCACATTAGGGAAGCCTGGTTCGCGTTAAGGCTACTAGGAAGGTAACTCCAAATACATTTTCGCTAAGGGCAGCTGTTTAGCTGGTTAAACAAAGGTTAGCCATATGAAGGCAAAAATGTATGCCCAAGTCAAGAAAGCTTATCAGCACTTGCCGCACTGGCCGCCTATTTGTGGGTGCTTTTCAAAGCCTATGTCAAACACTTCAGTGAGTGTAATTGGCTCCAATGACTGTAATTTGCTCAATACTAGGGGTTGATAAATAAAGTTGAGATCATTAGAAAGGAGATATTCTACAATTTTCATGGCACAAGTAATTTTTCCAACAATTGTTTACAGACAGATTATTTCACTTATAATTCTAGTGGGTCAGAAGTTTACTGTGTTGACTGTGCCTTTAAACAGCTCGGAAAATTCCAGAAAATGATGCCATGGCTTTAGAAGCTTCTGATAGGCTAATTGACATCATTTGAGTCAATTGGAGGTGTACCTATGGATGTATTTCAAGGCCTACCTTCAAACGCAGTGCCTCTTTGCTTGACATCATGGGAAAATCAAAAGAAATCAGCCAAGACCTCAGAATTTTTTTTTTTTTGTAGACATCCACAAGTCTGGATCATCCTTGGGAGCAAGTGTATGTAAACTTCCGACTTCAACTGTACATACATGCATACAGTACCAGTCACAAGTTTGGACACACCTACTCATTCCAGTGCTGGGTATTTTTATTTGCCAAGGAAGACGTACATGTATATCGACTCTCCTCTATCAGACAGACATGATGGGATAATCTCTATCCCTCTCACCCAGACCTTTCAGACATAGCACTGATCCTAACCTAGCCAGCTAGCAGGACTTAATCCACACACACAGACGCACAAATATATACACACACACACACATATATACACACACACACACACACACACACACACACACTCACTCACTCACTCACTCACTCACTCACTGAGCAGGATGTTTTGAGTGACAGAATGTGTGTGTGCATGCGTGCGCGACTGTGTGTGTGTGTGTGGCTCTGCGCCTTTTCAAATTGTCAGTGACTCATTGTCTGTGTGTGCTCAGCCAGCCTGCAGTCAGCTGGTAGCACAGTGCCAGCTCAGCTGTTCTCTGCCTGCCCGTCTCTGCCCGTCTGTTTGGGCGCTCTGGGGCTCAACATCTTGCCCTAAACCCACTATCAGATAGCCATGCCACCCCATGCAAGCATCCTTATTTTAATTTTATTTTTGTATTATTTATTTCACCTTTATTTAACCAGGTAGGCTAGTTGAGAATACGTTCTCATTTACAACTGCGACCTGGCCAAGATAAAGCAAAGCAGTGCGACACAAACAGCAACACAGAGTTACACATGGAATAAACAAACATACAGTCAATAACACAATAGAAAAAGTCTATATACAGTGTGTTCAAATGAGGTAGGATAAGGGAGGTAAGGCACTAAATAGGCCATAGTGGCGGAATAATAACAATTTAGCAATTAAACACAGGAGTGATAGATGTGCAGAAGATGAATGTGCAAGTCGAGATACTGGGGTGCAAAGGAGAAAAAATATACATATAACAGTATGAGGATGAGGTAGTTGGATGGGCTATTTACAGATGGGCTGTGTACAGGTGCAGTGATCTGTAAGCTGCTCTGACAGCTGGTGCTTAAAGTTAGTGAGGGAGATATGAGTCTCCAGCTTCAGAGATTTTTGCAATTCGTTCCAGTCATTGGCAGCAGAGAACTGGAAGGAAAGGCAGCCAAAGGAGGAATTGGCTTTGGGGGTGACCAGTAAAATATACCTGCTGGAGCGCGTGCTACTGGTGGGTGCTGCTATGGTGACCAGTGAGCTAAGATAAGGCGGGGCTTTACCTAGCATAGACTTATAGATGACCTGGAGCCAGTGGGTTTGGCGACGAATATGAAGCGAGGACCAGCCAACGAGAGCATACAGGTCGCAGTAGTGGGTAGTATATGGGGCTTTGGTGACGAAACGGATGGCACTGTGATAGACTAAATCCAATTTGCTGAATAGAGTGAGGCAATTTTGTAAATGACATCACCGACGTCAAGGATCGTTAGGATAGTCAGTTTTACGAGGGTGTTTGGCAGCATGAGTGCACGATGCTTTGTTGCGAAATAGGAAGCCAATTCTAGATTTAATTTTGGATTGGAGATGCTTAATGTGAGTCTGGAAGGAGAGTTTACAGTCTAACCAGACACCTAGGTATTTGTCGTTGTCCACATATTCTAAGTCAGAACCGTCAAGAGTAGTGATGCTGGACAGGTGGGCAGGTGCGGGCAGTGATCAGTTGAAGAGCATGTATTTAGTTTTACTTGCATTTAAGAGTAGTTGGAGGCCTCTGAATGAGAGTTGTATATGGCATTGAAGCTCGTCTGGAGGTTAGTTAACACAGTGTCCAAAGAAGGGCCAGAAGTATACAGAATGGTGTTGTCTGTGTAGAGGTGGATCAGAGAATCGCCAGCAGCAAGAGCGACCTCATTGATGTATACAGAGAAAAGAGTCGGCCCGAGAATTGAACCCTGTGGCACCCCCATAGAGACTGCCAGAGGTCCGGACAACAGGCCCTCCGATTTGACACACTGAACTCTGTCTGAGAAGTAGTTGGTGAACCAGGTGAGGCAGTCATTTGAGAAACCAAGGCTGTTGAGTCTGCCGATAAGAATGTGGTGATTGACAGAGTCGAAAGCCTTGGCCAGGTTAATAAATACATCTGCACAGTATTGCTCTTATCGATGGCGGTTATGATATCGTTTAGGACATTGAGCGTGGCTGAGGAAACCAAATTTCATAGCGTAGATGGTACGGTGGGATTCAAAATGGTCCGTGCTCTGTGTAACTTGGCTTTCGAAGACCTTAGAAAGGCAGGGTAGGATAGATATAGGTCTGTAGCAGTTTGAGTCTAGAGTGTCTCCGCCTTTGAAGAGGGGGATGACCGCGGCAGCTTTCCAATCTTTGGGGATCTCAGACGATACGAAAGAAAGGTTCAACAGGCTAGTAATAGGGGTTGCAACAATTTCGGCGGATCATTTTAGTAAGAGAGGGTCCAGATTGTCTAGCCCGGCTGATTTGTAGGGGTCCAGATTTCATAACTCTTTCAGAACATCAGCTATCTGGATTTTGGAGAAGGAGAAATGGGGGAGGCTTGGGCAAGTTGCTGTGGGGGGTGTTGACTTTCGAAGACCTTAGAAAGGCAGGGTAGGATAGATATAGGTCTGTAGCAGTTTGAGTCTAGAGTGTCTCCGCCTTTGAAGAGGGGGATGACCGCGGCAGCTTTCCAATCTTTGGGGATCTCAGACGATACGAAAGAGAGGTTGAACAGGCTAGTAATAGAGGTTGCAACAATTTCGGCATGGCCAGCCGTAGAAAAATGCTTATTGAAATTCTAAATTATCGTGGATTTAATTGGTGGTGACAGTGTTTCCTAGCCTCAGTGCAGTGGGCAGCTGGGAGGAGGTGCTCTTATTCTCCATGGACTTTACAGTGTCCCAGAACTTTTTGGAGTTTGTGCTACAGGATGCAAATTTCTGTTTGAAAAAACTAGCCTTTGCTTTCCTAACTGCCTGTGTATATTGGTTCCTAACTTCCCCCAATCAACTACTTATAGGCATGCTCACACTGTCCTCTCTGTGTACAAGAGTATTGGATAGGGTTGTTATTTGATCATAGGGAAAATATATATATTTACACTACCGTTCAATAGTTTGTGGTCACTTAGAAATGTCCTTGTTTTTTGAAAGTAAAGAACATTTTTTCTCCATTTAAAATAACATCAAATTGATCAGAAATACAGTGTAGACATTGTTAATGTTGTAAATGACTATTGTAGCTGGAAACGGCTGATTTTTTGGGGGGGGGATATCTACATAGGCGTACAGAGGCCCATTATCAGCAACCATCAGTCCTATATTCCAATGGCACATTGTGTTTGCTAATCCAAGTTTATCGTTTTAAAAGGCTAATTGATCAATAGAAAACCCTTTTGCAATTACTGTATGTTAGAACAGCTGAAAACTGTTGTCCTTAAAGAAGCAATAAAACTGGCCTTCTTTAGACTAGTTGAGAATCAGGAGCATCAGCATTTGTGGGTTTGATTGCAGGCTCAAAATGGCCAGAAACAAATACTTTTCTTCTGAAACTCGTCGGTCTATTCTTGTTCTGAGAAATTAAGTCTATTCCTTGCGAGAAATTGCCAAGAACCTGAAGATCTCGTACAACGCTGTGTACTACTTCCTTCACAGAACAGCGCAAACTGTCTCTAACCAGAATAGAAAGAGGAGTGGGAGGCCCCGGTGCACAACGGAGCAAGAGGACAAGTACATTAGTTTGAGAAACAGATGCTTCACAAATCCTCAACTGGCAGCTTCATTAAATAGTACCCGCAAAACACCAGTCTTAACGTCAACAGTGAAGAGGCGACTCCGGGATGCAGGCCTTCAATGCAGAGTTGCAAAGAAAAAGCCATATCTCAGACTGGCCAATAAAAATAAAAGATTAAGATGGGCGAAAGAACACATACACTGGACAGAGGAACTCTGCCTAGAAGGCAGGCATCCCGAAGTCGCCTCTTCACTGTTGATGTTGAGACTGGTGTTTTGCGGGTACTATTTAATGAAGCTGCCAGTTGAGGATTTGTGAGGCATCTGTTTTACTTTACTGTTGACGGTGAGACAGTTTTCAGCCGTGCTAACATAATTGCAAAAGTTTTTTTTAATAATCAATTAGCCTTTTAAAATGATAAACTTGGATTAGCTAACACAACGTGCTATTGGAACACAGGAGTGATGGTTGCCGATAATGGGCCTCTGTACGCCTATGTAGATATTCCATAAAAATATCTGCCTTTTCCAGCTACAATAGTCATTTACAACATTAACAATGTCTACACTGTATTTCTGATCAATATGATGTTATTTTAATGGACAAAAAATAGCTTTTCTTTCAAAAACAAGGACATTTCTAAGTGACCCCAAACTTTTGAGTGGTAGTGTGTGTGTGTGTGTGTGTGTGTGTGTGTGTGTGTGTGTGTGTGTGTGTATATAATTGTATTATTTGAAGACTGCTATCAAGACGTTATCAATAAGTTAGCCTATTATTGATTTAATGCCTACAGTATGTCATTCCAAAGACTGAACACGTGAGTTATTAACCCTTATGTCACCATTATGGAGTGACATAGTGCTTGCAAGATCTCTAATAACAGTGGGAAGTATGTGTCTGTATCTTGGGATCTCTGCTGGGTTGTGTATACACCAAGCAGTCAGCCAGTCAGTCAGGAGTTTGAGCTCAGCCTCGCTCTATATCCTGTAAAAACACTTAACACCCAGCTTTGGTTACATAAGGTTAGCTAGCAGCCCTGCTGACCTTTGTAGATTGACTTGACAATGACAGAGTAGGGTGAAGTTGCCCCTAGATGCTGAATTTGGGTCAGTTTTGGATTTCCCCCCACTAATAGTTAAGGTTAGGTTCGGGGGAGGGGAAGCTGATCCTAGATCTGTACCCAGGGGAACCTTGGGTATAAGAACTCATAGTTCTTATTCACGTGCAGTTGGTAAATGATTGGCCAACGGTATCAGTGAGCTATATAGACTCCCAATGTGTGTCGGCGTGTTTTGTCTCCTCTTTTCTGACTCACGTTCATACATGGACGTATGAACATTCACATAGACAGATTCACGCAGACAGATGCAGGGATAGTCACAACCCTTACCACAAGGGCAAAAGCACGTACACACTAACATAGATTAGAGCTGGTAATGACACTTTGACAGGATGCTAATGGGAATTCCTGTTTGTGTGTGTACTTGTGCGTACTGTGTCAATACTAGCCCTATGATGTCATGGTTTAGCACAAGATTACGTCGAACATATAGAGAAGGTGTAATTTTCCCTAGGTTACATTTTGGTGGAAGTTAAGATGTGGTCTATGGAACCGGTGTTATTCTGTTGCCTATTTGGCCGACTACTCCATCTAGCTTCTTGAGCCTATCATGTTGGCTGTGCATCACTTAGTTGTTTAAACCTAGTTGACTCTGTTGACCGGTTACGTTTCAGTAGAACTTGAGCTCATACCCCGAATGTTTCATCTTCCATTATCATCTTTAACCCCTAAGGTTGATGTCCGCGCACCACCAACATCTAATTAGCATAATACAAAAATCCTCACAAATATGTCAGTTTAAGCTAGAGATATCTTTTTTTGCATTGGATACGTCTCCATATGCTGCATCTGCCTATGTCACATTTCCTCATCTGCGGTGAAAAGTGACAGGGCTAGAGCTGTGTTCGTCAGACCATGAGACATCCCGAAAATCGGTGTTCTCACAAAAACATTTTTATTTTTTATTTTTTATACTTCAAGTGGTCTTCAAATTCAAAATCAAATAGCTGAATGATCCTTGGTCAGCCTGGGATCCAAATGAGAAAGTCTGTGTTTTCCTGGGACCCAAGCTTATGAAAACATGCAACTATATGTAAATATTGGCACATTTAATTGCCTAAAACAAATGCAATATAGACAAATGACAATGAAATGAAATACCCATTTAATTAGCTATTCAGGTTTGTTTTTCCCCATTAAAAACATTCTTACATATCTGTCTAGGTTGGAACTGTTGCTATTAAAAACAAATAAATCATTTTCATTCCGAAACTGGAATAAACTGATTGAAGAAAGATGCTTTTTGAGGCCTCACACAGATATAGACCAGAAAACACACACGAGCACACAGTTCTAATGAGAGGTGTGTGACTGGTTGAAGTTTTCAACAAGCATGTCTATTCTGGGCTTAGTTTTTGACAGTGCAACCCTGAGGTAATGCTCAGCATTGGATCTGTTTCTGTACTTGTTTTTTAAGTATGCCAGAATCCAGAACCCTGTCTCACATAAGTATGTGGTGCCAAACTAGGTCAGAACATCTACTGCTTTCTATCTGTGCATAGTCACTTGAACTTACATTTACATATTACCTACCGCTTCCTGCTGTAGATCAGCAACCCAGAACTGTGTGTGTTTGCCACAAAAAACATCTTGCTTCAATCAGTTTATAATGTTAGCAGTTCAGAATAAAAAATATGACTTGTATTTAAACAGCAACAGTTCCAACCTAGACTTGTTTTCAACAATCATTTATACAGTAAGCCTGATCATGTTTCATCTTCATATGTACTGTTACTTATGATTTCACTATCAGTAGCTAGCTAGCTTGCTTTGGCTAACGTTAGCTAGCTATTAGCTGTGTACAAGGGGATTGTTTGAAAGAGAAACTCACATCGACTACTATGAGAGAGAGTACTCCCTTATTTCTGCTTATCATCACCTGACTTAGTCTTCCACTGTCGAAGCACTGTTTCCTGAAGCATTCTGCCCTGTTCTGAAAGAACTCCCTGGGTTGACCGTCATGCTGTGGATGTTTGGTCGGGACAGTTGAGCTCAGTCAGAACTTGTTGCTAGCTTGAGTCCATTCGAGTCCAACTGAATGACAATTCAGTTGCCGCTTCAAAACAACGAGGAACTCGGAAATCTACCACATACGGCTTCAGTGTGTTCAAAAATAACTGGGAACTCTTGGGGGGGGGGGGGGGATAGTTCCAACTGGGTCAAATCAATTTGAACGGTCATCCAACTCGGCCTCTTTCTATAGCTCCGACTTTCCAACCTGAAGATCACTGAAATCATGATTTGACCTCGTATTTTTCCGAGTTCCCAGTTGTCTTGAACACGGCAAGTGGCTGATGGCGCGCCATCATCTGCTGCTGTACGACAGTACTGCGGAGTGAGCTTCAAGAAAACTGCAGAAAAAAGATCAAGTAAACCTCGAAGCACACAGGCATCTCTCGTCCACTCACGCAGCTGCCAAACTGAGTAGAGAAAACGCTGCTAAACAGAGAGTGCCGTTGCACTTGGCCAAATCAATTCATGAAATAATTATACATTTACTCTGACATGTCGCGACCCATACTTTAAGAAAGGCTGCCATATAGCTTAGTAGAACCCCCCCCCACTCCTCCCCCAGCTTAGACTCTTATGGGTTAATAACCCATTAGAAAAAATATTGATCTGACCATGGTTGTTAGCCTTAGGGCTAGCACAATTACTGTATAACTGTGTAACCAATGATTATGGAACGAACAGCTGACTGAAGACGGGACAACGGGGCAGTAACATGGAATCTTAACAACGTACTAAAACTTTGTTGCTCCGTGCTGAAATGTAGAATGTTAATTCTAATTATGTTGACTTATGAGGCTCATGCAATGGAATGTATTTTTTGTGATGTCTGAGTTGAATCAACAATATTATCAGCACATACTGATGGATACACTTCCTCCTTTGACTTCCTGCTTTTTTATTCCTGCTTCGCTTCTATAGATACACTCGCAATGGCTGCCAGTCCACCCAATTATGCCATTATACCAATTACTGTCATCCAAAATTCTATGACCGTCACAGCCCTACTTATTGATTCAAATGATTATAATATATTTAGTGAATTCCATGTTTTGACCCCAGATAAATCCCCCAAAAACATAACAATTGGCCTATTTATCTTTACTGAAGTCCATTTCCATTGCCACTAGAACGGAGTGCTCTGAGAGCGGAGAGGCTCCCTTAGTGCTGTGCTGGTTATGTGGTAGCTGGCATATTCATTCACATATGGGGAGCCACACACACGCCTGTCAGAGCCGTGCCTCAGAGACACTAGTGGTTGAGAACGGCCTTAAGTCCTGTTGTCAGCCTGGCCCATCACACTGACTGGCTGAGGTAAGTAGCTGATGTGGCACTGTAGCTATTGTGTGTGTGTGTGTGTGTGTGTTGCTCTATAATTAGCCACTTTCTGTGGTATTGGCTGCCTTACGGCCTTAGTGGGCTTACGTAAGAGAGAGAAAGGGGCTTCATAGCCCACCAGCCTCAGAGGCCTGTAGACATGACACACACACACACACACACACCCCTATGACCTCACACCCCAGCCCGCTCAGTGTCGCCATCCATATTCACTGTGCCTAGCAGCACTAGTGCAGACTCTTTTCAGACCTGTTTTTGACCTCTGTACTTCCATCTCTCTCTCTCTTACTCCACCCCTCCTACATTACCCTTTCTCCTTTCCCCAACTATCTCTCCCTCTCTTATTTGGGTGTGGCACAGGTCTGACGTGGTGGTGCTGTGTTTCTCCCTGGCCAACCCCAACTCACTGCGCCACGTCCGCACCATGTGGTACCCTGAGATTAAGCACTTCTGCCCCCGCACCCCTATCATCCTGGTGGGCTGCCAGCTGGACCTGCGCTACGCCGACCTGGAGGCTGTCAACCGCGCCCGCAGACCCCTGGCCAAGTAAGACCACCATCACCCTGGTCCTCCTGAGACGGGTCCACATCAGACCTGGGTTTAAAATCAAATCGTAATTGTCGCATCCACCGAAATGGACCTTACCGTGAAATGCTTACTTACAAGCCCTTAAACAACAATGCAGTTCAAGAAATAGAGTTAAGAAAATATTTACTAAATTAACTAAGTAAAAAGTAACACAAGAAAATAACAATACCGAGGCTATGTGCGGGGGTACAGGTTAGTCGAGGTAATTTGTACATGTAGGTAGGGGTGAAGTGCCTGCCTAGATAATAAACAGCGAGTAGCAGCAGTGTAAAATCACGGGGGGGGGGCAGCAGTATGTACTACCCTCTAGCGCCTTACGGTCGGATGCCAGACCGTGATTCAACCGGTCAGGGTGCCCTCGATGGTGTAGCTGTAGAACTTCTAGAGGATCTGGGGACCCATGTCAAGTCTTTTCAGTCTCCTGGGGGGGTAAAAGGTTTTGTCATGCCCTCTTCACAGCTGTCTTGGTGTGTTTGAACATGATAGTTTGTTGCTGATGTGAACACAAAGGAACTTGAAACTCTCGACCCGCTCCACTACAGCCCTGTCGATGTGAATAGGGCATGTTCGGCCCTCCTTTTCCTGTCGTCCACGATCATCTCCTTTGTCATGTTGAGGGAGAGGTTGCCAGGTCTCTGACCTCCTCCCTATAGGCTGTCTCATCGTTGTCGGTGATCAGGCCGTCAGCAAACTTAATGATGATGTTGGAGTTGTGCTTGGCCACGCAGTCGTGGATGAACAGGGAATACAGGAGGGGACAAAGCACACACCCCTGAGGGGCCTCCATGTTGAGGATCACCGTGGCAGATGTGTTGTTGCCTAACCTTACCACCTGGGGGCGACCCCTCAGGAAGTCCAGGATTCATTTGCAGAGGGAGGTGTTTAGTCCCAGGGTCCTTAGCTTAGTGATGAGTTTTGTGTGCACTATGGTGTTGAACGCTGAGCTGTAGTCAATGAACAGCATTCTCACATAGGTGTTCATTTTGTCCAGGTGGGAAAGGGCAGTGTGGAGTGCGATTGAGATTGCCTCATCTGTGGATCTGTTGGAGCGGTATGTGAATTGGAGTGGGTCTAGGGTTTCCGGGACGATGGTGTTAATGTGAGCCATGACCAGCCTTTGAAAGCACTTCATGGCTACAGATGTGAGTGCTACGGGGCGGTAGTCATTTAGGCAGGTTACCTTTGCTTTCTTGGGAACAGGGACTATGGTGGTCTGCTTGAAACATGTAGCAATTACAGACTTGTCCCGGTAATCCATCTGGTCCCGCGGCCTTGTTAATGTTGACCTGTTTTAAAGGTCTTGCTCACATCGGCTACGGAGAGTGTGATCACACAGTCATCCGGAACAGCTGGTGCTCTCATATATGTTTTAGTGTTGCTTGCCTCGAAGCGAGCATAAAAGGCACTTCAATCGTCTGGTAGGCTTGCGTCACTGGGCAGCTCACCGTTGGGTTTCCCTTTGATGTCCGTAATAGTTTGCAAGCCCTGCCACATCCGACGAGCATCAATCTTAGTCCTGTATTGACGCTTTGCCTGTTTTATGGTTTGTCTGAGGGCATAGCGGGATTTCTTATAAGCATCCGGATTAGTTTCCCACTCCTTGAAAGGGGCAGTTCTAGCCTTTAATGCGGTGCGGATTTTGCCTGTAATCCATGGCTTCTGGTTGGGATATGTATGTACGGTCACTGTGGGGACGAAGTCGTCGATGCACTTATTGATGAAGCCGGTGACTGAGGTGGTGTACTCCTCAGTACCATTGGATGAATCTCAGAACATATTACGGTCTGTTCTAGCAAAACAGTCCTGTAGCGTAGCATCTGACCACTTCCGTATTGAGCGAGTCACCGGTACTTCCTGCTTTAGTTTTTGCTTGTAAGCAGGAATCAGGAGGATAGAATTATGGTCAGAGGAGAGCTTTGTATGCATCTCTGTGTGTAGAGTAAAGGTGTTCTAGAGTTTTTATTCCTCTGGTTGCACATGTGACATGCTGGTAGAAATGAGGTGTAACGGATTTAAGTTTGCCTGCATTAAATTCCCCAGCCACTAGGAGCACAGCTTCTGGATGAGCATTTTTGTTTGCTTATGGCCTTATACAGCTTGTTGAGTGCAGTCTTAGTGCCAGCATTGATTTGTGGTGGTAAATAGACGGCTACAAAATATATAGATGAAAACTCTCTCGATCGATGGTGTGGTCTACAGTTTATCATGAGCTACTCTACCTCAGGTGATCAATACCTCGAGACCTCCTTAATATTAGACATTGCGCACCAACTGTTATTGACAAATAGACACACACCCCCACCCCTTGTCTTACCAGACCTAGCTGTTCTGTCCTGCCGATGCATGGAAAACCCAGCCAACTGAAATATTATCCGTGTTGTCGTTCAGCCACGACTCGGTGAAACATAAAATATTAGAGTTTTTAATGTCCCTTTGGTGGGATAGTCTTGTGCGGAAATCATCAAGTTTGTTTCCCAGTGATTGCACGTTGGCCAATAGAATGGGTGGTAGAGGTGGGTTACCCACTCGCCGACCAATTCTCACTAGGCACCCCGATCTCCGCCCCCTGTATTTCCATCTTTTCTTCACGCGAATGACGGGGATTTGGGCCTGGTCTAGGAGAAGCAGTTTATCCTTCGCGTCGGACTCATTAAAGAAAACATCTTCCTCCAGTTCAAGGTGAGTAATCGCTGATCTGATATCCAAAAGCTGTTTTCGGTCATAAGAGATGGTAGCAGCAACATTATGTACAAAATAATGTACGAAAAAACACACAAAATAGCACAGTTGTTTAGAAGCCTGTAAATCGTCAGCCATCCCCTCCGGCGCCATTATAAGCATATTTACTTTTTTATTTTACGTTTTTATTTTCAAGTAATGTGCCCGAATCCAACTACTTTTATTTGCAGTATTTGAAAGTATTTTCAAATAATTTCCTAGAAATAGACCTACTATTTTCAAATAGTCAACAATATTTGTTTCCAAATATAGGACAAAACAGACCAGGGAACAAATGCAGTATTTAAATATTTGTGTTTGAAAATACACTTGTCTGTGTATTTCAGTATTTTCAAATACATGGAAATATTCGACTCTTTGAAAGTAATTGAAATACTTAAAATTGTTTTTGAACCCAGGTCTGGACCACCTTGACCGCAGCAGTCCCATCACATCCATTGGCTGGATGTTTGGCATTTGATTGAATCGCAAACGTACCTGTCCAGCCTTCTCTCTGTTCATAGTTTCTTTCCTTGTTATTGTCTAATACATTCTTGACTCAGTTACAGCCCACGATAGCACAGTTAAAGCACAATCATTTCATTAGATATCTATCTCTCTGCTAATTCTCTAACCCTCTCCCTTTGTCCTCAGACCCATCAAGCCTACAGACATCCTACCTCCAGAGAGAGGCCACGAGGTGGCAAAGGAGCTGGGCATTCCCTACTTCGAGACCAGCATCGTGGCCCAGTTTGGGGTAAAGGATGTGTTCGACAATGCTATCCGTTCTGCCCTTATCTCCCGCCGCCACCTCCAGTTCTGGAAGTCCCACCTGAAGAGAGTCCAGCGGCCCCTCCTCCAGGCCCCGTTCCTGCCCCCCCGTCCCCCTCGCCCTGTGGTTAGCATCCCCGACCCCCCTCCCATCGACGGAGAGGCCCCTGACTCCCTCTTCTGCCAGTCGCTGTGCGCCGACGTCCTCTTCCTCCTCCAGGGCGGTGCCACGCGCGTCTTCGCACACAAAGTCTACCTGGCCACATCCTGCTCCAAGTTCTATGACCTCTTCACCCTGGACCTGCTGGCTACTGAGTCGGATTGGGAGGGAGAGGAGCGAGCCGAGAGCGGGGAGGAGGACGAGCAGAGCAGGAGAGGGGCCAAAGAGCAGGCGGGGCGCACTAAGAGCTTGGACATCGATAAGGAGGGGGAGGGGGGCGCCAGGGGACTCAAACGGCCACCCATGCTCCAGCAGGGCTCCCTGAGGACTTCCAAAAGTGATAACGCCCTCCCCGCCAGGAGCCAGTGCCCTCTGGGGCCCCTGGGAGCCGGCCGTGGCCTCTCG
The DNA here is from genome assembly GCF_016432855.1 of Salvelinus namaycush. Taxonomy (NCBI): domain Eukaryota; kingdom Metazoa; phylum Chordata; class Actinopteri; order Salmoniformes; family Salmonidae; genus Salvelinus; species Salvelinus namaycush. The sequence goes on along the minus strand of NC_052324.1, from coordinate 5,936,484 downwards.
GGATGGGGGAGGGGCTTCCTGAGTGTGTACCTGGAGCACATAGCTGACCCTGAGACGGGGCGACTTCGCCTCATGACTGTGGTCTCCATGGACGGCCTCATACAGGAAGAACCCTTCCAGGTAAGATCAGATACCAACAAAACAAGTCTTGCAAGACGCTTTGGATAGTAGCGTCTGCTAAATCACTATATTAAATCATGCAAAACCAGCTACACCGTGAGGTTCCCATTCCCATCACTGTTCCAGGGTTGTATAATCATTTTATTTCACTGTGAAGAATGTCTCCTACTGGTCATCTCAACTATAACACATTTTAGGGCAACAAAGACGTTTTAAAGGAGAATTAAAGGTCATTAAAGTGAGGTTAATCCAAACACATCAAATGGTGTTTATTAACTTAATTTATACCACTGCTTGGCTTAATACTCAATTCCGAGAGGGTGTTGATTATTTTTTCAACTTTGCTGTGGTTCCAGGCGGTGCTGCAGTACCTGTACACAGGCAGTCTGGACGAGAGCCGAGGGGACCTGATGCAGGTGGCCACCATCGCCGAGCTGCTGGAGGTGTTTGACCTGAGGATGATGGTGGCCAACGTGTTGAACCGTGAAAGCTTCATGAACCAGGAGATCACCAAGGCCTTCCATGTCCGCCGAGCCAACCGCATCAAAGAGTGCCTCAGCAAGGGTACCTTCGCCGGTAAACACACTGCCCCCACTTGCCTTGACATACTGCGTTCTCAGAGCTAGTGTGCATGCGTGTGCGTGCGTTTGTGTGTGTGTGCACAGCACATTTAGCATTCCCACTTTATTACAATATTCTCCCATGAATTCACACTGGATCTATGGCCATGATATTGTTTTTCCTATATGCAATATTTTGTTTGTGTGTCCTGTGCTTCATTTGGTGTCATCGATCTAAATATGTGTTGCTGAGCTTTTCTGCTTTCTCAGTATGTGTGCCATGCCCATGTGTTTCTTTACGTCACTTATTTCTGGTTCGTTTGTGTGCATGTTGGCTATAGCGTTTACCTCAAGGTGAGAGTCCTATACCATCTCTAAAGTAACTGTAAACTTTTCTACCATCAGCTGGCATACCACAATCCTTATTTTATAGTCATTGTGTTGGTTTCCGTGGGTATTCCTTTTTCAATATACACAGAAGTTTGTGGACACCCCTTCAAATTAGTGGATTCTGTATTTCAGCCACACCTGTTGCTGACAGGTGTAAAAAAAAAAATAATAGCACACAGCCATGCAATCTCCATAGACACACATTGGCAGTAGAATGGCTTTACTGAAGAGCTCAGTGACTTTCAACGTGGCATCGTCATAGTATGCCTCCTTTCCAACAAGTCAGTAAGTCAAATTTCTGCCCTGCTAGAGCTGTACCGGTCAACTGTAAATGCTGTTATTGTGAAGTGGAAACATCTAGGAGCATCAACAGCTCAGCCACAAAGTGGTAGGCCACACAAGCTCACAGAACGGGACCTCTGAGTGCTGAAGCGCATAGCGAGTAAAAATCGTCTGTCCTCAGTTCCAGACGTCAGCACAAGAGCTGTTCGCCGGGAGCTTTATGAAATGGGTTTCCACGGCCGAGCAGCCACACACAAGCCTAAGATCAGCATGCGCAATGCCAAGCGTCGGCTGGAGTTGTGTAAAGCTCGCTGCCATTGGACTCTGGAGCAGTGGAAACCGTTCTCTGGAGTGCTGAATCACACTTCGCCATCTGGCAGTATGGCAGACGAATCTGGGTTTGGCGGATGCCAGGAGAATGCTACCTGCCCCAATTCATAGTGCCAACTGTAAAGTTTATTTTTGTATTTTTAGGGAGCAGATCAGCTTTAATATAGCAAATAGATTGTGGCTTCCATCAATGTAATTGTCTGCTTCATTTCCAATCCCCTATATATTTGTTTTTTTTAAATATATAAACTCAGCAAAAAAAGAAACGTCCCTTTTTTTAGGACCCTGTCTTTCAAAGATAATTCGTAACAATCCAAATAACTTTACAGATCTTCGTTGTAAAAGGTTTAAACACTGTTTCCCATGCTTGTTCAATGAACCATAAACAATTAATGAACATGCACCTGTGGAACGGACGTTAAGACACTAACAGCTTACAGACGGTAGGCAATTAATGTCACAATTATACAAACTTTGGACACTATAAAGGCCTTTCTACTGACTCTGAAAAACACAAAAAGAAAGATGCCCAGGGTCCCTGCTCATCTGCATGAACGTGCCTTAGGCATGCTTCAAGGAGGCATGAGGACTGCAGATGTGGTCAGGGCAATAAATTGCAATGTTTGTACTGTGAGACGGCTAAGACAGCGCTACAGGGAGACAGGACGGACAGCTGATCGTCCTCGCAGTGGCAGACCACGTGTAACAACACCTGCACAGGATCGGTACATCCGAACATCACACCTGCGGGACAGGTACAGGATGGCAACAACAACTGCCCGAGTTACACCAGGAACGCACAATCCCTCCATCAGTGCTCAGACTGTCCACAATAGGCTGAGAGAGGCTGGACTGAGGGCTTGTAGGCCTGTTGTAAGGCAGGTCCTCACCAGACATCACCGGCAACAACGTCGCCTATGGACACAAACCTACCGTCGCTGGACCAGACAGGACTGGCAAAAAGTGCTCTACACTGACGAGTCACGGATTTGTGTCACCAGGGGTGATGGTGGGATTCGCGTTTATTGCTGAAGGAATGAGCGTTACACCGAGGCCTGTACTCTGGAGCGGGATCGATTTGGAGGTGGAGGGTCCTTCATGGTCTGGGGCGGTGTGTCACAGCATCATCGGACTGAGCTTGTTGTCATTGCAGGCAATCTCAACGGTGTGCGTTACAGGGAACACATCCTCTTCCTTCATGTGGTACCCTTCCTGCAGGCTCATCCTGACATGACCCTCCAGCATGACAATGCCACCAGCCATACAGCTCGTTCTGTGCGTGATTTCCTGCAAGACAGGAATATCAGTGTTCTGCCATGTCCAGCGAAGAGCCTGGATCTCAATCCCATTGAGCACGTCTGGGACCTGTTGGATCAGAGGGTGAGGGCTAGGGCCATTCCCCCCAGAAACGTCAGTGAACTTGCAGGTGCCTTGGTGGAAGAGTGGGGTAACATCTCACAGCAAGAACTGGCAAATCTGGTGCAGTCCATGAGGAGGCGATGCACTGCAGTACTTAATGCAGCTGGTGGCCACACCAGATACCGACTGTTACTTTTGATTTTGACCCCCCCCTTTGTTCAGAGACACATTATTAAATGCCTGTTAGTCACATGTTTGTGGAACTTGTTCATTTTATGTCTCAGTTGTTGAATCTTGTTATGATCATACAAATATGTACACATGTTAAGTTTGCTGAAAATAAACGCAGTTGACAGTGAGGACTTTTCTTTTTTCGTTCAGTTTATCTCAAATCCAGTTGAAGTCGGAAGTTTACATACACTTAGGTTGGAGTCATTAAAACTCGTTTTTTAACCACTCCACAAAATTCTTGTTAACAAACTATAGTTTTGGCAAGTCGGTTATGACATCTACTTTGTGCATGACACAAGTAATGTTTCCAACAATTGTTTACAGACAGATTATTTCACTTATAATTCACTGTATCACAATTCCAGTGGGTCAGAAGTTTACATACACAAAGTTGACTGTGCCTTTAAACAGTTTGGAAAATTCCTGAAAATTATATCATGGCTTTAGTAGCTTCTGATAGGCTAATTGACCTAATTTGAGTCAATTGGAGGTGTACCTGTGGATGTACTTCAAGGCATACCTTCAAACTCAGTGCCTCTTTGCTTGACATCATGGGACAATGAAAAGAAATCAGCCAAGACCTCAGAAAAAAAAGGCAGACTATGGTTTGCAACTGCACATGGGGACAAAGATCATACTTTTGGGTGAAATGTCCTCTGGTCTGATGAAACAAAAATGGAACTGTTTGGCCATAATGACCATCGTTATGTTTGGAGGAAAAAGGGGGAGGCTTGCAAGCCGAAGAACACCATCCCAACCGTGAAGCACAGGGGTGGCAGCATCATGTTGTGGGGGTGCTTTGCTGCAGGAGGGACTGGTGCACTTCACACATAGACGGCAACATGAGGCAGGAAAATGATGTGGATATATTGATGCAACATCTCAAGACATCAGTCAGGAAGTTAAAGCTTGGTTGCAAATGGGTCTTCCAAATGGACAATGACCCCAAGCATACTTCTGAAGTTGTGGCAAAATGGCTTAAGGACAACAAAGTCAAGGTATTGGAGTGGCCATCACAAAGTCCTGACCTCAATCCTATAGAAAATTTGTGGGCAGAACTGAAAAAGCGTGTGCGAGCAAGAAGGCCTACAAACCTGACTCAGTTACACCAGCTCTGTCAGGAGGAATGGGCCAAAATTCACCCAACTTCTTGTGGGAAGCTTGTGGAAGGCTACCCAAAACGTTTGACCCAAGTTAAACAATTTAAAGGCAATGCTACCAAATACTAATTGGGTGTATGTACATTTCTGACCCACTTGGAATGTGATGAAAGAAATAAAAGCTGAAATAAATCATTCTCCCTACTGTTATTCTGACATTTCACATTCTTAAAATTAAGTGCTGATCCTAACTGACCTAAGACAGGGAATTTTTACTAGGATTAAATGTCAGGAATTGGGAAAAACTGAGTTTAAATGTATTTGGCTCAGGTGTATGTAAACTTCTGACTTCAACTGCATATACAGTACCAGTGTGGACACACCTACTCATTCCAGGGTTTTTCTTTATTTTACTATTTTCTACATTGTAGAAAAATAGTGAAGACATCGAAACTATGAAATAACACATGGAATCATGTAGTAACCAAAATATATTTTATATTTGATATTCTTCAAAGTAGCCACCTTGATAACAGCTTTGCACACTTTTGGCATTCTCTCAACCAGCTTCATGTAGTCTATTTTAGTTTAACCATAATATTTGTTGTAATAAATGTTCTGTATTTTCTGGTGGATTAAACTGAAATTGCAACCAACTTTCTATGGCTTGTTTTAAAAATAGCAATATTTTGGAGATAATTACATTTTCAAATAACCAAAAGTGAGAGGTTGTAATCTGAATAAAGGGAAATGGGCATTCTTGAATGGGGGACCAACTCCATATTTAATACCCATGATTTTGGAATGAGATGTTCGACAAGCAGGTGTCCACATACATTTGGTCATGTAGTGTACCTCCTGAATATAAATGATTTTCACGCTCTAGTGGTTTCTATGCCCTGTGAAGATTGGCGAGGCCTATAGGTCTGCCCTAGGATTTGGTTTTGATTTTTTTATAGAATGCTTCTTCTTTAGGAGGACATCTTTGGGCCTCCAAACAGAATAAATAGTTTGAGCCCTTCAAATGTGTGTATATATAGGTTTCAAACTTAGTATCTCAACTCTGCTTGTCACTGTGTGCCACCCTATCCCTCCCGTCTGTCAAATAGAGTTCTGTCTATCTGTCAATTTCTCTCTTGCTCTGTCTACCTCTCTCTATGTCTCTGTGTGCATCTGTCTGTCTGCATTTGTCTGTGTGTGTGTGTGTCTGTCTGTCTTCCCGTCTTTCTGTATCCTCGACTCTGTGGCTCACTCCGAGATGAGTGCTCAGTCTTTTCCCTCCCCCGGTTTTAGATGTGGTGTTCCACCTGGACGATGGATACCTGCCGGCCCACAAGCCCCTGCTCATCTCCAGCTGCGACTGGATGGCGGCCATGTTCCGGGGATCCTTCATGGAGAGCTACATCGAGGAGGTGAGTCAGGAGTAAGACTGCACAATTAATCGAAATGCACATCGAAATTGCAATATTGACATACGAAATATCCATATCGCAAGAGATCCATATTGCATGCAATATTTTCAAACGCCACTCAGCCATGTGTAACGTCCATTTTTATTGTTTACTCTTTTTGACGTCTCCGTCTCTCCTCTTGCGGCTGCTTCCCACACACACCAAGCCTCGCCCCCTGTCACTCAAGCAGCACAATTCAAGTCCAATCGCAATATCTGCTTAAATGAAATCGCAATTAGATTCTTTGCCCTTAGAGAGAGAGAGAGAGAGAGAGATGCTGGGGTTACAATGTCAAACCAGACACACATTTCCCAGTTGAACCTAGCAGTAGGAGAAATATCAAAGTGTTAGCTAAAGCTAAAGCTAAATGTGTGGGGAACTTATTATTGTGTAGGACACATGAGCTGGTGATGGTCAAGCAAATAACTGCCGGTCTCACGGTAATTGACCTGTTAATTAGCTTAAACACGTTTAGCATCTCCTGGCTTCCACGCACAGCCTACAAGCTACTGATCCAGACCTTTGGAACATCTACATTTTAAAAGTAGAATAAATCCATTTGATATAGCCTACACCATCACAATAAATCCATTATTTATTTTAGACAGGTCTAAAGAAACATGACATGAAGAAAATGTAGTCTATTTCAGAAGAACAGAATAGCATACTCTGAGTTGGCCTTATGTTAGGCCCTGATCTGGCTATGCCATCTGGCTGTGGGCTACACTATTTCATTTAGCAGACAATATTTGCTTAGAATTCTGTGCCATTATTTTTAAATTTTTCTATTGGTCAACTTCTGTGCAATAAATAAATATTCCAAACCTACTCTGGGACAGTTGTGGGATGTGATAGATGCCAAATTAATACAACCACTCGCATCCCAAAAACTTTTAAAAGCAATGAGGTTGATTGTTTAGCTTAAAATTTTAAGGCCATTTATTTTCACATTATAAGCGCAGCACTAGGCTAAAGTAGGCTAAAAGGGCTAATGTTCCAAAATGCTATCAATTAGCGGGAAAACTGTTCTCGAAAGTGATTGCAAATGTCATTATGCATGTAATGCTTTATTATAAAGGTGCATTTTTATGGTGAAAATGATCTTCCCCAAACGTGAAACTCATGCACAGCCTATGTATGCCAGTTAGTCTCTACACTGGTTATAAAGCGGATTAATGTGATTGGGGGAAAAAGGCATGCGCTGTTCCGTGCCTTAATGCGCAAGCTGGGCATCATTCACAAGTGATAATACACCATTCACAAGTGATAGGCTAATATTGTCACCCAGCAAACTATTCTTAATTTAATTCACAATAATATGTGTGAAATTAGTTTTGATTTAGAATGGACCATTATCATGCACCTGTCCCGGAACAGGGGCATGAGAGAAAAATACATGTCATCTATGCACTTAAATAGCGAATAGAGGACGCTCTTCCCATGGTTCGTTTTCATGCCAGCCAGGTAGGCTATGTTCCTGTGTTAAAGCGAATCAATGTGCTTTAATATTAGAAAAGTTGATGAACAAAATTGAGTAAACCTAGCCTATAGAAAGCTGATGGGATCCGCCTCTTTTTAATAGAGGCCATCAAAACTGTTTTCTCACACAATTACATAGCCTATAGAAATGTTGCGCAACATGAGCTAATGGGCACCCATGAGGTGTTTGAATACATTTTCATTGATGTCAGAGTGATTAGAGGGACAATAGAGTGCAGAGTTCCAGGCTGTTAGCAAGTTTGGTAGGCTACTAATGACCATCAGCAGCATCAGAGCTTGGAGAAGCCTAATTACCACACATACCGCCCGCATTCCTGCCTGGTATCAACATACTGTCATTTTACAGCCTCATCTGATCGAGAAGAGGCTATTGAGGGAGGCTGAGAGAGATGGTAGAGTAGCAAACAGTATGTATCGCAAAGGGAGCTCTTTTTCCTTTGACATTTGACCCCAAGACAACAGTGTAACATGACATGCATTCACGTTAGAGAGCTACCCATGAGCAGTACATGAGAAACAATCCAGGAACACACAACAGGCTATATATAGTAGCTAGAACACAGGATATTGTGGAACTGTGGCCCGGATGGTTCCGGATTCTCAGAGCCCCAGCATCCCTCTCCTTATCCAGGTCAGTATTCCCTGTACAGGGTGTCCGGTTACCCCCAGTTTCTCTCTAACGGCTCGGGTTCTAGAAACACTACTCCTCCTGGACAGGGCTACGGACCGGGCCGACCCACCCAGGGAGGGAGCGCCTGTCTCTGGGGGCTGTGGGTGTCTGCTGCCTGTGCCCTTCTGACGAACTAGATCCCCCAGGTATGGTTACAGGCTTTGGGTTACAGCCCTTCCAGGAAGCCGGCAGCCCCAGGACGCTGGCATGGTCCGATAGATGCTCTTACAGCCAGAATCTACAGGGAGGGAGGGTTGGGGGTTAAGGTAGAGTGGACAGGGTCATGGTGCAGGGTGGGGGTCATTTTGTCTATAAGGACATTTGTAAAACACCAAAAGCAGTGAGGGTGGGGGTCGACAGTGGAGGCTACAGGGATGCTTGCCAGTATCCATGGTAACCCTGAAAGCTTCATGTTTGTCCCATTGTGGCACTCTTTATGGCGTTTCGCTGGCACAGTGCAGTGGCCAGGTGCACATCTAACAAAGACTGAGAAACTGGACAATGTGAAGCTGTCATTGTGTGCATGTGAGATTTTATATAGTGGAGCAGCCAGGATAGTGGGATAGAGTCCTAGATGCTTACGGTTGCACACTCACCTCAGTTTGAAATCTCGGGCACAAAAACCCTCACACATCCCTCTTTTTCCCTGCTTAGCTGGCTGGCCTTGCGGTGCATTGACAAAACCTCCGTTGGGGTGGCACCAATGTGGCTGTGGTTGTGAGCAGTGCCATTGTGCCTGATGCAGGCAGATGGGTCCCCTTGTCACTAATGTATTTCCACGTGCTGTCTGAGACACACCTCCCGAAGCAAGCATCAGTTAGCCTGGAACTAGACTCGTGCTAGGCCCATCTCCCGGCTAGCTGAAGAGGTCCATCAGCTACTCCTTGGGCTACAATACCTATTTTGACAATTGGCCTGGATCCCTTTTACTGCCGACACAGAGCCCCGTCGATCCATCACGACTGGTCTACCGACGTAATCCGCCCGAGGGGGTTTCAACAGGCTCCTCTGTCGCGACATCCCCTGAAGGCCCATCCGCTAGCCTGCTAACCACGGCCCGCTAGCTGTCTAGAGCATATCGGACTGTTAGCTAAAGAGGTCCATCAGTTAATTTCTTGGGCTACAATACCTATTTTGTCAATTGGCCTGGACCCTTTTACTGCTTACACGGAGCCCTGCCGATCCATCACGGCTGGTCTGCCGACGTAACCGTCCGAGGGGACTACAACAGACTCTTCCTTCGCAACGTCCCCCTAAGGCCCTTCTGCTAGCCCCGGCACGCTAGCTGTCTGAATCGCCGTGTCTCCAGCTCGCCTAGCTACTCACTGGTCCCTATGATCACTCGGCTACGCATGCCTCTCCCTAATGTCAATATGCCTTGTCCATTGCTGTTTTGGTTAGTGATTATTGTCTTATTTCACTGTAGAGCCTCCAGCCCTGCTCAATATGCCTTAGCTAGCCATTTTGTTCCACCTCCCACACATGCGGTGACCTCATCTGGTTTAAATGGTGTCCCTAGAGACAAAACCTCTCTCATCGTCACTCAATGCCTAGGTTTACCTCCACTGTATTCACATCCTACCATACTCTTGTCTGTACATTATGCCTTGAATCTATTCTTCCACGCCCAGAAACCTGCTCCTTTTACTCTCTGTTCCGAGCGCACTAAACGATCAGTTCTTATAGCCTTTAGCGGTACCCTTATCCTACTCCTCCTCTGTACCTCTGGTGATGTAGAGGTTAATCCAGGCCCTGCAGCGCCTAGCTCCACTCCCATTCCCCTGGCGCTCTCATTTGTTGACTTCTGTAACTGTAAAAGCCTTGGTTTCATGCATGTTAACAAAGAAGCCTCCTCCCTAAGTTTGTTTTATTCAGTGTTTTAGCACACTCTGCCAACCCGAATGTCCTAGCCATGTCTGAATCCTGGCTTAGGAAGGCCACAAAAAAACAGAAATGTCCATCCCTAACTATAACATTTTCCGACAAGATAGACCTGCCAAAGGGGGTGGAGTTGCAATCTACTGCAGAGATAGCCTGCAGAGTTCTGTCATACTATCCAGGTCTGTGCCCAAACAATTCAAGCTTCTACTTCTAAAAATCCACCTTTCTAGAAACAAGTCTCTCACCGTTGCCGCTTGTTATAGACCACCTTCAGCCCCAGCTGTGCACTGAACACCATATGTGAATTGATTGCCCCCCATTTATCTTCAAAGCTTGTTAATTGCCCCCCATCTATCTTCAGACCTAAACTGGGACATACTTAACACCCTGGCCGTCCTACAATCTAAGCTAGATGCCCTCAATCTCACACAGATGATCAATGAACCTACCAGGTAGAACCCCAAATCTGTAAACACGGGCACCCTCATAGATATCATCCTGACCAACCTGCCCTCTAAATACACCTCTGCCTCATTGCCTGCGTCCGTAATGGGTCTGCGGTCAAACAACCACCCCTCATCACTGTCAAACACTCCCTAAAACACTTCAGCGAGCAGGCCTTTCTAATCGACCTGGCCCGGTATCCTGGAAGGTTATTGACCTCATTCCGTCAGTAGAGGATGCCTGGTTATTCAAAAGTGCTTTCCTCACCATCTTAAATAAGCATGCCCCATTCAAAAAATGTAGAACCAGGAACAGATATAACTCTTGGTTCACTCCAGATCTGACTGTCCTTGACCAGCACAAAAACATCCTGTGGTGTACTGCATTAGCATTGAATAGCCCCCGCGATATGCAACTTTTCAGGGAAGTTAGGAACCAATATACACAGGCAGTTAGGAAAGCAAAGGCTAGCTTTTTCAAATAGAAATTTGCATCCTGTAGCACAAACTCCAAAAAGTTCTGGGACACTGTAAAGTCCATGGAGAATAAGAGCACCTCCTCCCAGCTGCCCACTGCACTGAGGCTAGGAAACACTGTCACCACCGATAAATCCACGATAATTGAGAATTTCAATAAGCATTTTTCTACAGCTGGCCATGCTTTCCACCTGGCCACTCCTACCCCGGTCAACAGCCCTGCATGCCCCGCAGCAACTTGCCCAAGCGTCCCCCATTTCTCCTTCACCCAAATCCAGATAGCTGATGTTCTGAAAGAGTTGTGAAATCTGGACCCCTACAAATCAGCTGGGCTAGACAATCTGGACCCTCTCTTTCTAAAATTATACGCTGCAATTGTTGCAACCCCTATTACTAGCCTGTTCAACCTCTCTTTCGTATCGTCTTGAGATCCCCAAAGATTGTAAAGCTGCCACGGTCATCCACCTCTTCAAAGGGGGAGACACTCTAGACCCAAACTGTTACAGACCTATATCTATCCTACCCTGCCTTTCTAAGGTCTTCGAAAGCCAAGTTAACAAACAGATCACCGACCGTTTTGAATTTCACCGTACCTTCTCCGCTATGCAATCTGGTTTACGAGCTGGTCATAGGTGCACCTCAGCCACGCTCTAGGTCCTAAACGATATCATAACCATCATTGATAAAAGACAATGCTGTGCAGCCGTATTCATCGACCTGGCCAAAGCTTTCGACTCTGTCAATCACCACATTCTTATCGGCAGACTCAACAGCCTTGGTTTCTCAAATGACTGCCTCACCTGGTTCACCAACTACTTCTCAGACAGAGTTCAGTGTGTCAAATCGGAGGGCCTGTTGTCCGGACCTCTGGCAGTCTCTATGGGGGTGCCACAGGGTTCAATTCTCGGGCCGACTCTTTTCTCTGTATACATCAATAATGTCGCTCTTGCTGCTGGTCATTCTCTGATCCATGTCTACGCAGACGACACCATTCTGTATACTTCTGGCCCTTCTTTGGACACTGTGTTAACTAACCTCCAGACGAGCTCCAATGCCAACTCTCCTTCCGTGGCCTCCAACTGCTCTTAAATGCAAGTAAAACTAAATGCATGCTCTTTAACCGATCTCTGCCCGCACCTGCCTGCCCGTCCAGCATCACTACTCTGGCGGGTTCTGATTTAGAATATGTGGACAACTACAAATACCTAGGTGTCTGGTTAGACTGTAAACTCTCCTTCCAGACTCACATTAAGCATCTCCAATCCAAAATTAAATCTAGAATCAGCTTCCTATTTCGCAACAAAGCATCGTGCACTCATGCTGCCAAACACTCTCGTAAAACTGACTATCCTACCGATCCTTGACGTCGGCGATGTCATTTACAAAATAGCCTCAACACTCTATTCAGCAAATTGGATTTAGTCTATCACAGTGCCATCCGTTTTGTCACCAAAGCCCATATACTACCCACTACTGCGACCTGTATGTACTCGTTGGCTTGTCCTCGCTTCAAATTCGTTGCCAAACCCACTGGCTCCAGGTCATCTATAAGTCTTTGCTAGGTAAAGCCCCGCCTTGTCTCAGCTCACTGGTCACCATAGCAGCACCCACCCATAGCACACGCTCAAACAGGTATATTTCGTCCTTTGGCCTCATTTCCTTCCAGTTCTCTGCTGCCAATTACTGGAACAAATTGCAAAAATCACTGAAGCTGGAGACTCATATCTCCCTCACTAACTTTCATTATCAGCTGTCAGAGCAACTCACAGATCATTGCACCTGTAAATAGCTCATCCAACTACCTCATCCCCATATTGTTATTCATTTTTTTGCTCCTTTGCACCCCAGTATCTCTACTTGCACATTCATCTTCTGCACATCTTTCACTCCAGTGTTTAATTGCTAAATTGTAATTACTTCACCACCATGGCCTATTTATTGCCTTACCTCTCTAATCTTACCTCATTTGCACTCACTGTATATAGATTTTTTCCCTATTGTATAATTTGTTTATTCCAAGTGTAACTCTGTGTTGTTGTTTGTGTCTCACTGCTTTGCTTTATCTTGGCCAGGTCGCAGTTGTAAATGAGAACTTGTTCTCAACTGGCCTACCTGGTTAAATAAAGGTGAAATAAAAATTTGAAATCTGACTGGTGAGTGTCTGGCTATTTTCTGAGCCAGCCTCAATGGAGCAGAGGCGAGACACTTGATGTAGCACTCAGCACAGACGCTCAAAAGGAGGGAATTTTTTTGTTGTTGCTTTGCTTAGCAGCAAGGCCCTGGAATGACAGTTTTTCAGGCTCCTCTCTATTCAGGAGGAAAATAACTCCGAGGGGTGGTCAGGGTTGAAAAGAAGAAAGAAGAAGTGAAGCTCGACTAGTGAAAGGAAAACAAAACGAGCGAGAGGTTGAAAAGAGACTTCTGAAAAAGGGCGTGGGAGGCGAGAGCACTTGTCAGAGCGACGGTTGCGCGTGGAGAAGCGTGCGTCTTTGGAGTCTCTGACCAAACCGTGTACTGTACCGTGACTCATCTCGCGCCTCTGTTTCAAAGTGTGTCGAGTTTCACTTCTTCTTCTTTTCAACCCTGACCACCCCTCGGAGTTATTTTCCTCCTGAATAGAGCGGAGCCTGAAAAAACTGTCGTTCCAGGACCTTGCTGCTAAGCAAAGCAACAAAAAAAAAATTGTCCTCTGTTTGAGCGAGACTGGATTTCTATCTGTCTGCTATTAGCCAGCACAGTGCTTTCTTTAACACCTTTCCCTTTGAGTTGTCTCGCCACACTCCACTTTCACTTCCTTCACACGTAATTTTAGACTCACTCTTCGTGTTCATGCAGTGCTGTGAAAACACTGCTATTCTGGTCCTGCCAACAATTAACTCAATAAGCCCCTCCCTGATTGGATAGTTTGGTTTGAATGCCCTTCTGATGATGAGTAAGGAGTTCATCAAAGTTCATCTGAACAGCACCCACAAAGAATCATACAAACAATTGCAGGATAACGACAAGTTATTAGTAGCTGCATGTCAGGACAACCAACTTTAGCAGTTTGCAATTAAAGAGCAGAAACATGACAACCTAATTCAAATGAGTTTGAAAAAGAGAAGAAGCACTGGTTAATTTATTCTTCCAGTCTGGCAAGTCCACAAGATTAGCCAGCCTTCAGAAAATTCTACCAAACACTTGGTCCCAAATGTAAAAGTCCTGTCACTGCTAGAGTAAATGAGTCGATTGTTTTGCAAATGGATACAGCAACTCAGTTAGTTAATGAGATTCTTGAAAGAGCCATGAAAAATAACCCTGTGTGTAGACCGATGGATCAAGAAAGGACTGACTGTTTCGCTAATGGGCATATCAGCCTGCTTCTATCACCCCTCCAAGACACGGCATGCGTTGCTCAACCTCCAGAGCTGGCCATAGCTTTGAACGGCGCGGCAGAAATGTCTGAATCTGAGTTGGACAATGACGATTATCCTTTTACATCCAAGTCACGTTTAAGATTGATTTATAATTTAAACCTAACTGGAAAATAGGGGTTAGGTTGTAGAGAGTCAAAGGACCATAAATGTAATAAGAAACCTTAGTTGCTGGCTTAAGGCCGGTAGCAACCACTACAGAATGTCCGGTCAGAATAATAATCCATTAAAGAACCGTTATCTGTAATAAACGTTTTCTAAAGACATCTGGACTTGTTCTTGCCGGACAGACCTGTGGCAGTGGAACCATATACACTGGTACCTACTGCTCATTGTTCATGGTCCTCCCGGATCAGCTCTTAGTATTTTTTACGAACCAAACTTATGACTTGACCCATCACCCAGTGGCAAGAAGTGACATTCATAGGCCTACGACACATAAATGACTCCTAGCCTCCCACACGTAACCCAAACCGGCTGCGCGCGTGCGCCATCGTGCATACATTGATTTTGTCCCCCCCACACCAAACGCGATCACGACACGCAGGTTAAAATATCAAAACAAACTCTGAACCAATGACATTAATTTGGGGACAGGTCGAAAAGCATTAAACATGTATGGCAATTTAGCTAGCTAGCTTGCACTTGCTAGCTAACGTTAATTTGTCCTATTTAGCTAGCTTGCTGTTGCTAGCTACTTTGTCCTGGGATATAAACATTGAGTTGTTATTTTACCTGAAATGCACAACGACCTCTACTCCGACAATTAATCCACACATAAAACGGCCAACCGAATTGTTTCTAGTCATCTCTCCTCCTTCCAGGCTTTTTCATCTTTGAACTTATATGGTGATCGCATCTAAACTTTCATTGTATTACCACGACAACCGGCAACAAAGTTTGTCTTTCAATCACCCACGTGGGTATAACCAATGAGGAGATGGCACGTGGGTACCTGCTTCTATAAACCAATGAGGAGATGACTTTCAGTGCGATCTGCGTCAGAAATAGGAAAGACTTCTATTTTTATCCCTTGGCGTCGCAGACGCTCGTTGGCGCGCGCCAGCAGTGTGGGTGCAATAATTGTAATAACATGGATTTCTAAATGTATTTTGTGACGCTCGCGCATGCGGCGTGTCCTGTCTGGTCAGCATGTAAGGGTACTTTCTGTCCATAACACAAAAAATATAAAAACGAAATAGAAATTATTTTATAAAACTCAAACTAAATAAAAACGAGTAAATCAGGTTTCAAAACTAACTGAAACTCAACAGAATTTAAAATAAAAATCTAAAAAACGAATAGAAATTAAAGCTAATAGAAGAATCACTAAACTATAATAACCTCCTGTGGTTTTCCATATGAGGGTGTGTGCCCCAGTGGCTTATCTCTGGCTAGTTCAGTGTGAAAGCCTGTCACATTCCTCTCACACAAGACTAACGGTGACAGGAGACACGATGAAAGGGGTGAAGGAAGGGAGGGAGAGACAGGGTACGTTTGCAACAGAAGTATAATGGTAGGAGGCGTTCCTGCCACCACGTTCCAGCTCCTCTTGCTCTCCTCTCTCTCCTCTCTTTCTCTTTCAAAATCTTTCTCGTGGTGGTAATGGCGGTTTGGTTTCTGACGACGTGCCGTTTGACATTTTGACACCGCTTACTTCAACTTTCCCCCCCCGGCTACCTTTTCTCTGTCGTGTTCTCTAAAGTTACTTGTCTCCATTTCCTCTTTTTCTGTCAACCAATCACTTCTTAAACCAACGAGGGTGAGTTGGGAAAGGATGCTGAATGACAGAAAAATCTAGCTCATCCCTAAATTGCCCTGGGCCCCCATAACGTTCCCTGTGTCTCCCTGTCTCCCTGTCTCTGGTGACCTAGCGCTGTGTCCATTCATTGCCCCGCTCCTCTGTCTGGGCGAGAGAACTTTGAACAGGAGCGTCCACCTGTGTCTCTACCTTGAACTTTCCGCCATAATAAAGGGTCACTGCCATGCTGACATTCTCCTAATTGGCACAGAGACAGGCAGGTGAGGGGCACCTGAGGAAGGACCCCTGTGGTTCCCATAGCTCTACCCACCTCTAACCCTCTCCTGGCTAGACCACATGGCATTGCTCAATAGTGGTGTTGAGACTGCTCTGAGACTTTTTAAAATGTGTTGTTCTTTTAATACAACCTTTTGACCAACATATTGGGCTGAAAGGATGAAATGTAAAACAGAAAATGTAATTGAATCACTACCTTGGTCAGAACTTACCTGACGCTAAGCACAGTTATAATGTATTATAAACATTTATTTTTACTGCTCTAATTACGTTGATAACCCGTTTTTAATAGCAATAAGGCACCTCGGGGGTTGTCCCTGGTCCCTGGTTCGAATCCAGGCTGCATCACATCCGGCTGTGATTGGGAGTGCCAGAGGGCGGCGCACAATTGGTCCAGCGTCTTCCAGGTTTGGCCGGGGTAGGCCGTCATTGTAAATAAGAATTTGTTCTTAACTGACTTGCCTAGTTAAATAAAATAAAACATAAAAAATACTCAAGTAGTTTTTTTTATATCTGTACTATACTATTTATATTTTTGACAACTTGTACTTTTACTCCACTACATTCCTAAAGAAAATAATGTACTTTTTACTCCATACATTTTACCTGACACCCAAAATTACCTTTTTAATTTTCAATGCTTAGCAGGACAGGAAAATGGTCCAATTCACTCACTTATCAAGAGTGAGTGGTCATCCCTACTGCCTCAGATCTCACTAAACACATTGTAAGCAATTTTAAATGATTTATACTTTAACTTTTATACTTACGTATATTTAAAACCAAATACTTTTAGACTTTTACTGGGTGACTTTCACTTTACCTTGAGTCATTTTCTATTAAGATATCTTTACTTTTACTCAAGTATGATAATTGGGTACTTTTACCACCACCATATGTTGCGAAGTGCCTGGATACAGCCCTTGCCGTGGTATATTGGCCATATACCGCACCCCCTTGTGCCTTATTGCTTAACAACCCCTAGCGTTCAGAGTGGTGCAAAGTTTAAAAAAATGTATATGCTGTGTGTGCGCATGTGTGTGAGGGCAGGTGGGAGAAGATGAAGAGAAGGTTTACCATGATCTGATGTTGCAATCTGCAGTCCCAGCAGTTTTCTTTCTATCTCTCCCAAAATCGCCCCCTGTAAACTCCTTGGCCGTCACTGTGGCAGTGGGAATAAGTGTGCCTTTTGTTTGCTCTCCTCTCAGGAGAGAAACACACTTGGACCCTCTCCAGGTTCTGAACAAGTTTCAAGATGGAGGGGGGGGGGGGGGGGGGGGGGGGGGGGGGGGGTCATGGCCTACCGTCAACTAATACACTGCACTAAGGATAGAGTAGTCTTCATGAATCTGGTATTTTCTTAACAGAACTTCTCCTCGGACACTTTTCTCCAGTGGCAGTGTTCATTTTGGCAGCTGATTTAGATTTAGTTTTAGTCTTAAAATACCTTTTAGTCTTAGTCACATTTTAGTCATTTCATCCATTGTTAGTTTTAGTCATTATCAGTCGACTTAAACTAGACCATTTTTGTCTAGTTTTAGTCACAACCATTTTAGTCACATAATAGTCAGTGTATTTTCTTCTATTAAATAATGAATATTTAGGCAGATGGCCTTGTCCAACTAGGCCTACTATCCCCTCGTATAGATTGATATTGTAGCTGATTGTAACTAATGCCAGCCATAGTTAACCATATAGGCTTAAAGCCTTGGCTACAGGTTATACAATTAACAGCTCTGATTTTCTCCCCGCCATAACCAACAAGGGGGTAAATAAGTCGGTTTCCTTAAGGGGTAGAATTTGAGCTTTCCAAAAATTCCAACGCTATTACTGTCCTCCTAATATTCAGCAAATAGCATTCATTTTCCCCGTAGAATAAGGCAACCGCAACTCGCATTCGAGGACCGCAGCGCGAGGGCGGCAACACAGATGAATGAATAGAAGCGCACATGGAAAAGTAGAACTTCGGATGTGATCAAAGCGAAAATAGCCTACATGAAAGTAAGAGAGAGGTTAAACATTGTTTCTATACTGAACAAAAATATTAACAAAAATATAAATTGCGACATGCATCAATTTCAATGACGGTGGCTTATCTTTGCAAACCAGAAATGCTCACTAACAGGGATGTAAACAAATTCGTCCACAAAATTTTAGAGAAATAAGCTTTTTGTGCGTATGAAAAATTACTGGGGTCTTTTATTTCAGCTCATGAAACATGGGACCAACACTTTACATGTTGCGTTTATATTTTTGTTAAGTATAGTTGAGGTTAGTTACAAGTCAAATGTCCTGGCTTCGCATCAGTTCAAAAGATTGACGGGTGACATAAGTGGCCACCTGGGAGCTGTGTAGGAGGGCTGGGCAGATCAGCTCAATCTGACCCTGCAGCTGAAAGATGTCAATTCTGCCAATGAGAGGATGTTCTGCATGCATGTTTAGGATTGGACAAAACTGATGAAAAGCAGCTTCATGTCAAATGATATATCCATTGATCTCGCATGGAATTCTCATCTCGTTAGATGTTCGTCAACTAAAATGAGAAGTGATTTGTAATCGTTTTTTTGCAGGGCATTTCGTCTGATTGTCGCCATAGTTTTAGTCAGGAAAAATAGGTTGTTGACGAGTATCTTTCATCATGGCTATTGTTGACAAAATTAACACTGATCCGGTGTGCGTGAGGTTAAATGTTTTCCTGAACCGAACTCTTCAAAGAACCACACAGCCACATGTCTATTGCACCTCAGCCCAGCCCATTCTGCCTGTATGGGTAGCTCTGATCAGCCTGTGTGCTACTGCTCCAACAACAGACAATCTTATTGGAGCAGGACACAGTGAGAAGCAAACAGTGAGCGAATATTACCTTATTTTCTGTAGCTGTACTTTTGTACTTGTTTTATCTGGATATGGGGACACATTAGCCTTTTCTTTTTGTGTGTACTGCTCCATTTTGGATGTGCTTACGTAAATGGTCCAGTCAGAGGTGTTTTCTCCTCGGTCCATCCCACAGCTCTGCTTCAAGCTCTGTCCCACAATGACATCCAAGCCATCTATGCCACGTGCGGCGACTGGCCCAGTGTGGTTATTCTGGGGTGCTTTGAGGTTGTTACCCTTAGCTACAGCGCTAGCTAGCTTCAACGCCCCCCTGGCAGGCCGGGGCTTTCATCTCTGGCAGGATCAAAAGGTTCTACTCGAACTGGAGACGGACTGCCCTTCACCTTGCACAACCCCATTCACCCACGCTACTTCCTGTGACATCACTCTGACATCACTTTAGTTACGAGATCCACCCACCAATGCCCTTATATTGAAGGTTGAAGTAGTTATAGTTGAATATTTTCCTGGGATATTGCAAATGTTCCATCCCGAGAATAAATCACTTTTCTCCCGGGTAACCTAAGATTTCCCACCAAAACAGGAAATGTCATTCAAAAGCATTAAAGCATATAAATATGTCTGGATTTGATGAGAGCATAAAAATTCAAACCTGATGCTACCTGAGCCTGATGAGCCATATATTAAATACATTTTATGAACCCTACATTAATGGTATTTAATGAGCACAAGCCCAAAAAAGACCAAATACAGTACAGAGCCTACACATAATTCCCCATAACCAAAAACAGGTTTGTAGACAATTTTGCAAATGTATTAAAATGTTTAAAGATATATCTTATTTACATAAGTAATCAGACCCTCTGCTATGAGACTTCAAATTGAGCTCAGGTGCATCCTGTTTCCATTGATCATCCTTGAGATGTTTCTACAACTTGATTGGAGTCCACCTGTGGTAAATTCAATTGATTGGACATGATTTGGAAAGGCACACACCTGTCTATGTAAGGACCCACAGTTGACAGTGCATGTCAGAGCAAAAACCAAGCTATGAGGTCAAAGAAATTGTCCATAGATTGTGTCGAGGCATAGATCTGGAGAAGGGTATCAAGACATTTCTGCAGCATTGAAGGTTCCCAAGAACACAGTGGCCTCCCTCATTCTTATGGAAGAAGTTTGGAACCACCATGAGCAATCGGGGGAGAAGGGCCTTGGTCAGAGAGGTGACCAAGAACCTGATGGTCACTCTGACAGAGCCCCAAAGTTCCACTGCGGAGAAGGGAGAACCTTCCAGAAGGACAACCATCTCTGCAGCACTCCACCAATCAGGCCTTTATGGTAGAGTGGCCTGACGGAAGCCACTCTTCAGTAAAAGGCACGTGACAGCCCGCTTGGAGTTTGTCAAAAGTCACCTAAAGACTCTCAGAACATGAGAAACAAGATTCTCTGGTCTGATGAAACCAAGATTGAACTCTTTGGCCTGAATGCAAAGTGTCACGTCTGGAGGAAATCTGGCACCATCCCTATGGTGAAGCACTTATGTAAATGTCATTTTTCAGTTTATTACATTTGCAAAAAAATAATCTCTTTCTGTTTTGTCATTATGGGGTAATATGTGTAGATTGAGGTGAAGAAAATATGTAATCCCTTCTAGAATAAGGCTGTGACGTAACAAAATGTGGAAAAATGAAGGGGTCTGAATACTTTCCGAATGCACTGTATATGATGTAGGCTACTGCACATTCGGCTACTGCACAAAGAAAAACATAAAATCACATAGATGTGGCTAGCTCTCCTGGGTAAATACATGAAACCATCTCCAGTAGGCTAATTTTTGAGTGTGAACTGTATTACTGTATTGTATTATACTGTATTGTATGGGCTGGAATTACGCACGTCGTTCAAACCATGGTAAAGCAGAAGAAAACACGCAATTCTGGTTTAGCACAAAGTTACAAGTATAGGCTATTGAATTTGATTTTAATTTTGAAATATACTAGGGCCTATTTGTATAATTAGTAGGTTGACGCATATATACCTTTTCATAATGTTTCCCCTAATGCTATTAGCCTACCTCCTCTTTCTGTCTCTTGTTGCTTCTTTCCTTCCTCGCTTTCAACAGTTAAATGGAATATGTTGTGTTGTCCTTGTCCATCATTCTAATGACATTCTTACAATATAGTACTAGAATTAGATGCAGATGTCGATCACTTCTCTAAACGAAGATGGAATGGCTATGGGTCTGAATAAATAACTGCTATAGCCTACCGCCATCGCGCGTTCGTTCTTCTTTCAAACTACCCGTGAGTTCTACTGGGCTACTGTATTTAACATTCAGCAAACAACAGAGCGTGCTTCCCTTGGAATAGTCTTGGTATAAGAAATGAAAAAAATAATAAATAAATGATGTCCAGCAAGCTATTCTAGTCTAGCTTTTCCTGCATGGGACTCCAAGAGCTAAGGAGTGTTTTTTAAGGAGAGGCCAGCGGAGCACAGGCGCTTGTGTATTGCGCAAGAGACAGAAGCTTATTATTCATAACCAATCAGGAATTAGCTAAATATAAGGCTAATACTGCATTGAATGTATTACCTGAAAGAGGTAGGATAGGACATCTATATACAGTATAGGACTATATATCAATCTATACTGAACAAAAATATAAATGCAACATGCACCAATCTCAACGATTTTACTGAGTTACAGTTCATATAAGGAAATATGTCAATTGAAATACATTTAATAGGCCCTAATCTATGGATTTCACATGAGCCAATCAGAAGGAGTTTTTCCTTACAAAAGGGCTTTATTACAGACAGAAATACTCCTCAGTTTCATCAACTGTCCGGGTGGCTGGTCTCAGATGATCCCGCAGGTAAAGAAGCCAGATGTGGCGGTCCTGGGCTGGTGTGATTACATGTGGTCTGCAGTTCTGAAGCCGGTTGGACATACTGCCAAATTCTATAAAAAATACATTATGGTAGAGAAATTAACATTCAATTCTCATTCAATTCTCAGTTTCATGATATGTCACACCTGTCAACTGGAATGATTATCTTGGCGAAGGAGAAATGCACAATAACAGGGATGTAAACAAATTTGTTCTCATAAACTTAGTCTCGGGCCTAACACCCGTGCAAATATATCCTCCAAACACCGGCTTCTCTGGCATTATCACTTAAATAACTACTAAACTAAGAAACTGCCCTTTTTCAGCATCCTGTCTTTCAAAGGTTATTCGTAAAAATCCAAATAACTCCACAGATCTTCACTGTAAAGGGTTTAAACACTGTTTCCCATGCTTGTTCAATGAACCATAAACAATTAATGAACATGTACCTGTGGAACGGTCGTTAAGACACTAACAGCTTACAGACGGTAGGCAATTAAGGTCACAATTATGAAAACTTAGGACACTAAATAGGCCTTTCTACTGACTCTGGAAAAACACCAAAAGAAAGATGCCCAAGGTCCCTGCTCATCTGAATGAACGTGCCTTAGGCATTCTGCAAGGAGGCATGAGGACTGCAGATGTGTCCAGGGCAATACATTTCAATGTCCGTACTGTGAGACGCCTAAGACAGCGCTACAGGGAGACAGGAAGGACAGCTGATCGTCCTCGCAGTGGCAGCAGACCATGTGTAATAACACCTGCACAGGATCGGTGCATCCGAACATCACACCTGCAGGACAGGTACAGGATGGCAACAACAACTGCTCGAGTTACACCAGGAACGCACAATCTCTCCATCAGTGCTCAGACTGTCCACAGTAGACTGAGAGAGGCTGGACTGAGGGCTCTTAGGCCTGTTGTAAGGCAGGTCCTCACCAGACATCACCGGCAACAACGTTGCGTATGGGCACAAACCCACCGTCGCTGGACCAGAGAGGACTGGCAAAAAGTGCTCTCTTTTTTCACCTTTATTTAACCAGGTAGGCAAGTTGAGAACAAGTTCTCATTTACAATTGCGATCTGGCCAAGATAAAGCAAAGCAGTTCGACACATACAACAACACAGAGTTACACATGAAGTAAAACAAACATACAGCCAATAATGCAGTAGAAAAATAAGTCTATATACAATGTGAGCAAATGAGGTGAGATAAGGGAGGTAAAGGCAAAAAAAGGCCATGGTGGCGAAGTAAATACAATATAGCAAGTAAAACACTGGAATGGTAGATTTGCAGTGGAAGAATGTGCAAAGTAGAAATAGAAATAAAGGGGGTGCAAAGGAGCTAAATAAATACAGTAGGGGAAGAGGTAGTTGTTTGGGCTAAATTATAGATGGACTATGTACAGGTGCAGTAATCTGTGAGCTGCTCTGACAGCTGGTGCTTAAAGCTAGTGAGGGAGATAAGTGTTTCCAGCTTCAGAGATTTTTGTAGTTCGTTCCAGTCATTGGCAGCAGAGAACTGGAAGGAGAGGCGGCCAAAGGAGGAATTGGTTTTGGGAGTGACCAGAGAGATATATCTGCTGGAGCACGTGCTCCAACGAGAGCGTACAGGTCGCAGTGGTGGGTAGTATATGGGGCTTTGGTGACAAAACGGATGGCACTGTGATAGACTGCATCCAATTTATTGAGTAGGGGGCTATTTTGTAAATTACATCGCCGAAGTCGAGGATTGGTAGGATGGTCAGTTTTACGAGGGTGTTTGGCAGCATGAGTGAAGGATGCTTTGTTGCGAAATAGGAAGCCAATTCTAGATTTAACTTTGGATTGGAGATGTTCAATGTGAGTCTGAAAGGAGAGTTTACAGTCTAACCAGACACCTAGAATATGTGGACAACTACAAATACCTAAGTCAGAACCGTCCAGAGTAGTGATGCTGACTAGTCGCCGTTTTGTCTCACCAGGGGTGATGGTCGGATTCGCGTTTTTCGTCGAAGGAATGAGCATTACACCGAGGCCTGTACTCTGGAGCGGGATCGATTTGGAGGTGGAGGGTCCTTCATGGTCTGGGGCGGTGTGTCACAGCATCACCGGACTGAGCTTGTTGTCATTGCAGGCAATCTCAACGCTGTGCGTTACAGGGAAGACATCCTCCTCCCTCATGTGGTACCCTTCCTGCAGGCTCATCCTGACATGACCCTCCAGCATGACAATGCCACCAGCCATACTGCTCGTTCTGTGATTTCCTTCCTGCAAGACAGGAATGTCAGTGTTCTGCCATGGCCAGCGAAGAGCCCGGATCCCCATTGAGCACGTCTGGGACCAGTTGAATAGGAGGGTGAGGGCTAGGGCCATTCCCCCCAGAAATGTCAGGGAACTTGCAGGTGTGCCTTGGTGGAAGAGTGGGATAACATCTTGCGGCAAGAACTAGCAAATCTGGTGCAGTCCATGAGGAGGAGATGCACTGCAGTACTTAATGCAGCTGGTGGCCACACCAGATACTGACTGTTACTTGACCCCCCCCCCCCCCCCCTTTGTTCAGGGACACATTATTTAATTTCTGTTAGTCACATGTCTGTGCAACTTCTTCAGTTTATGTCTCAATTGTTGAATCTTGTTATGTTCATACAAATATTTACACGTGTTAAGTTTGCTGAAAATAAACGCAGTTGACAGTGAGAGGACGTTTCTTTTTTTGCTGAGTTTAGAAGATATAGTATTATTATTTTCTAATTCACAAAATTTGAATCTCTCTATCCAACTTTCTCTCCCTTCTCCCCCTCCTCCAGGTGTCCATCCCTGACACCAGTAGCTCCTGTATGCGTGCAGTGTTGGAGTTCATGTACAGTGGGCTGCTTTCGCCCTGTCCTGACCTGGAGCCTATTGAGCTTATCGTCCTATCCAACCGGCTGTGTCTGCCACGCCTTGTTGCCCTCACAGAGCAGCATGCTGTGAATGAGCTGCTCCAGTGGGCGATGAAGGGAGTGGACATCGACGGACAGGTGCTGGCTTACCTGGAGTTGGCTCAGGTGAGTCTTTACACGTACCGTATACTCTGAATGACAGTTGTACTGATGACACTGTTACTGCAATACACATAATACAAATACAACATTTTGTTGTTTCGGAAAATACTATTTCACTGGAGAGAACATTCTAATTGATATCCAAGAAGGATCGGACCACCCTATAGTTCAGGCCTATATCAGATACCCAACTGTAGAAAACTTTGTTCTACAATGACAGGTGACATTCATCTTTAAAAGTCATTTGTCCACTTCCCATTCAAGTTCATCTTTCTTATTTGTAAAGTAAGAAAGTTTGAGGTCTTTTTTTTCATTGGACCTTTTTGATGGACTGATCACCTATTCATTCATCCCTTGCAGTTCCACAATGCCAAGCAGTTGTATGCCTGGTGTCTCCATCACATCTGCACCAACTACAACAGCGTCTGTCGCAAGTTCCCTAAAGACATGAAGGTCATGTCTCCAGGTACAGACCGCATTCCCTCTCTCTTGTCTACGTCTTTGTGTGTCTCCTCGTCCGCTCTATTCTACATTTTTCATCTCCTTTGTACCTCCAGTCCCACCTCCAATCCCCAACTTTGCTCCCCATCTCTCACTTGTCTCTCACGTTACTTTTTGGTCCCTTATATTCACGCTTTCTTTCTCTTTCTATATCAATTTATGTATCTCTTACGTTCTCTCCCCCCTCTCTCTCTTTGCATGTAGATAACCAGAGGCACTTTGAGAAGCAGCGGTGGCCTCCAGTGTGGTTCCTGAAGGAGGAGGACCGCTACCTGCGCTCTCAGAAGGAGCGCGAGCGCGAGGAGGAGATCCTACGCAAGCTGCGCACCAAGAGAGGCTGGTGCTTCTCGAGACACCCGTCCTCCTCGCCCCACGTCTCCTGAGGCTGTCACCCCTCCATGACCCCTCCTGCTGCTGACCTCTCACCCCTCACCCCAGACTGAGGAAGCCAGCTATGAGTCTAGCACCTCTCCATGACGGGAGAGCCAAGTCTCCCTTCTGTACGATTGTGTGTGAGTGGGTGGTTATAGGCCAGGCTTGGGCAGTTCTCTGTGCCCAAGATGGTCTCACCTCGCTGGGCCTCAGTGACCAGTCCAGTGCTGCCTCCTCCCCCTGATATCCACCCACCAGCCTGGGGGTGACGAGACTGGGAACAAAAGGGCTCTCTCTCTCTCTGCCCCTCAGTCACACAGAAGCTAAAGACCATTCCACAGACCACTGCTAAGACTCCCCTATGGGGAGGTTACCTCTGCCTTCACGTCTATTAGACTGTTAGCGCACTGGACAAGACCAGCAGCCAGGGGGCGCCAGCTCTGCTTCAATATACACGGATGGATGCTTTGTTTGGTTTTATTTCGCTTAGGGATTTGACATGAGAGTAGAGCCCATCCCAGAGTTGGGTGTTTTGCCTCAGAGTCTCTGACCACCACCTATGCCTGTCTGATTTCTCTTCCACAGACTTTGTCCTCCCCTTTGGATAGGTTTGACACCATTTTTGTTTTCTCCCGGGTTTCATCCCAGTGAAGCTCCATGTTGGAGGTTTGAATCCCAAATGTTGCCCTAGACTGTTCTAGAATCAGCTGTGCAAGGGAGGGGCAGTAGACGTGGTAGTCTGGGTTTAGGTACCTGCTCAAGCAAAGGTGGTGGTTTGCGGTTCAAGCACCCATCGTGATCCCCCACATAACACCAAGAGGAGAGGCCAACAGTGCTGAACAAATCCCCCTCAATGACATTCAAAGTGAACACTTGATAGCAATTCTGGATCAGAGGGCTTTTTTATACCACTGCCATGGGAGGGAGTAAGAAGCCGAACTGAACAGATTTCTTCTTGCTCTGTCTTAATTGACCACTAGGGTGCCGCTCAGCCAGCCTGCCTTAACTCCCCCGTACCACAGGGGGCAGCACTGCTCAGGGTTCCATCATCAACCCTCACCGGGAGCAAACAGGAGTTTTCTCCCCTGCCTGCATATATCCTTAATTCTAGTTTCTTTTAACTTTATTTTATTACAGCTGTATTTGAAAGTCAACTGTAGTCTTTTGTCCTCAACTGAGTGTTGAAAGCACATGTATTATACCAAAAAATTAAGCTGGGGACATGTTCTCTCCCTTGTGTCTCCTTGCCATCCTCTCCTTGTCTCCTCCATAACATGGCAAATATGGGGAGGAAGGGAATAAGGTATTAGGAATAGAGGAAGATAACTTTTTGATCCCCCTCAGCATGTTTTTATAAAGCTGCAATGTCAGGTAAAACCCAGGTGTCACTGCAGGACTTCTACTCCTTTAGCTGGAATTGAAAATGGTACTCAGGATGTCCACTAAAATGACAGTATGTTTATGACACACATACTTTAAACATACATACATACACACACACAATTTACACTTGTACCTGTCTTTTCGGTCCACAATTTTTGGGGGGTTTATGTCTGCCCAGTCCTTCGTCAGTGTTAATATACGGAAATCTTTCAATCTACACATATAGTGTTACGTTCAGATGTGATGCACTAGGGTTATTTTTTTTCTTATTCAAAGGTGTCTAATAGACTTTAGGTTAGTGAATATATTCATAGTATTATGAATTTCAATGTTGGTCTTTTCAGTATGAGTAGAGCTACGCTTTAAAGTTGAATCTTTCCATCTATTTAACCACATGCTGTCGTTTTCAATGCTGTATTAGACCAAATATTTCACTTGCTTTCAATTTCTTGCGCTGCGGAGTGCAGTTCTGTTTTCATTGTGAGGGAGTGTGCCGTTTTAGCCATTTGTTCACAAAGGGAATGTGTAGCTCCATCTTTCAGTTGAATGCTATGGAGTTGGATTTCGGACGGCTGCGCACATCTTAATAACCCACTGCACCTTCAAGATCTTAATCAATCCAAGACATTGTGTATTACAACAGGCATGTTGGAAGAAGAAAACAATACCTAACAAAGCATTATTACTGTATTTTATTGCCGCCTTTTTGCACAAAAGTGGTAGTTATGTGAAAAGAGGAGACTTTGTGACACGTTTTTCTTTACCACCGTGGTTCTATTTGCGGGTTTGAGATTTCCACCCCCCGGCTTTACCCAGGTGACTGTGGGAGATAGATGGATGGCGTGAAGCGTGGCTCTTTTTTTTTAGCTTTTCTTCACGGGATGCGTGTTCTAGTCATCAACAGCTACTGAAATAGCTATGCGATAGGATCTCACGAGACCCAAGTGAGAATTGGGCTGATTTTTACCCCCCCAAAAAACCTGCAAACCTGCATATTTGGAATTGGAACACGGAAATAGTCCTGACGTCCCTATTTCGGACTAGGATATTGGAACATTCATCTGGGGTTGACATGGGGACATAGAGATATTTGACTTCCATGACACCTTTCAATGCCCCAAGGATGAGCTATTAAAGTTGTCTTACTAATGGTAGACATGCCCTACAAAGCCTTCCCTCATGGAAGTGCACATCCACTATTAGGAAGCGGAGTATACTCAAAATGTACAGTGTAGGGTAGTGGTATACAGTTGCAGACAGGTTCTGCAAAGGATAATAGTAGAGCTGATTGATTCAGTCTCTGGTAATGCTTACACACCCAGTCTCACCCACCCAGGCCAGAGAGGCAGGTCTCTCCCTCGTCTTCCTCCCACGTCTGAGTCTCCCTCCGGGGCTGCAGACCCCAGCGCTGCTCCCGGAGGGTCTCTGGGTCTTCGGGTGGTCAGTGAAAACACAGGCCTTACGTTAGTAGGTGAAGGGGCTGTCAGTATTGTAAGTTCTCTCAGTCTGTTTCTGTTTGGGGAAACTGATTTAGTCTGCCACTACAAACCAGCAGATTACCCTCTGTAATGCCCTAGTGACCAAGGTTTAGACACCTGTGATCTAGGGGATGCTAAAGCTTACTATGAGAATACTGGTTGCCTTGTGTGAATGCTGTTCAACACTTGTGGGATGTGGTTATTATTTTTGCGTCATGGCCTAATTTTGGTTTTGTAATGGCACTTTTCGCAGGTTTTCAGTGTTGGATTGCACTCTCCTTCCTTTTGTGTCTTTTTAGCTCTGACTTTTTGTGCGTGGCGTGGACAATTCTTTAATGAGGTTGTTTTTAAAAATGTGATATTTTGTAGCATGGGGATCTTCCTTTCTCCCTTAACTGTCCATGTGGCTTTCTGGGCTTTATTGAGTGTGTATCTGTCTCGTCATGCTCACATGCAAAGGCAAACTGTGCTCAGCTGTAGTATCGTAGTATTAGTGGCTGAAATGGAAGCCTCTGTCTATTATGTGTGACGCCTCTCAAGTCAATCATACTATCGTAATTGTATATAATATTATCATCATACGTTCAGTTGGGTTGAGTACAGCCCAAATGTAACATCATTGGGATCTCATTACAACATTGAGGGGTACACAGGAATATGTGTACATGTCAATAACTAATGACAGTAGTTATGGACGTTAGCAAGATGTGTTGCTTCTTGTACCGTGTTAAAGCAGTATTTTACCAGGTGTGGGACCATGGTTTCCACAGGATTTGACATCTCGGGTGCTAGTAGAGTACGTAGTTTGTGCTCACGTTCTAACACTCTATGAATTCATACACCTTGGGAATGTCCTATTTATAAATCGGGCAGCCTTGGGAGCTACAGTGAGAGGAATGTTTTGATTGGGCTGAAATGCATGTATGCACAAGGAAACAAATTACCGTTTGGCTTTGAACAGCTATCAATAGTTGACCCACATTGCCCCCTATTGGCCTATTTCTGTAACTATAATTTGAAACATAACGTTAAGTCCAGACTCTTTTGATGTCACTTTCACATCACCTTAATTTGTATCAGCTCAAGAGTGTGGTATTGGCCAAAGAAAACGTGAGTATTGCTGAGAATTTGAAGAATATTTTCGAACATGCCGCTTACTGACAGAGAACCCCTTGTTCTTTTTGTTTGCCCCTAGTCTGGCGTCTCCTGTGCCTTTCGAGATAACCTCGTGCTGTTGCCTGTCTCCCTGAGCCCTCCTGTAGAGCCTCTAGCGGTCAAACAGGGAAACGGTTCCAATCGTTTTTTCCACCATTCATTTTTCTGTTCGGGAATTTTAGAAACACTTAAAATAAGGGCTGTGTTTCGTTTAGGCTTACCCTGGCTTGGCGTTTTGATAACCATGTAAATATCTGTCAGACAAGGTAACATTTATCACTATATTTAGCTCTGTTTACTTTCAGATTCGAAAATTGTAATCGGCATCAAAGTAGACATCATGCAAGACTACAAATCCCTGCAAGCTCATGCACGTCATCTGTAACTGACACCTTTGCTAACTGGTTTTGTGTCAATTTAAAACATGCACAAGACAGTTTACATAATACATAACATGGTAAAAAATGAATGGTGGATAAACGATTATGACTCATAGCATGGTACTCTATAGGCTTACTGTACATATGAGGAGGGGCCTCCAAACCACTGCCTTCTGGGTTCAGGTTGGCACCCACCATGCAGGCTAAAAACACATGCGCACACACATTTGACCAGGCAGGTTTCCTCCTTGTCTCTTAGTGCCTGTGGATTGACCAATGATTCCGCCATCCTATGCTGTGTACCAAAGGGGCTATATGTTGTTGAGGCCTACAGTAGCTGTGGGGTACACAGTGCATAAGGCCCCTGACTTGGAGCTTTACAAATATGTCACCCAAACCTTGTCGTCACATCATCCAAACCAAGCTAGGCTGTAGATACTAAATTGTTGAGAAGACATTGAGAACCAACAGATTTCAGGTTCATGAACACACAGATCTTTTGCACGTGGCAGTCTGTCGAGGCATGCACTTTCTGTTTATTATGTAGCCTTAAGTTTACACCGTGTGTGTACTAATGGATTATTAAACCAAGTTTTACCAGCTTGCCTCAGCAGTCACAAATGGCTTCAACCCAACTCTGGCTCCTGCTCTCTCTCTCCTTGTGGCAGAGATGGCACTAGTGTAGAACTGGGCTATTCATTAGAGATGTTGTGAACCTTCCCAAGGTGTAGGGCGGGGAGTCCCACCAATAAAGAAGGAGACAGCATCCACAACATGTGATGTTGAGCACTACAGTGTCTACCATTTTTTTTACACAAAATGGCGGAACTGCTCCTCTGCTGCAATGATACTCTACAGTTAATTTTGTAAACCTAATCTCCACTTGTTTGACCCAAAACTGTGTGTTACTTGTTCACTTGCTAGTCGGAACTCGGAAACGCCGAAATTTCCGACTTGCTAACTTGTGGAACGGGGCACGTGTATAACTACAACCAGTTAGCAAGTGGCACATTTTAGAGTTTTAATAGTTCCAATTAGCACATGAAGGCGTCATTAGCCCAGGACAGAGAGAGCTGGGAGGGGGAGGGACAGAAGCCTTGGTAGGTTGTAGGTGTATCTCTGCTCTGTGACATTTTCAGTGTGACTTATACATCGTATTAATATGCACTTTTGCTTCCCTCTTCTCATTTCAAATGAATATTGATATTAACTGCTTGTGTTAATATGTTTATGAAACTGAAAAAGCACACAGACACACAACACACCACATACACACAATATTAAGGGCTTTTTTAAAAGAACAATCAGAATGTTTTGCTGCTTTTGCAAAAATGTTTTGAATAATCCTTTGTAATATTTTTTAACCACTGATTTGTAAAAAATGAAATGAAAAAGGAAACAAAGTATAATTTTTTTGCCGTTTCAGTATTTTAATGTTTCACCTGGCTTTTAATTAAACCCTAAGAAAGTATGATCTATTTGTCCTTTTGTCTTTTGAGCCTATTGTTCTATATCAATTCTCAATGATGCTTCTTGTGCACAGAAATGTTTTAGAAAGTGTGTGTGTGTGTGTGTGTGTGTGTGTGTGTGTGTGTGTGTGTGTGTGTGTGTGTGTGTGTGTGTGTGTGTGTGTGTGTGTGTGTGTGTGTGTGTGTGTGTGTGTGTGTGTGTGAGAGAGACAAGTGGGAACATTTCACCGGTACCCACAAGGAAACAGGCTATTTTAGGCTTAGGAGTTAGGGTTAGAATTAGGTTTAGGAGCTAGGATTAGGGATTAGGGAAAATAGGATTTTGAATGTGAATCAGTTGTTTGGTCCTCACTAGGATAGTAAAATGTGTGTGTGTGTCATGTCTGTGTCAGGGGAAAGCAACCGCCCCCTCATTGAAACCACGGAGGTTCAAGGGCAACCGCAGGTACTGCAGGCATCGTTAGAACAGAACAGTATCCCCTATTATAGTGATTTTAAAAAGGTGATCTTCGTGGTCAATCTTTGTGTAAATAAAATAAATGTTTGAAAGACAATCATGTTACCAAAAGTTCCTTCTAATACACCAAATGTATGTCCTTGAATTGATTATTTTAAAATCACACAAAGAAGGAACAATTTAGTTCAGTTTGACATTTATTGTCATGAGTCTTGCCCTGGAGGCAGAAATGAGCGGTTTCTGCTCGACGGACCAGCTGCAAAGTCAAAAATAGCTATATTGTAAAACTTAATGAAAACGAAAATGTGCTTTTTGGACTTAATTTAAGGTACTGTAAGTGTTACACATTGGGGTTTAACATTGTGGTTAGGGTTAGGTTTAAAATCAGATTTTATGACTTTGTGGCTATGCAGCTTGTGACCACTGCATAGCTGCATCCAGTACATGAGTCATCTCAATAAATGCTAACCCGCTAATTTAGTTGCTAATTGTTGTATAAAGATGGCGCTTGGATGCATAGCCGCAATTATCGGGCTCCTAACCAATTTTGTTATTTAGTTTGTGAGCTTAGCAGACGAGCGAAATGCTTTCTATACTCGCTTCGAGGCAAGCAACACTGAACCATGTGTGAGAGCACCAGCTGATCACGCTCTCCTTTGCCGATGTGAGTAAGATCTTTAAACAGGTTAACATTCTCAAGGCCGCAGGGCCAGACGGATTAACAGGATGCGTACTCAGATCATGCACTGACCAGCTGGCAAGTGCCTTTCTTCACTGACATTTTCAACCTTTCCCTGACGCAGTCTGTAATACCTACATGTTTTAAGCAGGCCACCATAGTCCCTGTGCTGAAGAACGCCAAGGTAACCTATATAAATGACTATTGCCCCTGGCACTCACATCTGTAGCCATGAAATGCTTTGAAAGGCTGGTCATGGCTCATATCAAAACCATCATCCCAGAAACCCTTGACCCACTCCAATTCACATACCGCCCAAACAGATCCACAGATGAGGCAATCTCAATTTCTCACCTGGACAAATGGAACACCTATGTGAGAATGCTGTTCATTGATTACAGCTCAGCTTACAACACCATAGTGGCCTCCAAGCTCATCACTAAGCTAAGGTTCCTGGGACTGAACACCTCTCTCTGCAACTGGATCCTGGATTTCCTGAAGGGATGACCCCAAGTGGTGACGGTAGGCAACAACACATCCGCCACACTGACCCTCAACACGGGGGCCCTTCATGGGTGCGTGCTTAGTCCCCTCCTGTACTTCCTGTTCACACACGACTGAGTGACTGCGCACGACTCCAACACCATCATCAAGTCTGCCGATCATTGTCCTATCGTGGTCCACACACACCAACACAGTCGTGACGAGGGCACAACAATGCCACTTCCCCCTCAGGAGGCTGAAAAGATGGGCCCTCAGATCCTCAAAAAGTTCTACAGCTGCACCATTGAGAGCATCTTAACTGGCTGCATCACTGCTTGGTATGGCAACTGCTCGGCAGATGACCGCAAGGCGCTGCACAGGGTAGTGCGTACAGTCCTGTACACCACGGGGGCCGAACTCCCTGCCATCCAGGATCTCTATACCAGGCGGTGTCATAGTAAGGCCCTAAAAATTGTCCGACTGCAGTCACCCAAGTCACAGACTGTTCTCTCTGCTACCGCACAGCAAGTCTAGGACCAAAAGGCTCCTGAACAGCTTCTTCCCCCAAGTCATAAGACTGCTAAATAGTTTACCCTTTTTGCAATAACTCAGACAGTATGCCCACACACTCACACATACAGTACTTACACTGACACGCCAACACATTCTGCTGCTACTGTCTATTATCTATCCTGTTGCCTAGTCACTTTACCCCTACCTAAATGTACATATCTACCTCAAATTCCTTGCAACCCTGCACATCGACTCGGTACTGGTACCCCATATACAGTGCCTTCGGAAAGTATTCAGACCCCTTGACTTTTTGTTACATTTTGTTACGTTACGGCTTTGTTGTAAATTTGATTAAATTGTTTTTTTTCTCCTGATCAATCTATACACAATACCCCATAATGACGAAGCAAAAAGAGGTTTTTAGAAATGTTTGCTAACTTATAAAAAGAAAACAACTGAAATATTACATTTACGTAAGTATTCAGATCCTTTACTCTGTACTTTGTTGAAGCACCTTTGGCAGCGATTACAGCATCAAGTCTTCTTGGGTATAACCACAAGCTTGGCAGACTGTATTTGAGGAGTTTCTCTCTGCAGATCCTCTCAAGCTCTGTCAGGTTGGATGGGGACGCTGCACAGCTATTTTCAGGTCTCTCCAGAGATGTTCGATCGGGTTCCAAGTCCGGGCTCTGGCTGGGCCACTCAAGGACATTCAGAGACTTGTCCAGAAGCCACGCCTGCGTTGTCTTAGCTGTGTGCTTAGGGTCCTGAGCACTCTGGAGCAGGTTTTCATCAAGGATCTCTGTACTTTGCTCCGTTCATCTTTGCCTCGATTCTGACCAGTCTCCCAGTCCCTGACGCTGAAAATCATCCCCACAGCATGATGCTGCCACCACCATGCTTCACTGTAGGGATGTTGCCAGGTTTCCTCCAGACGTGACGCTTGGCATTCAGGCCAAAGAGTTCAATCTTGGTTTCATCAGAGCAGAGAATCTTGCTTCTCATGGTCTGAGAGTCTTTAGGTGCCTTTGGGCTGTTATGTCCCTTTTACTGAGGAGTGGTTTCCGTCTGGCCACTCTACCATAAAGGCCTAATTTGTGGAGTGCTGCAGAGATTGTACTTCTGTAACGTTCTCCCATCTCCACAGAGGAACTCTAGAGCTCTGTCAGAGTGACCATTGGGTTCTTTGTCACCTCCCTGACCAAGGCCCTTCTCCCTCGATTGCTCAGTTTGGCCATTGGGCCAGTTCTAGGAAGAGTCTTGGTGGTTGCAAACTTCTTCCATTTAAGAATGATGGAGGCCACTGTGTTCTTGGGGACCTTCAAAGCTGCAGACAATTTTTGGAACCCTTCCCCAGATATGTGCCTCGACACAATCCTGTCTCGGAGCTCTACGGACAATTCCTTCGACCCCATGGCTTGGTTTTTAATCTGACATGCACTGTCAACTGTGGGACATTATATAGACAGGTGTGTGCCTTTCCAAATCATGTCCGGTCAATTGAATTTTCCACAAATTGTAGAAAAATCTCAAGGATGATCATTGGAAACAGGATGCATCTAAGCTCCATTTCGAATCTAATAGAAAAGGGTCTGAATAATTATGTTATAATGGTATTTCTGTTTTTTATTTGTACATTTCTAAAAACATGTTTATGCTTTGTCATTATGAGTTATTGTGTGTAGATTGCTGAGGATTTTATTTTTATTTAATCAATTTACGAATAAGGCTGTAGCGTAACAACAATTTTTTAAAGTCAAGGGGTCTGAATACTTTCTGAAGGCACTTTATATAGCCACGCTATCATTGCTCATTGTGTATGCATTCCTTGTGTTACTATTTTTTCTATCATTATTATTTATTGTATTCTGCATTGTTGGGAAGGGCCCATAAGTAAGCATTTCACTTATAGATTACACCTGTTGTTTGCGAAGTGTGTGACAATTAGATTTGATTGATTTGATTTATGGCAGCCTGCAGTAGCCTGGTCGGGCCTTCAATTTGAGTTACTCAGTGAGAGGGGGCAGCACTGAGCTAGCCTGCAACGTCACTTCCTGGAGTACCTCAAACTGTTTATGTTCTGTTATAATGAGACGCCATCTTAACCGACTTTTTGGCTTCAATGGCTATTGAGTCTTCACAAAGGAATGAATGGTGTCATGTGATCTCAATGGCTTTGTACGTTCATATATACCGTCATTTGTCTGTGTCAGGAGATGCATCTATGTAACCAGTAGATGGAGCCAGAGATCAACGTTGCCTCCTGCTCTTTCTTCCTCATAGTTCCTGCCTCGGTTTATGTCATAATAATGCCTCAATCATCACAACAAATCAAGATCCTCTTGAGAATTCAAGTTTGATGTATTTAAACTTAGACCTGTTTAGGTAAGGTATTGGTGTATAGTTTTATAGGACACTGCATAACCACATCAACCACAGTCAACCATCACATCATTGCAGATATACTGGATTGAAATTAAAGGGACAGGCATAGCCCTATCATCACTACATTTTATTGGTTTTGAACAGTGGTGTAAAGTACTTAAGTAAAAATACATTAAAGTACTACTTAAGTCGTTTTTTGGCGGTATCTGTACTTTAATTTACTTTTTATATTTTTGACTACTTTTACTTTTACTTCACTACATTCCTGAAGAAAATAATGTACTTTTTACTCCAGACATTTTCCCTGACACTCAAAAGTATTCGTTACATTTTGAATGCTTAGCAGGACAGGGAAATGGTCCATTTCAAGCACTTATCAAGAGAACATCCCTGGTCATCCTACTGCCTCTGATCTGGTAGACTCAGTAAACACACATGCTTCATTTGTAAATGATGTCTGAGTGTTGGAGTGTACCACAGAGCTATCTGTACATTAAAATAACAAGAAAACGGTTCAGTCTGGTTTGCTTAATATAAGGAATTTGAAATGATTTATACTTGAACTTTTACTTTTGATACTTAAGTATATTTGAGCAATTAGATTTACTTTTGATATTTAAATATATTTAAAACGAAATACTTTTAGACTTTTACTCAAGTAGTATTTTCCTGGGTGACTTTCACATTTACTTCAGTCATTTTCTATTAAGTTATCTTTACTTTTATTCAAGTATAACAACTGGGTACTTTTCCCACCAGTGGTTTTGAATATGAACTGGCCTATCCTGTAACCTGACCTTTAAAAACTCTGGGTCCTAGCTACAGTCTATAAAAGTGGGGCCTACCTACACCTGATCCACAGCAGTACCCTGCTCTCCTTCCTTCACATAATCTCAACAGCAGTACCCTGCTCTCCTTCCTTCACATAATCTCAACAGCAGTACCCTGCTCTCCTTCCTTCACATAATCTCAACAGCAGTACCCTGCTCTCCTTCCTTCACATAATCTCAACAGCAGTACCCTGCTCTCCTTCCTTCACATAAGCTCATGTGTTCTCCATGCTCTACCGGTTTTCCCTTGGAGAGAAGGACAACGCCAGAGTCTCAGTCAGCCTGTGGACCTATTGGAACGATCCCAGCCTTGGCCTATACAGAGGGAATGGAGTATGAAGACGTGAAGCTGTAGCACTGCACACACACACACACACACACACACACACACACACACACACACACACACACACACACACACACACACTGGGTCTCTGTCTCTAGCGCCACAACATGCACACTGAGCAAGTCACCTCAAGCTCTGTTATTATTGCTGCTGTTATAGTCATAAAGGAGACAGATTGTTGAGTGGAGAGAAGGCGGAAGAAGAAAAAAAGAGCGAACTCCAGCGAAGTTCCTCATTTGGCAAGATGGCTGACATGTGGGGGGGATCATCATCACAACCCATTGATATTGATCATCTACTCAGTTAACTGATCAGCGGACGATAGCCCGTTGACCTATACAGTCGCGTCCAAAATAATCACCCTTGATAAAGATGAGCAAAAAAAAGACTATAAAATAAATAACACAAATGCTGAGCTATATTTAACCATTTTGTTGAATAAGTAATAAAATGCCGCTGTTTTCAATACACCGGCACCATCCCCTTCTGAGGATAGCAGCACTGAGCCTTTGTAATAAATGTATTATGAGACTGAATAACACATTGGGCGGGATCTTAGAGCAGTCCTCCCTACAGAATCTTTCCATATCATGTATGTCCTTCGGTCTGCACTTACATACTGCCCTCTTCAATTCAAACCTCAGCTTTTCAATGGGGTTTTGAGTCCGGGACTGAGATGGCCATTGCAAAATGTTGATTTTGTTGTCAATTAACCATTTATTTGTGGATGTTGATGTGTGCTTGGGGTTATTGTCTTTGTGGAAGATCCACTTAAAGCCAAGTTTCAACCTCCCGGCAGAGTCAACCAGGTTGTTGGCTAAAATGTCCTGGTACTGGGTAAAGTTCATGATGCCATTGACCTTAACAAGTGCCCCAGGACCAGTGGAAGCGAAACAACCCCATAACATCAAAGATCCACCAACATATTTTACAGTAGGTATGAGGTTATTTTCTGCATATGTATCCTTCTTTCAATGCCAAACCCCCTACTAGTGTGTGTGGCCAAAGAGCTCTATTTTTCTCTCATCTGACCGGTTCCAATCCAAGTGCCAATGCCATTTAGCAAACTCCAGCCGTTCACATTTTTTGGTCGCTCTCAATAAAGGCTTTTTTTTCCACAGAGACTATTGGCATGGAGGTTGCGTCTAATTGTAGATTTGGATACTTGTTGACCCGAAGATGTGACCGAGTCCTGTAATTCTCATATTTTGGCCCATAGATTTTTCGTTGCATCACCAACCATCTTCCTCACTGTACGTGGGGACAAGATACACTTGAGTCCAATACCAGGAAAGTTGACCACTGTTCCAGTGGTTTTAAACTTCACTTCTTATGGCTGCAATCCCGTTAACGGGATGATATGACAACAGCCAGTGAAAGTGCAGGGCGCCAAATTCAAACAACAGAAATCTCATAATTAAAATTCCTCAAACATACATGTATTTTATACCATTTTAAAGGTAATCTTGTTGTTAATCCCACCAAATTGTCCGATTTCAAATAGGCTTTTCAGCGAAAGCACCACAAACGATTATGTTAGGTCACCACCAACTCACAGAAAAATTCAGCCATTTTTCCAGCCGAAGAGAGGAGTCACAAAAAGCACAAATAGAGATAAAATGAATCACTAACCTTTGATGATCTTCATCAGATGACACTCATAGGACTTCATGTTACACGAGACATATATGTCTTGTTCGATTAAGTTCATATTTATATCCAAAAATCTCAGTTTACATTGGCGCCATGTTCAGAAATGCCTCCAAAATATCCGGAGAAATTGCAGAGAGCCACGTCAAATAACAGAAATACTCATCATAAACTTTGATGAAAGATACATGTTTTACATAGAATTAAAGATACACTTGTTCTTAATGCAACCGCTGTGTCAGATTTCAAAAAGCTTTACGGCAAAACACAATATTCAATAATCTGAAAACAGCGTTCAGCCACAAAAGCAAGCCATACAGTTACCCGCCAAATTGTGCAGTCAACAAAACTCATAAAAAGCATTATAAATCTTCACTTACCTTTGCTGATCTTCGTCGGAATGCACTCCCAGGACTCCCACTTCCACAAGAAATGTTAGTTTTGTTCGGTAATGTCCATCATTTATGTCCAAATATCTATTTTTGTAGCGTGTTTGGTAAACAAATCCAACGTCAGGAAGCGCGTTCACTAAAAGCTGACGAAATGTCCAAAAGTTCCGTAACAGTCAGTAGAAACTTGTCAAACGATGTATTGAATCAATCTTCAGAATGTTTTTAACATAAATCTTGAATAACGTTCCAACCGGAGAATTACATTGACTTCAGATGAGCGATGGAACAGAGCTCCCTCTCATGTGAACGCGCATGGTCAAAGAATGGTCAGGTCATGGCAGACCTGACTAATTCCCCTCTCATTCGGCCCCCCTTCACAGTAGAGGCATCAGACAAGGTTCTACAGACTGTTGACATCTAGTGGAAGCCGTAGGAAGTGCAAACTCATCCATATCTCGCTGTGATTTCAATGGGATCTTGGTTGAAAATCGACCAGCCTCAGAATTTCCACTTCCTGTTTGGATTTTGTCTCAGGTTTTTGCCTGCCATATGAGTTCTGTTATACTCACAGACATAATTCAAACAGTTTTAGAAACTTCAGTGTTTTCTATCGAATAGTAATAATAATATGCATATATTAGCAACTATGACTGAGCAGCCCTGCAGCCCCTGCAGCCATAAGAAGTTAATTATTGCCCTAATAGTGATAAGTTGTATATTTTTGGTTTGTGAGTTCTTTGCCTTTTTCCATGGTGATGGATGACAAAGGGATTTAACATTTGTGTACCTCATTTTTATACCCCAGTGAAACAGGAAGACGTGGAAGGCCACAATACAGTTCCTTAAATTGAGAAAAAAGTAGAATGTTAATGCAGATAACATTTTTGTTTGATTTTATTTATACGAATCATTTTGGATGTGACTGTATATCCCCATAATGGTTGTGGACTGTCTAATAACAATTCCCACACAAACCAAACCGTTACCCCATTTTGAAATGTCATTTCCCAGCTTGCTCTACTTGTTCCCTCCAACATGTAATGGCTTTCTGACAAAACATCTAGTATTCTGCCTGCATCCAGGATAATATTCTACTTTCTAAGTTTCCTGAAAGGTTCTGGAAGTCAGACAGACAGACTGTATACTGAGTAAGCGCAAATCTATGCCATTTTGCTCACTGGTCTATTCATAGCAGACATTAATCATTAAGATATAGTCTTTCCAACCGTCAGAGTTTTGTGTTTTAATAGAGGAAGTCTGGTAAGGGTTTAGTAAACGCCACACAAACTGGGCTGGGGATTGCTGGGTTGCCATGGTTACTTGTAGTGATGTGGCTTATGGGTAATATTAGAAGGGCAGTGGGGGTGGGTGGGTGGTTACAGGTCATGGAGTTCTTGTACCCACGCCATCTCAATCCGTGTGTGTGTGTGTGTGTGTGTGTGTGTGTGTGTGTGTGTGTGTGTGCGTGTGCGTGCGTGTGCCCGTGAGTGTGTAAGTGTGCCTGCGTGCTTGCAAAATTGTTTGATGGCAATAACAACCCTCACATGTGCCACAATGTTGACAACACCCCTGCATCACCAGTAACCGACTGCCACCCAAACTCCTTTTTAACTGACGTCATTTCTCCTCATATTGTAGTAAACGGGGGGGATTTACAAACGTGTGTGTGTGTGTGGCGGTGACCGCTGGGTTGCTGTGTGTCGCCTGGCCAGAGACGTCGGTGAGGCAGTGATTACAGGCCTTAACCCTGTGTCAGCTGCTTTATCAGGGATGTGTTCAGCGTTCCCACTGAGCACTACCGCCAGGCCGCCACAGCCTCGTTTAACGCAGTCTCAGAGCTAGTGACACACGGTGACATCACCACCACATGTGGCTCTCGTTTCAGAGCTTTCTCCAGGAAGAGGATGAGAAGATGGGAATCTGTGAAGAAAGGAGGGAGAATATTGCCTTGCAGCTAACAATGGTATTTGAGCTGACGTTTCAAGAGCAAGCATGTCAACTTGCGATGAAAATATAGATAATCGACTCAAGCAACCTATCTCTCAGAGAAATGGCAACTTTGGGATGGACTCTAAAGGCGTCCGCATGCTTCCCAGCCGAAACAGTTCAGTAGAGATTGTGCATATATTATGATGACATTTTGTGACGTTTTTCTTTGTTTGGACTTCGGTGAGGGTTTTTTCGGCTGTTCGGGCACCAATATTTATTTCTGGAGGCAAGCCGATGTTCGGAGCCAAAGTCTACGCCCCTTCGTTGGTGATTGGTCAAAAGTAAAGATTCTTCAGTAAAGTCTTTGTCAAACAGAGAGAGGGACCGGAAGAGAGAAAGAAAGGTGGAGAGAAAGAGAGAGAGTTATACAATGTGTTTAGCAAGTCTACGTATTTTGCCAGTGCGTGCGTGCGCGTGTGTGTGTGCATGTGTCTGTAGGTGTATGTTAGACACACTGGGGCTCCAGGGGAAGATAAGTCAGCCAGAGTAGCTGGGGAGGCGCATAGCTGAGGAGTGACCTCACCTGAGAGGCCAGGAGCTTCAACCCTGTCAGAGAGCAGACACATACACTCAATATATACTACTACAGGCCTGCATTCTCTCCCTCTCTCTCTCTCTCTCTATCTCTCTCCCTCTCTCCTTCCATCCCTCCCTCCCCCTCTCTCTCCCTCTCCCTCTCTCCTTCCATCCCTCCCTCTCTCCCTCTCCCTCTCTCTCTCTCCTTCCCTCCCACCCTCTTTCCCTCTCTCTCTCTCTCTCTCTCCTTCCCTCCCTCCCTCCCTCAATTCAAATCAAGGGGCTTTATTGGCATGGGAAACATGTTTACATTGACAAAGCAAGTGAAATGGACAAACAAAAGTGAAATAAACAATAAAAAGTGAACAGTAAACATTACACTCACTCAAGTTCCAAAAGAATAAAGACATTTCAAATGTCATATTATGTCTATATACAGTGTTGTAACGATGTGCAAATAGTTAAAGAGAAAATAAATAAACATAAATATGGGTTGTATTTACAATGGTATTTGTTCTTCACTGGTTGCCCTTTTCTTGTGGCAATAGGTCACACATCTTGCTGCTGTGATTGCACACTGGTATTTCACCCAGTAGATATGGGAGTTTATCAAAATTGGATTTGTTTTCGAATTCTTTGTGGGTTTATGTAATCTGAGGGAAATGTGTGTCTCTAATGTGGTCATATATTTGGCAGGAGGTTAGGAAGTGCAGCTCAGTTTCCACCTCATTTTGTGGGCAGTGTGCACATAGCCTGTCTTCTCTTGAGAGCCAGGTCTGCCTACCGCGGCCTTTCTCAATAGCAAGGCTATGCTCACTGAGTCTGTACATAGTCAAAGCT
Source organism: Salvelinus namaycush (assembly GCF_016432855.1). Taxonomy (NCBI): domain Eukaryota; kingdom Metazoa; phylum Chordata; class Actinopteri; order Salmoniformes; family Salmonidae; genus Salvelinus; species Salvelinus namaycush. Next base: position 5,893,672 of record NC_052324.1, on the reverse strand, counting down.
TTCCTTAAGTTTGGGTCAGTCACAGTGGTCAGGTATTCTGTGGGATCTGTGGGATCCGTTTGTGAACAGAGCCCCAGGACCAGCTTGCTTAGAGGACTCTTCTCCAGGTTCATCTCTCTGTAGGTGATGGCTTTGTTAAGGCAGGTTTGGGAATCTCTTCCTTTTAGGCAGTTGCAGAATTTAACAGCTCTTTTCTGGATTTTGATAATTAGCAGGTATCGGCCTAATTCTGCTCTGCATTAATTATTTGGTGTTTTACGTTGTACACAGAGGATATTTTTGCAGAATTCTGCATGCAAGGTCTCAATTTGGTATTTGTCCCATTTTGTGAATTTTGGATTGGTGAGCGGACCCCAGACCTCACAACCATAAAGGGCAATGGGTTCTATAATTGATTCAAGTATTTTTAGCCAGATCCTAATTGGTATGTCAAATGTTATGTTCCTTTTGATGGCATAGAAGGCCCTTCTGACATGCCTAGTTGAACATAGGTTAAATACAAATTAAATAAACAATTCTTGCCTTGTCTCTCAGATCGTTCACAGCTTTGTGGAAGTTACCTCTGGCGCTGATGTCTAGATAGTATTAGTATTTGTGATCCTGGCAACTGGACCTTTCTTGGAACACAACTATTTTTGTCCTACTGAGATTTACTGTCAGGGCCCAGGTCTGACAGAATCTGTGCAGTCTCTCTCTCTCCCTCCTTTCTCTCTCTCCCGCACACACATACACACACCCTGGTAAAGGGTGCTTCCAGAACACACCCTAGTATCAGGCTATCAGTGTGTTAGCTCATCCCAGCTGGGTTAGGAAGCATAGTCCAGAGCAGTCATGCTGAAACAGGAAAGGACCTTCCCCAAAGTTGGAAGCACAGAAGCGTCTAGAATATCATTGTATGCTGTCGTGTTAAGATTTCCCTTCACTGTAACTAAGGGGCCTAGCCCGAACCATGAAAAACAGCCCCAGACCATTATTTATCCTCCACCAAACTTTACAGTTGTCCTGGCATCCGCCAAACCCACATTTGTCCGTCAGACTGCCAGATGGTGAAGCGTCATTCATCACGCCGCCACTGCTCCAGCGTCCAATGGCGGCAAGCTTTACACCACTCCAGCCGATGCTTGGCATTGCACATGGTGATCTTAGGCTTGTGTGCGGCTTCTCAACCATGGAAACCCATTTCATGAAGCTCCCGATGAACAGTTATTGTGCTGACGTTGCTTCCAGAGGCATTTTGGAACTCGGTAGTGAGTGTTGCAACCGAGGACAGACGATTTTTACGCTCTTCAGCACTCTGTGATCCCATTCTGCGAGCTTGTGTGGCCAACCACTTCGTGGCTGAGCCGTTGTTGCTCCTAGACGTTTCCACTTCACAATAAGAGCACTTACAGTTGACCGGGGCAGCTCTAGTAGGGCAGAAATGTGACGAACTGACTGGCTGGAAAGGTGGCATCCTATGCCGGTGCCACGTTGAAAGTCACTGAGCTCTTCAGTAAGGCCATTCTACTGCCAGTGTTTGTCTATGCAGATTGCATGGCTGCGTGCACAATTTTACACACGTCAGCAATGGGTGTGACTGAAATTGCCGAATCCACTAGTTTGAAGGGGTGTCCACATACTTTCGTATATATAGTGTATGATCACATAGCTTGGAACGTCATACAAATCATGTGCTGATGTCCTTGAGAGATATGCGTAAAGAGAAAAAAAATGCAGATAAGCCTGCAAATCTTAATTCATAATTGAGCCTCAACATGGCTGTGAGCTTAATAGATCGGGAATAGATGGAAAGACCACAGTAGGCGTCGAATGCCTGAGAATGATTCCCTCTGCTGATTTGCCTATGGCAGTATTTCCCTTGGAGGATAGATAATGCTGTGTAGCACGGTAATGACCAAAATACAGCACACGGCCTTCAAAGGTAGGACACATTCCAGCGAGTAGTAAATTCACAAGACAACTGAGCGCGATAATGTCCCGGGAAAGGCTGTACTTATTGGTTCAATAAGCAGACAGTAAAGCACACCAGCCATAGCTCATACTGCGCAAGTGTTTTTCAAGTTCATTTTGAGAAGATATTCTCTTCCTGGAGAATGACCTAGCCATGTAAGGTATGGGCAGCTGTGCACATTACACCTCACTCACAAAAGAACGTCTTCATTACAGAACACCTTTCTATAGCGGGAAACCTCTGCTTGTATACGGCGAGGAACTACATCACCGTGCAACAATGTACTGTGTAATCAACCGTGCCTATAACCATGCGTATGAACGTGAATGAGCCCACCATTTCTAGCAATGGATATACTGTACATAGTGACCGACGACGACCGCCTAGACGCACAATCGAGAGAGCTGAGAGAGAATGTTGTCTTTGGGATACTCATCTCAACACTCTGTTACCCACACTGAGTTTGTTCAGGCTATTTCAGGCCACAGGAAAACAACCGACAGCAACAGATTCTCTTAAGCCAATTTAGAGAGAGAACGAGTTTCAGTAAAGAGTCAAATGAATACCCCCCCGCCTCCCAAACAGCCCCCCTCCGAATCTCACCTCCCTCCTTCCCTCACTAAAAGCCACATCCAACAAAAACTGCCTGCCACCGCACCCAAGCGAAGGAAATGCCAGAGCTGTCTGAAGTGAAGCGTTACAGCACAACAGTTCACATCCAGCCAGGGGCACCAGACAGGCCAGAGAGAAGCCCCTAATGACAGGAAGTTGTAAGAATAATAGATGCATGGGGATATAGGGATGTCTTGCCCTCTGGCCTACAGCCTTGATGATGAACCAGGAGGGGGAGGCAGGGGGTGGCTGGGGTGGTAGGCGCGGGGGGGGGGGGGGTTGTAGGTGGGCTCCCGTGGAGGTTTAACCTTTTAAGGAGCGATGCAGTGAAATCGACTGCAGAGGTGGCACAGGTGGATAGGAGTTTGTGGTAGCGCTACTGTTCATGCAGTAAAGAGAGAGTAAAGCGTGTGTAGAGAGTGCCTTGTCAGATATGGCTGCAATCCCGGTAACGGGATGATATGACAACAGCCAGTGAAAGTGCAGGGCGCCAAATTCAAAACAACAGAAATCTCATAATTAAAATTCCTCAGACATACATGTTTCTAATATCATTTTAAAGGTAATCTTGTTGTTAATCCCACCAAAGTGTCCGATTTCAAATATGCTTTTCAGCGAAAGCACCACAAACGATTATGTTAGGTCACACCAAACCACAATAATCACAGCCATTTTTCCAGCGAAAGATAGCAGTCACAAAAAGCAGAAATATAGCTAAAATCAATCACTAACCTTTGATGATCTTCATCAGATGACACTCATAGTACTTCATGTTACACAATAGATGCATGTTTTGTTTGATAAAGTTCATATTTATATAAAAAAATCTGAGTTTACATTGGCGCGTTACATTCACTAGTTCCAAAAACATCCAGTGATAGTGCATAGCCACATCGTTTCAACAGAAATACTCATCATAAATGTAGATGATAATACAAGTTATACACATGGAATCATAGATATACCTCTCCTTAATGCAACTGCTGTGTCAGATTTCAAAAAAACTTTACGGAAAAAGCAAACCATGCAATAATCTGAGACGGAGCTCAGAACAAGAGTCGAATTAGCCGCCATGTTGGAGTCAACAGAAACCAGAAATTACATGATAAATATTCCCTTACCTTTGATGATCTTCATCAGAATGCACTCCCAGGAATCCCAGGTCCACAATAAATGCTTGATTTGTTCGATAATGTCTGTTATTTATGTCCAATTAGCTACTTTGGTTAGCGCGTTTGGTAAACAATTCCAAAGTCACAAAGTGCGTTCACTAAAACGTGACGAAATGTCCAAAAGTTCCATAACAGTCAGTAGAAACATGTCAAACGATGTATTGAATCAATCTTTAGAATGTTGTTAACATACATCTTGAATAACGTTCCAACCGGAGAATTACATTGACTTCAGATGAGCGATGGAACGGAGCTGCCTCTCACGTGAACGCGCGTGGTCAAAGCATGGTCACCTCATGCCAGTGGTGACTCATTCCTGTCTCCTTCGGCCCCACTTCACAGTAGAGTCATCAGACAAAGTTCTATTGACTGTTGACATCTAGTGGAAGCCGTAGGAAGTGAAAACTCATCCATATCTCACTGTAATTTCAATGGGAGCTTGGTTGAAAATCTACCAGCCTCAGAAAAAATCCAAACAGAAAGTGAAACTTCTCAGGTTTTTGCCTGCCATATGAGTTTGGTTATAGTCACAGACATAATGTAAACAGTTTTAGAAACTTCAGAGTGTTTTCTACCCAATACTAATAATAATATGCATATATTAGCAACTATGACTGAGGAGCAGGCCCTTTACTCTGGGCACCTCTGTGCACCTTTCATCCAAGCTACTCAATACTGCCCCTGCAGCCATAAGAAGTTAAAGGGATTGACAGGGCCGGTTCCAGGCATAAGCGACATAAATGTGTAGAATTTAAATTAACTTTAAGACTGCAAAAATATCTCTCCACCCCATGTCAAAATGGGTAGAATTGCAGGAAATTAGCTGTAAAACTGTAGAAAATAAATGATCTCTGCCACATGGCAAAATGAGCATGATATTTGTTAAACGTTTTCTCTCCATCCCATGGCATAGTGTGTAGAATTGCAGAAAACATGCTTCAACTGTCCAATGCAGCTGTATTTATTTCAATTTCAAATACATTCTGGGTAACAATTAAGTTCCTGACTGTGATTGTTTTCAATTAAAATTGTAAGAAATAAATGAAAATAGCTTTTTTAGCAAAGATCAATTTCTCAAGCAAGAATATTGCTAGGACTGTCTGTGAGGCGTCTGCGTGGGGAGGGGAAAACTACAAATTTGCTCTTATTGGCAGAGAGGTTTGGAACTCTCTTTCTTATTGGTCTAATAACTCATTTATTGCATGGGGATATCACCATGGAAAGCCAAAACTCCATCCCACCAAAACAGGTAGAGATTTCAGGTGGTCTTTTCAAACAGCTCTTACACTAAAAGGGCATTATCATCATGTTAATAATTTCACATTATTATTTCAGCCTCATAGTGTGGAAATATAATATATAAAAAACACAGGAAATCATGTTTTTGACGGCACTGGGCCTTCAAAACTGCAACATTTTATCTACTCCCCATGGCAAATTTATAGAATTGCAGGATATTAACATTTAAACTTAAATTCTTCTCTTCACCGTCAAGAGGGGGGCCATTAAAATGTTTTGCAGCGAAGTGGGGGACCCCCAACCAAATTGCGCTTAGGGTCCCCAAAAGCCTGGTGATTGGACAACAAAAAAAGAGGAAGATGGAGAAAGCAAGGTTCCGTATTTTTTATTTTAAGGTAGTTACAGTTATGGTTTGATATGCCAGAGTCTGATGAGCATATATTCACTGGGGCTTAGTCACTCTCTGTCTGTCCACTGAATCTCTGAAGATCTAAGGGGAAACTCTGCATTGACACACCAGAAACAAAAATACCATCTATCAAATGACACATCTGCACTGAATTATCACAAAATGACAATGAAGAAAATGCTGAGAAACTTTCCTAAACGTAAGGTCTATGCATACCCCCTCCCCTGACCGGCACTCAAATAACAGAGAACTGAGTCTGAAAATGTGTTTAAAGTGTGTGTGTGTGTGTGTGTGTGTGTGTGTGCGTGTGTGCGTGTGTAACGTGTGTTTGGCACTGGGTGTAACCGATGTGAAATGGCTAGCTAGTTAGCGGTGGTGCGCGCTAATAGCCTTTCAATCAGTGACGTCACTTGCTCTGAGACCTTGAAGTAGTGGTTCCCCTTGCTCTGCAAGGGCCGCGGCTTTTGTGGAGCGATGGGTAACGGCGCTTCGTGGGTGACTGTTGTTGATGTGTGCAGAGGGTCCCTGGTTCGCGCCCGGGTCGGGGCGAGGGGACGGACTAAAGTTAAACTGTTACGTGGGCATGTATTGTCCAGACCCCCAGCTGTTCTCGAACACAGAAAAAGGCCCCTGTACCCCTGTACATGATGGCTACCTCAGACACAGTTCCCATGAAATTGGTCCCTCTGTTTCTTCAAGGGTCTTGATGGAGATGGCCCTCACTGTAAATGGCTTATTAGGCACCTGCCAAGGGCTGCTTGGGGCCTACTCAAAGGGCTGGGGGGACAAAGAGAGAGAGTGACAGCTCCATACCTGCCCCCACCCCCCTCCATCCCCATGCCCCCTCTAAACCTCAGCAGCAGCAGCACCTCTCCGTCCCTGGCGCTCCTCACACTGACGTTTTCCCCATCCCTCCGAATGCCAATATAAAGTGGTGTGTTTTGCTGCGGCTTTTCATGAACCTGACATAAACCATACCCGGACAGATACACATCATCAGCTGTCGTGTGTAGCCGTTGTTTTCTGGATGATATTAGCTCACAGAAAGTGAGAGATGATGTACATGAATGGCTCTCAAATTTAGTTCGTTGTGGTTGTGTGCACATCACTTGACGATACTTTGTGGAAGATTTTCATACATTTTTAGCTAGTAGTTCTGAAAGTAAAGCTCAAGAACCAAAACCGGTCCCCGAAAATTGCCTACTACATCATAGATGTGCAGATATGTGCAGTACATCATTGCTCTCTCTCGCGCTTTTTCTGCTGTGTCACTGAGCCAGCTATGCAACCTCAATGGATAATGCTGGGCAGGCCTGGCCCAGCCTTCTTCTTTCACTGTGTAACTCGTCCAATGTGCATGTGCAACTTGTCACTCAAATGGCGAGGGGCTGAAGCTCATTGGCTGGAACTCAAATTGCTAGGGGCTGGCCCGGCAGGTCAAGTTTACAGTACTCAAAATTGCGCTACAAAACTAAAGGTTTCGTGGCTAATTGAGGTAAGACAGTAATTCTGCTCATATAAAATGGAAGTATGAACTACACATTGACACATAGCGGGAGGTAAAAAAAATGACTTACCCCTAGTCAACAAAGTTCCAGAATGTATCTTTAAGGCAAGTTAATGCTAGAACCCTTAGTTACTTCCATTTTTGGACTTATAAATTAACGATACAGTATATACCGATTGATTCTTGAAGAATAGAACTTAGAAATGCCTCGTGAACTTAGTTCAACTGTTGTACCCCCATCATAAATATAAGCTTGTTTTACTCCAATGTTCGTAAAACAATGTAAACGTAAACCAACACTGTACAGCTTCAAAACAGGGATGGTCAGTCCTTGCATCCATAGCTCTGTTTATGAATTTGAGAGTGATTACATTTCTCCAAGCCGATCCCTTTGCTTTATACCAAAACAGAGGTGTGGTGTCAGCTTTGTTATTGTTTCAATTAAGGATTCTAGCTTTAATGATAAAAAATATATATATTTTCCACAATTCCACCTTATTATTAAAGTGCGGAATGGAGGTGAAGAGAAGGGTGTGCGTAGTTGAAGTTTGGACCTGGACCAGCTAGAATGTAACTCAGCTTTTCCCCCACTCCTCAGGAGGAGGTGGGGCTTTGAGTGAAAACGTATTTCCATCTCACTGCAGAAAGTCTGCAACAGCCTCAACCACCCAGTGTGTGTGTTTGCAGCCTGCATAGCTTGCTGGCGGACTGTCACCTTCTTCTCCACTTGAAACTTCCACCACTTTGCATGAGATAAGCCTACTTACTGATCGTTCTCCCGGCCGTGAAAGCGCGTCGGTGTGGCTGTGTTAAGTTTCTAGTACGTTTCTATTGCGATTTGCGAAGTGAAGAAATCTTCGGGAGTGGATTGTAGAAAACTTCACTATCACGATGCGAGCGATTAACCTCGATACCTATAGCCTGTCACTGCTCACGGCCAAAGAGGACATTCTCAACCCCCGCTCATCAACCAACTGGTAGGCCTAAATATCCTTATTTGCTCTTAAGTGCCTGAATATAGTTGCAAGCTCAAGTTATTGAGTATACCAAGCATAGCTATTTTTAGGTTTTAGTCGCATTTTTAACTCCCATAAAGGAAGTTTCTAAATACTTACTTGATAGTTCGTTACATAAATATCCGGTTTCATTCAGAGCTACGTAAACGGTCCCAGCATTTGGATCTTGTTTTCTCGTTTACAAGAAGAAAGGGTGTTGTGTAATTCAAACTTGATTTAATTGGTTCCAGGAGTGGAACGATTATGGAGGTAGTCAAAGGATAACATAAAACGGTGCTCTAGGTCTAGATGTAGGCTAGGTATAGATGCTCTACGTATAGAGGAAGACATAGTGATAGTATCAGTGATAGTCAGGGCTATGCAGGTGGCACAGTTACGCCTCGATCACACCGATAGTGTCTTTTGTATCCTGGGACACCAGAAGAACATACATTTCCAATGGAACGGAACGCTGCGTTTGCCGTGCAACATTACGAACGTAGGCTATGCATCACATTGTATGCGTTGACAGCTTGCCAGAAATATTAACGGAAGGTGAATGTTGAACTTTTGTTGCACACATATCCAGATGATGCTGCGTACCATTTTGCGCAAAAATTCACTGTAGGTATGATTGGGGCGTTAGTGCAGGTAGTCTGCAGAGTGTCCTTACCGTACAACCAACGGAGGTTAGTGCGCGTGCCAAACTGTTGGCTACCTGTGTGGCGTGCACGTCTTGCATCTATCACCTGACCTGCGCTTTTTCCGGCCTCGCGTGTAGTGACTCGGCTATTCTCCCCAGGGCTCTTTGACTTTATTCTTTGTGCTCAGCGCACAGCTCGGGTGTCTGCCTACACGGCGATCTTTGAGATGGACTGTAATTCAACACAGAGAGGTACTGAACAGTACACGCACCCACAGACATACAGACACACACGAACAACATTGACGTATAGAATGACATGCATTGTAATGGAGAATAAATAGCCTATTTATTTCCCCTCCTGAATTCTATTAGTGGGCTAATATTTGCAAATACACTTTAATGGACCAATTTCCCTCTTTGAACCCAAAGCTCCGAGAAGTTCGAGGGCAGCACCCCCTGAAAAATCTGAATAAAATAAATAAATAAACACAAAAGTAGTGCACTGGGCCTTTACTAGTCCTGTATTAGCGACGGATATAGCCGTCTGTGGTGCAGGCAAACAAAAAATAATCTGCATCCCCCTATGTTTGAACCCTGTGGCAGATAGCTCAGAGACACATATTTAAGGACGCCTTCAATTATGCCCAATTAGTGCCCTGTTCCTTTGATGAACTTCTGAATGTGGGTGATCTCTCTGTTATGTTGACGTGATCCCACACAATTATAGATAATAGAGATATGTTGCCATGGTGATGTCATAATGATTTGTGGGCTCCGCTTTGTGGTTTTACCACTCATCTATCACCCATCCGAGGTTGTGGCTGTGTTTTTCAACAAACTGTTATAGGTCGTATGATGTTGAACATCATAGAAGATACGTTGATGGTTCATGAATGCATAATAACTGCTCTGTTGACTAAAAAACCTCGACAGTCTCAACCAGAGTAAGTATGCCTTCTCAAACCGTGAACTAAGAAAGTCTCCCTCCGACAAAAGAGTAGGTTGACAGAGAAATGTACGCGTGCAGGAGTACATTGTGTCATTGTCAAGTACCTCAACTCCATGATGATTTCATCCACAGAGTTGAGCACAGACTAGAGGTTTTGAAATGAGGCTTGGCAGCTCCGTCGTCATGGTGACTTCCGTTTGGCTAGGAGGGGCAGACATACCGTCATTGGCTGCCAAGCTATCCCCAAAGGAACTGGGCTGTTACCATCACTATGCTGTGTCCACATACCTGTCCCTACTGATGACACATGTATTCACAACCCTTGACTTTTTATGTTACAAAGTGGGATTAAAATTGGGGTGGCAGGTAGCCTAGTGGTTAGAGTGTTGGACTAGTAACCGAAAGATTGCAAGATCGAATCCCCGAGCTGACAAGGTAAAAAATCTGTCGTTAAGGGGTAGAACAAGGCCTGAACCATTGTATTTACAATGGTCTTTGTTCTTCACTGGTTGCCCTTTTCTTGTGACAGTAGGTCACATATCAAATCTAATTGATTTATAAAGGCCTTCTTACATCAGCTGATATCTCACAGTGCTGTACAGAAACCCAGAAAGTGCTGTACAGAAACCCACTGTTCCTAGGCCGTCATTTAAAATAAGAATTTGTTTTTAACTCACTTGCCTAGTTAAATAAAGGTAAATAAAAATACAGGCTTCAGCTTTAGTGGATTGTAGCAGGGCACAAGCCTAATTGTTTGCTCGTGTGGATGAAAGCTCAATTACTACAAATCTTTGTGTCTCGCTGGTTTTCACACTTCTCTCTGTTTCTGTTTCTCCAACCTGGTCTGTCTCTGTGTCTGTGTCTCTGTGTCTGTCTCTCACTCATTCCTGAGCTGAGCATCAGTGTAAATCAATAGGCCATAGTGCTCCCTCAGCATTAGTTCTTGTGATCACCAAAATAGAGCATGCTGGGAGCTGAGCGAGATCAGTGAGGCCTGAGGAAGTCCTGTGTGTGAGTCTTACCAAACACTCAGTAAATATCTCTCTCAATTCAATTCAAGGGCTTTATTGGCATGGGAAACACATTGCCAAAGCAAGTGAAATAGATAATAAACACAAGTGAAATAAACAATAAACATCAACAGTAAATATTCCACTCACAGAAGTTCCAAAAGAATAAAGACATTTCAAATGTCATATTATGTCTATATACAGTGTTGTAGCGATGTGCAAATAGTTAAAGTACAAAAGGGAAAATAAATATAGGTTGTATTTACAATGGTCTTTGTTCTTCACTGGTTGCCCTTTTCTTGTGACAGTAGGTCACATATCAAATCTAATTGATTTATAAAGCCCTTCTTACATCAGCTGATATCTCAAAGTGCTGTACAGAAACCCAGCCGAAAACCCCAAACAGCAAGCAATGCAGGTGTCGAAGCATATGTTGATGCTCTGTCTCTAATAACAGAAACCGAGAGAGAGGAAACCCACACTGAAAGGCTGAATAACACTGGACTGAATTGAGAAGGGGGCGTAGTAATGACATCATAATTCCTGTGTGTGTTGTGTGTAGAGAGACCGAGAAGGGGGAGTTTGAGTCGGGGAAAGGGTTGTTTTGTAGCGTGATCCTCCCACCCCCACCGTGTTGGTCTTTGAGGTCCCACTGTGTATTATCTAATGACCTTGTGTTGTGAATGGGAAACGGCCTCTGTATGGGAAGGCACCTAAGAATAGAGGGGCTGCCTATTCGACAACACAGCCCCGGAGGTCTCTCCTTGTTCCCTCTAATGACCGCAGACTTTAGACTGTTTCTCACATAACCTCCAAACTGGTGTGTGTTATTTGTGTGTGTGTGTGTGTGTGTGAAGCAGTAGACAAAAGTACATGAACATACACCCTACTACTGTAACTTTGTAAACCAGACACTTATTGGAAGTCCAAAGAGACATATATGGCCATGTACAAGGCCGCAAATGGGAATTGTTGTAAGCTGTCTCACGCACACTACTCGCAAACTTCTGCATTCTGATTGTAACCCTCATAAAAGTACAGCTACAGCTTATTTTAGCAGCAGTACACTAAGGGCCGAAAAATTCCCCTTTCTCACTTTTCATGACTCCATAAAATACCTCAGGCAGTAGCCATGCTCGTAATGCTGATCAAAGGCAGACACACTTTAATTTACTTTCCATCCAAAAGGACTGGGCACTGTGTAGACTTGAGGAATGTTTATGCCAGAATTTCACGATCTAAATGTAATTTCTCTGCCGGTGTTTTTGGGTGTACTCTTGTTAGGCAGTGTAACGACTGTTGGAAGGAGAGGACCAAGGTGCAGCGTGGTAAGTATTCATAATATTTTATATATATTTTAATAATCAATAAGAACACTTGAACAAAAACAACAAAGCGACAAACGAACAGTTCTGCAAGGTGCAATACACTAAACAGAAAACAACTAAGTATGGTTCTCAATCAGAGACAACGATAGACAGCTGCCTCTGATTGAGAACCACACCAGGCCAAACACCTAGAAATACAAAACATAGAACAAAACAGAATGCCCACCCCAACTCACGCCCTGACCAAACCAAAATAGAGACATAAAAAGGAACTAAGGTCAGGGCGTGACAGTACCCCCCCCCAAAGGTGCGGACTCCGGCCGCAAAACCTGAACCTATAGGGGAGGGTCTGGGTGGGCATTTCACCGCGGTGGCGGCTCTGGTGCGGGACGTAGACCCCGCTCCACCTCTGGCTTGGCCCACTTAGGTGGCGCCTCTAGAGCGTGGACCCTCGCCACCGACCCCGGACTGGGGACCCTAGCAGCAGGCCCCAGACAGGAGGGCGACTCTGGCGGCTCCGGACAGGAGGGCGACTCTGGCGGCTCCGGACAGGAGGGCGACTCCGGACAGGAGGGCGGCTCTGGCGGCTCCGGACAGGAGGGCGACTCCGGACAGGAGGGCGACTCTGGCGGCTCCGGACTGGAGGGCGTCGCTGGAGGCTTCTTGCCATGGATCACAGCTGGAGGCTTCGTGCCATGGATCACCGCTGGAGGCTTCTTGCCATGGATCACCGCTGGAGGCTTCTTGCCATGGATGATCGCTGGAGGCTTCGTGCCATGGATCATCGCTGGAGGCTTCGTGCCATGGATCATCGCTGGAGGCTTCGTGCCATGGATCATCACTGGAGTGGAGAGACACACAGGAGCCCTGGCTCAGGCAGCAGACACAGGACTCACCAGGCTGGGGAGACATGCAGGAGGGTTAGGGCTTAGCACAGGCACAGGTCTCACCAGGCTGGGGAGACATGCAGGAGGCCTTGTCCTTGGCACCGGATGCACTGGGCCGTGGAGGCGCACTGGCGGTCTCGAGCGCAGAGCTAGCACAACTCTTCCTGGCTGGATACCCCCTGTAGCCCGGCAAGTGCGGGGAGTTGGAACAGGCCGCACTGGGCTGTGCTGGCGAACCGGGGACACCGTGCGTAGGGCTGGTGCCGTATAACCCGGGCCAAGGAGACGCACTGGAGGCCAGATGCGCTGAGCCGGCATCATCCCTCCTGGCTCGATGCCCACTCTAGCCCGGCCGATGCGAGGTGCTGCGATGTAGCGCACCGGGCTATGCGTGCGCACTGGGGACACCGTGCGCTTCACCGCATAACATGGTGCCTGCCCGGTCACTCTCTCGCCACGGTAAGCATGGGGAGTTGGCTCAGGGCTCCTACCTGACTTCGCCAATCTCCCCGTGTGCCTCCCCCAAAAATTTCTGGGGCTGCCTCTCGTGCACTTTACCTCGAGCCAACTCCTCGTAGTGTCGCCGCTCCGCTCTAGCTGCCTCCAGCTCCTCTTTCGGACGGCGATACTCTCCCGGCTGTGCCCAGGGTCCCTTGCCGTCCAAGATTTCCTCCCATGTCCAGGAGTCCATTTTTCCACGCTGCTTGGTCCGTTGGTGGTGGGTAGTTCTGTAACGACTGTTGGAAGTAGAGGACCAAGGTGCAGCGTGGTAAGTATTCATAATATTTTTAATCAATAAGAACACTTGAACAAAAACAACAAAACGACAAACGAACAGTTCTGCAAGGTGCAATACACTAAACAGAAAACAACTACCCACCAAGCACAGGTGGGAATGAGGCTACCTAAGTATGGTTCTCAATCAGAGACAACGATAGACAGCTGCCTCTGATTGAGAACCACACCAGGCCAAACACCTAGAAATACAAAACATAGAACAAAACAGAATGCCCACCCCAACTCACGCCCTGACCAAACCAAAATAGAGACATAAAAAAGGAACTAAGGTCAGGGCGTGACAGACTGCGTATATGGGCAGCAGTGTTGTTGGCCTACCAAATAGACAGAGTATTGTTGTACCAATCCAGTAGAACTAGGGTTGCAAAGCTACCAGTAATTTACAAAAGGTAATTAACAGAAGATCTATGCCAATCTATCGTAACTTTGGTGATTTATACTAGAATAACTTTTTTTTTAATGTATTCAAAACATTGACAACAAATACAATGCCTTCAGGACAGTATTACTTTAGTGCCTTATTACAAACGGGATGTATGTTTTGGAATATTTTATTCTGTACAGGCTTCCTTTTTTTCACCCTGTCATTTAGGTTAGTATTGTGGAGTATTTACAATGCTGTTAAGGGCTGACCCCATTTAGTCGATAGGCTGTTGGTTGGCCGAGATTTCTTTAGTCGAGCAGTAGCAAAAAATATATCGAATTTCATGGTATACAAGACATTTCTCTGATTCGCGCCTGTCTGAGTGGACTGATCCATTGTGGAGGCCGTGGGGATGGCACAGTCCATCACTAAGACGTGCTACTAAAATGTTATATGGTTATATTACATAAGAACAATGGTGCAACACTAATAAAAATAATATTATTTTTTATTCATTTTGCTTTCTCTCTCATTGGATAGCGGTTGCTGACCGTGGTTCTGAAATATCAGTGCACTGTTGAATTGCCGTCTTTTCTTAGACCATGATGCTATGTGCATTATAGCAAAGTTAACCAGCATATTGGTGTTGAGAAGAATGCGGCGGAAGCAGCAGCCGAGTTAGGAGACGAGAAAACAGCACTTGTCTTCATTTTCTAAGAAAAGTGAGGAGAGCGGAAACGGCAACTTAATTAGGTCTATAATCAATAACCTAATTGTTAAATGTGCCTGGCTTTATACTGTAAATCCTCCATATACTGTATATCTAGAGAAATAAGACAGATCCTGCTTCTGTTTGAGTGATTGATCAATAGCCTACTGATTCTGTGAGCACCAAGCCTCACGCAACCACAACATGTGGGATAAACAATTTCACAAATTCAGCTGTTTTTAATCTTTGCAATGATGTAATAAAAGGCTTTACACTTTTTCTTTTATTAGAACAGCCTCTCTGGTATTACTTATAAGTTATTTAGTGTTGTTTACGCTCTTCCAAATTGTCCGAAAAAATAAAATAACCCTCCTTTTTCTTGATCTCCTTGTTATTGTTATTATTACTATTATTATTATTATTATGATCATCATTATAATAAGTCATATCGTTATCATTAGTAGGCTTAGTATAGCAGCCTTGTAGAACCACTATCGTGCTCTAGGCCAAAGACACACTGTTTAGTCTTAATACCGTCACTCACTTAGGCCTATATTTCAAAACGTATATAGGCTACTGTATCAATCAATCATTCATTCGTTCATGTCATCACACATATGAGTCATTTATGATTTGAAATGCAATCGAGCATTTTCGTTTGAAAACAAAACAAAGCGACCCTTGAATAATCAGCGGAAACAATCAAATAAACTGTTCCGTGTCGGAAATTGCGTTCACGAAAACAAAAATGAAGTAAACACTGCAACAGACTCTCTTGTTCCAGATGGTCAGAAAAAATGATATTGTAATCTAACAGCACCTGTTTTGGCACACATAATATGCACGCTGTAAGAACCGACACTGGAGATGAGAAGCAGGTACGAAGAGTTGAACATTTTAATTTAGCTCAGACATGAACAAGACAGGAACAGCATCAGAACTGGTTATACAAGACATACAAACATGAATGCAGAAGCGGGGAACAGAGCTGGGGAACAGACAGATATAGGGGAGGTAATAACACGGCGATTGAGTCCAGGTGAGTGCAATGAATCGCTGATGCGCGTAACGAGGGAAGCAGGTGTGCGTAATGATGGTGGCAGGAGTGCGTAATGCAGGGCAGCTTGGCGCCCTCGAGCGCCAGGGAGGGAGAGCGGGAGCAGGCGTGACGCACGCGACGCTTGCGCCTTACCTTCTGTTTCTTGATCTCCAGGATTTTCCACAACCAGTCAAATTGATTCCACACATCCGACTTCTCCTTTCCCTCCTGAGCAACAAGTAAACATTCCCCCATTTCAAGTTTAGTTGTCATGTCCTCTGCATCCATTTTGCTGTCACATGTTCAGAGTTTGTTTGTGATTGTAATATGCTATAGGTCAGGCCCTATTGGTCACGTGTATGCGATGCATACATGTGTAGTGTGGAGAGAGCAAGGGAATAGGGAATGTTTTTCCTAAACAAATGAGGGATTTCGGTAACAGAACTTTTCAGTAAGAAATGGCTGTAATTACATGTTGCAGCTTCAGCAACATGGACTGTGTGATTAACACTGTTGAAGTTCTGCAGTGGTTGCTGCAAAATGGAAGAGAGAGAGACAACAGCTGCTAGTCACTCGCTGTCATTTTTTTAACACAGCGCAGCAATCCAATCAATTGCGGTCAGACTCCCTCTAGTAATACCGTGCCTTCGGGAAATATTCAGACCCCTTGACTTTTTCCAGATGTTGTTACGTTACAGCCTTATTCTAAAATGGATTAGATAAAACAATTCCTCAGCAATCTACACACAATACCCCATAATGACAAAGTGAAAACAGGTTTTAGAAATATTTTGCAAAAAACAAATACCTTATTTACGTAAGTATTCAGACACTTTGCTATGAGACTCAAAATGAGAGAGACGCTAACGGAGTCGGTGCAGCCAGCTGGTTTCTTCACGCATCGCGCCGACAGAAACAAGCATCTTTCTGGTAAGAAGAGGGGCGGGGGGGTATGCCTTATGATTAACGAGACGTGGTGTGATCATAACAACATACAGGAACTCAAGTCATTCTGTTCACCTGATCTAGAATTCCTCACCATCAAATGTCGACCACATTATCTACCAAGGGAATTCTCTTCGATTATAATCACAGCCGTATATATTCCCCCCCAAGCAGACACATCGATGGCCCTGAACAAACTTTATCTGACTCTATGTAAACTGGAAACCACACATCCTGAGGCTGCATTCCTTGTAGCCGGGGATTTTAACAAGGCTAATCTGAAAACAAAACTCCCTAAATTCTATCAGCATATCGATTGTGCTACCAGGGCTGGTAAAACCCTAGATCATTGTTATTCTAACTTCCGCGACGCATATAAGGACCTCCCCCGCCCTCCTTTCGGAAAAGCTGACTCCATTTTGTTGCTTCCAGCCTACAAACAGAAACTAAAACAAGAAGCTCCCGCGCTCAGGTCTGTTCAACGCTGGTCCGACCAATCTGATTCCACGCTTCAAGACTGCTTCGATCACGTGGATTGGGATATGTTCCGCATTGCGTCCAACAACAACATTGACGAATACGCTGATTCGGTGAGCGAGTTCATTCGAAAATGCATCGGCGACATTATACCCACAGCAACGATTAAAAACATTCCCTAACCAGAAACCGTGGATTGATGGCAGCATTCGCGCGAAACTGAAAGCGCGAACCACTGCTTTTAACCAGGGCAAGGTGACCGGAAACATGACCGAATACAAACAGTGTAGCTATTCTCTCCGCAAGGCAATCAAACTAGCTAAGTCCCAGTACAGAGACAAAATTGAGTCGCAATTCAACAGCTCAGACACAAGAGGTATGTGGCAGGGTCTACAGTCAATCACGGATTACAAAAAGAAAACCAGCCCCGTCGCGGACCAGGATGTCTTGCTCCCAGACAGACTAAATAACTTTTTTGCTCGTTTTGAGGACAATACAGTGCCACTGACATGGCCCGCTACCATAACCTGTGGGCTCTCCTTCACTGCAGCCGAGGTGAGTAAAACATTTAAACGTGTTAACCCTCGCAAGGCTGCAGGCCCAGACGGCATTCCCTGCCGCGTCCTCAGAGCATGCGCAGACCAGCTGGCTGGTGTGTTTACGGACATATTCAATCCATCCTTATCCCAGTCTGCTGTTCCCACATGCTTCAAGAGGGCCACCATTGTTCCTGTTCCCAAGAAAGCTAAGGTAACTGAGCTAAACGACTACCGCCCCGTAGCACTCACTTCCGTCATCATAAAGTGCTTTGAGAGACTAGTCAAGGACCATATCACCTCCACCCTACCTGACACCCTAGACCCACTCCAATTTGCTTACCGACCCAATAGGTTCACAGACGACGCAATCGCAACCACACTGCACACTGCCCTAACCCATCTGGACAAGAGGAATACCTATGTGAGAATGCTGTTCATCAACTACAGCTCAGCATTTAACACCATAGTACCCTCCAAACTCGTCATCAAGCTCGAGACCCTGGGTCTCGACCCCGCCCTGTGCAACTGGGTACTGGACTTCCTGACGGGCCGCCCCCAGGTGGTGAGGGTAGGTAACAACATCTCCACCCCGCTGATCCTCAACACTGGGGCGCTACAAGGGTGCGTTCTGAGCCATCTCTCCTGTACTCCCTGTTCACTCCCGACTGCGTGGCCATGCACGCCTCCAACTCAATCATCAAGTTTGCGGACGACACTACAGTGGTAGGCTTGATTACCAACAACGACGAGACGGCCTACAGGGAGGAGGTGAGGGCCCTCGGAGTGTGGTGTCAGGAAAATAACCTCACACTCAACATCAACAAAACAAAGGAGATGATTGTGGACTTCAGGAAACAGCAGAGGGAGCACCCCCCTATCCACATCGACGGGACAATAGTGGAGAGGGTAGTAAGTTTTAAGTTCCTCGGCGTACACATCACGGACAAACTGAATTGGTCCACCCACACAGACAGCGTTGTGAAGAAGGCGCAGCAGCGCCTCTTCAACCTCAGGAGGCTGAAGAAATTCGGCTTGTCACCAAAAGCACACAAAAACTTCTACAGATGCACAATCGAGAGCATCCTGTCGGGCTGTATCACCGCCTGGTACGGCAACTGCTCCGCCCACAACCGTAAGGCTCTCCAGAGGGTAGTGAGGTCTGCACAACGCATCACCGGGGGCAACTACCTGCCCTCCAGGACACCTACACCACCCGATGTCACAGGAAGGCCATAAAGATCATCAAGGACAACAACCACCCGAGCCACTGCCTGTTCACCCTGCTATCATCCAGAAGGCGAGGTCAGTACAGGTGCATCAAAGCAGGGACCGAGAGACTGAAAAACAGCTTCTATCTCAAGGCCATCAGACTGTTAAACAGCCACCACTAACATTTACTCATTTACTCATCTCATATGTATATGTATATACTGTACTCTATATCATCTACTGCATCTTGCCATCTTTATGTAATACATGTATCACTAGCCACTTTAAACTATGCCACTTTATGTTTATATACCCTACATTACTCATCTCATATGTATATACTGTACTCTATACCATCTACTGCATCTTGCCTATGCCGTTCTGTACCATCACTCATTCATATATCTTTATGTACATATTCTTTATCCCTTTACACTTATGTGTGTATAAGGTAGTAGTTGTGGAATTGTTAGGTTTTATTACTCGTTGGTTATTACTGCATTGTTGGAACTAGAAGCACAAGCATTTCGCTACACTCGCATTAACATCTGCTAACCATGTGTATGTGACAAATACAATTTGATTTGATTTGATTTGAAATGGAGCTCAGGTGCATCCTGTTTCCACTGAACATCCTTGAGGTGTTTCTACAACTTGAATGGAGTCCATCTGTGGTAAATTCAATTGATTGGACATGATTTAGAAAGGCACACACCTGTCTATATAAGGTCCCACAGTTGACAGTGCATGTCAAAGCAAAAACCAAGCCATGAGGTTGAAGGAATTGTCCGTAGAGCTCCGAGACAGGACTGTGTCGAGGCACAGATCTGATGAAGGGTACCAAAACATTTCTGCAGCATTGAAGGTCCCAGTGGCCTCCATTATTCTTAAATGGAAGAAGTTTGGAACCACCAAGACTTTTCCTGGAGATGGCCGCCTGGCAAAACTGAGCAATCGGGGGAGAAGGGCCTTGGTCAGGGAGGTGACCCGCTATGAGTTTGCCAAAAGGCACCTAAAGGACTCTCTGACCATGAGAAACAAGATTCTCTGGTCTGATGAAACCAAGATTGAACTCTTTGGCCTGAATGCCAAGTGTCACGTCTGGAGGAAACCTGGCACCGTCCCTACGGTGAAGCATGGTGGTGGCAGCATCATCAATCACATGTATTTATAAATCCCCCAGATGTCATAAAGTGCTAAACAGAAACCCAGCCTAAAACCCCAACCAGCCAGCAATGCAGATGTAGAAGCACAGTGGCTAGGAAAAACTCCCTAGAAAGAAGGGAACCTAGGAAAAAACCTAGAGAGTACCTAGGCTCTGAGGGGTGGCCAGTCCTCTTCTTGCTGTGCCGGGTGGAGATTATAAGAGTCATTTAAGGCCAGATTGGTCTTTGAGATGTTCATAGATTACAAACATTCATAGATTACCAGCAGGGTCAAATAATAATCACAGTGGTTGTAGAGGGTGCAACAGGTCAGTACCTCAGGAGTAAATGTCAGTTGGCTTTTTATAGCCGAGCATTCAGAGGTTGAGACAGCAGGTGCGGTAGAGAGAGAGAAAGTCGAAAACAGCAGGTCCGGGACAAGGTAGCATGTCCGGTGAAAAGGTCTGGGTTCCATAGCCGCCTGCAGAACAGTTGAAACTGGAGCAGCAGCACGATCAGGTGGACTGGGGAAAGCCAGGAGTCATCAGGCCAGGTATTCCTGAGGCATGATCCTAGGGCTCAGGTCCTCAGGGAGGGAAGGGAGAGAGAGATAATTAGAGGGAGCATACTTAAATTTACACAGGACACCAAATAAGACAGGAGAATTACACCGGATATAACAGACTGACCCTAGCCCCCCCAGCACATAGACTATTGCAGCATAGATACTGGAGACTGAGTCAGGGGTGGGTCAGGGGACACTGTTGCCCCATCCGACGATACCCCCGGACAGGGCCAACCAGGCAGGATATAACCCCACCCACTTTGCCAAAGCACAGTCCCCACACCACTAGAGGGATATCAACAGACCACCAACATACTACCCTGAGACAAGGCTGAGTATAGCCCACGAAGATCTCCTCCACCGCACGATCCCAAACAGGCACAAAACCAGACAGGAAGATCACGTCTGTGACTCAATCCACTCAAGTGACGCACCCCTCCTAAGGACGGCATGGAACAGCACTAGTCGGCCAGGAAAAGACCGCAAGGGCAGTTTGTCGCTCCAGTGCCTTGCTGTTCACGTTCGCACCTCTGGGCCAGACTACACTCAATCATAGGACCTACTGAAGAGATGAGTCTTCAGTAAAGACAGAGGTAGACACCGAGTCTGCGTCTCTCACATCGATAGGCAGACCATTCCATAAAAATGTAGCTCTATAGGAGAAAGCCCTACCTGAAATTCAAAGGACGATAAGGAGTCCTGCGTCTTGTGACTATAGCGTACGTTTAGGAATATACGGCAGGACCAAATGGGAGAGATAGGTAGGAGCAAGCCCATGTCATGCTTTGTAGGTTAGCAGTAAAACCTTGAAATCAGCCCTAGCCTTAACAGGAAGCCAATGTAGAGAGAAGTAATATGATCAAATGTTTTGGTTCTAGTCAGGATTCTAGCAACCGTGTTTAGCAGTAGCTGAAGTTTATTTAGTGCTTTATCCGGGTAGTCAGAGAGTAGAGCATTGCAGTAGTCTAATCTAGAAGTGTCTAAAGCAAGGATTAGCTTTTCTGCATATTTTTTTGACAAATAGTTACGAATATGGAAATAAGCTGTCCTTGAAATATTCTTGATATCAAAAGAGAGATCAGGGTCCAGAGTAGCGCCGAGGTCCTTCACAGTTTTATATGAGACGACTGTACAACCATCAAGATTAATAGTCAGATCTAACAGCAGATCTCTTTGTTTCTTGGGACCTAGAACTACCATCTCTGTTTTGTCCGAGTTTAAAAGTAAAACCTTTGCCGGCCATTCCATTTCCTTTTGTCTGAAACACAGGCTTCCAGGTTAGGCAATTTTGAGGCTTCACCATGTTTCATCGACATGTACAGCTGTGTGTCGTCCGCATAGAAGTAAAAGTTGCATTGTGTTTCCAAATGACATCACCAAGAGGTAGAATATATAGTGAAAACAATAGTGGTCCTAAAACTGAACCTTGAGGAACGCCAAAACATACAATTGATTTGTCAGCGGACAAACCATCCACAGAGACAAACTGATATCGTTCCGACAGATAAGATCTAAACCAGGCAAGAACTTCTCCGTGTAGACCAGGGGTGGGCAACTCCAGTCCTCGAGGGCCTGATTGGTGTCACACTTTTTTTTCATCCCTAGCAAACACAGCTGATTAATCAAATTGCATTCTAAACTGAAGATCATGATTAGGTGATTATTGGAGTCAGGTGTGCTAGCTGGGGCAAAACTGGGATACCAATCAGGCCCTCGAGGACTGGAATTGCCCACCCCTGGTGTAGACCAATTAGGGGTTTTAATCTCTCCAAAATAATGTGGTGCTCGATGGTGTCAAAAGTAGCACTAAGGTCTAGGAGCACTAGGACAGATGGAGAGCCTCGGTCTGACGCCATTAAAAGGTAATTTACCACCTTCATGAGTGCTGTCTCAGTGCTATGATGGGGTCTAAAACCAGACTGAAGCATTTCCTATACATTATTTGTCTTCAGGAAGGCAGTGAGTTTCTGCATAACAGCTTTCTTTTTAAATGGGAGATTCGATATAGGCCGATTTTTGTTTTTACATTTTCCGGTTCAAGGTTTGGCTTTTTTAAGTGAGGCTTTATTACTGACACTTTTAGCGAGTTTGGTACACATCCGGTGGATAGGGATCCATTTATATGTTCAACATAGGAGGGCCAAGCACAGGAAGTAGCTCTTTCAGTAGTTTAGTTAGAATAGGGTCCAGTATGCAGCTTGACGGTTTAGATGCCATAACTATTTTCATGAATGTGTGAAGAAATACAGGATTAAAAAACTTGAGTGTCTCCATTGATCTTATGTCCTGGCAGTTCTGTGCAGACTCGGAACAACTGAGCTCTGGAGAAATATGCAGATTCAAAGTAGAATCCGTAATTTGCTTTCTAATGATCATGATCTTTTCATCGAACAAGTTCATGAATTTATCACTGATTAAGTGAAAGCTATCCTCTCTTGTCGAATACTGCTTTTTAGTTAGCTTTGCGACAGTATCAAAAATACACTTTGGATTGTTCTTATTCTCCTTAATTTGGTTGGAAAAATAGGATGATCGGGCAGCAGTGAGGGCTCTTTGATATTGCACGTTACTGTCTTTCCAAGCTAGTCGGAAGACTTCCAGTTTGGTGGAGCGATATTTCCGTTTCAATTTTCTGGAAGATTGCTTCAGGGCTCGGGTATTTTCTGTATACCAGGGAGCAAATTTCTTGTGACAAATGTATTTTGTTTTTAGGGGTGCGACTGCATCTAGGGTATTACGTAATGTTAAATTAAGATCCTCAGTTAGGTGGTTAACCGATTTTTGTACTCCGACGTCCTTGGGTAGGTGGAGGGACTCTGTAAGGGCATCCAGGAATCTTTGGGTTGTCCCGAGAATTTATAGCACAGTTTTTGATGATCCTTGGTTGGGGTCTGAGCAGATTATTTGTTGCAATTTCAAACTTAATAAAATGGTGGTCCCATAGTCCAGGATTATGAGGAAAAACTAAATCCAGGGTATGACTGTGGCATTGAGTAGGGCCGGAGACATGTTGAACAAAACCCACTGAGTCAATGATTTGTAATGGTATTTTCAGAAGCTACCTGGAATATATCCCAGTCCGCTTGATCAAAAAAAGCTTGAAGCATGGATTATGATTGGTCAGACCAGCGTTGAATAGACCTTAGCACGGGTGCTTCCTATTTGAGTTTCTGCCTATAGGAAGGGAGGAGCAGGATGGAGTCGTGATCTGATTTGCTGAAGGGAGGGCGGGGGAGAGCCTTGTAGGCATCCCGGATGGGGGAGTAGCAGTGGTCGAGTATTTTAGCAGCACGATTACTACAGTCAATGTGTTGATAGAACTTCAGTAGCGTTTTCCTCAAATTTGCTTTGTTAAAATCCCCAGATACAATATGCAGCCTCAGGATATGTGGTTTCCAGTTTGCACAAAGTCCAGTGTAGTTCCTTGAAGGCTGTCGTGGTATCGGCTTGAGCGGGAAAATGCACGGCTGTGACTATAACCAAAGAGAATTCTCTTGGGAGGTAATACGGTCGGCATTTGATTGTGAGGCATTCTAAGTCGGGTGAACAAAAGGACTTGAGTTTCTGTACATTATCACAATCACACCATGAGTAGTTAATCATGAAACATACACCACAGCCTTTCTTCTTCCCGGAGAGTTCTTTATTCCTGTCTATCCAGTATATCCGGAGAGAGCCATGATTCCGTAAAACAGTATGTTTTATGTATGTTATAGTATGTTACAGTCCCTGAGGTCTCTCTGCAAGGAGATCCTCGCCCTGAGCTTGTCTACTTTATTGTCCAGAGATTGAAAATTAGGGAGTAATATACTCAGAAGCAGTGGATGGTGTGCACGCCTCCTGAGTCGGACTAGAAGTCCACTACGAATACCTCTTCTCCTCCGATGGCGTCTTGGAGCAGCCTTTGGGGTATGAACAAGGATCAAATTCGGGAAAGTTGTATTCCTGGTTGTAATGATGGTGAGTTACTGCTGCTCTAATATCCAAAAGTTATTTGCTGCTGTATGTAATAACACAAAAAAAACGTTCTGGGCTGATAATCTAAGAAATAACACCCCCCCCCCCCAAAAAATAAGTTGCTTAGGAGCTGGGAGCAGAGCTGCCAAGTATGTCGGCGCCATCTTGAATGTCCTTGAGTGGCCCAGCCAGAGCCCGGACTTGAACCCGATCATACATCTCTGGAGAGACCAGACAATAGCTGTGCAGCAATGCTCCCCAACCCAACCTGACAGAGCTTGAGAGGAACTGCTGAGAAGAATGGGAGAAACTCCCCAAATACAGGTGTTCCAAGCTTGTAGCGTAATACCCAAGAAGACTCAATAGTGTAGTCATTGCCAAAGGTGCTTCAGCA
Source organism: Salvelinus namaycush (assembly GCF_016432855.1). NCBI lineage: Eukaryota > Metazoa > Chordata > Actinopteri > Salmoniformes > Salmonidae > Salvelinus > Salvelinus namaycush. Next base: position 5,868,826 of record NC_052324.1, on the reverse strand, counting down.
AAGTACTGAGTAAAGGGCCTGAATACTTAGCATGTGATATTTCAGTTTTAGATTTTTTTTATAAATGTGCAAAATGTTCTAAAAAACTATTTTTGCTTTTTCATTATTGGGTAATGTGTGTAGATTGATCAGGAAAAATACAATTTAATCAATTTTAGAATATGTCTGTAACGTAACAAAATGTGGAAAAGGTCTGGGCCTGAATACTTTCCGAAGGCACTGTATATGGAGAAAGGGATTTGTTGAAAGAACAGACGACTCTCGGTCAAGCAAGATTTTTTTTAGTTGGGGACAGCCCTATTGTTGATCCATCCTACGTTTTTTTCTATCACAGCCATTAAACTCTGTAGCTGTTTTAAAATCACCATTTGCCTCATGGGGAAATCCATGAACGGTTTCCTTCCCCTCCGGCAACTGAGTTAGGAAGGACGCCTGTATCTTTGTAGTGACTGGGTGTATTGATACATCATCCAAAGCGTAATTGATAACTTCACGATGCTCAAAGGGATATTCAGTGTCTGCTTTACGCTTGCCATAACAAAGGTGTTGAATACTTATTGTGGTCAAGTCATGTCAGCTTAGATTTTTTTTAAATTAATTTGTAAACAACATTCTAAAAAGAAAATTCCATTTTGACATTATGGGGTATTGTGTCTAAGTCTGTAACACAAAATCTTGAATTGAATACATTTTAAATTCAGGCTATAACACAACAAAATGTGGGGGAAAAAATCAAGGGTTGTGAATAGTTCTGAAGGCACTGTACATATTGACATAGTAAAATAAAGACATCTTTGTAAGAAAATATACATAAAGGATATTTCATGCTGAAACCCTCATATTAATCACCCCTGGTATTCACTAAATAGATGGTTTATATTCAAGATAATGTTTTACAGCTTTGTCATTCTATATTTTTTTTTATAATCTCATTCAATTAACACAGAGGGCCAAAGATTATTACAGACGCCTGTGATAATCTGAAGTACCCAAAAGGGCCTCTAGATGTCTTGTGATAGGTTATATTTAATCCTTGAAAGAAACCAACATTCTGATAGTTTACTTAGGTTTCCAGTAATATACCCTCCTTTTCAACCCTAAGTAGACCATATGAAAACAGATAGGAACATAAGCAGTTCACTTCAGAGTAATGCTCTACAAATGTTTCATCAGACTAAAGGTCTTGGTTTGCACATTATCACATGGAATTCATTTTGAGCTCAATGGGAGCGTGACCCCTATTCATCACCTTTGGGTATGGGCTGTATCTAACCATCTGTGGGCCCTGGTGACTTTGAACACTGTCAAACACACCTTGTTCTCCCCACTGCTCTTGGCAGACTGTGTTGACTGTGGGTGGGGGAGCATTTTCACAATTAGTTGGTTTTGACAAGTTGCAAAGATCTAACCACTGCTGATTTGAATGGCGATACGGTACACATTCAATAACTTCCCAAACTGCCCAAAGTAACATTTCAATCTTTAAAAAAAAAAAGAAATTGTGAAAGTGTTTGGAAATGTGATAGTGTTTTCAAAAGAGAAGTGAGATGTGTTCGCTTCCAAAGCTAAGCTGAGATAAGTTTGTGAGAAGTTGCAATTGTCATGACTTGATTTAAACATTAATCTGAGAACTGTTATTTATCTAATTAACTAACTATGTTTAATTGTTACCCAATTAAATTAATCATGTAACAATTAACTCATTAGGATCTGGGGCACCACGAGAGCAGTTCTTTAAAGAGTTACCATCTCCAGAATGAAACTCTGAAAGGTCTTTACCTATCACATCTATAAACAGTCAACGTACTAATCATAACCTCGTATCATATCATTATTCTGAACAGTCGTAATCTCCTTGCATCTGCAAAAACCTGGGCCTTACTTATGATTCAGTTAAAGAAGAGAGGGAGAGGGAGAGAGGGACAGTGACACGTAACATTGGTACATTCAGAAACTACTCTCACCTACAGTAACCATATACTTTGCATACGAACCGCCGCCTGCTTTGAATGAGAAATCATGACTGTATTTACGTGAAATGCCTGGGTTCGCCGGGGATCTCTCGGTGGACAGGGCAGCCTTGGAAAGGGGGTTGGGCCTGTTCGCGGCATGCTTGTAAGGCTCTGATTGTCCAAAATGGTTCCAAAAAGTATTTTACTTTTGTCCTCCTTTGTAGGGGTCCGGTATCCAGTGACTTGTCGTGTAGTCCTGAACAGAACAACATCATTTATTTTCCTTCCATTCGCTCTTGAAGATGCTTCTTTGAAGACAGGCTAGCCAGACATATCGATGGTTTGAGCAGAGTAACAGGATGGCCCTACCTAAATTCGTTTTCGAAGATACTTTACTTAGGACAGCTAATCAGTAGTACCAGTGATTGTCCGGGAGGTGAGTTTATCGTCTCCAACTCGTGTTGAGATTCAAAGGTCAAACTACTTTTAAACGTGTTTTTTTCTTAACCCACCATTCATACAGTTTGCTGGAAAGGGGCGGCAGGCTGGCACGCTCTCTGACCTCACTCCGGGCGGTAACTACTCACTGTGCAAAGTTAGGTAAAACAAGTATCTCTTATAGCTTCTCTCTTACAGCTTCCCTCTCTTAACAAAAATACTTTCATCATTTTTCATATTACATGCACAACGCAGAGTATGGAAACTTCATATATGTAGATAAAGTATTTATTTTATAATTTGTTTTAATGACATCACAAAATAACAAACACAATGACATTGGTGGTCTATAGATCACCTCTGACCATTCCCCACATTGTATGTTAGAAATATTGTCCCAGTATTCGCTTTTGAATGTGTTAGAGTTTCAGCGGGAAAAAGTCTGTTGAAACATGCACATTCCTTTGGTGAATCTTGAGAGCGCAAGGCTGAATCTTCTCCCTTGATTTACAACAGGGTGTGAGTTGTTAACCCCGACTAGTTATTTCCTTCCCCCTAGGGGGAGAGGGGGTCTGGTTGAAGTTATTCATTGCAAACCTGATCTGACCTATTTGGATTCTCGTGGACAGTCAGGACACAATGATTTGGTAGAATGTGTTATTATATTGTGTTAAAAGGGTCACAGGCTGTCCAAAGACAATGGTGCAATCTGTGTTTTAGTGTGTTCTATCATTTCTTGGCTTTGGTGTTCTCACTAAGGCTGTGACGGTCTTGGGAATTTGGGATGATGGTAATTGGCCAGCCAAATGACTGTGGTCTCTGTAATAGCCGTTCAAATAGCACATTTTCTCTCCCCCGCTCCTGACTGCATGTGCTGCCATAGAAATAGAATGAATAGAACGGGCATCCCCATTCAAGTCAATTATGGCATAATAGGCGGACTGGTGGCGATTGTGAATGTACCCATAGGAACAAAGTAGGAAGTTAAAGTGTACCCATCAATGTGTGCTGTGATTTGTTGATTCAACTCAACTGACATTACAAAGAATACATTCCATTGCATGAGCCACATCAGTCAACATCATTTGGATGAACGTTCTACATTACCATGGAAATTATTGCATCACAATACCAGGCAGGCATTGCTAGTGTATCCATGAGTTTACCAGTCAAATTGCCAGGGTTAGAGGTTCTACGACACCTTGGTTGTTTCAGCAAGGAGCAACAAAGTGTAATCATGTTGTTAAGAGTCCATGTCAGCGCAAAAACGGACTCAACCGCACGAATGCCCGGCCGTTCCGTCTTCAGTCAGCTGTTTTTTCCCCCAAAAAGGACAATATATATAGGGTTTTTTTATGCTTATGACGGTTATTTTATTTTCATGACGGTCTTCAACCATAACCATCGGTTACACAGTTAAACGGGAATTGTGCAAGCCATAGTTTTCACACACTCTGGTTTGAATCCAGCGTGACACACTGACTCATTCCCTGTTCCAAGGAAGCTGTTGTTTAAATTACATCTTGTTAGCAACAGGCAAGGACAACTCCTCAATGATCTGACAGTGTAGGAATTTCCAGAGGATGGCACACATGCCATGTACATAGTAGGGAGAAACCTCAAAATGCAGTCTTTGGACATATAACTAGTAGTGCATGTTATGTACGACTTCTTATAGTTTCATGAAAGGCCTGAACGAACAAGTCCTCAACCCTCCAATTCTCACTACTCTTCCTCCTTTTTTCTGCCATATTATTTCCCTATGATGTTGCTTAACCTGTTTGAATTATAATACCTTCTTACTCTGTGTATCCCCATCCGGTGGATTAGTCTTTGGGAATAGTAATGCTAAAATGCAATTTATCTAAGTCATCAAACAACCCACTGAGCCCCCCCCCCCCCTCCCTGTCCTATCTGTCACATTAAGGCCTTTTGATGTTGTGTGAGAGGAATCACCTGTTGATTTGAAATGGTTTTGGTGATTTTATCGCAGGTGTTTGTGTTTGGGAGGCCTTCCATCGGTGCATGATAAAGGGAGACCTTTAGGGTGCCGGTGTCTAAGGTTACCTGGTGGAGGACACACCTGTGTCTGGGGGGGGGGGGGGAGTGTGTGTGTGTGTGTGTGCGCGTGTGTGTGTGGGCTAGTGAATGCAGTGTGTGTGTGTGGCACTGAGAAACCAAGGTGTGTTCTTATGCAGTGTGTGATTATGACGCTGGTCACAGTCAAACATGCGTGAACCTAAACAACCATTATCTTTCTGGCTGCTATTTAGAGTTGTCCCAATGTCTGAGCCACAGATCTTCTAGTGTCGTTGCTGCTTATCACAGTTGCAGACACAAACTCACACACATGCACGCACGCACACACACACACACACACGCACACACACACACGTTTCCAGGGAGTTTATCTCTAGCTATGCTTATTCACAGTTACACACCAGATTCCCACGGTGAAATGGATCCTGGAGATCAGATTCGATCTTTCTTAAAGGGGCAATGTCTTTTTTCGAAATGTGAGATATCTTCAAATTAACTTTGAAATATATATTGATATGTATCAAATTACATTTTAAAACACTTTAGATTCAATTGCACAATTATTTTGTTTGCTCTTGAGTCTCATGTATAGTTTTGTAGAAGGATTTTAGGCTACATTTCTACATCTCATTTGTCACGCCTGCTCCCGCTCTCCCTCTCTGGAGCTCGAGGGCGCCGGACTGCCTTCATTATGCACAACTGTCATCATTGTTACGCGCACCTGCACTTCATCACCGGTCACCATCACGCGCAGCAGCGCATCATTGGACTCACCTGGACTTTGTTCCTTTAATTTGTTGACTGCCTTCCCTATTTCTGTCTGCTTCCCCGTGTGTTCCCTGTATCAGCGTTGTTGTCGTTTCCGTTTCCCCTGTCCAGACGCTGTCCGTATTCTGTTCCTTTTCTGTTTCAAGTCCGTTATTCATTAAATGTTCACTCCCTGTACCTGCTTCTCGTCCCTTGCGTCTGTCATTACAGAATGCTGATGCCACTAAGGAAGCATCAGGGAGTTTAGTTTTTTTGTTTTGTTTGGTGAAGTCGGGTCCGGGTGCCGTCGCCAAGGGAACCGGGGTGCCTCAGTCAGCTCGTCGGGCTTCCACACCTTTAGCTGGCTCGAGAGGTCTTCTTGCCTCGGTTGGCTCGACAGGCGCCCACCCTAAGTCATGCTTCAGCAGGCCAACAGGATCCCACGCCTCAGCGGGATCGTCGGGCTGTCAAGCCTCAGCCGTATTGTCAGGCTCCCAGACCTGAGCCGGATCGTCAGGCTCCCACGCCTCTGCCGGTTCATCGGGCTTCTACACCCCAGCCAGGTTGTCCAGCGCCCATGCTTCGGCCGGCCCATCAGTCTCGCCCAGGTGGGATGCCGGGTGGTGCCCCTACTGTCACACCTGCTCCCGCTCTCCCTCTGGAGCTCGAGGGCGCCAGACTGCCTTCATTACGCACAGCTGTAACCATCGTTACGCGCACCTGCACTTCATCACCGGTCACCATCACGCGCAGCAGCTCATCATTGGACTCACCTTGATTCCTTTAATTTGTTGACTGCCTTCCCTATTTCTGTCTGCTTCCCCGTGTGTTCCCTGTATCAGCATTTTTGTCGTTTCCGTTTCCCCTGTCCAGACGCTGTCCGTATTCTCTTCCTGTTCTGTTCCATGTCCGTTATTCATTAAATGTTCACTCCCTGTACCTGCTTCTTGTCCCCGGCGTCTGTCCTTATACGTTATTGGTTTCTCTCATTTTAAACACAGACGTCAAGTCCCACCACTCCATCAGCTAACGTGAGTCAGCCTACCATTATAGAACTTCACACAAAAGTACAACAAAAACTCAAAAGATAGCGAAAGGTCATTCTGTGACTACGCTTGTAATTTTTTTGCAGTGGTATCATTTTTGTATCGAGCATCGTGATACTAAACCGGGTATCGGTATCAAAGTCAAAATGATTGTATCGTGACAACACTAGTCCTTATGGGCAGGTGCCCAGACCTCACTCCCTGTGTAGTTGGTTATCATTCTAATGATCATAAGTGCGGGGGGGATGAGGGCTTTTTACAGTACCGGATGTGTTTACGGTTGGTTGGAGTGTGGGAGAGAGGTTAAAGAGAATGGGGGCTTGATCAATACACATTCAGGAAGAGATAGGGATCCCATACAGGCGTATGCAGGTTAGGTGCACAGCTCTGCCCTTGCACAATCACATACGCTGCTGCTACTGTTTATTATCTATGCTGTTGCCTAGTCACTTTATTCCTAGTTATATGTACATATCGACTTCAATTACCTTGTACCCCTGCATATCGATTTGGTACTGGTACTCTGTGTATATAGCCACATTATTGTAATTTTTTTGTGTATTTGTGATGACCTTTTTATTATTTCTCTATTTTCTTTCTCTAGGCATCACTTTCCCAGGTGATGGCCTAGCAGGGTGGCATCCAGATATGTGTGTGGCAGGTTGATGATGATGCTAGTGATGGGGGTTGCTGTAAAGGGCATGGCTCCCGTGTTTAAGTCAGCTTTGAAACTGAAGTGATGTTAATCTTTAAACAACTGCCTACTGCTCTCTTAAACACTGTTTATGTGTGTAGGGTTGTTGTGGAGGCTGTCAGCTAATCTCAGGTCTGGCATGATGAGACATGACTCTTGTACAAACAGTGTTTGTGTGAGAGAGAGTGTGTGCTTGTGTGTGCGTGAATGTGCGTGTGTTTGTGTGTGTGCATGCGTGTGTGTGTGTGTTTCAAACTACAGTATATATGGGCAATTCCACGGAAATGATATTGCGCTGAGATTCAGATTATTCACTTAAAATATATGCTAGACAAAGACCATTGATTTTAAAGTTTAACAAACCATACAACTCTATGCACAAGGACTACTTTTAACAATTTACACCAGTGGAGGCTCCTCAGAGGAGGAAGGGGAGGACCATCCTCCTCAGTGAATTTCATAAAAGTAAAAATAGTGAAACATTAAAAATGTTATCCTTTTTGTCACCAAATAATTGATTAAAACACACTGTTTACAGTAGCCTCAGCAACACTCTGTAGGGTTGCACCATGGTGTAGCCGGAGGACAGCTAGATTCTGTCCTCCTCTGGGTACATTGACTTCAATACAAAACCTAGGAGGTTCATGGTTCTCACTTTCTTCCATAGACTTACACAGTAATTTGTTATTATGACAACTTCCCGGAGGACGTCCTCCAACCTATCAGAGCTCATGCAGCCAGTGTTGACATGTTTGCGGTTTTCCAGCAAAATTGGGCTACTTTGAAGACGATGTCGCGGGTGAAAATGTATTGGTCGCGGGTTGCGGGGTTTTTGGGTTATTTCTAAGTTGCACAGCGGCCGCCATGGCGTTTCTCTTAAAAAAATATATATATTTCACTGTGACCTGCTGCTGAGTGACTGAGTGTCTGAGTGTGGGGGTGGGGGGGGAGAGCACTACAGTTTTTGGCTGAGGGACGTGAGCGAGAGGAGAGAGAGCAGTTTGTGTTAGCCTACCTACAACTGGCAAAAAGTGATTTAGATTGTCATTATGGAGACACATACTTCCAACCCTTTTCCGTAAAACATATTAATACGCTAGAACTGATGCACATCAATAAATAATGGAGACAAAACACTAGAAAACTACTTTGGGCGGACTAGAGCGCTTTAAATAAATTAGCTCGGAGGTGGTATAAACTGCATTCTAATGTTGACTTTGCTTAAAGAAAACGGTATCAAGCGAAGTGTTTTATGCATGCTCATTTCTTAAGTCTCTGACATTTAAATGTAAAGAATGATACATTTGCCTCTGTAGGCCATCAAGTAGCCTGTTCATTTATATGTCATTCTAGGCTACCATTTGATTCAATAAAGGACGATATCACTGGAGTAATTGCGAATCAATTTGTGCCACTTGTGTAGCCTACCTGGAGATGGAAAACCAATTTAATAAATAGCCCTATATTGTTGTTTTAGCCTTATGTTATTATGCAATTATTAATGGACATGTTTAGTTAATTAAATTGGAAGTTTTCAAAGCTCTATCGCAATTGCCGATCAGTTTTTAGAACGCATTAGATTGACGGTAACAGTAGTCAGATTAGGCTATAGGTTAAAAAAAAGTTGTTGACAAGCATATTCATTTCATATACATATTATGAATAATTAATTGATTGAAAGTATGACCCCATCCTCAGTAGCCAATTCCAGCAAGCTATTGGGAAACACAAGCACTTCTTACCTCGAAATCGCCTCGCTATTCATGTTGAATAAATTTGTTCATTTGAACTAAGCAAGCTGCTAAATTGTTCATTTTACATCTTGTCAAAGCTACTGTAGACTATCTGCAATTAGATGTAGGCCTATCAGGGGCTATATGATACTTGCCTTTATCTAAGCAAACAATGGCAAAGTTGAATCATAAACCCAGATTTGAGTCTGTAGCCTATGCCTATTGAAATGACAAGTCAATCTCGCAAATGGGCCATTTATAATGGTTTGTAGTCTTGACATCTGGTACATAATAACAGCACAATTGCCAGAAAATAGCCTAACAGTTTTTTGATGTTCGTCCAAGTGTTTCTTGCTCAGAGATTTCGAGATCCTCTGTCCAACTTTCATCACTCAAACTCCCCTGTCGGATTTAGCTTGAGTTATGCACATGCACAAAGGGGATTTATTTACAATTATAAACCTGGTTTGAGCCCTAAATGCTTTTAGAAAATTGTATATCAGACACTGCAGTTGAGGAACCATGGGAAAGTAATTCTGTTTTGAAAGTTAATAAACTTTTGAGAAAGCTCTTCTTTGTCTACACCCATTCAGCATAGTTCACACTCTCTTAAGCTCCACCCATCTCACATGTGAAGCACGTCAGGAGGTCCTGGACTTCCTGACAGGCCGCCCCCGGGTGGTGAAAGTAGGAAACAACACCTCCACTTTGCTGATCCTCAACACTGGGGCCCCACAAGGGTGCGTGCTCAGCCCCCTCCTGTACTCCCTGTTCACCCATGACTGTGTGGCCATGCACGCCTCCAACTCAATCATCAAGTTTGCATACGACACAACAGTAGTGGGCTTGATTACCAACAATGACGAGACAGCCTACAGGGAGGAGGTGAGGGCACTCGGAGTGTGGTGTCAGGGAAATAACCTCTCACTCAACGTCAACAAAACAAAGGAGATGATCGCTGACTTCAGGAAACAGCAGAGGGAGCACACCCTATCCACATCGATGGGACAGCAGTGGAGAAGATGGAACGCTTTAAGTTCCTTGGCGTACACATCACGTAAAAACTTAAATGTTCCACCCACACAGACAGTGTGGTGAAGAAGGCGCAACAGCGCCTCTTCAACCTCAGCAGGCTGAAGAAATTTGGCGTGTCACCTAAAACCCTCACAACCTTTTACAGATGAGAGCATCCTGTTGGGCTGTGTCACAATTGAGGCATCCTGTCGGGCTGTATCACCGCCTGGTACGGCAACTGCACCGCCCACAACCGCAGGGATCTCCAAAGAGTAGTGCGGTCTGCACAACGCATCACCGGGGGAAAACTACCTGCCCTCCAGGACACCTACAGCACCTGATGTCACAGGAAGGCCAAAAAGATCATCAAGAACAGCAACCACCCGAGCCACTGCTTATTCACCCCGCTACCATACAGAAGGCGAGGTCAGTGCAGGTGCATCAAAGCAGGGACCGAGAGACTGAAAACAGCTTCTATCTCAAGGCCATCAGACTGTTAAACAGCCATCACTAACACAGAGAGGTTGCTGCCTACATACAGACTTGAAATCATTGGCCACTGAAATAAATGGATCACTAGTCACTTTATTAATGCCACTGTCATAATCTTTAAATATCTTGCATCACTTATCTCATATGTATATAATGTATTTCATACCTTCTATTGTATCTTGCCTATGCCGCTCTGTCATTGCTCATCCATATATTTATATAGAAGGCATTTCGCCAAACACAGGCTGATCTGGAGTCAGTGTAAGACATGTGTCAGAGCTTGGCCATACTGACACACTGCTCTGGCACTGATCTAGACTCAGTATAAGATGTGTGTCAGCCCTCGGCCCCGCTGAGACATTGCTCTGGGATGTCTGAACTAGACCGAGCATGACATCACTGTCCATATGATGTAGTCAACATGCACACACGCACGCACGCACGCACGCACGCACGCACGCACGCACGCACGCACACACACACACACACACACACACACACACACACACACACACAGCCTCACACACACATTGTATTCATTCCCATACCCCCTATTGGGCCTCAATCCACTTCTCTTGTGGGACTGGAAACACTGTACACTGCCATAAAGCAGGCTGTGCCATTCCACTCTGCTGCTGCTGCCTGGGCTGAGGCTAAGTGTGGAGGCCAGGCGACAGAAACACATTGTACTCTGTTGTAGTGTCTCCACTGTGCTCTCCAGTTCTGCTCCCACACAGATGGCTCATGTCAGAGGAACTAAGAGGTTATGGAAATGATGCTCTTACAGTCTTCGCCTCAGCCAGAGCTCTGGAAGAGGGGCATCTTCTGGAGACATTTCAACTGCTCTGACTCTAAGCAAATATGATTCTAGTCCGGATATGACCTGGAAAGTTGATCACTGCTCAACTCAAATTCGTCCTTTGTTAGCCAGTTGCTGCATGAGGCAGCACACGCATCTCTTGATGGTGTCAATTGAGGTAGACCACATTGCATAACATTGTTTGATAAATGATGAGCCAGGGGGTGAAGACTTTTGACAGGAGTGACGCGAGGGGTTCTAACCGAGGCGAGGCATGCTGAAACTTGGAGGGTCTCCGTCTTGCTTTGCGCTGGTTTGGCTTGTCTGGAGTGTTCTTTGTGCACGTGCCAAACCAGCCCTAGCACCGTTTGACAGCAATGAATCTCTCCACAATGTTCAACGGGGTTATAATGTTCAATGATTATAGTGTTAAAATATCATCAGGCACATCCCTCTACTTTCACCCTCTTCCTCCCCCTTTCTCTCTCTCTCTCTCTCTTCCCTTCACTCAGATCCGAGCAGTCTGACAGTGTTAGGTAGCGTCAGAGCTAAGTATGCTAACATACTAATTTAGCGCCGGAGTGATAGCAAAACAGACAGTGATTCCATAGCAGTTTGAAGGCTAGCGAGCTAGCTGTGTGCTTCTGTGGTAGCCATGGCTTCACACTGGAACAATTGTTCCAGGGCACCGTTGTCATGCTCACCCTGCTGGGAGGGCCACGGTTGTTTGTCTGTTAAGTTGATTGTGTGAGTAGAAGGGAAGAGGGGGAGTGAGGGACATGGAGAGTGGGAGATGAAGTGGAGAGATGAGGAACACGGAGAGCAAGAGAAGAAGAGGCATTGTGGGAAGAAATGCAGAGGGCAGTGTTAAGAAAAGAAGCAGAAGAGATAGAAGGGAGGAGAATGTGAGAGGATGGAGATGAGCAGAGTGATAGAGTAGTAGAGGAAAGAATGGAGGAGTAAGTAAGAGGAGAGTAAAGGATCAAAGAGATGAAACCGTACGCTACAGAGAAGAAGAGCAGCAATAAGGGAGCAGGAGAGGTTTTGTGAAAGAGAGAAGTAGAGGGGCTACTTTGTGGGTGAGGGAATGATTCTTACTTCTGTATATTTCGCTCTTAACCTTGTGCGTAATAGGGGAGTATGTGGCGTGTGCGTGCAATCGTGAGTGAGTGTGTGTGTGTGTGTGTGTGTGTGACTGCCTGGGCAGGAAATGCCAGAGCTGTCCCAGAGGAGTGCAAATTTAAGAGGGGCCCATCTGGCCATCCAGCCTGGTCACATAGACTAGACGTAACATAGTAAATGTAAATGCGGGACACCCAAAATAATATAAAATGTTAAGTTTGGAATGGTTACATAAGACATATGGTTTCTTAAGTTAAAAACGAAAGTAGGGTGGTTAGTCAGGGTGGATGGGGACAACGCAAACGTCTAGCCTCCCAAAGGTTGTGAGTTCGAATCTCATCACGGATAACTTTAGCATTTTAACTAATTAGCAATTTTTCAACTACTTACTACTCTTTAGCTACTATGTAACTACTTAGAATGTTAGCTAACCTTTCCCCTAACCCTAACCCTTTAACTCCTGAACTTAACCCTTATCTTAACCCTAACTCCTAGCCTAGCTAATGCTAGCCAGCTAGCTAGAATTCGTAAACATATCATACATTTGGCAAATTCACAACATATTGTACGTTTTGGAAATTCGTAACAAATAATAAGAATTGTAAATCATACGTATTATACGAAATGGGTGATGGACATCCACAAATGAATACCTACCATACGAAACGTAACATACCATACTAAATGGAATGACACTGATTTACGTACAGAATAATACGAAATGCTCTGAGACCAGGTTGGGCCATCAGTCACCCCCCTCCCCCTCCCATCACCTGTCCTCCTCAGCTGTCCCATAATCATCTGTAGAGAGAGGGACCAGTACCCCCCTCTGAACACACACACCCTATCCCTATCCCGCGACCCCCCCCCCCCCCCCCCCCCCCCCCCAATTTAGCCTTCCCTGTGTGCAAACAGCAGCATGCAACCCCTGTATGCACTATGCACCCCTCTCAACCTAGGCCTTTAGTGCTCGTTCGAATTCCCAGAGCTCCTTAGCATTAAGCCCTCCCAGTGTGTAGTCTAGCCCCCTTTTCCCTTAACGCACCCCTCTCAAGGCACCCCTTCACACCCCCTTCTTAGCAACGCACCCCTGTATGGGCCCACAACAGTACACTCTCATCGTCGCCAATGCCTGGAGAATAGCTCCTCTGATAAGTTTGGCTGCAGCGGTGCACCGTACACACGGGAAACATGCTCCATTGAATTTTAGTGTGAACATTTTGTACACTCAACAGTTGAACTCAGTGATCTTACTCTAGACCCATTGAATGCTGTAGACCTGTGAAAAATAGAGACATTCTAATTGCCAAATGATAGCTCATTATTCAGTATAGTGAATTCCCTCTATAGTGGTAATGAAGTGTTGATTGATTCCATATAGCCATGCCGTTTGTGTGTAAATGGGTGCTGGTCTGGTCCCTCTCTGTCATCATCTCCAGTTAACACACTGATAACGACACCAGGGGAGGCCTAGACAACTTCCCCTTAACATGAAAAAGCCCTATATGCTTTCTAGGAAATACATTTTTGGTGGTGATTTCTAGGCGGACTGGAATATATACTGCTGAACTGCATGCCCTCCACATGATCGTTTCTTATTAGGTTAGGTTACAGAGTGAGGACTGTGGTAACTAAGTAATGACTGTTCTGTGACACACTTACACAATTAGAGGCTAAGGTTATCTTGGGATTAGTAGCCACTACCTGTAACAGCAGACTTGCTGTTGTCCTCTCAACGCTAGACTCCACTCCCTTCGGACAGAACACCGTGTCCATCCCCTTACAATGAATGCTCCACTCACCGGTTTGATCCAGGTTGAACTAGAGCTCAACTCTTCCTGATAATCTTGGTTTCATTCGTGATTAGAGATTATATTTTGGGCCAGATTTAGATCATCTGACAGTTAAAAAAAAGAGGCATGTTTTTGATAGGGGACCCCACCTCCTTTCGTCCTTTTCCCCCCCAGCCTTTTTTCTAATCTCGTTCAGTACAGTTGTTACGTCTCGCGGATCCTTGACAGAGATATTTATTTATTTGTTTATTTGGTTTGTCTTTTTTTTTTAAAGCTCTCTGGCTCTAAGGTTTTGCTGGGAGCAGACATTTCCATTCCTCCCCTCAGCATTCCATCCGCTCTCCCTCTAACCCTCTCCCCCTTTTCCCTCTCTCCCACTCCCTAGCAATTCCTTTCTCTTTATTTGAAACCTTTTCCTCTCTTTTCCCTTCCCATGCCCGTGTTTCTTCTTGTGCATGTCTTTTTGACGCACTCTTGCCTCTCTCCATTTTGGTCTGTTTTCTTTCTTTTCTCCTCAACTGCCTCTCTCTCCTGCTTTTCCATTCCCTCCTTCTCTACCCCGACGGAGCCTCTCTTATTTCTATCATTCCTTTTCCTTCTCCGCAAATAGCTCTACTGGCCTGTAATGGCTACTCAGGGGAGTCCTTCTTCACCCAGCCAGATCCCAGCAGCCACTGCTCTCTCACGTATTGGGCGGCACAAGGTCCCCTTCTGTTCTCTCTCTGTATGAATTTACAACCAGTGGGAAATATGCAGGAAACACACCCCTTCAGCTGTGGAGTTATGATTATTATATTGGAAATGTCGTTTTTTCCAACGAATTAAGAAATGTGTTCAAAAGTTCAGAATAAAATGGGAACTTGTATTTGGCGTCCGTCATATTCAATCCTGACATGAAGCACATACTATCCCAATGATACAAATGATAAATACAACACGAGATATTTATATGTGTAGTGTTGAGAGTAAATGGCTTGTGTGCAGCAGACCAGTCTGAGTCTCCCAGAGTGTTTGGCCACTTATAAACTGTGCTGATTAGGACTTTGGCATTGTACTCTGCCAGGCAGTAACATGCCTACAGTGTAGGGCATATCTGTGCCAAGGTGTCTCCATAGTGAAACCTCTATGACTACGCACAACTTCCTCCAGGACAAGGGACTTTACTAAAGAACAACTTTCCAATTTGTAAGTCGCTCTGGATAAGAGCGTCTGCTAAATGACTTAAATGTAAATGTATATAGTTTGGGCAAACCAACATTCCTCGGATTGGAGATTACAGTCAGTTAAAATGCAGTCAATTAAAACATGTTTATTGTCTGAAGCAGAATGAGACTTGAGTATAATACTAATGGAAAAACACATTCTCTGACACTGCGGGCACTGGAAATGGCACCTCAGCTGCGTTTGACTCTCTTCCCAATAAGTACAGCTACATCTCCTGTGGGCCTCCCTGGTCGTCCATCTCCACTCTGTAGGAGTTAGACTAGCATGCTAAATGCTAACCAGCAGCTGAGATAACAGTAAAAGGGGATATTACAATGTGTTAGCCTGAGGCAGTTTGGCTTGCTCCTCTCTTGGCTACAGTATGTGTGTTCCTTTAGCCCCCCCGTCCGTCCCTGTGTGCCTGTCGCCCTGTATGTACCTCCTCATGCATTACCCCACTGACCAGCTCTCATTCTATTGGACGGCTCCTGGCTCTGTGAGGGGATTTCTGTCTGTGTGCGTCTGTCCGTCCCGTGTCTGTCCGTCCCGTCCGCGTCTGTCTGCGGTGTACCTGAATGACTGTCCTCACTATAGCCGGAGCGGGGGCTCTCTACCTCTTTTATCTCTCCCCCTTCATCTCTCCATCTTTCACCCTCTTTCTTCCTCCACCTCTCTATGCACAGGTCATTTCCCCTATTGGGTTTCGATGAGCACAGAGAGGGTTTTCACAAGCACCATGGCTCAGCCACAGTCTACATCTCCTGACCTGACTTCCACCTGTCAGCGCTTACTGAAGCGAAAGGCCTTTCTTATTGGGATGGTCTTCGGTCAATGTAGGAAGCCCTTATTGGACCAGGGCTTGGTTGTTGTGGTGTCCACGTGGACACATTCAGCGCAATATTGTCCAAGTGAATATAACTTTTTTTTAACTTCGGTATTTGATTTTTTTTCTCTCACCTTTTTACGCTGCTCACAGTGCATTTCTGAAGACTTTAAGACGTATTTCTGTCTGCGCCACGACCCACGTTTAGAGGAATGTGTTCGCCCATGGCTTTCCACCGCACCAGGTAAGTCAGTAAGGATGTTTATTCCGATACCCCATCACCTCACACTGAGGAGAAACCGAAGCAGCCCGTAGCTACCACTGTGTGCTGTACAGCCATTCCACACAGATGGAGGAATGTACCGACCGACAGGTTCACCGTGCTGGCACCAAGCCTGGTCTGGTCTGGCTGTTTTTGTCCATGTTTGGAGAGAGGAAATGAGTACTGAGCTGAGCAATGTCTCCGTGTTCTCCACACAGCTCCAGTCTGTCTCCACTCCAACACACAGTCAGACACACAGACTGACTGACTGGCTAATGGCTATAAATAGTAGCCTGAGCCCAGGTCACAACTCAGACACAGAGCCAAGAGGGAGGGAGGGAGAGGAAGAATGGGGGAGGAAAGTGAAAATGAACACGAAGGGGAAGATGTAGGAGGAAAAATTCATAACGGGAGAAAATAAAAAAAAAGAAGAGACCAATAGATAGCAACGAAAAGAAGAACAGAGGAAAGTAGAGGGTTGAAAAGATTGGGAGGACACAACACAACCTCAACACAACAGAACCTCTCATTCTCTCTCCATAGTTATCACCAAAGAGATACCTTTGGGAAAAGGAGGGAGCGCTCTTGACTGATGTTCTGTCATACCCAGAGCACAGATATAACATTAAAAACAAGATGGCTCTTCCCCTAGATATCCCGTTAAGAGTTTGATCTAAGTAGTTTATCGTAGCATGAAACCTAACCATCTGTTCCCCACTATCTCTGCATCTACAGGAAGTTGTATCACGTACCGAGTATGCACCCTACAAATCTCTCAACTCTCCACTGTCTTCAATGGAGGGGTTGTCTGTGTCTAGGGATGTTACTATTGTTTGTAGGAGAGGTGTAGGCCGGAAGAGTGGAAATATATGCCATTTTGTGTAGGATGGGTAGGGAGTGAGTCATAAAAAAAGGGTGATGAAAATGTTTTTTTAAAATTATGAGTTGTTTTTTAAGGGGTTATGTTATGTACCTGTTTGTTGTAAAACATCAGTATTTTGCAGGACATGGAGTTGCTGTTCTCGTCATTCAAGTAAAGGATGTAAACGTACATTTTGGAAACCTTACAAAGCATTATGGAATGATCTGACAATGAGTCACCAGCGGAAAGACGGTGATACAGTGTACATTAGGATCCAAGTCTGTTTAGAGATCGGAACAGGAAGATACCTTTGTTTTAGTGTGGTGTCACACACACACACACACACACACACACACACACACACACACACACACACACACAGACAGATACAGACAGTAAAATCGCTGAGAGGGACTAGGGAATGGTAAAAGCCTGACTATTAAGTGACATTCAAGTCTTTTTCACCTCATTTAACAGCTGATTTACTTCTCAATAGGTGGTCCAGGTATGTCATGACAAAGCACAAGTGGGGGGGGGGGGGGGGGGCTTTTCCTCCATTGTTCCTCAAGCAAGAGGGGAGGCCGACGACATCACGAATTCCCATCAGACTCACTCCTTGAAGTTTGCGGTAGTGTCACAAAACAAACTATTCTGCTCAAAATGTTTTAAAATGACCCTTTAGTGTGTGTACTTGTATTTATACTTGGGATATCACTTTAACAGGAAAAGTTCAAACATCCCTGGAGAGTGTCTTTAAGTAAAATCTTAGCCCTCTGCTCTGTACTGCACCATCTGCTTTTGTGATGTTCATCTTTGAAATCGTCGAGCAGAGCAGAGCGTGTTTGGAGGTACTACAGGTTCTGCTGCTGTCCAAAATAAACCATTGGTGTAGTTACTGGCTTTCTCTTTCTCTCCCTCTGTGTGTGTGTGTGTGTGTGTGTGTGTGTGTGTGTGTGTGTGTGTGTGTGTGTGTGTGTGTGTGTGTGTGTGTGTGTGTGTGTGTGTGTGTGTGTGTGTGTGTGTGTGTGTGTGTGTGTTAGGGCTGGGCGGTATACCGTATTTAACGATATACCGGAATTGATGCACGGACCACTTTGAGTTTTCACTTTACCTTCTATAACGGTATTTGAACGTTTGGTTCGTTAAATGTGATACGCTGTGTGTAACGTCCATTTTTATAGTTTACTTCCCTACTGAAGTCCTCTCTCTCAGCTCCCTCTCCATGCCACTTTCCACACAGACCTAGCACCTCACCCTGTCACTTAAAGGAGCACGTTTGTTGTTCTTCGACCAGGAGACGCTTGCATCCAGTCTGCATGGTCAATCAAATCAAATCACATTTTATTGGTCCACATACACATATTTAGCTCCAACAGTGCAGTAGTATCTAACAGTTCACAACAATTCACAACAAGACACACAAATCTAAAAGTGAAAGAATGGAATTAAGAAATATATAAATATTAGGATGAGCAATGTCGGAATGGCATTGACTAAAATACAGTAAAAAACATTATATCCAGTTGAAGTTGGAAGTTTACATACACTTAGGTTGGAGTCATTAAAACTCGTTTTTCCACTCCACAAATTCCTTGTTAACAAACTATAGTTTTGGCAAGTCGGTTAGGACATCTACTTTGTGCTTGACAAGTAATTTTTCCAACAATTGGCTGATTTCTTTTTATTTTCCCATGATGTCAAGCAAAGAGGCACTGAGATTGAAGGTAGGCCTTGACATACATCCACAGGTACACCTCCAATTGACTCAATGATGTCAATTAGCCTATCAGAAGCTTCTAAAGCCATGATATCGTTTTCTGGAATTTTCCAAGCTGTTTAAAGGCACAGTCAACTTAGTGTATGTCAATTTCTGACCCACTGGAATTGTGATACAGTGAATTATAAGTGAAATAATCTGTCTGTAAACAATTGTTGGAAAAATTACTTGTCAAGCACAAAGTAGATGTCCTAACCGACTTGCCAAAACTATAGTTTGTTAACAAGGAATTTGTGGAGTGGAAAAACGAGTTTTAATGACTCCAACCTAAGTGTATGTAAACTTCCGACTTCAACTGTATGAAATGAGTAAAGCAGTATGTAAACATTATTAAAGTGACTAGGGATGCCATGTCTATGTACATACTGTAGGGCAGCAGCCTCTAAGGTGCAGTGTTGACTAACCGGGTGGTAGCTGGCTAGTGATGGCTATTTAACAGTCTGATGGCCTTGAGATAGAAGCTGTTTTTCAGTCTCTCGGTCCCAGCTGTGATGCACTGACCTCGCCTTCTGGATGATAGCGGGGTGAACAGGCAGTGGCTCGGGTGCTTGATGTCCTTGATGATCTTTTTGGCCTTCCTGTGACATCGGGTGCTGTAGGTGTCCTGGAGGGCAGGCAGTGTGCCCCCGGTGATGCGTTGGGCAGACTGCACCACCCTCTGGAGAGCCCTGCGGTTGCGGGAGGTGCAGTTGCCATTCCAGGCGGTGATACAGCCTGACGGGATGCTTTCAATTGTGCATCTGTAAAAGTTTGTGAGGGTCTTAGGGGCCAAGTCGAAATTATTCAGCCTCCCGAGGTTGAAGAGGCTCCTGTCTGCGTGGGTGGACCATTTCAGATTGTCAGTGACGTGTACTCCGAGGAACTTTAAGCGTTCCACTTTCATGTGGATGTGGAGAGGGGCGTGCTCCCTCTGCTGTGACCTGAAGTCCACGATCAGCTCCTTCATTTTGTTGGCGTTGGGGGAGAGGTTATTTTCCTGGCACCACTCCGCCAGGGCCCTCACCTCCTCCCTGTAGGCTGTCTCGTCATTGTTGGTAATCAGAACTACATTAAGTAGCTAATGTAGCCGTGGTAGTGTGGAAATGATCTCCAATGAGTGCAGGAAATGCAGAAATTGATGAAAGTGCTGAAAATGATTTTTGGTTGAATTGAACAGTATAAAGCAATCAGAATAGAGAAAGACCCATTGAAATCACTTTGTGTGTGTGTGTGTGTGGTTTGGTTTTACTATCCTTGTGGGTACCAGAAGTCCTCACAAGGATAGTAAAACAAGGTCAATTCTGACAAGTGGGGACATTTCGCCACTCCCCATAAGGAAAAAGGCTATTTTAGGGTTAGGGGTTAGGTTTAGGGTTGGGGTTAGAATTAAGGTCAGGGGTTAGGTTTAGGGTTAGCATTTAGGGTTAGGTTTAGTTTTAGGGTTAGGAGTTTGGGATTAGGGTAAAGGTTAGGTTAAGGGTTAGTGTTAGGTCCTATGGGGAAAATAGATTTTTGGGTCCCTAAAAGGATAGTAAAACAAATGTGTATGTGTGTGTGTGTGTGTGTGCAAAAGACAACGTGCATGCTCAATCTTTGCCTCGTTTGTTTATGACTGCATTGAGGTTAGCTTTGTTGGCTCCAGTAATGTAATTATCATTGTTAATTGCTTCCACAAAAATATTTGACAAAGTTCCTAGTTATGACAGCATCTTTCTTGTTCTCCTCTCTCTTCCTTTCAAATCCTTCTCTTTTGTTCTCCCTATCCTCACTTTGTCTCCACTGCCACCTTGGTAATGGTCCCCCCCCCTCCACTCAACACCACTTCTTCTTTCTCCTTCCCAGCATCCCCCTTTTCGCTGACCACCTCCCTCCTCTTCTTTTTTTTCTATCCATCCCGCTCTGTCTGAGCTCATAGCTGGCTGGCGTAGAAGTGGGCTGCTGTACAGAGCTTGGTCTGTTATTCCAATCAGCCTTGTACACGCAGGAAACCCACGTGTGTGAAGAGAAAGACGGGGCATCTTTACATTACACGACCTAGACGACACAAACTAGGTCCAGGAGAGATACAGTACGTAGTGTAAAGAGGCGCATCGAGAATCAAATCTCTCTTTAAGAGGTGTCTCTCACACGACCTTCGGATGTAGTGTGGGAGACATCTACACCACCAAAAACCCTGAGTGGAACAGTCGGACACGGCAAAGGAAGTGAGACACCCCACTCGCTGTTTTTTTCCGCCATTTTGTTTCTGGTTCAATGAAAGTCAGTTAACTAAGTAGACCAGACCCAGCTGATATTCCATTGCATTGGTGTCTATGGTTAAGTACACCTAAATTCACACTTTGTTTTATTTTATGGTAAACGGCCTGAGTGAACAAGCTTAATTGATCCATCGTTGGTACAGTGTAAAGACAATGGCTCTCCCACACCACATGTCCCTGTGAGAAACACCTTAATACTAGTAGACAGTATTTTTTCTCTCAGTTAGCTACATTTTAAATGAAAGGCTTATAAAATCCCCACACATTTTGTGAATCATTGCATTAATCAAGTGTGCAACACTATGTGCAATATGGTTTAGACGAGAAGCTCCTGTATTGAATTGCTATCGTTATATTGTTTCTCTATATACTACCTATTTATATGGTATATACGGTATGCTAACAGCTGCACCCCCACACATGAAGTAGGACTGTGGCTTTGGTCACACCACATCCAAGGCTAGTGTAAACAGAGAAGTTGTGAGATAGATCCCACTAGACATATTTTACTATGTAAATCCAGAGAGAGAGAGAGAACGAGCGAGAGAGGGACAGAGAGCTCTAACTTTCTCTGGATCCTATTAGCTATCCCATATTTTTTCCATGGCAAAAAGTGTAGAAATGCAGGATATTAGCTTTAAAACTGCAACATTTCCTCTTTGCACCATTGCAAAATATGTTGAATCCACTCGGACAAAAATAGTTGCCTACCCCTGTATTATTTAGCCACACCCTATCGATGTGAAGTACAACATGAGTTATTATACATTGTTTGTATCGTTAAATCTGTTTATTCACTTGTGGCGTTTTCATCTGGGAAGCATGTCTGTGGCCTGAATTTGCATCTCTATATGTGAGAGCCTGACTCCCACAGACTTTAACAAAGCAAGCCTGTTAAACACTGTGGACCCTCACAGCCCGCCAACTCCCTGTGGGTTGAGAATTTGTGCATGAAATCACGATCCCTTCCGTGCCTCTGTGACCTTTGAACCGGCCCCTGTTGCAGACGGTGACCTGTGACCTTTGGGAATGCCTCTAGCACTAATCAGAGTGGAGCAGCCAAGGGCAAGATTTCCACCAAAGTCATTCACATTGATCTCAAGTGGGAAACAGAGACTTAGGTCACTCGTATGATGAAGCTAGACAGACCGACACAAAGCTCAGTCAGACAGACACAATGGATGGGTGCATGGCTTTCATGGTGGTTGTGCTTGGTAGAGATGAGCTGAATCGAAGCCAGACTACTGAATGTGTTGTGCATGGTCACGTTCCCACCACAACCCCCCCCCAGAGAGAGCTGGTGTCAGTCTGCCTTGTCACACGCTGAGCCAGCACACTGCTAACACTAACAGGGGTTTCCCTTTCAGTCAGTCAACTTCGGTACAACATACTATTGGGAGTCGCACTCTCGCGACGTTGGTTGAATGATCTACAATCACGCCTGACAAGGCCAATGAGATCTGCACCTCCCTGGAAGCCCCACCTTCCGCAGGCGATAAGCGTGAGGCTTGGATTCACTCCTTCCGCTTTTCAGCTCGGTTTGAATAGGAACGATTCATGGTACAAAAACAAACAATTGGAAAACAAGACTGTCTTACCTTGCGCCAACTAAACTATCCCATAGTGGTAGAGCGTGCTCACCCCCTTGACATTATGTGCTGAAGTTTGTATTTGTTCTCACAAGTTTCCTAATCACAAACACTTAGTTATTCTTCAATTTTCTGTTGCAATGAGTAAGATGGCTAAGAAAGCGACCGAGACTACAATGGCTAAGCCGGGTTCGGGGTCGAGATCATGCCCCCAGACGTGTGGTTATACTATTTCCCTGAAAGATATTCACACGCTCAGGCGGCCCTCGCTCAAACCAGTCCATGTGCGCATTGTCACATGCTCCATGCAAACTCCCTGGAAAGACGTCTAGCATTCTTGAGGAAGCTTGGTTACCAATGGCGACTTTCCTTTCCCGGATGCCCTATACGGTTGGTACAGTTGATATTTCCTGGTTCTGGAAAGGGACAGGGGTTTACGCCTCATTCTAGACATCTGCGCCCTGAACCAACATCTCAGAGATTGCAAGTTCAAAATGCTGACAAACCAGAAGCTGTTACGGTCCGTGCATCCAGCGGCTGTTAGGGTCAATATCAGGGGATGTCTTTATCAATTCTGAACAAAAATTCTGAACTCAACATGCAACAATTTCAACAACTTTACTGAGTTACAGTTCATATAAGGAAATCAGTCAACTGAAATAAATAAATTAGGCCCTAATGTATGGATTTCACATAACTGGGCAGGGGCGCAGCTATGGACGGGCCTGGGAGGGCATAGGCCCACCCACTGGGGAGCTGGCCCAGCCAATCAGAATACATTTTTCCCCACAAAAGGGCTTTATCACAAAAATAAATACTCCTCAGTTTCATCAGCTGTCCAGGTGGCTGGTCTCAGACGATACCGCAGGTGAAGAAGGTCCTGAGCTGGCATGGTTACACGTGGCCGGTTGGACGTAAGGACAAATTCTCTAAAACAACGTTGGAGGGGACTTATGGTAGAGAAATGAATGTCACATTATCTGGCAACAGCTCTGGTGGACATTCCTGTAGTCAGCATGCCAATTGCATGCTCCCTCAGAACTTGAGACATCTGTGGAATTGTGTTGTGTGACAGCTGCACATTTTAAAGTGGCCTTTTATTTTCCCCCAGCACAAGGTGCACCTGTGTAATGCTGTTTAATCAGCTTCTTGATATGTCACGCCTGTCAGGTGGATGGGTTATCTTGGCAAAGGAGAAAGGCTCACTAACAGGGATGTAAACAAATTTGTGCACAAACATTTAGAGAAATTAGCTTTTTGTGTGTATGCAACATTTCTGGGATCTTTTATTTCAGCTCATGAAACTTGGGACCAACACTTTACATGTTTTTGTTCAGTGTATATATATATATATATATTTCTGGATTTCTGACATTTAATTAGATATAAGGAGTAGACATGTTCCAGATACGCATTTCCTTAATCTAATCCTGTACATAGCCCATCTATAATTTAGCCCAAACAACTACCTCTTCCCCTACTGTATTTATTTATTTATTTATTTTGCTCCTTTGCACCCCCTTTATTTCTATCTCTACTTTGCACATTCTTCCACTGCAAATCAACCATTCCAGTGTTTTACTTGCTATATTGTATTTACTTTGCCACCATGGCCTTTTTATGCCTTTACCTCGCTTATCTCACCTCACTTGCTCACATTGTATATATACTTATTTTTCTACTGCATTATTGACTGTATGTTTGTTTTACTACATGTGTAACTCTGTGTTGTTGTATGTGTTGAACTGCTTTGCTTTATCTTGGCCAGGTCGCAATTGTAAATGAGAACGTGTTCTCAACTTGCCTACCTGGTTAAATAAAGGTGAAATAAAAGAAATAAATAAAGTTGATTTAAAAAGAAATCTCATCAATCTACACACAATACCCCATAATGACAAAGCGAAAACAAGGTTTTTAGACATTTTTGCAAATGTATAAAAGAAAGTATTCAGATCCTTTGCTATGAGAATCGAAATTGAGCTCAGGTGCATCCTGTTACAATTGATCATCCTTCAATTCAATTGATTGGACATGATTTGGAAAGGCACACACCTGTCTATTAAAGGTCCCACAGTTGACAATGCATGTCAGAGCAAAAACCAAGCCATAAGGTCGAAGGAATTGTCCGTACAGCTCCAAGACAGGATTGTGTTGAAGCACAGATCTGGGGAAGGGTACCAAAACATGTCTGCAGCATTGAAGGTCCCCAAGAGCACAGTGGCCTCCATCATTCTTAAATGGAAGAAGTTTGGAACCACCAAGACTCTTCCTAGAGCTGGCCGCCCGGCGAAACTGAGCAATCGGGGGAGAAGGACCTTGGTCAGGGAGGTGACCAAGAATTCGATGGTCACTCTGACAGAGCTCCAGAGTTCCTCTGTGGAGATGGGAGAACCTTCCAGAAGGACAACCATCTATGCAGCACTCCACGAATCAGGCCTTTATGGTAGAGTGGCCAGATGGAAGCCATTACTCAGTAAAAGGCACTTGACAGCCCGCTTGGAGTTTGCCTAAAGGCACCTAAAGGACTCTCAGATCATGAGAAACAAGATTCTCTTGTTTGATGAAACCAAGATTGAACTCTTTGGCCTGAATGCCAAGCGTCACGTCTGGAGGAAACCTGGCACCGTCCCTATGGTGAAGCATGGTGGTGGCAGCATCGTTCTGTGGGGATGTTTTTCAGCAGCAGGGACTGGGAGACTACCTAGGATAGAGGGGAAGATGAATGGAGCAAATTACAGAGAGATCCTTGATGAAAACCTACCCGACAGCGCTCAGGACCTCAGACTGGGGTGAAGGTTCACCTTCCAACAGGACAACGACCCAAAGCACACAGCCAAGACAACGCAGGAGTGGCTTCAGGACAAGTCTCTGAATACTTATGTAAATGTGATATTTCAGTGTTTTATTTAGAATACATTTGCAAAAATGTCCAAATACCTGTTTTTGCTTTGTCATTATGGGACACTGTTTGTAGATTGATGAGGGGGGATTTTCTTTTTTTAATCCATTTTAGAATTGGGCTGTAACGTAACAGCATTTTTATAAAGTATAGAGGTCTGATTACTTTCCCAATGCACTGTATAGGCAACAGGGATCTTGATCCAGGAAGGGATTGAATGTCTCTGCTGTAACCAAGAAGCTTGCTCTTGACATCTAGCCACTTAGCTAGCATGTTAGCAAACCAAATGCATAGCTGGAGGTCTGAGCTGGATATTATTTCTTAAAGTTATAAGCAGTGGCATAGCACACACCTCCGTAGCCACTTGCAAGGCGGAGATGCCCCAAACCCAATAATCATTTAAACATGTTTTATATATACTCTACCGTTCAAACGTTTGGGGTCACTTAGAAATGTCCTTGTTTTTGAAAGAGAAGCAAAAAAAAAAAAGTCCATTAAAATGACATTGAATTGATCAGAAATACAGTGTAGACATTGTTCATGTTGTAAATGACTATTGTAGCTAGAAACGGCAGATTTCTTATGGAATATCTACGTAGGCGTACAGAGGCCCATTATCAGCAACCATCACTCCTGTGTTCCAATGGCACGTTGTGTTAGCTAATCCAAGTTTTTCATTTTACAAGGCTAATTGATCATTAGAAAACCCTTCTGCAATTATGTGAGCACAGCTGAAAACTGTTGTTCTGATTAAAGAAGCAATAAAACTGGACTTCTTTAGACTAGTTGAGTATCTGGAGCATCGTTATTACTTTTTATTTTAGCCTACTTGGTAAATATTTTCTAATGACATCATTTTCTGGAATTTTCCAAGCTGTTTAAAGGCACAGTCAACTTAGTGTATGTAAACTTCTGACCCACTGGAATTGTGATACAGTAATTTATAAGTGAAATAATCTGTAAACAATTGTTGGAAAGATTACTTGTCATGCACAAAGTAGATGTTCTAACCAACTTGCCAAAACTATAGTTTGTTAACAAGAAAAAACGAGTTTTAATGACTCCAACCTAAGTGTATGTAAACTTCCGACTTCAACTGTATGTATATATATATATATATATATAACACGCTGAGAGAGATGATTCTGAAAGTAATGGATGCATTTGCTTAAACTGTAATAATATAACAATATAATAATATAACAGTAACTCGTTGAATTACTCTGTTACTCCTAAAAGTCATATATTACTGTAGATCGTTCTTTTTGTGACATGTTACTTTTGTAACTAATTTCCCCAACACTGGTCCTCATCACTCATCACGCACACACGCACACACACACTGACTTATTCATTTTGCACAATGATTTCACAATAATTCACTAATTCAGACATGGTTACCCCGTTAGCCTGTCTGCTGAGGTCTTTATAGAGGTGAGATTTAAGGGTCAATCAATGTCCTCAGTGTCTGTGGGCTGCTGTATAGGTCTTTTAGAATGGCCTGCCTCTGGCCAGCACTAGCCACAGTGACCTCTTCATTATAACGTCTTCTATTCTGTCTTTGTAGAGGTCCTACTTGGCTGTACTGTATCTGCCTTTTGTATAGGAGATTCATAGAGCAAAACGTCATTGCCTTTGTCCTTAGCTCATAGACACAAGGCAAATGTGCGATGTAATCTCATTTGTGCATGTGCTGATACTGGTGATTTTTTTGAAAGGGCTCTTTAAAAAAAAGTCTATCAAAGTCTCAATGGGACAGACTTGAACAAATGATGTGATATTCAATGTTACCTGTCCGGTCATGCTCTACACTATACACCCGATGTGACTCCATAAAGTAATCCGAGTCGGAGAGAGATTGGCAGGCACTATCTCAACAGTAACCTGTTTCTGCTCTGTTTCTCATGGGCTTGAAAGTGAGGTGAATGGTTCATGGTGTTTTGCTCATAGGGGATAGAGATCACATATTCTCTCTCTGATTTATTTACTTTACTCCCCCCCCAAACACATATTCACACCCAACATACTATCGCTCTCTGTCTGTCTCCCTCTCTCTTTCTCTCTCTCTCTCTCTCTCTCCCTACCTCTTGTGTCCACTGAATTAGGCCATTAGGGCCAGTTTCCCAGACCTTGATTAAGCCTAGACTTGGACTACGAAGCATTTTCGATGTATAATCTCTAGGCTTAGTCTTAGTCTGGGAAACTCGCCCCTAATGTGTAGTGAGTTCTATGGGCGGTGCTGCCGCTCAGTATGTGTATGGATGCTAACATACATGTAGATGACACTGTGGTAGGTAGGGCTGCAGGTAGCCTAGCGGATAGAGCATTGGGGCAGTAACCAAAAAGTTGCTGGTTCGAACACCAGACCTAACTAGGTAAAACATCTGGTTATGTGGCCTTGAGGAAGGCACTTAACCCTAATTTGCTCCAGGTGTGCTGTACTACTATGCTGACCCTGTAAAACAACACATTTCACTGCACCTATCCGGTGTATGGGACAGCAAAACATATTTTATATTATGATGATACTGGTGAAGTGGTCTGATAGGACTTAGTTGTTTGGTTATGCTACCTGCCTCGGTCACGTGAATGAACCTACTGTTATGACTATACAACATCTTCAGCCATCTCTGATTTGTGTGTCTGTGTGTGTTTGTGTGTGTGTCTGTAGTGTTGCGTATTTTCAGGGATCTCATTACAGTACGAATGTCATCTTTGAGAGAGTGTGTGACTTGAGCTGAGAGCAGTAGGCCAGGTTTTCTTGCGTGGAACGGAAACCCTGCAGCGCACCGTGCATAGCTTACATGGGTTTCAGGCGAGACTGAGGGAACAATGTCACTGTGTGCTATTGTTCAGATGTTGTGTAATAAGTGCCTCACTGTCTTACGCAGGGCCCCTCGCCAACAAGGTAAAATAAGGGTCAAAAATAAATGAACGGGCATAATGGAGAGGAAGAAAGAGAGAGGGATAGAATGAGAGAAAGAGAGAGAGAGTCATGCTTGAACAGAGCTCATCTGCTGGCACATTTTGGACACGCATCACTCTGGGAATGCTAGTTAGGATTTAGGTAAAAGTATGCGCAACCAATGCCAACAGTGTGTGTGTGCGCGGGTGTGTGTGCATGCATGCGTTTGTACGTGCACGCATATGAGAGTGCGTATGAGCGTGTGTGTGTGCGTGTACTGTCGACTTAAAAGGATACTTTGGAATTTTGGCAATGAGGCCCTTTATCTACCTCCCCAGAGTCAGATGAACTTGTGGATACCATTTGTATGTCTCTATGTCCATTATGTTAGGGGTATTTTCATGAGCCAATGCTAACTAGCCAATGCTAACTAGCTTTAGCGCAATGACTGGAAGTTTATGTGTATCTAGCACAATGACTGGAAGTTTATGTGTATCTAGCACAATGACTGGAAGTCTATGGGTATCTGGGTGCTAGCAGATACCCCTAACACTAGTTAGCAATTGCACTAGATATATTTAGCAACTTTCTTCAAACTGCTTGTTTTGTTTTTATTTACTTTTATTTAACTAGGCAAGTCGGTTAAGAACAAATTCTTGTTTACAATGACGGCCTACCCCGGCCCAACCCTAACCCGGACGACGATGGGCCAATTGTGTGCCGCCCTATGGGACTCCCAATCACGGCCGGTTGTGATACAGCCTGGAATCGAACCAGGGTCTGTAATGACACCTCTAGCACTGAGATGCAGTCAGTGGTGGAAGAAGTACCCAAATGTCATACATGAGTAAAAGTCAAGATACCTTACTAGAAAATGACTCAAGTTAATGTAAAAGTCACCTAGTAAAATTCTACTTGAGTAAAAGTTTAAAAGTATTTGGTTTAAAATATACTTAAGTATCAAAGGTAAAAGTATAAATCATTTCAAATTCCTTATATTAAGCAAACCAGGTGGCACCATTTTCTTGTTTTTATTTAATTTACGGAAAGCCACTCAGACATAATTCCCAAATCAAGCATGTGTGTTTAGTGAGTCCGCCAGATCAGAGGCAGTAGGGATGACCAGGGATGTTCGGTTGATAAGTGTGTGAATTGGACTATTTTCCTGTCCTGCTAAGCATTCAAAATGGAACGAGTACTTTGGGTGTCAAGAAAAATGTATGGAGTAAAAAGTACAATATTTTCTTAAGGAATGTAGTGAAGTAGTCAAAAATAGTAGTAGTCAAAAAGTAGTCAAATATAAATAGTAAAGTAAAGTACAGATACCCCCAAAAAACTACTTAAGTAGTACTTTAAAGTATTTTTACTTAAGTACTTTACACCACTGGATGCAGTGCCTTAGAACCCTGCACAACTCGGCAGCTAGGGTCAAGTGCCTTGCTCAAGGGCACATCAACATATTTTTCACGTAGTCGGCTCAGGGATTTAAACCAGCGACCTTTCTGTTACTGGCACAATGCTCTTAACCGCTAGTCTACCTGCCACGCGGTACTAGTGCTAAGCTGTAACAAACCAAATGTTGGCTCACTGAATCGCCGGATCATGGTTGTGATGATGTAGTGTGTTTGTGCTCCTGTCCCTAAGCTGTCTTTCTCTATCTCTCCACAGGGCTCTATTTACCTACGATGGGGTCACCAACAACCTCAAACTGGCTGACTCTGGAGGTAAAGGGTAGTTCCACCTGTAGTTAGTAACAGATACGATTAGCATTCCTGAAACATTATTTTGGTGAAATATAATTTGATATCTGAGAAGTTAAGCTAATTGATTGCACCCAAATTGGCTATTTACATTTTTAGGATTTTGATAATAAATATAGTACCCGAAATCCGATTTGGACCAAACTTCTTCCTTACAATGAGTAAGATGAGGAATCCCCCAAAATGTGTCAGTAGCCACCCACAGACCCCCCCACACCCCATGCCAATCCCACCCTAACAACTGGTTGGCTTGAATTGTGAGGATGACCACACAATTTATTTTCATCGTGAGCCGAATCTATTGGTTTTCTACCCAAAGTTGCAAAGGAAATGTTGTGATCTATTTAATAAACACATGACACCAGCACCATTTATAAAAGAGTGTGGCGGTACAGCAGGAACAGCGTTGTCTAGTTGTCAGAACCTGGTACTTTCACATTACTTTATGGTAAATAATGCAAGGGACATCAATTACACATTTCTCTGAACAAGGGGGGGAAAACACCAGATTCACAGGGAATACATGACATAGTAAGGAGAAGCAATACTCCAAGCCACAGCTTCATACTACTTGTCAAACATAGATAGCTGAAACTGTATGCTGGTTGTTGGGGTGGGATTGGCATGGGGTGTGGGGAGTCCGTGGGTGGCTTACTCATCAATAATTCTGGTCCAAATTGGATGTTGGGTAACATATTTATTGATTATTATTTGAATCCTATAAATTAAAATGGCCAATTTGGGTGCAATCAATTAGCTTAATTTATCTGAGATAAAATTACATTTCAATAAAATCATGTTTCAGGAATGCCAATCTTACCTGTTTCTCACCACAGAATCCATTTCAGAGCAATTTGAGATGGTGGGTGTCATGGCTTGCTGAAATGACATAAAATGACTCTAAAGCTAACTGGACAGTTTTAACTTTCCACTTCATTGTTCTTTGTGACTTTTCCCCCTTTAAATGATAAAGACGGAAAGTTGGTGTTGTTTATTAAGCTCTCTCTCTCCTCTCTGTCTTTCTCTCTCTCTCTCCCTTCTCCCTGTCTGTCCTACAGCGGGTGGAGTGGTGGAGTTGTCAGGGAAGTTCCACATAGCCAGGCCTTTGTATGGGCTCTGCAGGGCTGGCTCAGCCGAGACAGGAGGCCCTCGGGTCGCCATGATCTGCTGGGTGAGTGTCATCCACTACAGCATGACCCTCTCATACAGTCGTATGGATATGCCATACAGTATGTTACCTGATGAACTCCAATGACATGATGCTTGAGGTAGAAGTTGCCCATAACCACAGATCTAGGATCAGATTCTCTACCCTCAAACCTAACCTTAACCATTAGGAGGATGGAAAAATAGCTGACCCTGTATCAGAGGTTATAGGCAAGCTGTTTCAAGCTGTCGTCTCCCACTGGTTCTAGCTACTGTTGGATGTGTTTTGATTGGCCCGTTGGTTAGGGGTCAATGTGTGTGATGTGTCAGTGAACTTGCGGACTCGGGACGCCAGGCCCTGATACCAAATATTTTGACCGATGAGCACACACGCACACGCACACACACACACACACACACAAGCAGGGGAGCAGATGCTTAGAATGTTCACAATGTGCTTCGCTGGTCCCGTCTCTATGGTGACCTTGTGGAATGTTGTGGTGGGGTCAGGGGTGCATCTGTAACCAGTCAGGCAGCAAAACACACACACACATACAAACACAAACACACGCACACAAATCTGAAAATTGTGAAACGTACTGTACCTCCAAAAAATGTCAGTGTACCTTAATTATCTCGTGTAAGATATGTAACTTGCTAATAACTTTAGGCTTACTCTCTAACATTGTCAAATGGTGTACATGCAGTACCTAATGACAAAAGACTGAAACTAGACTTTCTGATGGTGAACAGAGGCTTGGGTTAAAAAGTGCTTAACACCCCCTGTGTGTTTCCTGTGTTTGTCTCCAGGTCGGGCCAAACGTGGATGAATACCGCAGGACGGAATGTGCCAGCCATGTGCCCGCTATCAAGGCCTTCTTCAAGGTACGGTACCACACCACTCCTATCCCTGCCATGCCCTGCCCTGCGCTACCAGTTTGTCTGTTGGTCATGCAGCCAGTTTGAGTGGCCTTATTGCATCTGCAGCATTTGATAGCATTCAGGAGAGGCATGCTAAATAGTTCTCTTTTTCACTCACTTTCTCTATCCGTCTCCTACCATCCCGTGTCGGTACCGTTGTGGAATGTTGCTCTCCGTGGGTGGCTGTTTTGTCTCTTCACTCTGTTTCTCTAACGATGAATAATGGATAAATGGGCTCCAGTAGTAACTGTCAAGACAATACAGAGAGTCAGTGATGCTAGTGTGGGAAGGGTGGGACTCGCCTGACCAGGCCCGAGGGAATGAATAGTCATGTTGTCACACACACTTAGAAACACACACACACACGCATCAAACCCACACCAGCACGGGCATTATGTGCACACGCATACATCAGTAAATACGCACCAGCAGGCACACACACAAAACCCTCCCCCACACACACAACTTCTCTGTCTCTCACACATACAAACATAGACACACACACATGCTCTATATTTACACACAGTAGTTTATCTTCCATTGTTGTACGTCTTCCTGTCCTCGGTGCACTTCCTACTGCATAGGTTGGTCTGGTCCAGTTGTGGGCTGGGCCCATACCCAGGCTGGGGTCCACTCTTCCTGACCCTATTGTTCCTGGTGCCACTAAGATGGGGAGATGGGCCACCGACAGGCACAACACAAACACCCACTTACTAAGTGGTGACAGAGCCTCGCAGGAAACAGAGAAAGGAATGGGGGAATATAGGGAGAAGAAGGAGTGTGTGTGTGGCTGTGTGGGTGTGTATGTGAGCACATGTGTATGCACGCGCGTGCGTGTGTGTGTGTGTGTGTGTGGTGTTGTCGTGTGTGCGTGCGCACAGTGTGTGTTAAGTGGCCAGATGCTGGCAGCTCTGTCTGCTGTGTCCCTCCATGTGTGCCCCTAAAACAGTGTTTATTTAACATTTCCATCTAACTGCAGAGAAGTTTATGGGTCGTCCATTCAGCCTATAGTCAGACCCCATTTGAACTAGTTTCCATATTAAGGCATCACCCGGTCAACTCCAGAAGCATCCCTGGAATGTTTGATGTTAGTTTTTTTGTCTTTTTTTTAACACTCAATTAGGTATTTGGCCAGGCACCTCTGTGACCCCCAGTCTCAGATATACAAGACTGTGTGTGTGTGTGTGTGTGTGTGTGTGTGTGTGTGTGTGTGTGTGTGTGTGTATTACGTAATATGAATGTGTGTGTTTCTATATGTGTTCTTGGCCCCTGCGTTGCACTGTGGGTTATTCCTTGATAAAAGACTGATGGTGACACACTGTAGTCGACAGGGTCTGAACCCACATATTTGTGTAGGAATACCCTTCTGAAGTGTGGGAGGAGAAGGATCCCTAACCAACCAAACACACACATACACACATGTATGCTTCACGCACCCATGCACGCGCACACACACTCACACACACACACTCACTTCCATTCAGATACAATATGGCATTTTGGCTGCACTAATGTCATATTACCATTTTTTATTATCGCTTTGGTGCTATTTTCACAAGTCTGTGGTGAATGAATTGTGTATTGTATTTTATAGTCTTGCATTGTACTTGTATTGTATTGTAGTGGTCCTGTACGTGGCTGAGTTCATAAGAACATGGCACTAGAAACACCAGAGTTGTGGGTTCTATCCTCATTGGGAACTCATACCAAAATGTGTGGACTGTTACATAAATGGCATATATTACGGTATTACAGTTATTATTGGTGTCACGCCCTGACCATAGAGAGGCTTTGTTTTTCTATGGTATAGTAGGTCAGGGCGTGACTGGGGGTTGTTCTAGTTAGTTATTTCTATGTGGGGTTCTGGGTTATTATTTCTGTGTTGGTGATTGGTATGATTCCCAATTAGAGGCAGCTGGTAGTCGTTGTCTCTAATTGGGGATCATATTTAGGTAGCCTTTTTCCACCTGTGTTTTATGGGATATTG
The DNA here is from genome assembly GCF_016432855.1 of Salvelinus namaycush. Classification (NCBI taxonomy): domain Eukaryota; kingdom Metazoa; phylum Chordata; class Actinopteri; order Salmoniformes; family Salmonidae; genus Salvelinus; species Salvelinus namaycush. Next base: position 5,834,585 of record NC_052324.1, on the reverse strand, counting down.
TTTTGAGTTAGTGTATGTTACACCTCTTAGTTACGGTTCGTTATTTGTTTCGTTCTTTCTTTGTTGTTTTGTGCGTTTCTAAAAAATAATATGTGGAAACCATACCGCGCTGCAGCTTGGTCCAATAATTATTCCAGCGAATGTGACAATTGCCCACTGACATTTTAGTAAAGCAGTGTGAACCCCCCCCCCCCCCCCCCCATCAAAAAGACCCCAGCAACTTCATTTTGGATCCATGTTTAATAGGGGTGTATTTATTTATTGTTTTGGACCTTCTGGAATATTTGTATTGTATTGTATTGGTATTGTATTACTGCACTGTAGAAGCTAGAAACACAAGCGTTTCGCTACACCTGCTGTACCATCTGCTAATCGTTGTATGCGACCAATACATAGAGATTTGATGTGTTACATACAGTACAGCTCTAATATTGTCAATATCAGATTTTTTTTAAATCATATTAGTCATCATGATAGAAGTACATTCGAGGATAGATCATACTTTATGTTTTTACAATACAGACATACATTTTCATAATGTACTTCCCCAAATCTGTACTAGACAAACCGGTTTACATGTCAAATCTATAGGTTTACCAAACGTTTTAGTGATCGTCAATTAAGAGCAGTCGGGATTAAGTAATATAGTAATAAGTTTATAGTAAAATGTCTTTTAACAGAAAATAATCCTATTAAAAGTACTGTGAGCATTGTGAAAGGCAATCACTTCATATGAACATGTATTGCAATGTGAAACATGTGTATATATACAGTACCAGTCAAAAAGTAATGTCGTAACCCAGAAAGAAGATAAACAACAGGTTGAAACAGTGTAAAACATGGTTGTTGTGGATGTTGTTTCAAAGCCTAACACAATAGCTTTTCGAAGGTGATGATTAATTCAAAACACCCACATGAATATTAGAGTTTATGCATAGGTTTATCAAATTTAAAAAAACGGAATTAAAATTATGATTTTGCTGTTATACAATACTCAACCTACCGCATATTACACATACAACTGCTTTTAAGATTGTCTTTGGTACTTAATTGGTCTAGCCTATACTCCAAAATAATAAATTCGAGTAATCGCCTTTGAGTGTGGACTGTATTATTATGCATACTGGATGGGCCTGGTTACCTTATGCTACTGTACCCTTCAAAATGTATATCCGTGAGTCCCGGAGAGAACGTATAGCCCTAGGCGATGCTGTTGTTTAATTGATTGGTTTAGTTAGCCAAAAATGTGTGCATTTCATTTTGAATAGCCTAGCAATAGGTCATGTCTTATATTTTCATATTTAATTGGGTGACACATGACCTTTTAGCTATACCACGCGTTTCCATATCCTCATCTCTACTTTATTCCTTTCTCGTGCGCGCAGACGGGCTGTCAACAGTTTCGTGAAATATATTTCGTTTAAAAAAACATGTTACAATCGATGTTCCCGAACAGATTTCACTTAGCTTCCCAGATGAAGCTCTGGGCAGCTGCATGAACAAGGTTGGAGAGCCCCTGGCCAACAGTTTGTGCGGGATATCACCTGTCGGCAGCGAGAGCATGCTCCTTAAACAGTGGTTCATGCTTGGAGTGAAATACGTGTTATTTTATGTATTTCTCAGCTTCTCATGTTAATAAGCACAGCTCGGCGAAGTAGCCTACAAAACGGGTGGGAAAGCACGCCGTCTCCATTCGCTATTCGAGTGCATACAGATGACATGTATTTTCCCCCCTGCCACTGTTCCTGCCCATTTGATAATGGGCCATTCTAAATCGAAACTAATTTGTGATATTAGTAAAGACAAGATTAAATTGAGAATAGTCTGGTGATCACTTGATGAGAGACTAACTGTGCAGCCGGAGGCAAGGCTACTTTCTCAAATCATCAATAGCCTATAGTCGCACCATGCAGCCGATATATGTTTTGTTTTCTAAGACATTCTAAGGTTTGTATTATTCACAATTAAAGTTGCCCAATAACTCTACATCTAGCATATAGGACCTGTTTCAAATGAGCACTTTTACGCTCAACGTAGCCACTTCATATGCGCACTCGCTCCATAATGGGAAAAATATAATTTCTATTTTTTTCAGCTAAGTTAAATTGTACTGAACAAAAATATAAATGCAACATGGGCACCCACTGGGGAGCCAGGCCCAGCCAATCAGAATTAGTTTTTCCCCACAAAAGGGATTTATTACAGACAGAAATAGTCCTCAGTTTCATCAGCTTTCTGGGTGGCTGGTTTTAGACAATCCCACAGGTGAAGAAGCTGGATGTGGAGGTCCTGGGCTGGCATGGTTACACGTGCTCTGTAATTGTGAGGCTGGTTGGACAAACTGCCAAATTCTTTAAAAGGATGTTGGTCGAGAAATGAACATTCAATTCTCTGGCAACAGCTCTGGTGGACATTTCTGCAGTCAGCATGCTAATTGCACGCTCCCCAAAAACTTGAGACATACAGTGGGGAGAACAAGTATTTGATACACTGCCGATTTTGCAGGTTTTCCTACTTACAAAGCATGTAGAGGTCTGTAATTTTTATCATAGGTACACTTCAACTGTGAGAGACGGAATCTAAAACAAAAATCCAGAAAATCACATTGTATGATTTTTAAGTAATTAATTTGAATTTTATTGCATGACATAAGTATTTGATACATCAGAAAAGCAGAACTTAATATTTGGTACAGAAACCTTTGTTTGCAATTACAGAGATCATACGTTTCCTGTAGTTCTTGACCAGGTTTGCACACACTGCAGCAGGGATTTTGGCCCACTCCTCCATACAGACCTTCTCCAGATCCTTCAGGTTTTGGGGCTGTCGCTTGGCAATACGGACTTTCAGCTCCCTCCAAAGATTTTCTATTGGGTTCAGGTCTGGAGACTGGCTAGGCCACTCCAGGACCTTGAGATGCTTCTTACGGAGCCACTCCATAGTTGCCCTGGCTGTGTGTTTCGGGTCGTTGTCATGCTGGAAGACCCAGCCACGACCCATCTTCAATGCTCTTACTAAGGGAAGGAGGTTGTTGGCCAAGATCTCGCGATACATGGCCCCATCCATCCTCTCCTCAATACGGTGCAGTCTTTCTGTCCCCCTTGCAGAAAAGCATCCCCAAAGAATTATGTTTCCGCCTCCATGCTTCACGGTTGGGATGGTGTTCTTGGGGTTATACTCATCCTTCTTCTTCCTCCAAACACGGCGAGTGGAGTTTAGACCAAAAAGCTCTATTTTTGTCTCATCAGACCACATGACCTTCTCCCATTCCTCCTCTGGATCATCCAGATGGTCATTGGCAAACTTCAGACGGGCCTGGACATGCGCTGGCTTGAGCAGGGGTCCTTGCGTGCGCTGCAGGATTTTAATCCATGATGGCGTAGTGTGTTACTAATGGTTTTCTTTGAGACTGTGGTCCCAGCTCTCTTCAGGTCAATGACCAGGTCCTGCCGTGTAGTTCTGGGCTGATCCCTCACCTTCCTCATGATCATTGTTGCCCCACGAGGTGAGATCTTGCATGGAGCCCCAAATAATTGCGCCAACAGTTGTTGCCTTCTCACCAAGCTGCTTGCCTATTGTCCTGTAGCCCTGTAGATACATATTTGTCAACCTATTATCTCTTATCGCCTTTGTAGGGTCTCTAAAACCACATGAGACCTGTGTCACACAGTGGTACTGCGTTATTTGATAAGTACAAAACTCACATAACCTCCTGCTTTGGTGAGTTAGGCCTCGTTCTGTCTTATTTCCCATGTTTATTTTATTTATTTTTATTTAACTTTTATTTAACCTCTAATTCCTCCCAAACCCGGATCCGGGAGCACCCCCATCAGTAAAAAAGCTGACTAGCATAGCCTAGCATAGCGTCACAAGTAAATACTAGCATCTAAATATCATTAAATCACAAGTCCAAGACACCAGATGAAAGATACACATCTTGTGAATCCAGCCATCATTTCTGATTTTTAAAATGTTTTACAGGGAAGACACAATATGTAAATCTATTAGCTAACCACGTTAGCAAAAGACACCACTTTTTTACTCCACCATTTTTTTACTCCATCAGTAGCTATCACAAATTTGACCAAATAAAGATATAAATAGCCACTAACCAAGAAACAACTTCATCAGATGACAGTCTGATAACATATTTATTGTATAGCATATGTTTTGTTAGAAAAATGTGCATATTTCAGGTATAAATCATAGTTTACCATTGCAGCCACCATCACAACTCTCACCAAAGCAACTAGAATAACTACAGAGACCATCGTGTATTACCTAATTACTCATCATAAAACATTTCTTAAAAATACACAGTGTACAGCAAATGAAAGACACAGATCTTGTGAATCCAGACAATATTTCAGATTTTCTAAGTGTTTTACAGCGAAAACACAATATAGCATTATATTAGCTTACCACAATAGCCAGAAACACAACACCATTTACCAGCAGCAAAGGTTAGCGATCGTAACAAACAGGCAAAAGATATATAATTTTTGACTAACCTTCATAAACTTCTTCAGATGACAGTCCTGTAACATCATATTACACAATGCATATAGGTTTTGTTCGAAAATGTGCATATTTAGCGGCACAAATCGTGGTTATACAATGTGATTAGTGGCCAAAACTTCAAGCAATCTGTCCGGCGCCATCTTGGAGAGGCACCTATTCTAATCGATAAGTAATCATAAACTTGACTAAAAAATACAGATTGGACAGCAAATGAAAGATAAATTAGTTCTTAATGCAATCGCTGTGTTAGATTTTTAAAAGTAACGTTACTGCGCAATACAGCGTGCGCTAAAGCGAGACCGCACTGAAATTCATGGCGGAATTATTATTTGACATTTGTCAACATAAATACGAATTAACAGCATAAAGACTGCTTACTATTTGCTGAGCTTCCATCAGAATCTTGGGCAAGGTGTCCTTTCTCCAGAACAATCGTCTTTTGGTTGAAAGATGTCCTCTTATCCTGTCGAAATAGCCGCTAACGTTAGCTATGTGCAGGAGAGGTGTCCAACTCCTGATAGTGCGTCACAAAGAAATCCCAGAAAATCGCAATAAACTGATATAAACTGCTATAAGTCGGTTTAAATTAACTACCTTATGATGTCTTTAACAACTATAACGAATAAAAACATGACCGGAGATATAGAACTGCTAAAACGAAAGCTTTGCAGGACGCCATTGTGATGTCCCTCTTGCGCCAGGCGCCCCGTTGAAAAGAACGGTACTTCCGTTCCATGACGTTTTATAGCGCCCCAGATGGTGCAATCCACTCCATTCAAATTCTCACCGCTTACTGACATCTAGAGGAAGGCGTATGCAGTGCATGTAGCCCCATAGCTTACATGGGGACTTATAAACTGACCCTAGAACAGGGACCTCGATTTCAGAAATCTCACTTCCTGACAGGAAATGTGCTGCAGAATGAGTTCTGTTTCACTCAGAGAAATAATTCAAACGGTTTTAGAAACTAGAGAGTGTTTTCTATCCAATAGTAATAATAATATGCATATTGTACGAGCAAGAATTGAGTACGAGGCAGTTTAATTTGGGAACGAATTTTTACAAAGTCGAAATGGCGCCCCCCTAGTGTCAAGAGGTTATTAACCAGGTAAGCTAGTTGAGAACAAGTTCTCATTTACAACTGCGACCTGGCCAAGATAAAGCAAAGCAGTGCGACAGAAACAACAACACAGAGTTACATGGAATAAACAAGCGTAGAGTCAATAACACAATAGGAAAAAAAAAAAGTCTATATACAGTGTGTGCAAATGGCATGAGGAGGTATGGTAATAAATAGGCCATAGTAGCAAAGTAATTACAATTCAGCAGATTAACACTGGAGTGATAGATGAGCAGATGATGATGAGCAGATGATGGTGTGTAAGTATTGATACTGGTGTGCAAAAGAGCAGCAAAGTAAATAAAAACAATATGGGGATGAGGTTGGTAGATTGGGTGGGCTATTTACAGATGGACTATGTACAGCTGCAGCGATCGGTTAGCTGCTCAGATAGCTGATGTTTAAAGTTAATGAGGGAAATGTAAGTCTCCAGCTTCAGCGATTTTTGCAATTCGTTCCAGTCACTGGCAGCAGAGAACTGGAAGGAAAGGCGGCCAAAGGAGGTGTTGGCTTTGGGGATGACCAGTGAGATATACCTGCTTCAGCAGGTGCTACGGGTGGGTGTTGTTATCGTGACCAGTGAGCTGAGATAAGGCGGAGCTTTACCTAGCATAGACTTGTAGATGACCTGGAGCCAGGGGGTCTGGCGACGAATATGTAGCGAGGGCCAGCCGACTAGAGCATACAGCTCGCAGTGGTGGGTGGTATAAGGCGCTTTGGTAACAAAACGGATGGCACTGTGATAGACTGCATTCAATTTGCTGAGTAGAGTGTTGGAGGATCGGTAGGATAGTCAGTTTTACTAGGGTACGTTTGGCGGCGTGAGTGAAGGAGGCTTTGTTGCGAAATAGGAAGCCGATTCTAGATTTGATTTTGGATTGGAGATGTTTAATATGAGTCTGGAAGGAGAGTTTACAGTCTAGCCAGACACCTAGGTATTTGTAGTTGTCCACGTATTCTAGGTCAGAACCGTCCAGAGTACTGATGCTAGTCGGGCGGGCAGCGAACGGTTGAAAAGCATGCATTTGGTTTTGCTAGCATTTAAGAGCAGTTAGAGGCCACAGAAGGAGTGTTGTATGGCATTGAAGCTCGTTTTGAGGTTAGTTAACACAGTGTCCAAAGAAGGGCCAGATGTATACAGAATGGTGTCGTCTGCGTAGAGGTGGATCAGGGAATTACCCGCAGCAAGAGCGACATCGTTGATATATACAGAGAAAAGAGTCGTCCCGAGAATTGAACCCTGTGGTACCCCCATAGAGACTGCCAGAGGTCCGGACAACAGGCCCTCCGATTTTACACACTGAACTCTATCTGCGAAGTAGTTGGTGAACCAGGCGAGGCAGTCATTTGAGAAACCTAGGCTATTGAGTCTGCCGATAAGAATACGGTGATTGACAGAGTCGAAAGCCTTGGCCAGGTCGATGAAGACGGCTGCACAGTACTGTCTTTTATCAATGGCGGTTATGATATCGTTTAGTACCTTGAGCGTGGCTGAGGGGCACCCGTGACCAGCTCGTAAACCGGATTGCGCAGTGGAGAAGGTATGGTGGGATTCGAAATGGTCAGTGATCTGTTTATTAACTTGGCTTTCAAAGACTTTAGAAAGGCAGGGCAGGATGGATATAGGTCTGTAACAGTTTGGGTCTAGAGTGTCACCCGCTTTGGGGGGGGGATGACAGTGGCAGCTTTCCAATCTTTAGGGATCTCGGACGAAATGAGAGGTTGAACAGACTGGTAATAGGGGTTGCAACTATGGCGGCGGATAATTTTAGAGAGGGTCCAGATTGTCTAGCCCAGCTCATTTGTACGGGTCCAGGTTTTGCAGCTCTTTCAGAACATCAGCGATCTGGATTTGGGTGAAGGAGAAGCTCGGGCAAGTAGCTGCGAGGGGTGCGGAGCTGTTGGCCGGGATTGGGGTAGCCAGGAGGAAAGCATGGCCAGCCGTAGAGAAATGCTCATTGAAATGTTCGATTATCATGGATTTATCGGTGGTGACCGTGTCTCCTAGCCTCAGTGCAGTGGGCAGCTGGGAGGAGGTGCTCTTGTGTGATGTGGTGGAAATGGCACGAGTGCAGTCAATATGCATAGACACTGCAGGACCTCCAGCAAGCCTGATCCTGCTCTGTGTTGAAGCTTAGTAATAATCCTTGTGTCGATGAAGGATCTATGATTGAGTGACTAATGAGAACTCGGTTATTGTTTGTTGTCCAAAAACCTCAGAATTAATAGTCAGGATTAGGACGTGCTTCGACAGAGTCAGAATGCCCCGTGGCACTTATATTCTCTGGTCTTTCTCTCTTTTTCTCATTCTCTTTCTCTCCATCTACCTCTGCAAGTCTCAACTAGCAACAGAGGGCTGTGTGAGAGACGGCGAATCACCAGCAGTGTCAATGTGTATCCTAATGTGAAACAATATTATTGTATCAGTTGGCGATGCCGAAGCTAAGCGTGGGAGTCTTTTGCATATGGGCTCATTGTTGCTCAACAACAGTAATTGATTAGTATTGAGCAGGAAGTCTGCATAGTGGACTGTGTACATTCTATCATGTAGTACACACCAGCAGGCCTTGGGCCAGTAACCGAAAGGTCGCTGGTTAAAATACCCGAGCCGACTAGTTGACAAATCTGCCGATGTGCCCTTGAGCAAGGCACTTCACAATAATTGCTCCTGTAAGCCGCTCTGGATAAGAGCGTCAGCTAAATGACACGACGGTGGAAGGAGTTGGGTGTGGGGGATTCAGGAGAAGATGAGAATGAAGGGAACAAGACAGGAGGAGGAAAGTACAGGTGAGGATAGAGGGGGGGGAGTAAGAATGGAAGGATATGAGACGTCTATGAAGGAGGAGAGGACGGGGGTGGGTGGGAGAGGACAGGGAAAAGAGGGGTGGAGGAGTAGCAGCTGTGTGTGTAAGGTTAATGAGCACGCTCTTAGCCGTGTTAGACAGTATTAGGGAGAGGCCTATCGTCTGAAGCATAATAACACAGTTAGGAGAGACAGAGGAGATCATTTACACCCTCTTCACCGTTCACAACTCCCTCTGTCCTCCCTCAGTGGCACCTCGCACTGTGTGCGCGTGTGTGTGTGATTTAGAGTTGGGGCTGGGCCTGTGAAGGTGTTTTAATATTTCTCAACACACACACACAGAATCGGGTGCAAACACGCACACGTACCCACGTACACACGCACAGGCCTATCTGAAGTGTATCAGTACATTGACAGTTTAGCAGTGGAACACAGTGTACTGTTCTGTGGTCATTTGTCATTGTTGAAATCTCTGCATCCTATCTGCTCTCTCCACTCTCACCTCATTTCACTTTCCTTGTGATCTCTGTGAATTCTCCATTCCTCCCCTCTACACACTCTTTCCTGTTTCTACCCCCCCATCTATCTCTTCCAAATTGATAGTCCTTCCTGTCTTCTCTAGTGTAAGCCAGATACTAGATACAAGCTGTTACACAACTGTATAGTTTAGCTACAGCCCAAAGGCCACAGCCAAGAGGAACCACTGAGGGGAAAAGCTATCAAAGAACTACTTTCAGAGTGAGTGTGTGTGTGCCTATCTGTGTGTGCGTGTGCGTGCGAGTTTTGGTGTTTGTGCGTCTGTGCACATATGTATTCACAGGGTCAGTGGGTACATGAAAAAGGATGGGAAATATCCCCTTCTCTTTCCCTCGTTTGGAATGCTGTAGCAGAATTGTATTGGAGTTTGAAGTTTCACACGTTTGATGCCGTAGATCATAGCAGCCAATAAAAATGACATTCTTGTTCCCAAAAGTTCTGGAAAGGATCAAGTGACATCACGTGTCTGTGGCAAAGTTGTGGTGTGCAGGCCAAAAATTTACTGAGCAGCTGAAGTCCTTCCTTGGAATGTTAACCTAAAATACTGAAAGGATGTTCAGGACCTCAGCTTGCTTACACGCTTTGGAGCAAGTGTCAGGGCACTGTGTGACAAAGATTAACAGCAACCAACCTGTCACAGCCTTATAGACCTGACATCAGCTGTCTCTGCAGCAGGTCCCTAATTGTAGTTAACCTCTCTTCTCTCTCTCGCTCTCTCTTTCTCTCTCTCTCTCTCTCTCTCTCTCTCTCTCTCTCTCTCTCTCTCTCTCTCTCTCTCTCTCTCTCTCTCTCTCTCTCTCTCTCTCTCTCTCTCTCTCTCTCTCTCAGGAGGCTCATGTGTTTATCAGTGCTGAGAGTACTGAGGATGTCACGGAGGAGAAGATAGGCGCTGAGCTCAGTAAAGTCCGCCCCCAGACAGAGCAAGTCAGAAGAAGCTGTCGGTCCAAGGACACGGAGGAGACAGTGGTGAGTGCTCCTCCTGCAATACCATCTCTGTCCACAGGAGGGGGCGCTAACACCTGGACAAAACCCAGAACTGTGCTTCTACATGGAGGAGGGTCCCACACATTTAGATTCTCTCAGTTTGAATCTCTATCATGCATTGTACTTGCTATATACTTACTGTATGTTTTGAATTTGTTTCATACTTGATCAATTATGAGTTACAAACAACCAAGGCTTCTTGCAAATAGCATAAGTTACAAACTGTGTCTTCCTATCTCTGTTGATAGGGCACTAACTACAGGAAGACTAACGCTGCCATGGAGATGAGACGGGCCAACAGAGACTCCTTCTGGGCACGTGCAGAGGTAGCCTACACAGAAACATAGTCACAGTTACCCTCATAGCTTTAGACAGTTTTCTAGTAATTCGTCAATGCAACAGGGTAAAAGTACTTGTCGTCTTTAATGTTCACATCACTTCAGACCTTTTAATGTTCGCATTGTCAACTGTAATAAGTCTTCATCTATTGTGTTCCATCTTTCCCTCTCTCTCTCGCTCTCTCTCTCTCTCTCTCAGCGTGAGGAGGAAGAGAGGAAGGAGGAAGAGAGGAAGCGGACAGTGGAGGACAGACGCCGTTGGGAGAAAGAGAGAGTACTGAAGGAACGGAAAGAGGCTGACGAGAGAGAGAGGAAAATGAACGAGAAGCTACAGATGATCGAAGAGCAGAGGTCAGGACGTTGGGCGCACACACACACACACACACACACACACACCGACTCAAGACTTACTAACACATTCTCTGACTCAAGGGTATTCTCTTGTGTCACTATCAGGTATTTTAATGGGTTGTCAAAGTAAAGGCTACTTAAGGCTAATATCCCATGAGGTTTCTGACATCTCTGTATCTCCCAGGAGAATGCAGGCCCAGCTGGAGGCAGAAGTGAGGAAGCAGGAGAAATCAAGATGGGTGAGAGAAAGAACGAATGAGTGAGGAAGTTATTGGGCGACTCGAACTCTAGGTGTTTCTGACTTCTGAACTCTGTGTTTGCATGTATCTTTACTCTGAACTCTGTCTGACCTCTGACCTCTCTGTTGGTGTGTGACAGGAGCTGCAGCAGAGAGAGCATGAGGAGGACATGAGAGCTCGCTTGAGACGCAGCGAGTCCATCGAGAAAGCAGCAGTAAGTGTCTCTCTCCTACTCTTCCCTAAACACCTCACCTCTTGTTCATGTCATATGGTGTATCCCAGCGCTCTGAAGTGGCTTCCTCTCCTTGTCTCCTGTCCTTCATCTGCACTGATCTGAAAACACAGGATAGGTCAAAAGGAATATGACCTATCATGGGAACCTGTCCATTTCTTTCACACCAGTGCAGATGAAGGAAAGGAAAGGAGGAGAAGAAGAGAGGAGATATCTTTAGACTATTGAGACCTAGCTGTAGTTTCTTTTACATCATTCAGGCAAACATAGTGTGGTGTGATTCCTCTTTCTACCTGTAGGAGGCAGCAGTGCTGGTGTCACAGCGCTCCATGAACCCCAGAGAGTTCTTCAGACAGTTGTCATCATCATCGTCCCAAAGCCCATCCAGCCCCGGCTCCCCCCGCACAGGTACATTCACAGTGTGTCTGTGTGTCTGTTTGTTAATAAGCATTGGCAAACCAAGGTGTGGCTCGTCTACCCAGTGTGTGATTATGAAGCCAGTCACAGTCAATCGTGCATGAACCTAAACAACCATTATCTGTCTTGTTGCAGTGCATTTCTTAATTTGGGTCTTTCTTCCCTCCCGCTCTCTCTCTCCACGAAGGCAAACCTCCATTAAGGCGGTACCAGCGCAGCCTGACCGACACAGCATTCATCTTTGGGAAATGGGACGGCCCCACTCCGACCTCCCCCCGCAGTCCAACATTGGTTTCACCCTTCTCCCGTGTCCCCTCCTCCCCCTTCCACCGCACCATGTCTCCACCCAGCACCAGCTTCCGCCCAATCATCTCTCCCCAGAGCCCCCGCGCCCCCCTGGTGTCCCCTCCCACATCACCCCTCCACTCCGCCCCTGCTGTCTCAGCCCGGCCTACCCTCCCATCAACCAGCCCCCAGTCTCAGCCCCCAACCCAGCCCTCTGCCCCCCCAGCCTCTCCAGGCCTCCTAGCCACCCTGACCCCCACCATTCCAGAGAACCAGCACCTGGCCCAGGTCTTGCCACCATCTCCCCCAGATACCCCTCCCCAGTCCCAGCCTGAGTGCTCCCCCTCTCCACTAGTCTCCCTGGAGCCTGCCCCAGCACCACAGCCTCCCACTGTCCCCCTGCCAGAGAGTCCACTGCAGCCAACAGGTAGGTCCTCATCATACACACAGCCTTCTACTACTGTAGAATGACCGATGGGGTCTGTCAAGCTGTTATAGATTGTGTTCTCAGTTTGCCATGACTGTACTTAAAACCATAATGGTTCATTGTCTCCAATCCAGAACAGTACACAGCCGTACAAGCCGTACTGGTGGAGGAAGAGGAAGATGAGGAAGAACAGGCAGAGCCTGAGCCCAGTGTTGAGAATAGAGAGCCAAGCCCAAACATGGAGGAGGAAGAGGAGGGCTCAACACCAGATTCAGACTCTTTGTCAGTGCAGGAGCCTGTGGTGGAGGACCAATCAGATGACAGCCAGGCCTCTGCTAAGCCAGTTCTGGTGGAGCTTTCAGAAGAGGATGAGGAGCCAGCTGTCACAGGTAAAGTACTTTGTTTTGTATCTTGTACAGGCCTGTCCTGTTATACAAATACAACAATTAAAAGAGAAGAAGAGTGAGGAGTTTTATGTTTAAGAAGGTTGCGCAAAGGGTGTCTGACACAACTAACACAATCTAACCAATGTCTTGTTATGTTCAGATGCAGAGGTTATTCTTCAGCCAATCACACAGGAGGTTGTGGTTCCATCCACCAATGGGGTGAGAGACGAGGGGGAGTTGGTGGAACACAATGGTACAGGTATGTAACCCCGCTCACCCATTTAGTTATCTCTACTCTACGCTAGCCTACATTGCCCAAGTAGCTCTCAAACGGAATTAACCTTTATATTGATGAGATAACGTGCAATAGACATACCGGTATGCTATGTTACAATTTCCTATCCTTTTCCAGAAATCCTCTTCCTCGTGGATTTTTAAGATCATTTTTAAGATCTTTAAGAAGGGGTTTGAAATACTACACACTTGCTTGTTTAATAGGGAATGAGGCCCCTCATGTTTCCTCTTTTCCAGAACGATCCATGAGTCTACCCGAAAGGGACCAAGATACTCCGGAGTTGGCTGTTTGTTTCGATGATGACATTGAGGGGGACTTTGTTGAAGAGAATGAGGACCAGGAGATTTCAGAGAATGGGAAAGAGGTATGGAATGTAACACAACCAACAAAGTAATATGGCCTCTGTCCCCTGCTATGCCATCATGTTTACTACGGTGCTTCAAATCTAGTCCAGGAACAGGATTGAAGAATGACTCATTTAATATGAATGCCATGTCGATGAGAACCAAGAGAGGGCTCTACCATAGGAAAAATTGAAATTTATCTCAGACAGGGGCCATGTGTGATAGTTTTTCTCTGTTTCTTTCAGATTTCACCAGACAGACAGATGTGTGTTCGAGCTCTCTATGACTACCAAGCAGGTCAGTCCCCGGTGTAACTCATGCCATGGACCACATACGCACCTATCCGCGCTACGATGCTCACTGAGCGTGTTAAACCTTGCTTTCTCTTTTTTTTCCACAGAGGACGAATCAGAGATCTCCTTTGAGCCAGGTGACATCATAAGTGCTGTGGAAACGGTGGACAAGGCCTGGTGGCGGGGCTTCAGTAAAGATGGACGCCTGGGACTCTTCCCAGCCAATTACGTGGAGACCATCTAGACACACACACACACACACACACACACACCACACAGACACACACACACACACACACTCAGGGACTGAACACTCATTCCCCTACAGTGAAACCACCATAGTATACATGCTGCATACATAGACCCCTTAACTTCAATAGACACATTGGACAACTTCCATTGGATTCCATGCGATAATTTTATCCCCTTTCGACTCGGCTGTGTTGTGGGGGAAGCCAGTGTCTCCTGTTCTAACCACTGGCAGACTCCGAGCTGGCAGAAACACACAGTTGTGGACGAGCAAGATCCCCCCCCCCCCCCCTTTCCTTCACTCCACAAGGAGGAGGACTGGGAAAGAGAGGGACCACCAGATGGGATGTCTGCAGGCTCAATGAGTCCCTCTTATTACAACCTAATATTCTGATGATTGTTGTTACTGTCTGTTACAGCATACTGTCTGTGTGGATGTGTCATTCCCTTGGTACGTTTAACAGCGTTTTCCATGTTTTTGAACTGAAACGTAAGGGACTGTCTTTTTTGTTTCTGTGTTGGTGTTATTTTATGTGTGCATAATCTGTGTTTTATCTACACCTTTCTTTTTTTAAATCCAAGCAGCATGGTATTCCTATATCTGATACTAATTGATAGTATTGTGCTAATTTCACATAAATGAATAATGCTACTTGTAAATCAAACTGTCTCTTTGAAGTGAGAGCTTGTTAAAGTCATTAAGTCTTAATACACTTCTCTTGTACATAAGAACGTATAGTGACATGCATTTTGGTTTATTTTGCTTTGTCATTCTACAAGTGTGTCATGGTTTGTGTTCCCTGCATTTACTCCACATATACAAATAGTAGCCTATACCATTTACAAACTCATAATACTCTTAACCTCTAGCTCATATATATTACAGGTCTCGTTAGTTTTTGTTCCTACATTAAAATACAAATGCTATTTTAAAGGTATATTTCTTTATTCGTGAAAACAGCATACAAAGCATGAAACGTGAAGTAGAAAGTAACTTTACATAATGCATATCGTACAGGGTTTTTTTTAAACAACCAACAGGGAAACACTACTACAAGTTCCTTTGTAATCACAGAAACCTAGAAGTGATGTTGGAACAAGAATTCTCTTCTTTTTTTTTCTTCTAATTTAATGGAGCTGAACAAAAACATCCATTATGTATTTTTCCCCATAATAATCAGCTTTGTGCCATTTTTTTTAAACGTAAAACACTTGCACATATTCATGAGAAATTGTGTTTTTTATATTCTGAGAAATACAATGGCTATGTACATATAAATCATTTTGCAGAGTTGTCTTTTACCAGGTAACATACTGTACATTAGCCTCACATGTTTGACCGAGGCTAATGTACAGTCCACACAGTGGACATTTACTTGATTATTGATCAATTTACACCTTCAAACTTTCCTCGCAGGACCAGAGAAGTAAGGGTGAGACGCACTCATTCGGCCATCCAAATCCTTCGGCATCGTTAGTCCATATTCTGTGTCCAAAATGACGCCGTCCACCTGAGCAGTCAGTCTGTACCACACAACCCTGTCAGACTCGGTAGGATTAGAGTTCCAGACGGGAGCAACCTATTTCTCAGTCTGATAATAACTCTGTGATGGGCTCAGACTTGGGGCAGACCAACAGCACATAATCTAACCTTTGAACTGAGGTGGGTTCAATGGGGAAAAGGTTCCCAAATGGTTGCGAACCTTGGTTGAACTCACCTCTGTTACTGTCATAAATGACTCTGTATTCACACGACACTCATAATGCCCTGTGTGGTTGAGCATCAATGAGGAAATAAATAGGGAGGAGATCCCTAACACAAATATGTAAACACAAATCTGTCCCTCCCATACCAGGCAACTGTAAACGCAAAGTCGTCTATGGGAAGGTTAGGGATGTGGAGAGAGGTGCTTTTCTCAGCCAGCTGCACCCGGCTACCTACGTCCTCCTTAAGGTTCGCCCTGGATCTGCCCATTGGCCAAAAACCTGCCTGGTACTATCAAACTGTCATGTTGTCCCCACTCCTTGCACCCTTACACTGCAGGTGTAATGTCTCTCCTGTATGAACATGCGGTAGTGGTTTATAGTTTAAATCTCTGCAAACGGTGAGCGGTATTGTGTGCTGCAATGACCAACTAGGTCCCCTGCAGAGTCTGAGTGAGATTATGGATCTGTATTTTCCTGGTAGATAATTTTAGTCGACCCTTTAAACCAGCAGCCAGCATGAAATTCTCAGATGAAGGTTTAGAAATGTTCCACAGCAACATGCCTTCTTTAGTTTTGTACTTGAAAATCAAACAGTTGCCAATCAGTGGAAATAACTCGGCAGTGAAACGGGAATAAACATCACCTTCCGCCACAATCTCATTGAATTCTTGGTCTGCATGGATGGTTTTCTTTTAGGAAAGCAAGTAGTAGAATGCTGAGCTTTACGATTGAAGCCATTATGTTCCAAGATTCTGTGCACTGCTTGTACACACTGTCTCTGCCTCTGTGTAAGACGGTCAATGACTTCATATGTACTTTCCCTCAGTCTTTTTCGTATATGATGCAGGGATGGCGACCTTAATATTTAACTATATCTACTCATCTCTTTTCCTCTGAATCGTTGAGAGCGAGAGATTGTTAGGAAGGTCACAGAAGTGTTAAATGTCACGGATTAATCATATGGATGATGGGTGGAAATAAACACTTTCATATATAAAAAAGAGCACTTTTTAATGCTCTCATTCACGTAACTTGGAGTCATGGACGGCAACCTCATACTAACAGTTTCATCTCATTGGGCTGAATCCTAAACCTTTTAGGTTCACACTAGGGATTAATAGTTTCAATACCGGGAATAATTCATATTTACCCCGAAAGGCCCTGGAAATACAGCCAAAAAATCAGTTGTGCTCATTTAAAGCATTTAAAATCAAGATATGGTCACTATTCCAGGATTCTCCCAAAATAAAATTGTTGCTGCGTCACATTTCCGGCATGGCTGCACCACTATGTAAAGATTTTACAGCTCGGAAACTGATATTTATACTGAACAAAAATATAAACACAACATGCAACAATTCCAATGATTTTACTGAGTTACAGGTCATATAAGGAAATCAGTCAATTTAAATCAAATAATTAGGCCCTAATCTATGGATTTTACGTCAGCCATGGGTGGGCCTGGGAGGGCATAGGGCCACCCACTTGGGAGCCAGGCCCAGCCAATCAGAATGAGCTTTTCCCCACAAAAGGGCTTTATTACAGACAGAAATACGCCTCAGTTTCATCATTTGTTCAGGTGACTGATCCCGCAGGGGAAGAAGACGGATGTAGAGGTCCTGGGCTGGCGTGGTAACACGTGGTCTGCGGTTGTGGTGCTGGTTGGATGTATATTACTACTGCCAAATTCTCTAAACCAATGTTGGAGGTGGCTTATGGTAGAGAAATGAACATTCAATTCTCTGGCAACAGCTCTGTTAGACATTCCTCCAGTCAGCATGCCAATTGAGCGCTCCGTCAAAATTTGAGAAGTCTGTGGCATTGTGTTGTGTGACAAAACTGCACATTTAAGAGTGCTATTTTACTGTCCCCATATAAACTTTGTAATGGCTGTCAAACAAAAGTCAAATGACCAAAATTGCTAAGCTTGCTAGATAACCTCCAACGAATGACAGATTATCTCCTATTGGCAAAATCGAGATGATGATTATACAGATAGCAGATCAGCTCATGAATAATGATGAGATGAAGAGAGGCAATTGTTTAAATATCAAGGTATCTTAATGGGGACCAACTCTGTTTTAAAAAAATAGCGAATTCTCTACCGAAGCTCTCATATGGGCAGCAATTATGAGACAGCTCAGAGAAGCGGGGGAAATGTTATAGCCATATTATCACATGCATAGGTGAGACGTGCTTTGATAATGCAATCTATGGATTACAGAATAAAGTTAGGAATTTTCAGGATTTGAGTGGGCTAGGAACAATAGGAAAATATCCTAGGCTCTACTATATAAAAGGCTATAAAGCTTCTACGTGAGTCAATAGATACATAATAGGCTACAGTTGATTTAGGCTACATAATTGCATGGTAAATGTTTCGGATCAGTGATAGATCAGTGACCACTTGTCCAGCCAGAAATCAATTAACCAAATATAGAGACAGATTCAGTGAAACAAAATCACATTGATCAATGGTTGAGGTCAGGCCTCTGTGCAGCCAGTCAAGTTCTTCCACACCGATCTCAAAAAAACATTTCTGTATAGACCTCGCTTTGTGCATGGGGGCATTGTCATGCTGAAACAGGAAAGGGCCTTCCCCAAACTGTTGCCACAAAGTTGGAAGCACAGAATCGTCTAGAATGTCATTGTATGCTGTAGCGTTAAGATTTCCCTGGAACTAAGGGGCCTAGCCCAAACCATGAAAAACAGCCCCAAACCATTATTCATCCTCCACCAAACTTTATAGTTGGCACTATGCATTCGTGCAGGTAGCATTCTCCTGGCATCCGCCAAACCTAGATTCGTCCGTCGGACTGCCAGATGGTGACGCGTGATTCATCACTCCAGAAAACTTGTTTCCACTGCTCCAGATTCCAATGTCGGGGAGCTTTACACCACTCCAGCCGACGCTTAGCATTGCGCATGGTGATTTTAGGCTTGTGTGAGGCTGCTCGGCCATGGAAACCTATTTCATGAAGCTCTCGACAAACAGTTATTGTACTCACTCGGTAGTGAGTAATGCAACCGAGGACAGACAACTACGCGTTTCTTCACTCAGCAGTCCCGTTCTGTGAGCTTGTCTCGGCTAGGCCGCTGTTGCTCCAAGACGTTTCCCCTTCACAAATATAGCACTTACAGTTAACCGGGGAAGCTCTAGCAGGCCAGAATTTTAATACACTGACTTGTTGGAAAGGTGGCATCCTATGACGGTGCCACGTTGAAAGTCACTGAGTTCTTCAGTACAGGCCATTGTACTGCCAATGTTTGTCTATGGAGATTGCGTGGCTATGTGCTCGCTTTTATACACCTGTCAGCAACGGGTGTGTGGCAAAAATAGCTGAATCCATTCATTTCAATGGGTGTCCACATACGTTTGGCCATGAAGTGTGTGAGCAAACTAGAATAAAGATCATTAGCATTCACCTCAATTTTAGCTAACATTTCCCAGCCTAATTGTTAGCAAAAATGCAAACAAAGATCGAGTGAAAACATAAATCTGGCATTGATCGATTTATCTATAGGAGTCCACCATGCTTGTCTCAAAGGAGCACGATGCAATGGCACTGTCCCAGAATTGATAACCTAGGTGACCACACAAGACTACTGCTTTAAATTAGTATAACGGTTGGATAGCCTATAACTTTGGGTGTTTCAGTATAAGCAAGAATTTGATACATGCCTTCAATTGCATTAGCCTACTTTATTCCAATATTTTCATAATTTAGTTGATCATAACTAAGGTGAGTTTACCTTCTTGCCTCTGCTGCGATGTTCTCAACACCAGTTTAAATCAATATAGCCTAGTGATCTAGAAATCTGGCCTTTTTTAGGATTCAGGCTCATTCAATATCTGTTATGTCGGATCAGGCCCGGGCTTGGACCGAGATAGAACTTTCAGTTCTGATGAGAACTCTAAACTGCATTCAGGTCGTGTGCAGTCCGGCAGTGCTGAACATGTTGTGGATTTGCATTTGTGCGACATTGGAGGAAAATGTTGTAATTTCCCATTTCTTGCATTTTATTTTTCTGGGAAATGTGAAGAGTGGTCCCGGGACAGTCCCGGTTGCCAGAGTACCGGTTACCAGTTCACACCAGCAACTTGAATTACAACAAGGCTATAAAACGTTGAACTCATGGATTTCTGGTTCCGATCAGAAGCCTCCTCCTGAAGGGGGTTTTGTTGTGTGATTGCATATGATATGTACAGTTGAAGTCGGAAGTTTACATAAACTTTAACCAAATACATTTCACAATTCCTGACATTAATCCTAGTAAAAATTCCCTGTCTTAGGTCAGTTAGGATCACCACTTTATTTTAAGAATGTGAAATGTCAGAATAATAGTAGATAGAATGATTTATTTCAGCTTTTATTTCTTTCATCACATTCCCAGTGGGTCAGAAGTTTACATACACTCAATTAGTATTTGGTAGCATTGCCTTTAAATTGTTTAACTTGGGTCAAACGTTTCGGATAGCCTTCCACAAGCTTCCCACAATAAGTTGGGTGAATTTTAGCCCATTCCTCCTGACAGAGCTGGTGTAACTGAATCAGATTTGTAAGCTTCCTTGCTCGCACACACTTTTTCAGTTCTGCCCACACATTTTCTATAGGATTGAGGTTAGGGCTTTGTGATGGCAGCTCTAATACCTTGACTTTGTCGTCCTTAAGCCATTTTGCCACAACTTTGGAAGTATGCTTGGGGTCATTGTCCATTTGGAAGACCCATTTGCGACCAAGCTTTAACTTCCTGACTAATGTCTTGAGATGTTGCTTCAATATATCCATATAATTTTCCATCCTCCTGATGCCATCTATTTTGTGAAGTGCACCAGTACCTCCTGCAGCAAAGCACCCCACAACATGATGCTGCCACCCCCGTGCTTCACGGTTGGAATGGTGTTCTTTGGCTTGTAAGCGTCCCCCTTTTTCCTCCAAACATAGTGATGTCATTATGGCCAAACAGTTCCATTTTTGTTTCATCAGACCAGAGGACATTTCTCCAAAAAGTACCATCTTTGTCCCCATGTGCAGTTGCAAACCGTAGTCTGGCTTTTTTGTGGTGGTTTTGGAGCAGTGGCTTCTTCCTTGCTGAGCGGCCTTTCAGGTTATGTCGATATAGGACTCGTTTTACTGTGGATATAGATACTTTTGCACCTGTTTCCTCAGCATCTTCACAAGGTCCTTTGCTGTTGTTCCGGGATTGATTTGCACTTTTCGCACCAAATGTAACGGCAGCCTTCCCTCTCGTCACGAGAAAAGAGGGTGTAACAGGGATCAGACCAACACGCAGTGTAGCCAGTGCTCAACATGTTTAATAAAACGATAAAACAGTGAACACTTAACACGATACAAAATAACAAAATGTGGCAAACCGATACAGCCCTATCTGGTGCAGAGAAAACACAAAGACAGGAAACAACCACCCACAAACCCCAACACAAAACAAGCCACCTATATATGATTAATTAGAAGAGGGAGTGGTTACCAAATTGGACACACCTAGTAAGCAATAATATACACATTAAAAGGTGAAATACTGTAGCTATGTTATCATAAGCATACAACTCCAAGCTAGAAGTATCAGAACACTTAGAAAGGTAGTTCTAACCTTAAATATGACTGGGAGAAGTGTCTAGAATAAGAAAGCAATATATTCCATAGTACACTAGAACACAGCAAAACATGAACAACAGTCTAAACATAGCTGAGGGCAATTGAGCAAAATGTCCACTAGATGACAGCAAATGGACCTATCACGACCCTACAGGAAGGGTGAGAAATCCATATCTTCATTTAAACCAGGGTATTTAGTGGCCTGTAGTTTGTAAATCCCAAAACTTTCCCTTTGGTTTAACTGTTTAAGACGGTCCCCTTTTCTAATAGAGGCCGGAATATGATCAATACCCATAGCTTGTAGGGAGGCAGGGTTGCCATGGTGTAAGGACTTGTAGTGCCTTGCCATGGGGTAGTCTTCATTGCCTACCCGTATGGCGTACTTGTATTCCGCCAAGCGATCTTGAAGGCGTCTCTTTGTCCGTCCAATGTAGAACACCTTGCACTGTGGACATTCCAATCTATAGATGACATGAGTGGTTTTGCAGTTAATGAAATGCTTGACGTAATACTCCATTTTAGAAGCTGTGTCAACAAAATACTTTTTCTGTGCAATATTTCTGCAATGGTTGCACTGGTTACATTTAAAAGAGCCCTTGGGTTTGTGGTCAAGCCAAGTTTTTTGAGAGTCACCCGGAAGATAACTGTGGACTAATTTGTCATTTAGGGTAGGACATCTCTTAAAGCTTATGACTGGTGGTTCAGGAAAGACTTGGCGTAGTAGCGTATCACTTTGGATGATTCCCCAATTATTTTTAATTATTATTTTAATGTTCTCTGCTTCAGTGCTGTATTTTGTAACAAAATACACTCTCTCTGATGTATCACGAGGCACTCCTCTTCGTAACAAGTTCTCTCTGTCAAGTAATCCAGCCCTTATACCTGCATCTTTCAGGACCTGAACGCTGTAGCCCCGATCCAAAAAGCGATTCTCCAATTCAGCAGATTTGACACTGTAGTCTGTTTCCTGATCGCAAATTCTGCGGACTCTTTGGAATTGGCCATATGGAATATTCTCTTTTAGCCTTTTGGGGTGAAAGCTGTCTGCCCTCAGAATGGTATTCCCATCTGTAGGCTTCCTAAAGATTGATGTGTGCAAACAACCTTTGTCATTTTTACTAATGTCGAGGTCCAAAAAATGAATGTTATCCTTGCTGTACTCCATAGTTAGTTTGATGTTAGGGTTAATGCTGTTAAGGTATTGGTGGAAGGAAATAAGTTCATCTTCTGAGCCGGACCAAAACAGGCAAACATCATCAATATAGCGTCCCCACCATATAATCTGGTCAAAGAAATGGTTATTAGAAGGATCCAAAATGAAGTCATTTTCCCATTTACCCAAGTACAAACCAGCGTAGGAAGGGCTGTAGCAAGCTCCCATTGCACATCCTTTGACCTGTTTAAAAATACAGTCCTGGAAGATAAAGATGTTATGATTAAGAGTCCATTCAGTCAGTGATACAATGAATTCTGTAGGAGGCATCTCAGTTTCAGGCCGGGTACTCAAGAAATGGTGCATCGCTGCCAAACCTTGTTGATGCTCAATGGTGGTGTATAGAGACTCCACATCCATGGTGACTAAAAAGGAAGCTGTACCTATATTGTTCAATTCCTTAATTTTGTTCAACACATCTGTGGTATCTTGAAGATAGGCTGGAAGTGACATCAGAAAAGGCTTAATAAAGTAATCAATGTACTTAGAGATGGGTTCTGTCAGACTTTCATTACCACTAATGACTGGTCTGCCTGGGGGATTTTCAAGATTTTATGTGGATTTTTGGAAGAAGGTAAAAAGAAGCCATACGCGGACTGCCATTGAAAAGAAATTTGAACTCATAGTCTGAAATGTAACCATTTTCCTTAGCTTCTGTGAGGATCCCTTTCAATTCAGTTTTTAGGTCCTCTGTAGGGTTGAAGGTAAGAGATTGGTAGAATTCGTCATTGACGGTAGGCTTCTGTCACATATTTGTCTTTACACCACACTACTGTAGCACCACCTTTGTCTGCTTTTTTAATCACAATCCGTTGATTTTTTTATTTCCTAATAGCTGTTCTAAGATGGCAACGCAGCGTGAATGCACATGTGGAAATTGAATATCAACAGGGAAACTGTCAGCGGTTGTAATTGATTAACGTTTTATTAAAAAGTATGGATTTCAGCAAACAAAGGCGCGCATCAACAGAGGACAAACATAGGTACAGGAAGGTTTAATAATGCATTTTTTAGTATAGACGCATAGCTGGGCGCAGCCAAGACAACCTGAGCATCCAACGAACTTAAAGCTGGATCTATCTTTTTCTTTGTCGACAAATCACGACTTGCCAGCAAATGTATATCTTTTTTTTTCTTCTTCTTCTTCTTGCCAGCAAATGTAAACAAAAGTATTTGTGGACAGAGGGACGTCAGTTCGTTGTCAAGCCAACGTGCCAACAATTTTGTCGCAGCTTTTCAACGTCATCATTATTTAGGAACGTCAGCGACGCACGTTGCTTCGCTTCAGTAAAAACCCAACAATCAAAGCTGTGAGAGCAGCCACATTTCTGCGTATTCATGGCAAATGGGTGTAAAGATATGCTTTTTGCTCGTGGAGCTGGACAAGTAAGTTATAATTTATATAGTTACTCAGTAAGTAGATAACTGCGTAGATTGGCTTGCTAACTAGTAGCTATTGTTGAATTTAAGCTAATGGTTGCAGATTCGCTAGATACCAACTAAGTTAGCCACCTAGCTAACGTGAGATAGATAGCGAGCTACTCGGTAGCACCGGACTTTTAGTGTTAGCAGCACAGATGTAGGGTTAATTTTCATAATCTTTGGTGTTAGTGGGAACAAGTCAGATTGCCAGTTGATATGCCAGCATCAGTCACTAAAAAGACTGATGGCCAATTCCAAATGTAGTTAACGGGAACCAGGAAGGTCACGTAGCATTGGATATGTTTTACTATCTAGCAATTACCTGCTAGTTAGCTTGGCCACCTAGTTATGACACATTTATTATGAAGCTATGAATATTGAGCAGTGCATCACGACAAGCTAGATGGAATATTGGCTAGCAAGTAGAAAGCATAATGTAAGGGATGGATCGAAATGTACAGAATGCGTACCTGGAGGAAAATGGGGCAGGGTCATGCTTTTTCAATTTCAGTCAAGGGGAGGGTCATGTAATTTATAATTTTATAAAATTTCAATATTTCTCAGTGTTTTAGAATGAGTTGCTTATTAGGCTATATATCGATGTGTGCCAGATGCTGCCCCTCATCTCTGATTCTCCGCGGGGCGCGATATCAAGTGCGCCTATAGGCTATTTAGTGTGGTCTCAATGAAATGATCTATAGGCTACGAAGTGCATGCTCGGGAGAATTACAGCGCATAGATATTTATAAGATAGCTGCTGGGATGGTGTAAATACAACTGGGCTGCATTACACTGCTATGGATATTCCAATCTGCTCTTACTTATCAACAACTTGTTGTGTGCTGCCTAACTCATGGCTGTGCTGTATAGTCCTATGGTGGCAGTGCAGGAGGAGAGTCAAGGGTTTCTTCCCCCCCAAAAAATATGTCATTAGGCCTATGCGCTATGTATGTTCTGTTCAGTTTGAGAAGGAGTGCGCAACGATGAGATGGAGGACCCGAGGTCAACTTTGATAGCTTGCTACTACTATAATAGTTTTGTATTAAAAACAATATGTTTATTACCCATTATGTATTTTTCTGAGTTAATGACCTCACAATAAGCCAGATGTAAGTAACTTACATTTTGGTGCTGAAGATTCAAACAGCATCGCTGCACAATCGATCTGAAATGGACAGCTCGTGGTGCTGAAAGTAAGCAAATTTGAGTCGGCTAAATTCATTTCAACCATCTTCATTTTAATTATACTTTACTAACAACAAGAGGGCTTTGTGTTGGAGCCTATTTCATCCTATTTAAGAAGTAGGTCATGTAATTAGCTACGTTACATGCCCATAGAGAGAGCATTGCATTGTAGATTTTGTAGTCGACTTGAGCTGCAACAGATTTCCACAACGATTTTCTGTTTTGCTACCAACCATATTATAATGTCAAATTGAAACATTTGTTCACAAAAAATACTGTTCTCGCATATTAGTGTTATTCAACACCCTAAATTAAAGGAATGAGTGGGTTTGGGTGGATTTTACATGAAGGAACCTTCTAACTTATGTAACCATACCAACCGTAACATATCACGCTAATTTGAGTATCCCTGATTTACATTTACTGTGTTACGTCTAGTCTATGAGACCAGCCGGGGAAAGACGTGACTGATGCATACGGGAATATCATTGTTTTGTTTCTTTGACATTCAGAGGCTGAGATACAACCTTTGATAGCAGAGGAAACAAAAAAATAGGCTTTGCTTGGAAAGTAATTTAATTTGGTTCACTACCAATTGATTAAAGAGAGCTTTTAGAGAAACACTTGACACCTTCTCTCGTTGGGTTAAGCCATGGAAGAAGAGTAGCCAGCAGTTAAAGTTGGCATTTCTCTGCGTCGGTAGGCCTTCTCTGTCTGGTAGGCCTTCTCTGTCTGGTAGGCCTTCACTGTCTGGTAGGCCTTCACTGTCTGGTAGGCCTTCTCTGTCTGGTAGGCCTAACTTTTGAAAGTGCCATACTCAGATCCTTAATGACTTCTCAGATTGAATTATTTGCAAACAGGGACAGCTTCGTTGCAAACAAGGCACACTGATTTGGCGTCGGAGAAATATAAGATGAACACGCAAGCCTATACCGCTGTCCATTCTTAGCCTGTAATTTCGGTCATTTGTGTGATATTAAAAAATATTCTGCTTATATGTGAAATGATGGCAAATTGCATGAAATGTTTCTAAACGGCAATTTTTTTCTCAAACCTGCAAATACGACGATAGATTCATGCGATGCTTTTTACTATAAAGGAGATCTTTCCACCCCTACTGTTGTCCACGGTGGTCTGCGAACCCACAACAGTTTTCTCCATGTAACCCTTATTATAAATAACGTTCTTACTCTAAGTTTCTCAGATGATTGACTGATTAATCTAATTGTATTTTTCTCCTAGAGTGATGATTCTGACATCTGGGATGACACTGCACTGATAAAGGCCTACGACAAAGCAGTTGCGTCATTTAAGGTGCCTCTACAGTGTTGTTATAGCATTATGTTGACTGTGTTCTTATTTTCCTCATATGGATTGATAATTGGGTTGAGAAACATGCATCGGCATCATGCCATTACACAGCTACGGTTTGTGCATTATGGTAGGCAAACACGTCTCCTAAAGTAGCGTCTCAGAAAAGTATCCTTGAAAATGTTCTGTTATCCCTCTGACGTCACGATACTTTTTTCACCATTGATCTTGACTGTCAGACTGCCCTGAAGGATGAGGAGGACACGACAATCTCAAAGAAAGACAACCCTGGCAAGAAACGGAAAAACCACAAAAAGAACCGCAGCAGAAAGAGAAGCGGTGCTCCTTCCGATAAAGAGGTAGGTACTGCCCAATAATACAAATACTGTTAAATGAAAGGGTCTAGCCTGACAGATGTACCACAATTATCGTGTTGCAGTGGCAAGTCGGCGAGCCCTGCTGTGCCTACTGGTCTGAAGACGGCAAGCTTTACGCTGCCACCATCTCCTCCATAGACGAGAAGAGGGGCACCTGTATAGTTGTGTTCACAGACTATGGGAACGAGGAGGAGCAGAACCTCCGAGACCTTCTGACTGAGAGCTCCGAGGTAGAGGAGGAAGCCCCCGACAAGGTACGTTAAGGATGTTTGTGAAGATGACCCTAGGTGTATGATTGGTTTTGTAACTACTGACGGTTAGCCTGGTGGAACTAGCCTGATCGCTGCATTCACCATTCTGTTTTTACTGCACGTGAAGTGAAATAGAATGGTGAACTCAGCAGTCAGGCTAGTGGACACTGGACAGTCAGTTTCCGTTCACGGATTGGAGAGAAGGGATTTAGGCATAGAAGTCAGACCTCAATTCCTTTTGAATGGGGACATTTTTTGGAGTGTTCTTATTTCTCTCTCTGTATTGCAGGTTAAAGAAGCAGAGTCTTCTACAAAGGAGAGCGATAGGTCGTCCGCCCCACACCCTCACAGTCACGCGCCACGCTCTAAACCCAAATCCAAATCCCCCAAAGTACCTCCGATGTGGGGTCCAGGTTTCCCTGGCTTTCCCCCAGGTCCCCCTCCCATGCCTGGCTTCAGAACGGTAAGTAGACCCTAATTGTAGGTTGTCAGTCACTATTCATCCGTGCATTACTTCTTAACGTACGAAAAGCACCAACACATTTTGGTGAACTTTTGCTTTAACTTTCATTTGGAAGTTGCTTGACAGGCAGAGGTGGCATTTGAAACTTGACATCTTGTATGTGTGGATGGAATAAATCCTATATTTGACAACGGAGTGTGCATATTGAAGAGTGTTGTTCTGTCTACAGGGAGACTCTAGACGACCTGGGGCCTCCGGGCCTGCCCCTCCGGGATGGCCTCCCATGACGGCCTCTGGGCCACCGGTAAGGTAGCTTCTAGAGCACAGAAATATTCTCTGGCTTTTGAACTGTTGCCTGTAGAGATCAGACTCTATTCTCATATCGTATGGCGCTTATTGAGCAGTGTCGCCGGTACATTTCTTCATGCAACGTTCTGAAAGATGCACCAGTCTGAGTTGTTTTGTCTCTTGTCAGATGATCCCTCCCCCTCCCCCCATGAGTCCAGACGGAGAGGACGATGAGGCCTTGGGAAGTATGCTGATCGCCTGGTACATGAGTGGATACCACACCGGATACTACCTGGTACAGTTACATGCCATCCGCATCATGTCTTGCATGCTGTAGATGAGACAGGAATTGCTTATTACTGATGGTTAAGTTGAATAATTCACTGTCTAATACGCATAGCGGCATCTACATGGACACACGTTCTGTTCTTATTTTATATCTCTGGTTTGTTTTTGTTCTACCTTTTGTTATTTTTAGTATTACATTGTTATTCATTGCTGCGTTGTTGGGGTTAAAGCTGGCAAGAAAAGCATTTCACTGTACTTGTGCACGTGACATTAAAACTTGACGAATCTGGAGCACGGTTCCATGGATCGCGTGAAGATTGATCGGAAATACATTTTTAGTTCAATACCAGGTGTAAACGGGTTTTCCGACGCAAAAGGAAATCTGTGCCTAAGTTGCTTCTTTTCTTTTCCGTTATAGGGGTTAAAGCAAGGCCGCAAAGAAGCTGCTGGAAAGAAGGCTCACCACAAGTGAAGAAGGGGACTTCGTTCTTACCTGGTAAATAAATTATAAATAGGAGTTTTTTAGTCATTTACTAAGCTGACTTACTTTAGTGTTTTTTTATTGTGTTGTAGCCATTACCTGCTCGGAAAGGGTTCCATTGAATTCTTTCTTGACCGACTTGCATGAGCCTCCGATGTTTCGATTGCCACTTTGTGGAAAGAATATAATTATCTTGCCATTTCAGACAAACCGTCAACTAATATCTTCAAAACGTTTGTGTTCATCCCGCCACGAAAAGAATGACCTTTGTGTTCTGCTGCGGGTCCTAGGTGTTTGTCTCCATCCCAGATGCAGAGGACTGGAGTGCTGTGAATGAATTGTGACGTGTGTGAATGAACTCTTTGTTTCAAAGCCTCCATGTGTTTCGGGGGTTAAGTTTTGTATTCTTTGTAAATAAACCCAAATAAAGGATCTTAGCTCACAATTTGCTGTTACAATGTGACCTTTTATTCTGTTTAATACATGTGAATTAGTTGATCTCGCACATGGAAAGTTACGACGATTCGTTCTTTATATTTGTTGAGGGCATTGAGATACAGGGCTTGCGAGATCGTACGATCGGAGAGGATGAGGCAAAGCGAGCTGAATTGACCTAAAGAAATTGTCCGCGTGAGATCACGCCCTTTTTTTTGTATGGAGGTTTATGAGAGAGTGTCAAATTACGTGAGGCTTATTTGATCGAATGTACGTTTTGTCATGTTTAGGCTGTTACAAATGTACTGATATAAGCAGATGTGCGTGGCATTCTGTTAACTTTGAGAAAAACAACTTAGTTGTGCCTGTATTTCCTCTCATTGGCTAGAATGGTCCTGATCTCGCCGCCTCCCTCCATCTTTGAAGACATGTTTTTCCATTGTTAGAGTTGCCGCTCGACTATCTTGTCAATATGATAGATCAGCTTTGGTATATTTGACCTTTATTTAACGAGGCAAGTCAGTTAAGAACAAATTCTTATTTTCAATGACAGCCTAGGAACAGTGGGTTAACTGCCTTGTTCGGGGGCAGAACGACAGATTTCTACCTTGTCAGCTCGGGGATTCGATTTTGCAACCTTTCGCTTACTAGTCCAACGCTCTAACCACTAGGCTACCTGCCGCAGTAACCGTTCTTCCCCAGTAGACGGCAGGGTAGTCCTGTACACACTGAAGAAGTAATGTTACAGCAATTGTCTCAATGTTCCTGCTTACATTAAAGCAGGAACATCATTCTGTCATGGCAATTGATCAACTAAAGGTCAATTTGCGAGTGATGTTTTGCAACCTATTTTCAATGTTGGCCAGCAACATCTCATAAACATATACCGACCATAATCTGTAATAAGACACTCCTATCCATCTCTTTGTTTCACAACTGTCCTCTTTGCTCCCTGATGAGAGAAGCTTCTAAAGCTGTGGTGTATTCACTAGGAAGCAAACGGGATGAAACTGGGAGGGACCTACCTGAATCTGCCCGATAAGAAAGCGGTTTTCATTGGAAACATCTTCTGTTGCAAAACTGTTTGCTACAGTGTGCACGAATGAATGCACCCCGAGTATAACATCAACGCCAAAATAGGATTACCAAGACCTTGGGCTGGGGGAGGCCAAACGTAGTCCACAGTTCCACCTATCCCTTTGATGGAGTTTTCACCAAATTCCCAGTATCCATTCATTTCAGATCTACTGATATCTAGGCTAAGTTACTTGTGATATCCCTTTTCAGGGTATACATGTTGGTTGGAGGTTGTACATTGTTGGATTTTTGGTTAATATCAAGATAACAATAATTGTTTTATGTAATGGTACTGTACGTCCTCTGGGCTTAGACGTAACGCAAACGTTTCATTTCTATTTTGCTTTATCCTCTATACCTTGATACACATAAATCCTTTCACATCATTAAAGGGTCATTACTTCTCTAGTTACATCCCAAAGGACTAATCCACAATAAATTGGAGTCAAAATATAAAGGGCATGTACAGTATATGCATATAGTACTACATACTGTAGTAGTACATAAAAAGCCATGTCATTATAGTAAGTGTAATGTGCTAGCTCTCATATTTCCCCTCTGGAGGCCATGTGGATGTTTTTTTCTACTCGCGCGTGTGAGGGAGAGATTCTGTGGTTGAGATGAGAGAGGACTATTGTCTCCTATTTTAGACTATGCCATCATGCCCCAGCTGTTCTCTAGGCTTTGCTCACAGCTATGTGATTGTCTTTTTGTATGTGTTCTATCACTGACATTTTGTACCCGTTGTACCAACGTTTGCCTCTGTGTATGACTCTCAGCGGTCACTGCTGTTTATTGTGTGTGTGTGTGTGATCGAGATAGGAGGAGACCGTTGCAATGAGAATTGCCCATCAGAGAGCAGAGGGATCACAAAGTCAGAAAGCCAGACTAAGGGTAATCTGGGTTGGGCCAATATCATGGGGGGAGCTAGGGTTGGACAACGTCTTGGTTCCCCGATGTGGGCCCAGAGTCAGGCATAGGATAGCTGTAAGTAAGCCCCTTTCCTGACAATGAGCAATTCAAGGGGTCTGTCTCAGCAAGGAGTGCAGAGGGTCTGCCTCAGCTTGGAAAAGCTACGAAGGTGGTTTGAAATGTGGCTTGAAATGTCTGATTCCATGTACTTTTGGGCTGTTCAGACTGCAGGAAAACTACTAAAATTGTGAATTTGTCAGAATTAAATAATAAAGTCATCAAATAAAAAAGATGTCACATACACAACAACTTAAATATTCTATTAAAGTAAAGTGATGTGAATAAATTATGCTTAAGTGGGAAGCAGTAGGGTGAATTCAGAAAGAGTTGGACAGCTTAATCCTGATGCATTTATTTCTTGGTCTCACAAGAGAAAATCAAAACTATTGTTGCTAAGCCCCTGCAGAGAAACCACATGATCAAAAACATCATAGAAGGGGGCAGAGCAAGCGTCAAACAGGAAGCTCACACCGCGAAGCACACGGTAAGATCAGTGACCAGTAACAGTGCATGGGTAAAATCACTGGGGAAGCCAGAAAAAAAACTATTACAACCTGTGTTGTGACAATTGCATTTTCTCTATAACCTGTTTGTTTATATGCCTTGCCACCATGATATATAGGCCTAAGGCTGAGACAGTAGGAAGACACAGTGGCAGAATCAATTCAACCACACCTTTGTTTCATCACTAACAGGAGAGTAATATCTGTCCAATGAAGTCCACAAAACATTGCATGTAACAAACAGTTACATGACCTACAGCATGGTCAAGCAAGTTAATGTTTCCGACATTTTCAGACTACTAAACAACTATTGATTTAGAACCATGGAGAGTTACCACAACTCGCAAAGAAAACAGGAGCTGCCTCCACTATTCTAGCACGATTTCAACTTCAACATTTCAACATCATCAAATCACCTATGCTTAGTGTAATACTGTGACAACTAAAAGATACCAAAAATGATTTAGTCCAATCAACATAAGATAAGTATGATGTGGCTGTCCATGGTTCTGATATCTCTCTTTATGTGTGTATGTGCACGTAGAAAAAACATGTTCACTCACCCTAGACCTACTTATAGAGAAACGCCAATGCCATCCTCCTCTTTCATGTTGCCTAAACGGTCTATAACTCTGTCATACAGTACACGCTTTGAGTTTTTGTTGTCCTGGGTTACCTGGCTAACATACTTGCTCGCTAGCCTAACTTCCTTTCATGGGCAACGATGAGCCAGGTAGTTAACATTAGCCTGCTACATCTAGCTACATATTGATCTTCCACCGTCTCAGGCCAGGGGCACAATGTATGAATTTATGTTTGGATCAGAATCGCCGTTATAATCATTGGCCAGTGCAGAGAATTAAGTAAAACCACAAGTCCAAATCCCTATCTCCATTCATGGCTAATTTAGGAAAGGGCAAACTTTAGCTATCTAGCCACCGGATGACAATGACACAACGAGATTAAACAATTCAAGTTGTTTCTGACAATTACGTTTTGCTTTTGATGTGATTGTTGTGAAGCCAAATCCAAACTGGCTTCCCTTGACATTTTTTGGGGTGCGCCAGGACCATTCACAGTTGAGCTCACTCAGTTTAGCTCAACTCTGATTGGCTATTATTTTATACTTTTTTTAATCAGGGGAGGCCAAATGCTCGCTGGCTTCCCTTGCATTCAATGAGTGTAATACTCATGGCTGAAATACCAACTGGGCATGCAGGGCACTTGCCCAGAGGCCCTGACCTCCATGGGGCTGTCATGCCAAATAATGTCCCCCAGACAAAAAGTGTGTCCCCCCTGCGTCACAATGGGATTCGATAAACTATTAGCGTTCGTTGCCATATCAACAGTGTGATGACCTAATGATTCTAATTTTGTATCTCATTACCGCCTAAATTACGTTCTTTTCATCCCTGGTATGCAAACAAGGCTGATTTCCTCGTCCTCGACAATTTTGCTGTTTAAACTTGTTTTGTTTAGTTAATAAAATGAAAACTTTACTTCGAACTACTTTTGGCTACCTTGTTAACATTACAACATGAAATCCATTTCTTAGCAGTTGCTACTTTCCAGAAATAGCAAAGAAAACATGTAATCTGCTTGACACATTAATTTACTTACCTTTAAAGATCACAAAGTCAGCTAATTTCCACTCCATTCATATGCAAATCCATTCGATTCATACACTGTCTTATCTGGATGTCATGTTCTTATTTTAACCAGCCTTTCCTTTATCTACACTGAAATAATATAATTTCAGTAGTCCTATATTATGATTAATTTTGTTCTATCTTGCATAGCTCATTAGTACACACGTGTGGTTAAATATATCTATTGTAGGTGCTAAGATACAGCAATGCACAATGAGGAACTAATAAATAGCATCAAAGGATACCATACAACGTACATTAATGAAACACCTTGTGAAACAGCTGTGAAAACCAACCTGGCCAACCTTTAATATCTAAACTTTGATATTTTTTGGGGTACAGTTGTCATTAATTTATTTTCACAGATTTGTTGTACATTCACATGGCAATCAGACTAAAATACTGAATTCTGGTGTGTGGCATATAGAGTGGTTGCTGTGTGGGTGGGAGGTTCTGCCTGCCACTTATTCTCAACAGGAAGCCAGTCTTGGAATTGGGACTGAAGAGGGAGACTGCAAAGTCCAGGCACTGCGGCTCTCTTTGTTCTGAGTGTTTGCAGTGCTAGTGTTTTTGTTAATCTGTGTATCTCACATATTATGTGCCCAGTATGATAGAGCAAGAAAATGTTCTTAGCAGGTAATGACCACATGACAATAACAGTAGATGATGTAATGAAAAGTTGGAGGCTGGTTGGTAATGGAGTACATAAGGTGAATCCACGTCTGGGTGTTAGGCAGAACCCCTAGGTCCCGGAGAACAGAAGCAGAGTTACAGGGAACAGGGTAGGAGACAGACG
Source organism: Salvelinus namaycush (assembly GCF_016432855.1). Taxonomy (NCBI): domain Eukaryota; kingdom Metazoa; phylum Chordata; class Actinopteri; order Salmoniformes; family Salmonidae; genus Salvelinus; species Salvelinus namaycush. The sequence goes on along the minus strand of NC_052324.1, from coordinate 5,800,728 downwards.
TAAACAAGCAAACACAGGTTACACTTTACTGTGAGAAGATTTGATGGATTAGTGCAATGTTATAAATGGGAGGCATGTACTTTTCAACCGTTTTGGAAGGCATAGCCTACCTCCAAGCTGTTCCGACTCAGAGCACAGAGAATCAGACTGATCAGAACTCACTGGTTCTGGTGGATTGGATACCTCCTGGGGGGCTCAGACAGTCAATGGTCCTAAAGTCACTTGGAGAGGTAAATTGAAGAGGTAAATTTTTATAAGCTCAGCTTAACTACCACTTAACTACCAGGCCTGGACGCTGTTGTTGTGTGCAAAGAGAATTACCTTCAGGTTGTTCTCCCACTGTTCCTGGTACCCATCAAGGGACTTGCCCATGGCAGTCTTGAGGGTCTGGTTGGTCCATTCACCAAACCTGGAGGAGGGGGTAGGAAAGCGATATCAATTGACAATGTAAGATATTGAAATATGTCTGATTATGTACCATGGAAAAACAAAAAACATTGTAAATTGTAGCTGTCCACCTTGACAATTCCACGTCAGAAGAAGTTTAGGTTGATTTTGGCAATCATGCGCTTCACTCCAGCATGCATCTCAGTCAGCAGGCCTCCTCCGCCTCCTCCTTAGTTAAAAAATCACCCTCCTCTGTGACTGGCCATTCTTCCCCCGTAGATACATGTGATTGCCTAACAAGTTTGGAGAGACGAGCTGTTGAAATACTCAAGTCTAAATATATTTGCTTTGCTGACTTTCTCTCTCTGTTTCTCTCTCTCCATCTTCCACTCTCTTCCCACCTCTCTCACTTTCATCCTTTCTTTCTCACTTTCCTCCTCGCTCTCCACCCCTCTCTCTCTGTCTGTTTCTGTCTAGCGAAGACACCTAGTTAAGGGCATTTGGAATTACCATAATTGCTCACACCATCTCCATTTGATTGGTCAGGTTTAACTTATAGCTAGATATCTCAATATGACAGACAAATAACTATATGTATAGCTAGCAACATGTAGATGCCCAACTAGCTAGATGGTAAATGGTTGTTGAAAAATGGTTGTGCATAGCTAAATCTGTCCAGTTATCTAATAGAAGTTAAATGCTTAATGTTACCCTGAATTGTACATTTCTCTGAATGTTGTGCCTCCTGTCGAGATTAGTGGTGCCTTCTAGAGGTCGACCGATTATGATTTTTCAACGCCGATACCGATACCGATTATTGGAAGACCAAAAAAGCCTATACCGATTAATCGGCCAATTTTTATATACAGTATATTTGTAATAATGACAATTACAACAATACTGAATGAACAATGAACATTTTTATTTTAACTTAATATAATACATAAATAAAATCTATTTAGTCTCAAATAAATAATTGTCACGACTTCCGCCGAATTCGGTCCCTCTCCTTGTTCGGGCGGCGTTCGGCGGTCGACGTCATCGGTCTTCTAGCCATCGCCCCTCCACCTTTCATTTTCCATTTGTTTTGTCTTGTTTTCCTGCACACCTGGTTTATGTCTCCTCATAATTACTATGTGTATTTAGCCCTCTGTTCCCTCCATGTCTGTGTGGGGTATTGTTTATTGTCGAGGTTGGCACGCTTCCGGCTGGTTAGCACCGGGTTTTATGTGTACCTGTGTTTTTTGGCAGCCGGTACTTTGTACTTTGCTTGTGGTACTTTGTGCTGCCTTACTTGTTTTGGGCATTTGGTTTTGGTGACGCTGTTGCGTTCTGGTCTTACTATTTGCCTCAGTAAAGTGCTTCGTGTTCACTCATCTCTGCTCTCCTGCACCTGACTTCCATGCACCAGCTACACCCACCATTGACAATAATGAAACATGCTCAATTTGGTTTAAATAATGCAAAAACACAGTGTTGGAGAAGAAAGTAAAAGTGCAATATGTGCCATGTAAAAAAAAAAAACTTTTAAGTTCCTTGCTCAGAATGTATGAAAGCTGGTGGTTCAATATTCCCAGTTCTTCAATATTCCCAGTTAAGTGTCACGTTCCTGACCTGTTTTCTGTTAATTTTGTATGTGTTTAGTTGGTCAGGGCGTGAGTTGGGGTGGGCATTCTATGTTTTGTGTTTCTATGTTTAGGTCAGGTGTAATTAGCCTTATATGGTTCTCAATCAGGGACAGGTGTTTGACGTTTCCTCTGATTGAGAACCATATAAAGGTAGGCTGTTCACACTGTTTGTTGGTGGGTGATTGTCTTCCGTGTCTGTGTATGTTGCACCATACGGGACTGTTTCGGTTTGTTCGTTCGTTTGTTGTAGTCTGTACCTGTTCGTGCGTTCTTCGTGTTATATGTAAGTTCTCATGTTTTAGGTCAGTCTATGTTCGTTTGTTATTTTGTAGTTTGTTGAAGTGTTTTCGGTTTTCGTCTTTTCTTTAATAAACTTCATTATGTCAAATTATCACGCTGCGCTTTGGTCCAATCCCTACTCCTCCTCTTCTTCCAAAGAGGAGGAGGACACCCGTTACAGAATCACCCACCAACCATGGATCAAGCAGCGTGAGAGGAACCAGCAACAGCGGCCAAAGAACCAGGACTCGTGGACTTGGGAGGAAATATTGGACGGAAAGGGAGCCTGGGCTCAACCAGGAGAATATCGCCGCCCCAAAGCTGAGCTGGAGGCAGCGAAAGCAGAGAGGCGGCGTTTCGAGGAGCTAGCTCGGAAGCAGGAGAAGGATCTGGGCTACACTACGTGGGAGGAGATCGACAGGTGGGCGATCAACCCAGGGCGAGTGCCGGAGCCCGCCTGGGATTCTCTGGCGCAGTGCGAGGAGGGATACCGGCGAATGGAGGCAGCACGACGACGCGGTAGGAAGCCTGTGAGTAAACCTGTGGGCACCACGCACCAGGCCTACAGTGCGTCTCAGCCGGCCAGAGTCTGCCGTCTGCCCAGCGGCGCCTGAACGGCCCGTCTGCCCAGCGGCGCCTGAACTGCCCGTCTGCCCAGCGGCGCCTGAACTGCCCGTCTGCCCAACGCCGTCTGAACTGTCCGTCTGCCAAGGGCCGCATGAACTGCCCGTCGGTACTGAGCCTTCAAAGCCGCCCGTCTGCCATGAGCCTGCAAAGCCGCCCGTCTGCCATGAGCCTTCAGAGCCGCCCGTCTGCCATGAGCCTTCAGAGCCTTCCGCCAGACAGGAGCCGCCAGAGCCTTCCGCCAGACAGGAGCAGCCAAAGCCTTCCGCCAGACAGGATCAGCCAGAGCCTTCTGCCAGACAGGATCAGCCAGAGCCTTCCGCCAGACAGGATCAGCCAGAGCCTTCCGCCAGACAGGATCAGCCAGAGCCTTCCGCCAGACATGACCAGCCAGAGCCGTCAGCGAGCCATGACCAGCCAGAGCCGTCAGCGAGCCATGACCAGCCAGAGCCGTCAGCGAGCCATGACCAGCCAGAGCCGTCATCCAGCCATGACCAGCCAGAGCCGTCATCCAGCCATGACCAGCCAGAGCCGTCATCCAGCCATGACCAGCCAGAGCCGTCATCCAGCCATGACCAGCCAGAGCCGTCAGCGAGCCATGACCAGCCAGAGCCGTCATCCAGCCATGACCAGCCAGAGCCGTCATCCAGCCAGGATCCGCCAGAGCCGTCATCCAGCCAGGATCCGCCAGAGCCGTCATCCAGCCAGGATCCGCCAGAGCCGTCATCCAGCCAGGATCCGCCAGAGCCAGCCAGCCAGGATCCGCCAGAGCCAGCCAGCCAGGATCCGCCAGAGCCAGCCAGCCAGGATCCGCCAGAGCCAGCCAGCCAGGATCCGCCAGAGCCAGCCAGCCAGGATCCGCCAGAGCCAGCCAGCCAGGATCCGCCAGAGCCAGCCAGCCAGGATCCGCCGTCCCTCAGTCCGGAGCTGCCGTCCCTCAGTCCGGAGCTGCCGTCCCTCAGTCCGGAGCTGCCGTCCCTCAGTCCGGAGCTGCCGTCCCTCAGTCCGGAGCTGCCCCTTATCCCGGTGCTGCCCCTTATCCCGGTGCTGCTCCTTATCTTGGTGATGCCCCTTAGTCTGGTGATGCCCCTTAGTCTGGTGATGCCCCTTAGTCTGGTGATGCCCCTTAGTCTGGTGATGCCCCTTATCCCGGTGATGCCCCTTATCCCGGTGATGCCCCTTATCCCGGTGATGCCCCTTAATTTAGGTGGGTTTATTTGGAGGGTGGTCATTGAGAGGGGGATACGAAAGCGGGGATTGACTATGGTGGGATGGGGACCACGCCCAGAGCCTGAGCCGCCACCGTGGACAGATGCCCACCCAGACCCTCCCCTAGACTTTTGGTGGTGCGTCCGGAGTTCGCACCTTGAGGGGGGGGTTCTGTCACGTTCCTGACCTGTTATCTGTTAATTTTGTATGTGTTTAGTTGGTCAGGGCGTGAGTTGGGGTGGGCATTCTATGTTTTGTGTTTCTATGTTTAGGTCAGGTGTAATTAGCCTTATATGGTTCTCAATCAGGGACAGGTGTTTGACGTTTCCTCTGATTGAGAACCATATAAAGGTAGGCTGTTCACACTGTTTGTTGGTGGGTGATTGTCTTCCGTGTCTGTGTATGTTGCACCATACGGGACTGTTTCGGTTTGTTCGTTCGTTTGTTGTAGTCTGTACCTGTTCGTGCGTTCTTCGTGTTATATGTAAGTTCTCATGTTTTAGGTCAGTCTACGTTCGTTTGTTATTTTGTAGTTTGTTGAAGTGTTTTCGGTTTTCGTCTTTTCTTTAATAAACTTCGTTATGTCAAATTATCACGCTGCGCTTTGGTCCAATCCCTACTCCTCCTCTTCTTCCAAAGAGGAGGAGGACACCCGTTACAGAATCACCCACCAACCATGGATCAAGCAGCGTGAGAGGAACCAGCAACAGCGGCCAAAGAACCAGGACTCGTGGACTTGGGAGGAAATATTGGACGGAAAGGGAGCCTGGGCTCAACCAGGAGAATATCGCCGCCCCAAAGCTGAGCTGGAGGCAGCGAAAGCAGAGAGGCGGCGTTTCGAGGAGCTAGCTCGGAAGCAGGAGAAGGATCTGGGCTACACTACGTGGGAGGAGATCGACAGGTGGGCGATCAACCCAGGGCGAGTGCCGGAGCCCGCCTGGGATTCTCTGGCGCAGTGCGAGGAGGGATACCGGCGAATGGAGGCAGCACGACGACGCGGTAGGAAGCCTGTGAGTAAACCCCAAAAATTTCTTGGGGGGGGGGCTAAGAGGGAGAGTGGCGAAGTCAGGTAGGAGACCTGCGCCTACTCCCTGTACTTACCGTGGAGAGCGAGAGTACGGGCAGACACCGTGTTACGCAGTAGAGCGCATGGTGTCTCCTGTACGTGTGCATAGCCCGGTGCGGGTTATTCCACCTCCCCGCACTGGCAGGGCTAGATTGAGTATTGAGCCGGATGTCATGAAGCCGGCCCTACATATCTGGCCACCAGTACGTCTCCTCGGGCCGGCTTACATGGCACCAGCCTTACGCATGGTGTCCCCGGTTCGCCTACATAGCCCGGTGCGGGTTATTCCACCTCCCCGCACTGGTCGGGCGACGGGGAGCATACAACCAGGTAAGGTTGGGCAGGCTCAGTGCTCAAGGGAGCCAGTAAGCCTGCACGGTCCGGTATTTCCGGCGGCACCTCCCCGCTCCAGCCCAGTACCACCTGTGCCTACACCACGCACCAGGCTTCCAGTGCGTCTCCAGAGCCCTGTTCCTCCCCCACGCACTCTTCCTGTGGTGCGTGTCTCCAGCCCAGTGCCTCCAGTCCCGGCACCACGCATCAAGCCTCCTGTGCGTCTCCAGAGCCCTGTACGCACTGTTCCTTCTCCCCGTACTCGCCCTGATGTGCGTGCCCTCAGCCTGGTACCACCAGTGCCGGTACCACGCACCAGGCCTATAGTACGCCTTGAGAGTCCAGTGTGCCCTGTTGTTGTTCCCCGCACTAACCTGAAGGTGCGTGTCCTTAGCCCGGTACCTCCAGTTCCGGCACCACGCACCAGGCCTACAGTGCGTCTCAGCCGGCCAGAGTCTGCCGTCTGCCCAGCGGCGCCTGAACGGCCCGTCTGCCCAGCGGCGCCTGAACTGCCCGTCTGCCCAACGCCGTCTGAACTGTCCGTCTGCCAAGGGCCGCATGAACTGCCCGTCGGTACTGAGCCTTCAAAGCCGCCCGTCTACCATGAGCCTGCAAAGCCGCCCGTCTGCCATGAGCCTTCAGAGCCGCCCGTCTGCCATGAGCCTTCAGAGCCTTCCGCCAGACAGGAGCCGCCAGAGCCTTCCGCCAGACAGGAGCAGCCAAAGCCTTCCGCCAGACAGGATCAGCCAGAGCCTTCTGCCAGACAGGATCAGCCAGAGCCTTCCGCCAGACAGGATCAGCCAGAGCCTTCCGCCAGACAGGATCAGCCAGAGCCTTCCGCCAGACATGACCAGCCAGAGCCGTCAGCGAGCCATGACCAGCCAGAGCCGTCAGCGAGCCATGACCAGCCAGAGCCGTCAGCGAGCCATGACCAGCCAGAGCCGTCATCCAGCCATGACCAGCCAGAGCCGTCATCCAGCCATGACCAGCCAGAGCCGTCATCCAGCCATGACCAGCCAGAGCCGTCATCCAGCCATGACCAGCCAGAGCCGTCATCCAGCCAGGATCCGCCAGAGCCGTCATCCAGCCAGGATCCGCCAGAGCCGTCATCCAGCCAGGATCCGCCAGAGCCGCCATCCAGCCATGACCAGCCAGAGCCGTCATCCAGCCATGACCAGCCAGAGCCGTCATCCAGCCATGACCAGCCAGAGCCGTCATCCAGCCATGACCAGCCAGAGCCGTCATCCAGCCATGACCAGCCAGAGCCGTCATCCAGCCATGACCAGCCAGAGCCGTCATCCAGCCAGGATCCGCCAGAGCCGTCATCCAGCCAGGATCCGCCAGAGCCGTCATCCAGCCAGGATCCGCCAGAGCCGTCATCCAGCCAGGATCCGCCAGAGCCGTCATCCAGCCAGGATCCGCCAGAGCCGTCATCCAGCCAGGATCCGCCAGAGCCAGCCAGCCAGGATCCGCCAGAGCCAGCCAGCCAGGATCCGCCAGAGCCAGCCAGCCAGGATCCGCCAGAGCCAGCCAGCCAGGATCCGCCAGAGCCAGCCAGCCAGGATCCGCCAGAGCCAGCCAGCCAGGATCCGCCAGAGCCAGCCAGCCAGGATCCGCCGTCCCTCAGTCCGGAGCTGCCGTCCCTCAGTCCGGAGCTGCCGTCCCTCAGTCCGGAGCTGCCCCTTATCCCGGTGCTGCCCCTTATCCCGGTGCTGCTCCTTATCCTGGTGCTGCTCCTTAGTCTGGTGATGCCCCTTAGTCTGGTGATGCCCCTTAGTCTGGTGATGCCCCTTAGTCTGGTGATGCCCCTTAGTCTGGTGATGCCCCTTAGTCCGGAGCTGCCCCTTATCCCGGTGATGCCCCTTATCCCGGTGATGCCCCTTAATTTAGGTGGGTTTATTTGGAGGGTGGTCATTGAGAGGGGGATACGAAAGCGGGGATTGACTATGGTGGGATGGGGACCACGCCCAGAGCCTGAGCCGCCACCGTGGACAGATGCCCACCCAGACCCTCCCCTAGACTTTTGGTGGTGCGTCCGGAGTTCGCACCTTGAGGGGGGGGTTCTGTCACGTTCCTGACCTGTTATCTGTTAATTTTGTATGTGTTTAGTTGGTCAGGGCGTGAGTTGGGGTGGGCATTCTATGTTTTATGTTTCTATGTTTAGGTCAGGTGTAATTAGCCTTATATGGTTCTCAATCAGGGACAGGTGTTTGACGTTTCCTCTGATTGAGAACCATATAAAGGTAGGCTGTTCACACTGTTTGTTGGTGGGTGATTGTCTTCCGTGTCTGTGTATGTTGCACCATACGGGACTGTTTCGGTTTGTTCGTTCGTTTGTTGTAGTCTGTACCTGTTCTTCGTGTTATATGTAAGTTCTCATGTTTTAGGTCAGTCTACGTTCGTTTGTTATTTTGTAGTTTGTTGAAGTGTTTTCGGTTTTCGTCTTTTCTTTAATAAACTTCATTATGTCAAATTATCACGCTGCGCTTTGGTCCAATCCCTACTCCTCCTCTTCTTCCAAAGAGGAGGAGGACACCCGTTACATTAAGAAGCTTTAGGTTGTAGTTATTATAGGAATTATGATGTGTCGACTATTTCTCTCTATACCATTTGTATTTAATATACCTTTGACTATTGGATGTTCTAATAGGCACTATAGAGTTGATAGGCTTGAAGTCATAAACAGTGCTGTGGTTCAAACATTGCTAAGAGCTGCTGGCAAACGCAGTAAAGTTTGAATGAATGCTTACGAGCCGGCTGCTGCCTACCACCGCCCAGTCAGACTGCTCTATCAAATATCAAATCATAGACTTAATTATAATATAATAAACAGAAATACGAGCCTTTGGTCATTAATATGGTCAAATCTGTAAACTATTATTTCGAAAAAACAAAACATTTATTCTTTCAGTGAAATACGGAACCGTCCCGTATTTTATCGAACGGGTGGCAACCCTAAGTCTAAATATTGCTGTTACATTGCACAACCTTCAATGTTATGTCATAATTCTGAAAATTCTGGAAAATTAGTTCGCACCGAGCCAGGTGGCCCAAACTGTTGCATATACCCTGACTCTGCGTGCAATGAACGCAAGAGAAGTGACACAATTTCCCTAGTTAATATTGCCTGCTAACATGAATTTCTTTTCACTAAATATGCAGGTTTAAAAAAATATTCTTCTGTGTATTGATTTTAATAAGGGCATTGATGTTTATGGTTAGGTACATTAGTGCAACGATTGTGCTTTTTTAGCGAATGCGCTTTTGTTAAATCCTCCCCCGTTTGGCGAAGTAGGCTGTGATTCGATGATAAATTAACGGGCACCGCATTGATTATATGCAATGCAGGACAAGCTAGCTAACCTAGTAATATCATCAACCATGTGTAGTTAACTAGTGATTATGTGAAGATTGATTGTTTTTTATAAGATAAGTTTAATGCTAGCTAGCAACTTACCATGGCTCCTTACTGCACTCGCGTAACAGGTGGTCAGCCTGCCACGCAGTTTCCTCTTGGAATGCAATGTAATCGGCCATAATCTGCGTCCAAAAATGCTGATTACCGATTGTTATGAAAACTTGAAATCGGCCCTAATTAATCGGCCATGCCAGTTGACCTCTAATGCCTTCATAGTACTTCGCTAGATAAAATAAAATCTTGAGGGATGCCATTGAAGCGCAAGCTACACACAAACAGAAAGCTTCAATAAATTACAGTAGCTAGCCAGTTAACGTTAGCTAAAGAAAACAGTCTGGCTGGCTAGCTGTCTAGCTGGCTGGCTAGCTACCTGACTAGGAAGGCGGAGGTAAATATGAATGAATGAATTACATTTTATTTTTGTGTCAAATCACCAGTTGGCAAACCATCCCTTAAGGGATTAATTGACACATTAACAAACATTGTGATAATTCTTCTCCAGTGTTCTCTGCAGTGTGCATCACATAAAGAGTGAAAAAATGTAAGATAAAAAATCAATACATAATTGTAAACAAGGTTATCCAAGCAATAATTATATCCCTAGAGCAGTAAAAAAAAAAATATATATATATATACTTTTTGGCAGGGAGATACTATTTGGCATGACAGGGCCGCATTGATTTTGTAAGTCACTCTCACTCTGATATCATATTAACATGGCATAAATCATGGCAAAATGTGTAGAACTACGGGAAATTGGCTGTACAACTGCAACAACAACAAAAAAGGTATCTAAAGCCAACACGTTCACTTTTTGTTAATAAAATACTTTTTCTACTAACAGATCCCTCCGTACGTATTAAATAATAGTTTTTAATCCAGGTGCTGAGTTAATGCTGATTTGGAGGAGTGGATTAAATATGGAAGACACATTTCGGTTAAATGCATTCCCTTTCTCTTTAATGTGTTTGTCGATCAGTAGCGGTCAGTGCTATTTAAGCTGAGGGAGGACGATTTTTTTTTCATGAGCATGGCCTTATTTCTTTTAAAGCATATTGGATTACTGTCATTTATATTCCATTCACCCAGTTCAATGTAACAATGATAGATTTAGGCTACTACATGATACTCAAATTATCCCCATACCCATCATGAGGTTGTTACAACCTAGCCTATGAATGAAAGTTTACGACGTAGGTGCACACAGGTCGAGAGACAGTGACACATGGACAGACAGTGACACTCTTGTCAACAGTTGCAAATGAGAGTTTCTATTGGACAAATTCAAGTATGTTTATCCCCGTTTTGTTCCGTTTGCTTCCGTTTTAAGAAACGTTTTTCAATAGAATCGGCGGAATGAATACACCCCTGATCACGCGTAAACAAACAGCCACATTGTATTCCTTCTCGCATCCATGCACTCTCCTCATCTCACCTCTCCCCTTCGCTTGTGGACTTCAATGCACAACACACCAGCTGAATGTGACCAGGCGAAAAAACCTTTCCAAGTCAAACCGCATCGTTGTCACCAAATTAGCTAAAGTAACGTCATAGTCAGCATAGCTAATAGTCAAACCAAAAGCCTACCTTAACTTGGAAGAGTTCCAGTGTTGTGTTGGATAGTTATAGCCAGCCAGCTAACATATCATCCCTCTGTTTGAGCAGGGTGTTTGAGTAGGCTAAACTAGCTAGCTGCATTTGATAGCTAAGTAAGTGAAACTGAAAGTGAAAAAAAGACAACCTCTCTCTATATTTATTTCTCTCTTGCTTCTCCTTCATTTTGAAAGAAATACAGTTGTTCTAAACTGTTCAATTATTGTCTTTCTTTCTCTTTGAGTCAACTATTCACCACCCTACAGAGTGCTGTTGAGGCTACATCCTGCTCTGAATTGAGAGAGACTGGGTGGCAGCGGTTACATGAAGACCATGGCATAATACATTCATCATCATTAGAAAGTCAGACATAGACACTCATGAAAGATCTAGACAAATGTCCCTCCCAAAGTAAATGTACAGTTGAAGTTGGAAGTTTACATACACTTAGGTTGGAGTCATTAAAACTTGTTTTTCAATCACTCCACATATTTCTTGTTAACAAGAACAAGTAGTTTTGGCAAGTCGGTTAAGACATATACTTTGTGCATAACACAAGTAATTTTCCCAACAATTGTTTACAGACAAGTTATTTCACTTATAATTCACTGTATCACAATTCCAGTGGGTCAGAAGATTACATACACTAAGTTGACTGTACCTTTAAACAGCTTGGACAATTCCAGAAAATGATGTCATGGCTTTAGAAGCTTCTGATAGGATAATTGACATCATTTGAGTCAATTGGAGGTGTACCTGTGGATGTATTTCAAGGCCTACCTCAGAAAAAAAATTGTAGACCTCCACAAGTCTGGTTCATCCTTGGGAGTAATTTCCAAACGCCTGAAGGTCATCTGTACAAACAATAGTACACAAGTATAAACACCATGGGACCAAGCAGCCGTCATACCGCTCAGGAAGGAGACCCGTTCTGTCTCCTAGAGATGAACGTACTTTGGTGTGAAAAGTGCAAATCAATCCCAGAACAACAGCAAAGGACCTTGTGAAGATGCTGGAGGAAACAGGTACAAAAGTATCTATATCCACAGTAAAAGGAGTTCTATATCGACATAACCTGAAAGACCGTTCAGCAAGGAAGAAGCCACTGCTCCAAAACCACCATAAAAAAGCCAGACTACAGTTTGCAACTGCACATGGGGACAAAGATCGTACTTTTTGGAGAAATGTCCTCTGGTCTGATGAAACAAAAATGGAACTGTTTGGCCATAATGACCATCGTTATGTTTGGAGGAAAAAGGGGGCCGCTTGCAAGCCGAAGAACAAGCCGAAGAACACCATCCCAACCGTGAAGCACGGGGGTGACAGCATCATGTTGTGGGTGTGCTTTGCTGCAGAAGGGACTGGTGCACTTCACAAAATAGATGGCATCATGAGGCAGGAAAAATGTGGATGGAAAATGATGTGGATATATTGAAGCAACATCTCAAGACATCAGTAAGGAAGTTAAAGCTTGGTCGCAAATGGGTCTTCCAAATGGACAATGACCCCAAGCATACTTCCAAAGTTGTGGCAAAATGGCCTAAGGACAACAAATTCAAGGTATTGGAGTGGCCATCACAAAGCCCTGACCTCAAGAAAATAGAACATTTGTGGGCAGAACTTAAAAAGTGTGTGCGATCAGGGAGGCCTACAAACCTGACTCAGTTACACCAGCTCTGTCAGGAGGAATGGGCCAAAATTCACCCAACTTATTGTGGGAAGCTTGTGGAAGGCTACCCAAAACGTTTGACCCAAGTTAAACAATGTAAAGGAAATGCTACCAAATACTAATTGAGTGTATGTAAATTTCTGACCCACTGGGAATGTGATGAAACTTCCGACTTCAACTGTATTTTAATCAGATGCCAAATTTAGCTTTTATGACTGGCAGGCAGACAGACTTCAGTCAACAAGGCTCTTTATGGTTCAAACAATCTGTTTGTGAAAGAACAGAAAAAAGGCATCAGATTTCAAAAACATCAACTTTAGGGCATATTTTGTTTATGTATTGTTAAGATCTAAAAGCCATCATTCGAAGAATGAGGACTGAGGACCTAATACCAGCGATAATAATATTTTTAAGTGAGACCAAGACGACCTTTGACCTTTCGGATTCCATTCACAGCAGGTCTTAGTACAGTTCATATGACCAGGGAGCATTAAGTGTTTCTGATACACATTCCTTGAGCTTTGTTGGCCATTACAGGTGGTTGTAAATTACACTTAGCGCCTTGCCACCAGCCACCCTGTGGCCTCTCAACCATGAAACCCAGGCTGGTGCATCTATGGTCATGATCCCTGCCATCCCTACCCTACTTACACAGCAACAACGGTTGCTGAACAACCATCAGCATCAATCCGGCACAACCGATTGTGGTGAGGGGAAAAGAGTGATGGTAGAGGTTTACACTCTTCTACCATCCATTATCTTTTTCAGTTCTTTGATTCCCAAAAAACACCCTGCATTTCTATGCTTTCCTCTCTGTCACACTTATCCAGACAGCATCTTATTTGCCCCATCTGGTCCATGACACCTACTTACCTGAATTTACCCCCTCAATCTCCTCCTCATACTACTTGTCCTCTTCTCTTTTGCCTATGAATAGTTTGTCACCAGAATCGTCAGAAGCACCAACAGTAGACTGACGTCATTTTTCTACAGTAGGCTAGGCTGTACAGTAAACGTGGGCAAGCTACAGTAGCCTATAGTAGCCTACATTGTCTTTGCAATGCTTAGTGGCTGTGTTGGTCTGCTTTGTAACTTAACCAGAACTTAGCCCGAACAGGGTTGTAATCATGATGCCAATTATGTTGCAAAATTGAGTTTCTATTGGACAAATTCAGGTAGGTCCCTCACAGTTTCGTTCCGTTTGCTCTGTTTTCTTCTGTTTGGTTCTTAAACTGTAAACTTTTTCTGTAATGAATACACCCCGGTGTTTGAACACGGTGCGAACACCGGGGCCTCACTGAGGTGGCGGTCTGCGCCAGCCTTCTGACGCCTCACGGCCCGCTGAAGGTGCACATGAGCGGCGTCTCATGTCTCCTCTGAGCATCTAAACCAGTCGTCCACTGCAGGAGCCTCGATCTGGCTCTGATGCCACGGCGCCAGAACCGGCTGGTACCCCAGTACGCACTGGAAGGGGGAGAGGTTAGTGGAGGAGTGGCGGAGCGAGTTTTGGGCCATCTCTACCCAGGGTATGAACGCCGCCCACTCCCCCGGCCGGTCCTGGCAATAGGACCGCAGAAACCTACCCACATCCTGGTTCACTCTCTCCACCTGCCCGTTACTCTCAGGGTGTAAACCTGAGGTAAGGCTGACCGAGACCCCCAAAACGTTCCATGAACGCCCTCCAGACCCTTGACGTGAACTGGGGACCTTGATCAGATACTATGTCCTCAGGCACCCCGTAGTGCCGGAAGACGTGTGTGAACAGAGCCTCCGCAGTCTGTAGGGCCGTAGGGAGACCGGGCAAAGGGAGGAGACGGCAGGACTTAGAAAACCGATCCACAACGACCAGGATCGTGGTGTTACCCTGTGAGGGAGGAAGATCCGTTAGGAAGTCCACCGACAGGTGCGACCACGGCCGTTGTGGAACGGGTAAGGGTTGTAACTTACCTGGCAACTTAATGGTTGCCAGGTAAAGATCCAGCTGGAATTGGAACCCCTGACATCTTGAAGCCGTCCCATCATACTCCTCGGAAGAGTGAGCCGAATCCCACTGGGACCAGGTGAAGGAGGGGTGGGTAGTGGTGTAGGTGGAGGCGCTAGAGGCACTCCTCTTCTCTCCCAGCGATCCATCGTCTGTAGGACGCGATCCATGGCGGTGCCGAGATGACTGCTGCATGGCCGAATGCTGCTGGACGCGCTCCTCAACCCCTAATACGGGGTTGTCTGCTCCTGCTGACTCCATATCCTGGAGGTGCGGGATTCTGTCAGAATGGTGGGTGTAGCTGGTGTATGCAGTCAGGCGCAGGAGAGCAGAGAATTGGGAGCAACATAACTTTACTCAGAATAATGAATGGTGCAAGGTAAAACAATACACTTGCCCAAACACAAACACACAAACATTAACTTTTACGCACGGGCAAGAAACAGCACCCGTCGAAATAACCAGTCACCAACATTACCGAACATGACTTAAAACAATCCCGCACAACACCATGGGAGAAACAGAGGGCTAGATACATGAACAATAATTAGGGGAATGAAAAACAGGTGTGTAGAAACAAAGACAAAACAAATTGGAAATGAAAAGTGGATCGGAGTTGGCTAGTAGACCTGCGACACCGACCACCGAGTGCCTCCCGAACAAGGAGAGGAACCAACTTCGGCTGAAGTCGTGACACTGCCTACAGTATAGCCTACATAAGCTTATATTTCAGTGACATTGAAATACATTTAATGTTCACTCAATTGAGTTCTATTTTCCTATTTGGCTACTGGCAGTTCTTTTTGCCTCAATATATTTCATGATGTGTAGCCTAAAAGGCGCATAATGATGTGCCAAATCTTGATTTAGTACATTATTATTGCGTGAGCAATATAATAAGCCCGCTCAATATTTGCAGCCATAGGTGCTAATATCTCTCTAGGAGCTGATCCGTCATCAGTATTGTGGAATAATTCTAATGTTAAGGTAAGATTTTTATGGAGAAAGCTGATCTGAGAGCAGGGCTGCCATTCTTTCAATCCTATCATCGACACGCGCCTCAACGACGCACTTAGTGTACGTTGTCTCTGCGTTGTGTTTTGGGAAACGCATATTACATCTTCAGCCGTTGGGGTGGGTGTGCGGGGGGGGGGGGGGGGGGGGGGGTCTATTTACTAAGCTAACATATGGAATTGTTTTAAGTTGGTCATACCATGGATCATTTTCCTATTTGATTTTGAAGTTTAGGACCCATGTAGGTATCCTCCAAAGATAGACATATATAAAAAAGATATAACATATTTAATTTACTGCTATAGCCCATAGAAACGCATTTAATAACGCATTCATAAATAGCAAATCATACAGTATAATGTTTTGAAGTGTTATTCCCATATCTAGAAGATATAACAAAGCTCAGGAAATCGATACATATTTTTTTTTACATTTTGGACACCGGTACCGGCTACCTTATGAAGCAAAATGGAGAATGTCTCCCCTTTCCATAGTGGAGTTATAATTTGTTTGTAGCCCAAGCCTTTTGGATACTACAGACAGAAGTTGGCTCATCGGTGGTACTGACTTCAGTCTCAATCTACCACATCCGCCTATGTAACATCTGCTGTGGAAAGTAGCAGAGATACAGTCCTTTGTTTTTTTTGTATAGGCTATCTCTAACTTAAACAGAAGGATTTTGATGTGGATTGTTTTATTGTTTAATGTCGACCCTATAGGTTTTTAAAACACTCGTAAGCCTTAGTTCCATCTCTACCGGGAAACCGGGTCCAGCAGAACAAGGCAGAATCCCTGTTTACATGCAGCGCTAAACAAGACATCACCGGTAGAGGTCTCAACTGGGATAATCCAAAAGTTATGTCGGGCACCACAGAGTCACACACAGTGGGCACACCAGGGAATTTAGAGCTTTCTGGAAATGATGCAGGGAGTCTGTAAGTATTCCTCTATGAATAGTTTGTTATTTGTAGTTGAAAAATAGTTGAGAGTAGCCTAAACATAATTGTGTCCTTTCGAGAAACGTTGATGTAGTTGCGCACCTGGATAAACTACTTCCAAAAGGATCTTCACACCAGCGCGCTACCAATAGGACGTTTCAAACAGCAAGAAGTCTTTTGATTATAACCCGCAAGTTTGCAATGTTTTGTCGAACTCAAACAACAAGACCCACGATTGCCCGTGGTTCAGCCCTTGAAATGGAGTTACGGCGAGGGAAATTCAGACGGAGTGTTTTCTTGGACACGTTACAGGTAAATTGAGGTTATTCTTATCGAGGACGAACGTAGGGTTTTGTTTACTTTCATTTGGTCGTTGCGCTCTGTATCCGCACTATGATAGCGCTGCAATCACGATGAGAAACGTGTTGTGCTGGGCAATGGCAGGTACAAAGTTGTCCCCAAATCCGTAATACATTGTAGCCGCTAATGCCTAGTGTATTTCTCTTTCATTGAAATGTGCAACAATTTAATGGTAGGGGTCCGTGTATCGTCCCGTCATTGGTTATTTGATTCAGAAGACAAAGTGGAAAAATGGAAAACAGCTAGATTTTCGTTTTGGGTTTCTGAATTTGAAAAACGAAAATCGGACATCAACTTGTTTTCTCATTTGTTGTGTTAAAATTGGACATGGAATAACAAACAAATAACAACACATTTTATTCAAATTTTCCATTTTCGTTTTTTGTTTTGTTCATACCTGGAAGCTCATAGAATATTCACAGGGCTTGGGATGGGTGTTTACAGCCTAGGTTGGCAGCACAAATAATGGATTAGACATTTACATTTTACATTTAAGTCATTTAGCAGACGCTCTTATCCAGAGCGACTTACAAGTTGGTGCATTCACCTTATGATATCCAGTGGAACAACCACTTTACAATAGTGCATCTAACTCTTTTAAGGGGGGGGGGGGGGGGGGGGTTAGAAGGATTACTTTATCCTATCCTAGGTATTCCTTAAAGAGGTGGTGTTTCAGGTGTTTCCGGAAGGTGGTGATTGACTCCGCTGACCTGGCGTCGTGGGGGAGTTTGTTCCACCATTGGGGTGCCAGAGCAGCGAACAGTTTTGACTGGGCTGAGCGGGAGCTGTACTTCCTCAGAGGTAGGGAGGCGAGCAGGCCAGAGGTGGATGAACGCAGTGCCCTTGTTTGGGTGTAGGGCCTGATCAGAGCCTGAAGGTACGGAGGTGCCGTTCCCCTCACAGCTCCGTAGGCAAGCACCATGGTCTTGTAGCGGATGCGAGCTTCAACTGGAAGCCAGTGGAGAGAGCGGAGGAGCGGGGTGACGTGAGAGAACTTGGGAAGGTTGAACACCAGACGGGCTGCGGCGTTCTGGATGAGTTGTAGGGGTTTAATGGCACAGGCAGGGAGCCCAGCCAACAGCGAGTTGCAGTAGTCCAGACGGGAGATGACAAGTGCCTGGATTAGGACCTGCGCCGCTTCCTGTGTGAGGCAGGGTCGTACTCTGCGAATGTTGTAGAGCATGAACCTACAGGAACGGGTCACCGCCTTGATGTTAGTTGAGAACGACAGCGTGTTGTCCAGGATCACGCCAAGGTTCTTAGCACTCTGGGAGGAGGACACAATGGAGTTGTCAACCGTGATGGCGAGATCATGGAACGGGCAGTCCTTCCCCGGGAGGAAGAGCAGCTCCGTCTTGCCGAGGTTCAGCTTGAGGTGGTGATCCGTCATCCACACTGATATGTCTGCCAGACATGCAGAGATGCGATTCGCCACCTGGTTATCAGAAGGGGGAAAGGAGAAGATGAATTGTGTGTCGTCTGCATAGCAATGATAGGAGAGACCATGTGAGGATATGACAGAGCCAAGTGACTTGGTGTATAGCGAGAATAGGAGAGGGCCTAGAACAGAGCCCTGGGGGACACCAGTGGTGAGAGCACGTGGTGCGGAGACAGATTCTCGCCACGCCACCTGGTAGGAGCGACCTGTCAGGTCTGACTGTGTGAGTGTGACAGGAAGATAAAAATACTCATGTTAGCTAAGATGTAGATTGTAGACCTTATCATGAAATCAACACGCCGATAGAACAAACTCAACAACTGAACGAAGTTGGCTTGCACTAGCTAGCTGGCTGGCTACTACTGGCTAGCTAGCAAGCTGGCTACTGATCAGCTAGCAGGCTGGCTGGTTAGCTAGCCCTACCTGGCTACTGGCTATAGTCATGTTAGCTAGTGGAAGTAAGTTAGTCCCTCATGCTACACGATGAAGCTGCCTGGTCAGAGCTACCAGCTGAAGAAAGGTGAGATGTCTCCATTACTTTCTGTAGCTAACTTAGCTAGACCTTCTGGGTGGATGATGGTGCTTATTGACTGATTAATAATGAACTGCAGTTACTATCTGGCACTTTGACCGATCTGGCACTTTGCATAGCTAATTTAGCTATTGCTTACACATGCAACAATATCCAATTAAGCTATAGTCAGCGATGGTGTGTGTGTGAATGTTCCCGCAGGGGATGTTCCCGCAGGGGAAGGGCACAGTATGGTATCTGAGCAGATCATGAATTTCATGTAGTTACATTAGCCAATACAGTAAGTTATTATTGGTATGAGTATACTTCAAACATCCTTTCCTGCTCACTGAAATTTATGACAATTGGCTTACTTCTCAGGATGTATACATACCCCCTGTCTCGGGGGCTGATGAGCAGTGATACGGAGCCAGTCTGATATTACTCATTCCTCTCTTTCACTCACTCACGAGGACCATTCACAGTTGTCATTCCCTATCCAGTGGACATCATGCTCTCAAGGTCCTGCACTACTGCCTCCTACAACACCGCGATGAGAAGCAATAAGCCAGTCTCCATGACTATACGTCTACATATCTCTCTAACCCTGCTGTACCCTACAGTGCTGAAACAATATGACTCTAGAACAGTTTTACACTATTTTTAAATGGAATGCTCAATAGTGATTATTCTCTGTCTTCACCATCCTCACAGTTCACTCACAGATGGCATGTAGGCTGGTTGATGGCACCTGCATGTCTGTTTGAGATACAACTGGACAGAACATATCAGAACGCTTGGACCTGAGACCATCCTCTCCTTTCCTGTCACAGAATTTGAATGATCCCTCAACTGCCCCATGCTCTCTCTCCTTCTCTCCAGGATACATTAGGTGAAATTGCTTTGTTGTTGGCATCCCTTCGTCTTACATTTTCTCACTTTTGTTCAACTGCTCTTCTGATTAAATTATTTTAATACAATGTTTAAATAGTTGTTTTTTTGTGAAAGTTGACAGAAGGCACTACTAGATGTGGGGGGAGAGAGTGGATAGATGGGAGTAAATTGGTTTGGTGGAAGAAACTCCCTCTCCCCCTACCTCCCTTCCTTCACTTAAAAGTGAATGCCCCTCCACCAGGACTGCCGCACAGAAGAACTTACAGGCTGCGCAGAGATGCAAGAAATTGAAGTTCACCTCATTAGTTTGCACTGTATAGATCAATGTTTTTTCTGTGATAGAATCGACATTTAATCAGCCCCTTTCCAATGCTACAAAACAAAACTATAATGTTGCAAGATTGAGTCTATGATTTTGTTGTAGGCAGAGTGCAACGGAGTAGAATTCTATTGGCAGGGGTAGCCCATGAGCGGTCTTTCAATCACCTGTAGGGAATGCGCTTTTCAGATCAGAGCAGCACGTGTGAACATTTGTTGATATTCTTTTCTAGCTAATGTGTTATTAGCCCAGTTATAGATAAGTATAGGTCAGCAATGGGGAGTTACTGCTTTCTACAAGAGCACAAAACATGTAGGCTACATTTCAAGCTATATGTTCAGAAATAGCGACAGCATAGCACTAGGAATAATCTAGCCTACATTGTGTTAACTGAGGAAAGAGTGACCTAACACAAGCGGTAATATGTAGCTAACTCTTGGCTGACAGAAACCATAATATGATTAGCTACTGTCACGAACCAGCTCAAAGCCCGTAACAAAAGGGAGACAACGTGGAGAAAAGGAGTAACAAAATATATATTTATTAACTAAAGTAACTAAGTATAACATACAATGGTGTGTGTAATCAGTAATCAGTAGTGTAAGTGAGTGTTTTGCATGCATGAATGTGATAATGCAGGGTGTTGAAAGATGCTAAAACAAACAACCAAAAAACCACCAAGAAACACAAACAAATCTATCAAGGTGTCTGCCTGGAGAGAGTCTCCCCATGAATGGGGAAGTGGTGTATTTATCCTGGGAGACACCGGGCCCAGGTGTCTCCCATGTAGCTGACGACCCTCCCCAACTCCGCCCACCGACATCCTAATAAGGAAACAAGAACAAAGAGAGAATACGGCAGACAGAGTGGGAGGGTCGTCACACTACTATTTACAATGCATCACATCACAGGTGACCTCACCAGTGATCTAAGTAATTGAGTCAAACACTTTCTAAATATCAAAAGTAATCTGCCAATGGGTAGTTTGTGCGCACCACCATGTTTGTTTTTTCACGTCAACCAAAGATGACAATATGAGTTTGGTCTGTTTGCAGTTTGCATGTTGAAAGGGGTGTGACGTCTATGATCATTCACTTTCAGAAGTTTACTCGAAAGATGAGTGAACCATTCCTTTACCTCATTATAACGTATTTGGTCTGACAGATGTTTACGTGACACCCAGAATGCATTGTATAATGTCAACAAACATGGCGCCACACATAGCTGGCAAATAGCTTAGCATTAGCTCATCATAAACAGTACAACCTTCCAAAAAGTATTTTACACACATCATAGGTGTCCATTACAATCTATGCTATAATTGGAATGCATTATTTGTCACCAGAACTTGAAAACATTTGAGAAACTGTAAATACATCATGCTCCATACATACATACATACTGTATGCTGCAGTAGAAACGGCAACACGATATCCAGAAAATAAGGCACTTACTTTGATAGGAATTCACACATGTCCCAAGTTATTATTTGTGAGGTAAACAACAATGAAGGCAATGCGAGCTCCAGCCAGAAAATGTGCCAGTTCTGCAGAAACACCGGGAAAGTGATTGGGCTCTTCTTGAAAAGAGAAGTTTGTCTGCCTCAGTGAAGCCTCAAACATAAATTGTCCACAAAGGTGAAATGAGATACTTCTATTATGAATTATTGAGGTGGAACACACCTCAATTCAAACTGTTGTTAGAAAATAAAACTTGTTAGAAAATAATTAGAAATTGACAAGTCGAACCTGCTTATAGATAATTCGCAGACAGTGAGTGTTAACTGTACTATTGCGTAACAATCACATTTTGAAAAGTGAGAGCCTTCTGACATCATGTGCATGAAACAACTCACGCTGGGGTGAAAGAGATATTTGGAACTCACACTTGAAAAAGTTAAAGGAACAGTGTTGTATTTTGAGACAGACTTGAATATGCAAATAAGCCAAAAGGTTGAGGGGTAGCCTACATTGTCTAATTCTCTATTTGGTAATAATAATTCATTTTATTTTGTAAAGTACATTGCAATTTACAGTCACCTATTTGGCCCATGGTGTTACAGACCAAGTAAAAAATAATTAATGTCAAGCCCTTTATCATGTAAAAACATTTTCAAAAGTCTCATGCAATGTAGGACTGCATTGAACACCACATATAGGCTACTGTAGGCTATATCATAGAAATCAAAAGCGATTTCCATGTGAAAATGTTATGGGATTTGCTTCATTGGTTTGTTGGTAGGCCTACATTATGCTCAAATGTTACTCGTATCAGGAAACTAGGTGAATGTCGCATGTCACAGATGAGGAGGCATTTGAACGTAAACCTTTTTTTTTACTAAATGTTTTTTTTTTTGCAGAAATGCCTTCTGGAACGTGAACTTTCATGTGCCTTAACAAACGTGTATTCCATCCGTAAATACAAATAAAATTGTTCAATTACAGCCATGGAAAAAGACATGAACCTTGCCGTGAGCCATGATTGGCTGAGATAATGGATGGGCTGGACATGCCGGGAGATGAGTTTGGATTGGTTTCATTCTGCCGTGACGAGTTCATCCTTGTATACGGGTAAGAGTCTGGTTACATTTTCAGATATAATGCGTTTATAAATTTGTCTGAAAGTCGTTGTCATTGCAAGTTAAAGCATACTGTCAGATAGCTGGCATACGTTAGCTTGCTGGCTCGCTAGCTAACGTTAAGTGTATGATCTGTGCAGTAATATTATTCAAATCAGAAATTAATTTGCATTGCTAGTTATAGCCTAATGTTTGCTAGCTAACATTGAACCTAGTTGGTTAGCTTTAGCTACCTGCAGATTCATACTACAACTATGGCAATGTTTGTATTGATAGTAGTATGAGTTGGGATTATTCCGGTTCATTGTTTAGCTAGCTAGCTACATGTCTAAACAAAAGACTCCACTTCATCAGATGATTACATGACTCATCAAGTTAGCCAGGTGTGTCTAGGGGTGATTACGGTCATCTATTGTATTTCATGAACATGTGTACATGTCTAGACAATAGTGACCCATCCACTTAGCTAGATGTGGCTGGGGGTGGTTATAGCATTTCCTTCACATGACCCATCAATTTAGACAAGTGTGTTGGGTAAGAGTAATCTAATAATGATCAAATATTTGTTTTTGATATTGCTACTATGCAAGTAACCATTTCACTGTACACCTGTATCCTGTGCATGTGACAAATAAACAGATTTTATTTGATATACTGTGTGTTTACCAGCAAAGGTAATGTGAAGAACAACATGACCTGCACCAAAGTCAGATTAGGAAATAGGCCAAATACAAAGTGTATTTTTACCTGGAGTTTTCCTTATTGTAGGCTGCTACTTTTACCACTTTTAGTCTTGAAATCTTTTGTTGTATACTAAACTACTCACTCTGTTTAGCACATGGCCTCACACGTAAATCCTTAAAGAGATGGGTGGGGCTACGGCTTAAGAGGGTGTGCACGATGCCGAATGGGTGTAGACAAAGAAGAGCTCTCCTGTAGGGGTACTAAAATATTCAATGGCCATTTTCTCAAAAGTGGGGTTACAAATGTATTCACTTTCAAAGCATAATTACTTTACCATTGATCCTCAACTGCTGTGTGTGATATACCATTTTCTACCTCAGTCTCTACTTTTATCCAATGTAAAAAACAATTTCAAATGTTGCTACATAAGACAGAATTGAGGCGGTTGGTCACAAATAGCCACAATAGCCTGTTGGCTACGGTCTAAAACTGTAAGGGTACAGCCTCAGTGTTCACTGTAAACCCGCGCTGGAAGTTGTACAAAATTACATACAATACAAAAGTTTCTGCTCACAAGACCTAACATTTGCTCAGTTCCCCAAAATATTTGAGGGAACATTGTGTACAGGTACACCACCGTTCAAAAGTTTGGTGTCACTTAGAAATGTCCTTGTTTTTGAAAGAAAATCCTTTTTTTTGTCCATTTAAAATAACATAAAATTGATCAGAAATAGTGTAGACATTGTTAGTGTTGTAAATGACTATTGTAGTTGGAAACGGCTGATTTTTAATGGAATATCTACATAGGTGTACAGAGGCCCATTATCAGCAACCATCACTGCTGTGTTCTAATGGCATGTTGTTAGCTAATCCATGTTTATAATTTTAAAAGGCTAATTGATTATTAGAAAACCTTTTTGCAATTGTTAGCACAGCTGAAAACTGTTGTCATGATTAAAGAAGCAATAAAACTGGCCTTCTTTAGACTAGATGAGTATCTGGAGCATCAGCATTTGTGGGTTCGATTACAGGCTCAAAATGGCCAGAAACAAATACCTTTCTATTGAAACTCGTCAGTCTATTCTTGTTCTGAGAAATGAAGGCTATTCCATGCGAGGAATTGCCAAGAAACTGAAGATCTCGTACAACGCTGTGTACTACTTCCTTCACAGAACAGCGCAAACTGGCTCTAGAATAGAAAGAGGATTGGGAGAGCCCAGTGCGCAACTGAGCAACCATAACAGTGAAGACATCAAAACTATGAAATAACACATATGGAATCATGTAGTAACCAAAAAAGTGTTAAACAAATCAAAATATATTTGAAATTCTTAAAAGTAGCCACCCTTTGCCTTGATGACAGCTTTGCACACTCTTGACATTCTCTCAACCAGCTTCACCTGGAATACTTTTCCAACAGTCTTGAAGGAGTTCCCACATATGCTGAGCGCTCATTGGCTGCTTTTCCTTCACTCTGCGGTCCAACTCATCCCAAACCATTTCAATTTGGTGGAGGTTGGGTGATTGTGGAGGCCAGGTCATCTGACGCAGCACTCCATCACTCTCCTTCTTGGTCAAATAGCCCTGACACAGCCTGGAGGTGTGTTTTGGGTCATTGTCCTGTTAAAAAAAAAATGATAGTCCCACTAAGCGCGAACCAGATGGGATGGCGTATCGCTGCAGAAAGCTTACTCGGAAGCCATGCTGTTTATAAAGCTACAGATGAAATAACTTATGAACTTCACAGGGTGGTGAAAGTGCACAATGAGCTTGATGCTCCTTTCCAATAAATGCTTGACTGCCATTGAACAAATACAAATATTCTCGCTCTCTTAGTCTATCCATAATAATGTCATCATGTAAACTAGCCTACAGCCTTCCCGCATTGTATCTGCCAGCTGTTGGCTAGTTTTGGGGCAAAAACTACCAGTAGAATTGAAAATGCGATGGAAACACATTGAACTTTAGATTTTTATTTGGTACATGAAATCTTAAGCGAAAAAATATATTTTTGTGTGCACTACATCATATCTTAGTGATTTTTATACACAACAAGTCCGTTTGGTGGAAACACAACACTGGTGGGGAAATGCGCATATTTTATTTATGCAAATGTTTTTGTTATACGCAATAAAATCTGTTGCCTTTTGGCTGAAAACCTAGCTATTGTCAAACTTTCAAGTGTCTTTCAAGTCTTTCAAGTGTCTTTCGAGTCTTTCAAGTGGAGGTTTTTGTCAAAATTATACCCACTAACCACATTTCCATCCCAAAGTCATACTATATGAAAAAAAAATGACAGCTGTGATGGAAGCAGGAAGTTTCCGTACAATTTTATAAATGCCAACAGATAATTTGTTCGTTTGACACGGTGGGATATTTTTGTGTGGTAAGATGTATTATTCTCGAAATTGCGGTGGAAATGCCTTTGTGCGTAAATATTGATATAATAACCATCGTATCGAAGTAGGCCTAAACTTGTAGTCACGCTATGAGATGGTGTGTGTGGTCCTCTCACTACGACTCCCACTAGTGCACGGTGATCTTGATGCGGCTTTCCAATAAATATGGAGGGTCTTATTCCAGTGACATGATCATCGATGCTTGACTGCCATTTGACAAATACAAATATTCTCGCTCTTATCCATAATGATCTCGTCATTTAGACTAGCCTACCCACACAGCCTAGTAGCTCATGGATACAGTGCTGCAGGGTAGCCTAGTGGTTAGAAAATTGGGCTGGTAACTGAAAGGTTGCAAGTTCAAATCCTCCAGCTGACAAGGTACAAATCTGTCGTCCTGCCCCTGAACAAGGCTGTTAACCCACTGTTCCTAGGCCTTCATTGAAAATAAGAATTTGTTCTTAAATGACTTGCCTAGTTAAATAAAGGTTTTAAAAAAATAAAAATCCATGAGCTGTTGGCTAGACCAGATTTTTGTCCATTTGGTGCAAACACCACTGATGGGAAAATTCAGATTTTCGGTTTTTAGAATATTTGCATAAATCTGACGCCAATTGTGTGGAAATCTAGCTTCTGACTACAATGCAAGCATTTATTAATCTCCATTATAGGTTTTTTACAATCCATTATGGTCAACTGTAGAGGCTTGCATCAAGTGGTCCCGTGTGGCTCAGTTGGTAGAGAATGCTGCTTGTGACACCAGGGTTGTGGGTTTGATTCCCATGGGGGACTAGTATGGGAAGAAAATATTGAAAATGTATTCACTCACTACTGTAAATTCCTCTGGATAAGAGTGTCTGCTAAGTGACTAAAATGTAAACAATTTAAAAAGTCTCTAACTGTTCAGTCCATTACAACATCTGCACTCAATTATCCACTGTTATTTGGGGAGCAGACAGGCTTAAAGGTTAGGTTTCATTCTAACCTCCTCATTATGTTTACACACAGTCCATGTTATTACCAGTGTTTTGATGGAAAGTATCTCACACACACACATACTGTTTGTTGGTGAGCTGAGCAGTTCCATCATCAAATGTGATTTATTTTTGGACTCTTGGCATGGTCTACCAGTAACTTGCTCTGGTTTTACGGGTGTTTGAATGTGCCACATCAAATCTTTGTCAGGCTTGGTGCTGAAATGTTGAAAATAAGGTCAATAGAGTTAAAATGCCATGCAGTTGTGTCTAGTCATACAAGACAATGTCGTCCTGCCCCTGTCCCTGTAGCAGTGACATGTAAAAAGGACACTAGAGGGAATCTTAATGATGCCATAGTTCAGAGAATTGATATCTATCTATCTATCTATCTATCTATCTATCTATCTATCTATCTATCTATCTCTCTCTCTCTCTCTCTCTCTCTCTCTCTCTCTCTCTCTCTCTCTCTCTCTCTCTCTCTCTCTCTCTCTCTCTCTCTCTCTCTCTCTCTCTCTCTCTCTCTCTCTCCTGCTCTCTCTCTCTCTCTCTCTCCTGCTCTCTCTCTCTCTCTCTCTCTCTCTCTCTCTCTCTCTCTCTCTCTCTCTCCTGCTCTCTCTCTCTCTCTCTCTCCTGCTCTCTCTCTCTCCTGCTCTCTTTCCCTATCTCTCTCTCTCCTGCTCTCTCTCTCTCTCCTGCTCTCTCTCTCTCTGGTGTGGTTGTTTATAATTCATATCACAGGAAGTTTAATAAATGGCACGAGCGGCACACTATAATTGTATTGATTTGTTACTTGCCCTGGGTCATTTCCTTGTAAAAGGACCCATGAGCACCAGCATGAAGTCCATAGGAACATATCAAATTGGATGTCAAATGAAAGCTAAGAGTCTATATTTTGGGGAAATGAAGGGAGAGATACGTTTTTCAACCATTTTACATCTTACAAATAAGGCATAAGTAATCAATTTGATTTCTGGTCAAAAAGATGGAAAAGGGGTCTTAGAAAACATCTACCAGTAAAAAGTCTTAAAGGGTATTAGAAATGCATCAAATCTAATGTTATTGGTCACATACACATGGTTAGCAGATGTTAATGCGAGTGTAGCGAAATGCTTGTGCTTCTAGTTCCGACAATGCAGTAATATCGAACAAGTAATCTAACAAATTCACAACAACTACCTTATACACATAAATGTAAAGGGGTGAATAAGAATGTGTACATATAAATATATGGATGAGCGATGGCCGTGTGGCATAGGCAAGATGCAGTAGATGGTATAGAATACAGTATGTACATATGAGATGAGTAATGTAGGATATGTAAACATTATTAAAGTGGCGTTATTTAAAGTGACTAGTGATATATTTATTAAGTCCATTTACTAAATAGCCAGAGATTTGAGTCTGTATGTTGGCAGCAGCCTCTCTATGTTAGTGATGGCTGTTTAACAGTCTGATGGCCTTGAGATAGAAGCTGTTTTTCAGTCTCTCGGTCCCAGCTTTGATGCACCTGTACTGACCTCGCCTTCTGGATGGTAGCGGGGTGAACAGGCAGTGGCTCGGGTGGTTGTTGTCCTTGATGATCTTTTTGGCCTTCCTTTGACATCGGGTGCTGTAGGTGTCCTGGAGGGCAGGTAGTTTGCCCTCGGTGATGCATTGTGCAGACCGCACTACCCTCTGGAGAGCCTTGCGGATACAGGGCGTCAGGATGCTCTCGATTGTGCATCTGTAAAAGTATGTGAGTGTTTTAGATGACAAGCCAAATCTCTTCAGCCTCCTGAGGTTGAAGAGGCGCTGTTGCACCTTCTTTACCACGCTGTCTGTGTGGGTGGACCATTTTTAGTTTGTCTGTGATGTGTACAACGAAGAACTTAAATATCAAAACACTTATGTTGAAGTAAAGACCACCGCCAACTAATATCAACACTTTTATTTACTTTTGGAGAAATGATTTGCCTTGGGTAAGATTAAGAATAATTGCTTTGTGCCTTGTAATTCCGAAATCAAAAACCCACATATATTTTCATATACACTACCAGTAAAAAGTTTGGACACACCTACTTATTCCAGGGTTTTTCTTAATTTTTACTATATTCTACATTCTAGAATAATAGTGAAGACATCAAAACTATGAAGTAACACATATGGAATCATGTAGTAACCAAAACAATGTTAAGCTTTGCACACTCTTGGCATTCTCTAAACCAGCTTCATGAGGTAGTCACCTGGAATGCATTTCAATTAACAGGTGTGCCGTGCTAAAAGTTAATTTGTGGAATTTCTTTCCTTCTTAATGCGTTTGAGCCAATCAGTTGTGTTGCGACAAGGTAGGGGTGGTATATAGAAGATAGCCCTATTTGGTAAAAGACCAAATCTATATAATGGCAAGAACAGCTCAAATAAGCAAAGAGAAACGACAGTCCATCATTAGTTTAAGACATGAAGATCAGTCAATCCGGAAAATTTCAAGAACTTTTCAGGAAAGTTTCTTCAAGTGACAAAAACCATCAAGCAGTTTATGATGAAACTGGCTCTCATTAGGACCTCCACAGGAAAGGAAGTCCCAGAGTTATCTCTGCTGCAGAGGATAAGTCAATTCGAGTTACCAGCCTCAGAAATTGCAGCCCAAATAAATGCTTCACAGAGTTCAAGTAACAGACACTTCTCAACATCAACTGTTCAGAGGAGACTATGTGAATCAGGCCTTCATGGTCAAATTGCTGCAAAGAAACCACTATTAAAGGACACCAATAATAACAAGAGACTTGCTTGGGCCAAGAAACATGAGCAAGGGACATTTAGACCGGTGGAAATCTATCCTTTGGTCTGATAAGTCCAAATGTGAGATTTTTGGTTCCAACCGCCGTGTCTTTGTGAGATGCAGAGAAGGTGAACGGATGATCTCCGCAAGTGTGGTTTCCACCATGAAGCATGGAGGAGGTGTTATGGTGTGGGGGTGCTTTGCTGGTGACACAGTGATTTATTTAGAATTCATGGCACACTTTACCAGCATGGCTACCATAGCATTCTGCATCTGGATTGCGCTTAGTGGGAATATAATTTGTTTTTCAACAGGACAATGACCCAATACACATCCAGGCTGTGTAAAGGCTATTTGACCAAGAAGGAGAGTGATGGAGTGCTGCATCAGATGACCTGGCCTCCACAATCACCCGACCTCAACCCAATTGAGATGGTTTGGGATGAGTTTGACAGTATAGTGAAGGAAAAGCAGCCAGCAAGTGCTCAGCATATGTGGGAACTCCTTCAAGACTGTTGGAAAAGCATTCCAGGTGCAACTGGTTGAGAGAATGCCAAGAGTGTGCAAAGTTGTCATCAAGGCAAATGCTTGCTACTTTGAAGAATCTAAAATATATTTTGATTTGTTTAACACTTTTTTGCTTACTACACGATTCCATATGTTATTTCATAGTTTTGATTTCTTCACTATTTTTCTACAATGTAGAACATTTTCAAAATAAAGAAAAACCCTTGAGTGAGTAGGTGTGTCCAAACTTTGACTGGTACTGTATATACAGCGCATTCGTAAAGTATTCAGACCCCTTGACTTTTTCCACATTTTGTTACGCTACAGTCTTATTCTAAAATTGATTATATAGATTTTTTCCCTCATCAATCTACACACAATATGCCATAACGACAAAGCAAAAACAGGTTTTTAGAAATGTTTTGAAAATAAAAAACTGAAATCACATTTTCATAAGTATTCAGACCCTTTACACATGACTTTGTTGAAGCACCTTTGGCAGCAATTACAGCCTTGACTCTTCTTGGGCATGACGCTACATGCTTGGCACACATGTATTTGGGGAGTTTCTCTCATTCTTCTCTGCAGATCCTCTCATACTCTGTCAGGATGGATGGAGAGCGTTGCTGCACAGCTATTTTCAGGTCTCTCCAGAGATGTTCGATCGGGTTCATGTCCGGACTCTGGCTGGTCCACTCAAGGACATTAAGAGACTTGTCCCGAAGCCACTCATGGGTTCACTTGGCTGTGTGCTTAGGGTCGTTGTCCTGTTATTGGATAGTATGACCTGCTGTGTGTATAGATGAATCTATACACCTGTGAGCATTCATGAATGGGTAGGTGCACATCTGCTAAATCCAGTATAGCAGTATTCCTCTGGGTCTTCCTGGTTGCTATCTCTCTCGGGTTATTGATGGATTGATCTACAGTAAGTCTGACTGCTACCAGGCCCTGAGAGTAGGGCTGTGACGATACCAGCATTACAATTTTTTCCCATAGAAAAAATAAAACATGAAGCAGACCAAACTCTTTGGTCCTTTAAAACCTGCTGTGTGTAAAATATTGTTTGCTGTAGCTTGGGAAATAAATACATGTGACTCTGGATGACGACACAATGGTGTTTGTTTAAATCCGCTTTGTGTTTTGTTTCCTTGCCACGATACTAACGAGTATCGCGATACTGGTATTGTCCTGACCCTACCTGGGAGTATGGGGGGCTACTGCTGAATCCGCACGGATGGCAGCCTGTCTGGTTTTCCATATGCGTGTGTCTGTGTCTGTCTGTGTGCGCCACATGTAGTATATTCCCTTTAGTTCAGCTCCTCTCTCTGTGGGAGTTGACATCTGCCTTTTCAATCACCCCGTAAAAAAACGCCATCCTAACTGCATGCTATTCAGTCTATGTTGTTTTGCTGCAGCAGCGAAAGACAATGTGCATAGTGGGAGAGAAATTAAACGCTAAGAGTAAAAACTCAGCCCTACGGTTTCATTTCAGAGACTACCCACCTGACCACCATGACCACCAGCAGCTATGCTTTGGTTCAGGAAGTGGTTGGATCATGTGATGTTGTGTGATGGGCACACCCAGACGCAGCCATCCACCCACTCTATCCCAGTGTCAGGCAGCCACCCGGAGCATGTGGCAGAGCTTGGGTCTGAGCCTGGATCGTGCTGCTGCTATGGAGCATAGAGAGCCATGGGCCCCGTTCCAATATAAAAATGCATCCTTCATTCCTTCCTTCCTGAAAGTTATAAATGATCGAATAAGTGAATGGACGAGTGAGAGCAAGGTTAGTACAATCCTATTGCATTCACCAATCCGACCATCTCTAATCAGTGGGAATGTCAAGGAAGGAAGGACGTCTCTCTTTTTGAAATGTGACAGTTTGGTCTGGCCGGGCCTGTGGTGCTGTGGAAGTGGTTCCTGCAGGCTCTACACCACAATAAACTACTTCCCTGTTTATTTTCATCACAAAGTTGTTTCGCTCTACATTTTGCAACGTTCACTTCAATTCTGCTCCAGAAGTTTTGTTGAGACCTTGCGTAGACTTTCACTGTTCCCAGACTTGCACTATTCCCAGCATGGAAGCACTGTTAAAACGTTTCATGTGGTTTGGCAGAGATTACATGACTGTAAACTACAAAATATTTTTTTCCAGATTATTTATTTTAGCCTGCCTGTGCAAAAGCATATAAACTTAGGCCCTATATCCTACACGGTTCACTGTCTTATCGTTCTCTCTCTCTCTCTGTCTCTCTCTCTGTCTGTCTCTCACTGTCTCTCTCTCTTTGTCACTCACTCTCTAACTTACTTGCTCAACTCAGATTCATACCAGTGCTGGGCTTGCTTACCTCTGCGACCCATGTGAGGTTGTTGCTAGGGCAACGCTGGCACTTTTGCCCAAGGAGAGGAAGCACCTTGAGTCATGAACACAGGGAGAGTCGTGTCAAGGAATACAAAATCTTCCCCTGTGCTCTTCTCAAGGCAGCCCAGGGCCGGGAGAACAATTGGTTATCTATCACTGAGTGCTCAGGCCCAAAACAAGACTCTTGTCTGGATAAAAAATGCCAGGCTTAGTGCCTTAAGGGCCTTGAGGGAGTCCAGGGGGCCAAAGGATCCCTCTTAGTTTTCCCTGGCATAATGCATGTGTCAGCAGTGACAGGGGTACATTAGAGATGCCAGGCAGAGTTCTGCCCCACTCTCAGGCTGTCTCTCTGAAACAAAGCACTGGGCGAAAAGGGTAAATATCAGGGGATATCTTTATCTACAGTATATGCGGATATCTGACATTTTATTCGATATAAGGAGTAGACATGCTCCAGATACACATGTCCTTAATTTAATATACGGAGCTAGGATATTCCCCGTAATTGGACAGATTTCTACATGCAATCCGGACTGCAGAAATCTACCTGCTACTGTATGAATCCAGGGAGATATCTGGGGGGAGATGCCTTCAAGATATGCCCCTGATGCAAGTGCACCCGCTTACATATTTGTCGAATATTTTAACTTCAGAAAAGGGTATGTGTCAACATGCTGACATATCTAAGTCTTTATACTTAGGCATGAACGAATCCATATACTTTAAGAAATGTATCATATATGTAGTCTTTACCTGATGTCGTGTCTGGACTATCATTAAATGTGAAGACTGTATATTATCAAATCAATTCTCTAGGTTTAATTATAACCTGATTAAACTAATCATGTTAAATATTTTGCCTTTCCCATTCACCCCCTGAATGGCACATATACACAATCCTTGTCTCTAGGTTTAAAAATCATTTTTAACATGTCCCCTCCCCTTCATCTACACTGATTTTGAAGTGGATTTAACAAGTGACATCAATAAGGGATCATAGCTTTCACCTGGTCAGTCTGTCATGGAAAGAGCAGGTGTTCTTAATGTTTTCTGCACTTAGTGTATATAGAATACGGTGTTATTTGGGATGCTCCCTAAGCCTCTGGAACAGGGGAACCAGAGCCCAGTCCATGTCAGTTCACTTATATCACCTCTTCTCTCCATCCCCCTCTCCTCGCCTTTGGACAAAGGATCTGTTCATCCCGCTCTCTCCCACAAACATCACACCAGCACCTGGCCATTGTGAGAGGAGGGAGCCTGGGCCCCCCTCATAGAGAAACCTGTCCAAGCATACTCACTCCCTCTGTGTGTTTGTACACATGTACAGCGCCTTCAGAAATGATTCACACCCCTTGACTTTTTCCACATTTTGTTCTGTTACAGCCTGAATTTAAAATGGATTCAATTGAGATTTTGTGTCACTGGCCTACATACACAATACCCCATAATGTCAAAGTGGAATTCTGTTTTTAGAAATGTTTACAAATGAATTTAAACTGAAAAGCTGAAATGTCTTTAGTCAATAAGTATTCAACGCCTTTAAATAATTTCAGGAGTTAACATTTCCTTAACAAGTCACCTAATAAATTGCATGGACTCTGTGTGCAATAATAGTGTTTAACATGAATTTTGAATGACTACTTCATCTCTGTACCCCACACATACAATTATCTGTAAGGTCCCTCAGTCGAGCAGTGAATTTCAAACACAGATTCAACCACAAAGACCAGGGAGGTTTTCTAATGCCTAGCAAATAAGGGCACCTATTGGTAGAAGGGTAAAAATGAAAAAAGCAGACATTGAATATCCAGTTGAGCATGGTAAAGTTATTAATTACACTTTGGAAGGTGTATAAATACACCCAGTCACTACAAAGGTATAGGCGTCTTTCCTAACTCAGTTGCCGGAGAGGAAGGAAACCACTCAGGGATTTCACCATGAGGCTAATGGTGACTTTAAAACAGTTACAGAGTTTAATGGCTGTGATAGGAGAACTGAGGATGGATCAATTGTCACGTTCGTTGTAGTGAGGAGACCAAAGCGCAGCGTGATGTGAATACATATTTTTAATACAAGACGACTAAACACGAAGAACACTAAACAAACTAACAAAATAACAAAACAAACGTGAACGCTATAAACAACGAGTGCAGACATGCAACTTCACATAGACAATAACCCACAAACCAAACTGGAAATGGCAACCTAAATAGGATCCCCAATCAGAGACAACGATAAACAGCTGCCTCTGATTGGGAACCAATCCAGGCCACCATAGACCTACATAAGTCTAGACTAGACACACACACCTAGACATACAAAAACCCTAGACAAGACAAAAAACACACATACCACCCGTCACACCCTGACCTAACCAAAATAATAAAGAAAACAAAGAATACTAAGGTCAGGGCGTGACATCAACATTGTAGTTACTCCTTTATACTAACGTTATTGACAGAATGAAAAGAAGAAAGCCTGTACAGAATACAAATATTCCAAAACATGCATCCTGTTTGCAACAAGGCACTAAAGTAATACTGCAAAAAATGTGGCAAAGTAATTAACTTTTAGTCCTAAATACAGAGTGTTATGTTTGGGGCAAATCCAATACAACACATTACTGAGTACCACTCTCCATATTTTCAAGTGCAGTGGTGGCTGCATCATGTTATGGGTATTTAAAAAAAAAAATCACCTTTATTTAACCAGATAGGCCAGTTGAGAACAAGTTCTCATTTATAACTGCGACCTGGCCAAGATAAAGCAAAGCAGTGTGACACAAACAACAACACAGAGTTACACATGGAATAAACAAACGCACAGTCAATAACACAATAGAAAAAAAGTCTATATACAGTGTGTGCAAATTGCGTGAGGAGGTAAGGCAATAAATAGGCCATAGTGGCGAAGTAATTACAATTGAGCAAATTAACACTGGAGTATTAGATGTGCAGATGATGTGCAAGTAGAAATACTGGTGTGCAAAAGAGCAAAAAAGTAAATAAAAACAATATCGGGATGAGGTAGGTAGATTGGATGGGCTATTTACAGATGGGCTGTGTACAGCTGCAGCGATCAGTTAGCTGCTCAGATAGCTGATGTTAAAGTTAGTGAGAGAGATTAAAGTCTCCAACTTCAGCGATTTTTGCAATTCGTTCCAGTCAATGACAGCAGAGAACTGGAAGGAAAGGCAGCCAAAGGGGGTGTTGGCTTTGGGGATGACCAGTGAGATATACCTGCTACGGGTGGGTGTTGTTATCGTGACCAGTGAGCTGAGATAAGGCAGAGCTTTACATAGCAAAGACTTATAGATGACATGGAGCCAGTGGGTCTGGCGACAAATATGTATCGAGGGCCAGCCGACGAGAGCATACAGGTCGCAGTGGTGTGTGGTATATGGGGATTTGGTGACAAAACGGATGGCACTGTGATAGACTGCATTCAGTTTGCTGAGTAGAGTGTTGGAGGCTATTTTGTAAATTACATTGCTGAAGTCGAGGATCAGTAGGACAGTCAGTTTTACGAGGGTATGTTTGGCGACGTGAGTGAAGGAGGCTTTGTTGCAAAATAGGAAGCCAATTCTAGATTTATTTTTGGATTGGAGATGTTTAATATGAGTCTGGAAGGAGAGTTTACAGTCTAGCCAGACACCTAGGTATTTGTAGTTGTTCACATATTCTATGTCAGAACCGTCCAGAGTAGTGATGCTAGTCGGGCGGGTGCGGGCAGTGATCGGTTGGAAAGCATGCATTTAGTTTTACTAGCGTTTAAGAGCAGTTGGAGGCCACGGAAGGAGTGTTGTATGGAATTGAAGCTCGTTTGGAGTTTTGTCAAAGAAGGGCCAGATGTATACAGAATGGTGTCATCTGCGTATAGGTGGATCAGGGAATCACCCGCAGCAAGAGCGACATCGTTGATATATAGATAGAAAAGAGTTGGCCCGAGAATTGAACCCTGTGGTACCCCCATAGAGACTGCCAGAGGTATGCTTGTAATCGTTAATGACTGGGGAGTTTTTCAAGATAAAAAAGAAATGGAATGAAGCTAAGCACAAAATCTTGGAGGAAAACCTGATTCAGTATGCTTCCAACAGACACTGGGAGATGAATTCACCTTTCAGCAGGACAATAACCTACAACACAAGGCCAAATCTCTGCTGGAGTTGCTTACCAAGAAGACAATGAATGTTTCTGAGTGGCCGAGTTACAGTTTGGACTTAAATCAACTTGAAAATCCATGGCAAATCTTGAAAAGGGTTGTCTAGCAATGATCAACAACCAATTTGAAGAATTTTGAAAAGAATAATGCGCAAATGTTACACAATCCAGGTGTGGAAGGCTAGACTCACAGCTTTAATCGCTGCCAAAGGTGCTTCTACAAAGTATTGACTCGGGTGTGGATCAGGGGTTGGAAGCTAAATTATTTTCCAATTGTTTCATTCTGAACAGAACCACTATTTTATTCGTTCCGCTCCACTTTTCAGACCAGCAAAATAAAGTTCTGAAGCGGTTCTGCCCTAACCTGTGAAATCAACCGCTTTTGTACATTTAGCTCATTAAATTACTTCACCAATCAGTGCAGATAAAGCAGGCAAGCTAGTTGTTTACATGCGTGATGGACAGACAAGTGTAGCCTATGGCGCAAGATGTGACTGACATTTTACGCGTGGGGAGAGAGCGAGAGAGGGTTGAGAAGGAGGATTAAAGTGCTGGGCATCTTATGACATGCGTTCTCTTAATTAGATCCACAGAATTATACCTAGGAGGAGCGCCTTTTATGGAGGAGATTTTAATCTCCTTTGAGCTAGCCAACTAACATGCTTGTGTGTGCAGAGCAGCACCAGAATGAAAAACACGTCTTAGCTTTTTGTAGTTAATAAATCCAATGTGAAATGTGATAACAGGCCAATAGTATCATTGACTAGCATTGAAAAAGTTAATCTATTCTTCTCTAGCTAATCTCTCTCCCTATCTTCTGAAGCACGATAGTGCTACTGGAGGGGGGAGGGGCAGGTTGCCTACACGCGCTGGCAAAGATTTTAAGCTTGCAGGCAGACACTGGAATATGTTTCCGAGTGACACAGTGAGTGCTTTGCATAGGCGCTTTGTTGCGTTTTTTTTGTTTGTTTCCTGGAACGTAAAAGAACGTTATTAACCGGTTCCCATGCTCTTAAAGTAATGGTTCTGTTCCGGAACAATATGGATCACTTTCGTTCCAGGTTCCATTTCTGTTCCTTCTTTTCCGTTTTTGGTTCTGTCCCCTGAACTGGTACCAACCCCTGCTGTGTATAGTTATGTAAATGAAATATTTCTGTATTTCATTTTCAATAAATGAACAAAAAATTCCAAAAACATGTTTTCACTTTGTCATTATGGGGTATTGTGAGAAATGTTTTATTTAATCCATTTTGAATTCAGGCTGTATCACAACAAAATGTGGAATATGTCAAGGGGTATGAATACTTTCTGAAGGCACTGTATGCTTGGGGCAGATTTATAGTTGTGTTGTCTAATTTCACAGTACATATTGTAACCAAAATATAATGTAAAAGGCTCTAGATGATTTTGTGTGGTGTGAGTCTGTGTGTGTGTGTGCGTACGCTCACGTGTGTGTGTGCTTTGTGTGTGTGTGTGTGTGTGTGTGTGTGTGTGTGTGTGTGTGTGTGTGTGTGTGTGTGTGTAGGTGGGTGACTGATTGAAGTCAGTGTTGTGTTTAGAACTGCGCTCCTCCAGGCAGTGTGTGGGATGTTTTAACCCCGTAGGAGGTCAGCGGGGGCCAAAACAGAAAACAATGATGTCACTCGCTATTGTGAAATTGGCTTTTTTATGCTTGACAGGTGTTGATTTTGGAAGGTCTGAGGTCACTAGTAATTGTCAGCTTGGAAGAGTGAGTGTGTGGTTGGGCTAGGGGTGTAAAGTACGTAAGTAAAAATACTTTCGCTCACCGTTGCCGCTTGTTATAGACCCCCCTCTGCCCCCAGTTGTGCCCTGGACACCATATGTGAATTGATCGCCCCCATCTATCTTCAGAGTTCATACTGTTAGGGGACCTAAACTGGGACATGCTTAACACCCCGACCGTCCTACAATCTATGCTTGATGCCCTCAATCTCACACAAATCATCAAGGAACCTACCAGGTACAACCCTAAATCTGTAACCATGGGCACCCTCTTAGATATCATCCTGACCAACCTGCCCCCTAAATACACCTCTGCTGTCTTCAACCAGGATCTCAGCGATCACTGCTTCATTGCCTGCGTGCGTACTGGGTCCGCGGTCAAAACGAACACCCCTCATCACTGTCAAACGCTCCCTAAAACACTTCAGCGAGCAGGCCTTTCTAATCGACTTGGCCCAGGTATCCTGGAAGAATATTGACCTCATCCCGACAGTAGAGGATGCCTGGTATGCTCTTCAAAAGTGCTTTCCTCTCCATCTTAATTAAGCATGCCCCATTCAAAAATGTAGAACTAAGAACAGATATAGCCCTTGGTTCACCCCAGACTTGACTGCCCTTGACCAGCATAAAAACATCCTGTGTCGTTCTGCATTAGCATCGAATAGCCCCCGTGATATGCAACTTTCAGGGAAGTCAGGAACCAATATACTCAGTCAGTTAGGAAAGCTAAGTAAGGCTAGCTTTTTAAAACAGAAATTTGCTTCCTGTAGCACTAATTCCAAAAAGTTTTTGGGACACTGTAAAGTCCATGGAGAATAAGAGCACCTCCTCCCAGCTGCCCACTGCACTGAGGGTAGGAAACACTGTCACCACCGATAGATCTACGATAATCGTTAATTTCAATAAGCATTTTTCCACGGCTGGCCATGCTGGCAACATCTCAGCCCCCCCCTCCCCCCACTTCTCCTTCACCCAAATCCAGACAGCTGATGTTCTGAAAGAACTGCAAAATCTGGATCCCTACAAATCAGCTGGGCTAGACAATCTGGACCCTCTCTAAAAGTATTCCTCATTTTCTTTAGTTGTCAAAAATATGAATAGTAAAGTACAGACACCCCCAAAAATGGCTTATGTAGTACTATAAAGTTTTTATTTTATTTATTTTTATTTCACCTTTATTTAACCAGGTAGGCCAGTTGAGAACAAGTTCAAAAGCCTCCTTCACTCATGCTGCCAAACATACCCTCGTAAAACTGACTATCCTACCAATCCTCGACTTCGGCGATGTCATTTACAAAATAGCCCCAAATACTCAGCAAACTGGATGTAGTCTATCACAGTGCCATCCGTTTTATCACCAAAGCCCCATATACTACCCACCGCTGCGACCTGTATGCTCTCGTTGGCTGGCCCTCACTACATATCCATCGCCAGACCCACTGGCTCCAGGTCATCTAGAAGTCTTTGCTAGGTAAATCCCCGCCTTATCTCAGCTCACTGGTCATCATAGCAACACCCACCCGTAGCACGCGCTCCAGCAGGTGTATTGCACTGGTCATCCCCAAAGCCAACATTTCCTTTGACCTCCCTACTCTTCTACATTTGCACACAATGTACATGGATTTTTCAAAGAATATATATATATTGTTCTTTTCTTTTGTGTTTGTTTATGTGTAAACCTGTGTTGTTGTTTTTGACGCACGGCTTTGCTTTGTTTTGGCCAGGTCGCAGTTGTAAATGAGAACTTGTTCTCAACTGGCCCACCTGGTTAAATAAAGGTGAAATAAAAATAAATAAAATAAAAAAACTTTATAGTACTACAAAAGTCCTTTATTTACATAAGTCATTTTTTACTATTTATATTTTTTGACAACTTTTCCTTCACTACATTCCTAAAGACAATTGTGCTTTTTACTCCATACTTTTTCTCTGACTCCCAAAAGTACTACATTTTGAAAGCTTAACAGGACAGAAAAATTGTAAATTCACACACTTACCAAGAGAACATCCCTTTTGTAAAATATGTCTGAGTGTTGGCCCTTGGCCCCTGGCTATCTGTAAATAAAAAACAGAAAAGAAAATGGTGTTGCCTGGTTTGCTTAATATAAGGAATTTGAAAATATTTAACTTGTGCTTTTGATACTTAGGTGTATTTGAGTAATTATATCTACTTTGATACTTGAGTATATTAAAAACCAAATGCTTTTAGACTTTTACTCAAGTGGTATTTTACTGGGTGACTTTCCCTTTTACTTGAGTAATTTTTTATTAAGGTATCATTACTTTTACTCAAGTATGACAATTAGCTACTTTTTCCACCACTGGTTTGCGCACCAATGCATGTACCTGTACATGTACCTGTAACTGTGTATTTTCAGTTGTCTTTGAGTACCCTTTTAGCCCGTAGTTGCTATTGAGTTTCTGTCTCTTTATTGTTAACTTAATGCCCATTGCTCATTCATTTCCACCCCTCTTCAGGTAATAGCTACAGATAGGATATTTTTCCAGTGCACTGACCCAGTTCCCAGCCCTACTGCCCCCTTTAGGAACACTGCCAGTGGCCTCAGAGGCAGTTAGTGACAGTCATAGGTCTGTGGTAGTGCCAGTAATAAGCATGTGGCATTCCTCTGCTGTGGTTGTCTTTCCCTTCTTGAAGAAGGAAACAAGACTAAAAGGAGCCACTGAACACTGATGTCTTTCAGCTCAGCCTCTCCGTCCTCAATAAACGTGTCAACTCTTGATTGCTTTGTTTGGACTAACACATTGATTCATGGTTTGTTGTGGATTCACTTACTACTTACAGCCTCTGTGTATGCTAAGAGTTCACTTCATTGTGAAATGCGAGTTTCACACCGGCACCAGTATGGAAAGAGAATGCGCTGTTTGCAGTTTTTCCTGTAGGGGGAGCCATTGTTCCATTGTATGATGTCCTGATGTAGCGCACAGCAAAAACTTCTCATTCAGCCTAACTATTGTCTATGTAACTAATGAATGTATAATGTCTATACATGTCAATCTAGGATACATCTCTCTTAGTATCCATCAAAATGAGTCTCTAGAGACCAAATGATGAGCCGTTTCATCAAAAAGAGCCAAAACAATGAATTGTCCCAATATAGATGAAACCTTCATGAAAATCAAATCACATTTTATTGGTTGCATACACATATTTAGCAGATGTTGTTGTGGGTGTAGCAAAATTATTGTGTTCCTAGCTCCAACAGTGCCGTAATATCTAACAATTCACAACAATGCACACATCTAAAAGTAGAAGAATGGAATTAATAAATATTAGGACTGTCACGTTCTGACTATAGTTCTTGTGTGTTTTGCTTGTTTTAGTGTTGGTCAGGACGTGAGCTGGGTGGGCATTCTATGTTGTGTGTCTAGTTTGTCTGTTTCTATGTTTGGCCTAATATGGTTCTCAATCAGAGGCAGGTGTTTTGTGTTGTCTCTGATTGGGAATCATATATATAGGTGGCTTGTTTTGTGTTGGGGTTTGTGGGTGGTTGTTTCCTATCTCTGTGTTTTCTCTGCACCAGCTAGGACTGTATCGGTTTGCCACATTTTGTTATTTTTGTAATTGTTAAGTGTTCACTGTTTAGCATTATTAAATATGTTGAGCACCAACTACGCTGCGTCTTGGTCCGATCCCTGCTACACCTCCTCTTCTCTTGAAGAGAAGGAAGGCTGCCGTTACAAGGACGAGCAATGTTGGAGTCCGGAGTACATATATATACATACTTACACTACCATTCAAAAGTTTGGAGTCACTTAGAAATGTCCTTGTTTTTTAAAGAGAACCACATTTTTTTTGTCCATTAAAATAACATCAAATTGATCAGAAATACAGTGTAGACATTGTTCATGTTGTAAATGACTATTGTAGTTGGAAACGGCTGATTTTTAACAGAATATCTACATAGGTGTACAGAGGCCCATTATCAGCAACCAGCATTCCTGTGTTCCAATGGCACGTTATGTTAGCTAATCCAAGTTTATCATTTTAAAAGGCTAATTGATCATTAGAAAACCTTTTATGCGATTATGTTAGCACAGCTGAAAACTGTTGTCCTGATTTAAAGAAGCAATAAAACTGGCCTTCTTTAGACTAGTTGAAGTCCACGATCAGTTCCTTTGTTTTGTTGGCGTTGGGGGAGAGGTTATTTTCCTGGGACGACTCCGCCAGGGTCCTCACCTCCTCCCTGTGGGCTGTCTCGTCATTGTTGGTAATCAGGCCTACTACTGCTGTGTCATCTGCAGACTTGATTAAGTTGGAGGCCACGCAGTCATGGGTGAACAGGGAGTACAGGAGGGGGCTGAGCATGCACCCTTGTGGGGCCCCTGTGTTGAGTATCAGCATGGTGGAGGTTTTGTTTCCTACCTTCACCACCTGGTGGCAGCCTGTCAGGAAGTCCAGGACCCAGTTGCACAGGGCAGGGTTCAGACCCAGGGCCCCTGAGCTTAATGATGAGTTTGGAGGGTACTATGGTGTTGAAGGCTGAAGAATATGGAAATCAATGGAGTTGAATTGGCTAATGTGCTCATAAAGATTTAATTGAGGTGCAGAGTGATGAGATCATACCATATAGTGTATGTGATTGTGCAGAGGCTAAGAGGAGTTGCTGGGAGACTGCCAGAACGTTCCGTCAAGCTCCAGCTGACGTGGTGTTGAAGTGTCTCCAGAGAGATGAGTGTAGAGGAAATGCCTGTGTCAGTGAATATGTGTAGCCTTTTAGCTCAGTGGTGCAAACTGTGTGTGTGTGTGTGTGTGTGTGTGTGTGTGTGTGTGTGTGTGTGTGTGTGTGTGTGTGTGTGTGTGTGTGTGTGTGTGTGTGTGTGTGTTATTCTCTATTTCTCTCCTAGTTCTCAGCCAAGAATGTTGCTGCTAGCTCTCTCCTTATGTTACTGATGCTGGGAAAAAGGGACAGAGGCTACAACTACACACTAAGAGTATTCCTCAAGGGGTCTTTGGGAAGTGTGATGGTTCTATGTGGAACCATAATGACTCAAAGAATCCCTTGAGCCCTTCAATAGTTCTTTGCAGTTCAGAAAAGTTTTTTATTTTCTCTTTTGGTGATAATTAAAATGTGGGGCAGTGGCTCTATATTTTGCGGCGTGGTTTGCTCGCGGGTCTTTTTGTGCGACCGCGTGTGAGACCCACTGGGCAAAACTCGTTGATTCAACGTTATTTCCATGTAGTTTCAACAACAACAACAAAAATGTAAGCGTTTACGTTGGATCAACGTGGAAAACTGATTGGATTTGCAAACAGTCATAAACATAAAGGGAAATTTTGTCTTTTTTTTCACCAAACTTTACACTTAAATCAAATGACATGGTGACATTTTTTTGTGGATTTTACGTTGAATTCACGTCAAAACTAGACGTTGAACTGACATCTAAGCCCAGTGGGGTGTGTCCTTTCAGTTGATATAATCTGTTGTTTTATGCGATTACATGTTAAACACGACTATGCCCAGTGATGGTGTCTTGTGAAAGACTCACGGTATGGCCTTCTGTGAATTGAGAGCAGTTGACTAAATCAGTGGTTCTGAATTCTCTCCTCAGGGACCCCCAGCAATTCCAGAGCTAGCACACCTAATTCAACTTCTCAACTAGACCAATAACACCTCTGGAATTTTAACAAGATAAAATGGCAAACCCGGAATAAAAAACTCTTTGGTTCTCTACCATAGCAGAACCCTT
Organism: Salvelinus namaycush; assembly: GCF_016432855.1. Lineage (NCBI taxonomy): Eukaryota > Metazoa > Chordata > Actinopteri > Salmoniformes > Salmonidae > Salvelinus > Salvelinus namaycush. Next base: position 5,757,186 of record NC_052324.1, on the reverse strand, counting down.
TTTTGGTGCTATATAGAACGTTTTATTAATGGTTCTTTATAGCACCATAAAGGTTCCATTTAGAACCATTTGTGCATGGTTCTTTATAGAACCTTATAAAAAAGGTTATATGTAGCACCAAAAGGTATCTGCTATAGTTACAAGCCAAATAAACCTTATTTGACACTATATATATGTGTTTGTGTGTGTACTCCCCCGTACCTCTCCAAGTGTGTGGTTCACTGTACTCCCTCTAACCGCACACTGATGAGAGAAAACAATGTCACATGTTTACAGTATTCAAGTCTGCTATGAAGTCACGTACAGGAAGAGAACAGAAAACAAATCAGACCTGACTGAATGTGCTCTGGCATCTGTCTGTCTCAGTCTGTGTGTGTGTTTTCCTCCAGGGGTTTTCCGTACGACTGCCGTCTGGTTTTACAGCTCATCAGGTGAAACAGGTGTGTTGCATGGTAGCCCGCCGACTGACTCTCACCAGAACGACAACACACTGAATCACAGCAGACTGTGCACCATACCTGTGTGACATGGTTTCTCAAGTTGTATTTGTCACGTGCACAAGTATAGTGAAATGCTTAATAAACGTGCAAGCCATACCCAACAGTATTCAGTATAACTAATCAAATTTAAACCGCAGTCCCTGGGCAGGTTATTAAAAACAATTAAAATAACAATACAGACAAACAATGAGCAGTGAGCACACGCAGAGCAACATAGGACAAGCAACACGTAAGCACAAAATTCTACAAAGCAAAAAATACATAAAAGCAACAAAGTATTTTCACACCTCACAAGCTACAGACAACAGATAACATGGAAAGCGGCAATAAGCAGCTAGGCATTATGTTCACGAGTCTGTTTGTCCTTTAGCCATGACCTTGTTTTTTTGTGAAGGTGCGATAGATGGGTCAATGAGTGTTCAACCGCTTTGTTATGGCAAGTCTAAATAGGTTCAGGAGTAATAATGTGTTTAACAAGTCTCATAATAAGTTGCATGGACTCACACTGTGTGCAATAGTGTTTATCATGATTTTTTAATGACTACCTCATCTCTGCACCCAACACATCTGTAAGGTCTCTCAGTCGAGCAGTTCATTTCAAATACAGGTTCAATCACAAAGATCAGGGAGATTTTCTAATGCCTCTCAAAGAAGGGCACCTATTGGTAGATGGGTAAAAAATTAAATAGCAGACATTGAGTATCCCTTTGAGCATGGTGAAGTTATTAATTACACGTTGGATGGTGTATAAATACACCCAGTCACTACAAGATACATGTGTCCTTCCTAACTCAGTTGCAGGAGAGGAAGGAAACCTTTCAGAGATTTAACCACGAGGCAAGTGGTGACTTTAAAAGTTAGAGTTGAATGGCTGTGATAGGAGAACTGAGGATGGATCAACAACATTGTAGTTACTCCACAATACTAACCTAAATGACAGAATGAAAAGAAGGAAGCCTGTACAGAATACAAATATTCCAAAACATGCATCCTGTTTTCAATAAGGCATTAAAGTAAAATTGTCAAAAGATTGCCAAAGAAATGTACTTTTTGTCCTGAATACAAAGCATTATGTTTGGGGCAAATCCAACTAAACACATCACTGAGTACCACTCTTCATATTTTCAAGCAAGGTGGTGGCTGCATCATGTTATGGGTATGCTTGTCATCAGCAAGGAATAGGGAGTTTTTTAGGATAAAAGAAACGGAATAGAGCTAACCACAGGCAAAAACCTGGTTCAGTCTGCTTTCCAACAGACACTGGAAGACAAATTCACCTTTCAGCAGGACAATAACCTAAAACACAAGGCCAAATATACACTGGAGTTGCTTACCAATATTACATTGAATGTTCCTGAGTGGCCTACTTACCATTTTGACTTGAAAATCTATGGCAAGACTTGAAAATGGCTGTCTAGCAATGATCAACAACCAACTTTTCAGACCCCTTGACTTTTTCCACATTTTGTTACGTTACAGCCTTATTCTGAAATAGTTTAAATTACATATTTTCCTCATCAATCTACATACAATACCCCATAATGACAAAGAGAAAAACAGGTTTTTAGCAAATGTATAAAACCAAAAAAACGTACCTTATTTACATAAGTATTCAGACCCTTTGCTATGAGACACGAAATTGAGCTCAGGTCCATCTTGTTTCCATTGATCATCCTTGAGAGCTTTCTACAACTTGAATGGAGTCCACCTGTGATGAATTCAATTGATTGGACATGATTTGGAAAGGCACACACCTGTCTATATAAAGTTCCACAGTTGACAGTGCATGTCAGAGCAAAAACGAAGCCAGGAGGTCGAAGGAATTGTACGTAGAGTTCCAAGACAGGATTGTGTCAAGGCACAAATCTGGGGAAGTGTACCAAAACATTTCTGCAGCATTGAAGGTCTCCAAGAACACAGTGGTCTCCATCATTCTTAAATGGAAGAAGTTTGGAACCACCAAGACTCTTCCTAGAGCTGGCCGCCCGGCCAAACTGAGCAACCGGGGTAGAAGGGCCTTGGTCAGGAAGGTGACCAAGAACCCGATGGTCACTCTGACAGAGCTCCAGAGTTCCTCTGTGGAGATGGGAAAATCTTCCAGAAGGACAACCGTCTCTGCAGTACTCCACCAATCAGGTCTTTATGGGAGAGTGGCCAGACGGAAGCCACTCCTCAGTAAAAGGCACATGACAGCCCACTTGGAGTTTGCCAAAAGGACTCTCAGACCATGAGAAACAAGATTCTCTGGTCTGATGAAACCAAGATTGAACTCTTTTTGGCTTGAATGCCAAGCGTCATGTCTGTAGGAAACCTGGCACCATCCCTACGGTGAAGCATTGTGGTGGCAGCGTCATGCTGTGGGGATGTTTTTCAGCGGCAGGGACTGGGAGACTAGTCAGGATCAAGGGAAAGATGAACGGCACAAAGTACAGAGATCCTTGATGAAAACCTGCTCCAGAGCACTCAGGACTTCAGACTGGGTCGAAGGTTCACCTTCCAACAGGACAACGGCCCTAAGCACACAGCCAAGACAACACGAGTGGCTTTCGGACAATTCTCTGAATGTCCTTGAGTGGCCAACCAGAGCCCAGACTTGAACACGATCGAACATCTCTGGAGAGACCTGAAAATAGCTGTGTAGCGACGCTCCCCATCCAACCTGTCAGAGCTTGAGAGGATCTGCAGAGAAGAACAGAAGAAACACCCCAAATACAGGTGTGCAAATCTTGTAGCGTCATACCCAAGAAGACTGGATGCTGTTATCGCTGCAAAGGTGCTTCAACAAAGTACTGTGTAAAGGGTCTGAATACTTACACTACCGGTCAAAAGTTTGGGGTCACTTAGAAATGTCCTTGTTTTTGAAAGAAAAGCACAGACTCTCTCTCCCTCTCTCTCTCTCTCTGCACATCCCACCCAGGGACATTGTCATCATATTTTCCACATGTTCTCCTATTTGATCAAAGATGGTGAATGTAGATGCAGGTATAATAGAAGGGCTCTATAAAGAAGAAACAGAATGGTTCTACTGCCACAATTCTAGAACGGTTCTTGGCTCTGTGTAGTTGGCCTACTACCTCAACAAAGCAGAGTCTATAGATCTCACTGCCTCATAGCCCTAGAATCACATTATTCCAGGATAAGGACTCACGCTAATGCCTGAATGGATAATGGAGTGACTTCACACACACCTCCCGTTAGCTGATTAGCATATCGGGCGACACCACAGTCAGCACTACGCCAACAGCTAATTCGCACTCCCTAAATACCTGAGCTCTGTGGCGTCACTGGCGTGTCCAGGTATAATTATAACACTGTATTTCAACTAGCCGCCCCCTAGCGCACCCTATCATTTAGGTCAGGGGTAGGCAGCTAGATTCAGCCGTGGGACGATTTTTGCTGGAGCGGATTGTCGGGGTCCGGAACATAATTACGATATATATATATCTTTTTTTTGTTGAAAATATAGATTGCGGGACAGTTTTGGTAGTTGTCTTTCGCCCTGGCTCTGCCTTCAGTCTATTGTAGCTGACCTAATAGGTAGTCGTGGATGTGTTTACACTGGAACTCTAGTGCATTGTTCAGTCCAATGACAGTCCAACCTGGTCTCAGAGCATTTCGTATAGTTCATAAGACAGTCCAATCTGTCTTATGTAACCATACCAAACGTAGCATATCATACTAAATAGAGTGTCTTGTGTTTACGTACAGAATAATACGAAATGCTCTTAGACCAGTTTGGACAGTCCGGAATGGGACCAGATTGCTCTCCAACCTGGTTTCACAGTCCGTTGTCTGGCTGCAATTGGTTTGGTAATGGAGATGTTATTGTTGGAAGTGTTCGAATTGGATGTAGATTCATGAGAAATGTATGGTCCGACTGACATGGGGGAAACCAGCATTGCTCTGTGGCTCATTCCATATAAACGCAGAATCCACCATGTGTCTCTTCTCAGCAGAAAGAAGCATTGAGAGATGAGAATAGCTGTTCTTTCCTGCCTTGGATATCCCTATGTATTTTTGTTTTAACATTGTAATGTTCAGTGGTTTTGAAGTTTTGATGAAGTGGCACATGGAGTAGCCTTCACTGTGATTTGTATGAATGTTTTTATTGTGTATCTATTTAAATTAAAGATCTTAAATTATCCATTGATTGTGACAACCTTCCAGTGAGCTGACCTGTTGCAAGTCTTAGCTGATAGCTCACCCGTGGCCTCCTGCCTGAAGCACTTCAGTTTGTTTAAATAGAGGATGACATTCAGTGTGTGAGGGACAGCTGGTATGTCTGCAAGTTTGAACAAAATCAAGCTATTTGTCATGCTATCACCATCTGTCTCATCAATGTGAGAGGGAATCAGCCAGCTATCTCACAGGGGATTTTGCCCATCCTGTTGCGGAGTTCCACATGTCAGAGACTTTCAGAGGGGACTTCTGGGGATTGGGGAGGCTGAACCTCTGAACCAGTCAGACTGTTTTCATAAACACTGAACACCGTCCCAGAGAGTATTCCCCTCCATTATTTGTCTTTACACCTCCACTAGAACAATAAATCTATTTTCTTACTGTGTGCAGGCTAACCCAGTGTCTGAGGTCGATTAGTTGGGTAATTCAAACTTCAGGATGGAGGCTTTTCTTGGGGGAAATGACTTGGTGAGCTACTTCTCTCCCTTAGTCCTGCTCCTGTGCTCTGTGTGGGGAGGGCTTTGTTCACTTTCTTTTTTATGTGATATGTTAGGAATTCTGCAATTCATATGATGTCATGTTGCAATTCCCGCCAAATGTTACAAATCTAATTGTGCAATATGTTACACATTTGTTGTGCTCAAGATCCCGGTGTGCATCTTTTAAACCCAGAAGTTTCTCAGAGGAAAGTGAGAGGAACCTTTGGCATGAATCAGACACTGGAACGCTTAGCTTTGGGATTGTCTCTGTCTCAGGACTCTGAAGAGACACTGGTGAAGAGGAAACACACAATACAATAAATAACTAGAAATGGCAAGTTAGAGAGCCAGTGCTTTGAGAGTTGAAGAATGGGGACCAACATTTGGCTGTGTCAACTGAGACAACGTTGGAAAGTTTAACTGTTTAGCCTACTGTTGATAAATTCAGCGATGCTTGGAAAACACAATTGTTTGTTGAAAACATATAGGTTTACCATCTTTATTAGGCTACAACTTGGAAATATCCTCCCTTCGATTGCAAGCTCTAAATTGTAGCCTATTTTTCAGAGTTTTAAAAACAGTAATAGGTCGAATAGTTTTCAAAATTCTATACTGATAGTCGCTTATTTTTTGTTTTACTTAAATTGGAGAACTCTATCCATTAGAAGAACTGGGACATTTTCAGCTTCCAGGAATGGTATACAGACCCTTGTGACATGGGGCTGTGCATTATCATGCTGAAACATGAGGTGATGGCGGCGGATGAATGGCACGACAATGGGCCTCAGAATCTCGTCACGGTATCTGTGCATTCAAATTGCCATAGATCAAATGCAATTGTGATCGTTGTCCCTAGCTTATGCCTGCCCATACCATTACCCCACCGCCACCATCAGGCACTCTGTTCACAACGTTCATATCAGCAAACTGCTCACCCACACAACGCCATACACGTGGTCTGCGGTTGTGAGGCCGGTTGGACTTACTGCCATATTCTCTTAAATGATGTTGGAGGTGGTTTATGGTAGATAAATTCACAATACATTCTCTGGCAACAGCTCTGGTGTACATTACATGCTCCCTCAATACTTGAGACATCTGTTTCATTGTGTTGTGTGACAAAACTGCACATTTTAGAGTAACAGTTTATTGTCCCCGGCACAAGGTGCACCTGTGTAGTGATAGTGCTGTTTAACCAGCTTCTTGATATGCACCTGTCAAGTGGATGGATTATCTTGGCAAAGGAAAAATGCTCACTAACAGGGATGTAAACAAATTTGTGCACAACATTTTTAAGAAATAAGCGTTTTATGTGTGTATGGAACATTTCATGGATATTTTATTTCAGCTCATGAAACATGAGACCAACACTTTAAATGTTGCATTTATTTTTGTTGTTCACTGTAATAATTCAGATTGTGTTCTGATCTCATTCCTTGTCAGCGTTTTACTTTGTGGGACCGAGGTTTTCGGGGTTAATCTTTAATTTGCTGTTAGGTTAGCCATCTTTTCAAACCGTGATAATGCGCTGTCTGACACAGTTTATTTCGTCATTTGTTATCAAGTGTCTGAATAGATCAATGCTATCTGACCCGCCACAATTCCCTTTTAAATGCCCGTTTGTCTGTCATTTCGAAGACCTATTATTTATTTTTTAAGGGCATGGAGACAACAACATTCTCCCCTTCACGTACTTTGTATTTTTATTTTATATTTAATGCTCGGTTGCGAGAGGAGCATTGTATGGGTTAATTTAGCGTAACGTCCCTCGGCTACCGTGGCAAGTATTGCGCACATTTGAGTTGTTGTGGTGTTCGCTCCCGCGGAGGCAATGCCCTTTTGTGGAGAGGTCTTAACACAGCCGACAGACAGCACTCTCAATCAGGACGCAAAGACACAAAGAGAAGAATTGCATTTCAAAAAGGACCATTCTTTCCCATACTGCCAAGGAGGGGTGTTCACTGTGGGTGTTTGAGAAGCCCTTTGTTGCTTGAAAAAAGAAAAAAAAGAAAGGTAGCCAAGAATATGCACTGTGGACTAGCTGTATGTTTTATGAACAGTGTTACTGTATGCTGTTAGGGCGCTCGCACACGTCTCTTCTTGCGTTCGGAAAAGTCAGTGTATTGGGGACTTTGGAAGTTTTAACACAGCGAAACTGGTTTGGATATACTTCAGTAGACGAAAAGGTTACGGTGTATGCTATTTTGCGCATTGTTTTTGGAGACTTGTGCGTAACGCGCCACCTGTACTTTATCTAACAGCAAATTATCTAAACGGATCTACAGTACAGTCTCTTTATGTTTGTTTTCATCTGCCACCATGAGCGTTCTTGGCATTTTTTCATGGGTAATTTGAGTTTTCAGCTCCAATAAACGCTTTTAATTTGCAACAAATTAAGTTAATTTGAGGGGTGGAAGTGAACATTTTCAAGCATAGGCTACCTCAATTTGTGGATACTACTTCGAGGGATGCCAATGGACAGATACGCAGACATGGAGGACAAACTGCGCATTTTGGAGGACCTGAACATGATGTACATCCGCCAGATCGCCCTCAGTTTACAGGTAATGTACCTTATGGAAGCTCTAACTGTCAGTCATCATTAAGTCCCTCCAGACACTCTCACGGGCTTTGTCTGATATCCTCTCTTCTTTCACCGGCCATTCAATGTGCAGTGTTGTCATGTCATATCTTTGCAGTGCATGTCAGTGAAGTGACATTTTCAAGCTTAAGTGCACAAATCATAGGGTGTCAAAAGTCGGGGAGAGCTGTAAAGCTGTTTGGCATGCAGTCTGAGTGTATGATGTGGCAGGAACCAGGTAAGGTGTACAGGCTCTCACTTCCCGCTGAGCTGTTACAACTGTGTAGAGCACATGAGCCGGTTTACTGAGTGAGTTCACAGCCGTGCTGCTTTTTTTAAATTTTTTTTTACATGTTATGTTAAAAGTTGAGCGGATGTGGCTGAAGAATGTCTCTGACAAAGGGGTAATGCCTACTCAGTCGTGGTCTCCTTATGGCCGAGCTAGCTCTCAGTGAGAGAAAATAGAAAACAACACGCCATCTTAAGTGAAGTCGGGTTAGAGAGTAACTAACATTGTCTCCAGCTGCACATGTGGGACTCGCAAGTCCCCAAAGGGGCAAAAGTGTGTGTGTGTGTGTGTCAGAGGGAGGAAGAAATAATGACGCAATACTTATATCAATACCTAACAAAGTGTGGTGTCGTTGATGTGAACATTATTCTTAACAATTCAGTCAATTTGGTACTGATCTGAGCATAACATAGTCCACCTCAAAGAGAAAACGACATCTCTGTTCCTTTGATGAGCAGAGGAAATAGCTCGAGCATCAATGTCTTAGTCTGGGGAGAGAGGCGGGAGACACATGGTCATTGGAAGTCATACAGGAAATATATCAAAAGGACATATTTAATGCTTCATTTCTTGGGCTTTTGGCCGCTCTGTTGTAAAACTATGTCGGCTCTGTGCTCTGCAGCTGTTGTGTGTAAGGGTGTTGGGGGCGTGTTATCTAAGTGACAATGGGAGTGCCAGCCTCTGCCACTGCTGGGCACTGTGTTGGGCAGTAATGTCACCATGGCACAGGTTGGCAGCTCACTTCCAGTATACACACGGAAGTGTCTTAGTTCATCTGTTCCAAACAGACAGCTAGGTGGTCCATGTGGCTGTCTAATGGGCAACTTGGCTTGGTAATATAGCAATGAATGTCTAATGGATGCACGCATACACACACACACAATGTGCCAACCCCTTTTCAGACCCAATACACATACTCAGAGTGGAGCTGGCTCCTCTCTCTAGAATTAAGACACCAGGTTTCACCAGCTAGCACTCTGGCATTTAGACAGAAACTAGATGCGTCTCCACTGTGTGTTTTTCATTTAACTAGGCAAGTCAGTTAAGAACAAATATTTATTTTCACAATGACTGCCTACCCCGGCCAAACCTTCCCCTAACCCGGACAACGCTGGGCCAATTGAATTGGGACTCCCGATTCCGGACGGTTGTGATACAGTCCGGGATCAAACCAGGGTCTGTAGTGACGCCTCGTGCACTGAGATGCAGTGCCTTAGATCGCTGCGCCACTCGGGAGCTATAGTACCCCCTAACCAGAACCGAGTTTAGAACGCTGTCTTTGCCCCTGGCGTTCCCTGCCTCCCTGTTGAACCCCTAACCTATCAACCGCTCAGATATTACAGAATCATCATAGACACTCTCTCATGAGTTGTAACATTTAATTCCAGCCACCAAATGTCAGTCAGTCTCAAACCATTCAATTACACTCCATGAAAGAGCTTGCTTTCACTGACTTGTTTACTGCACTGACAAACTGGAAGAAGCCAGTCAATGTACATGCTGAATCTGTGTTCTATGCTGGCAGAGAACGGTGGCAGATACTCTCTCAACGAAGAGATCCTAATTGGGTTGTCAGTCTATGTAATATCTCAGTAAACAGGCTTGTTTCTCTTCAGTGTTCCCCCCCTCCTTTCCTGCCTGGGTGGGTTGCTGGAACAGCGATTCTTTGTATGTGATGGAGCTGTGCGACCCACTGGAACTCCAGGATGACGACTTCTCTGTCTGCTGCAGAGAGGCCTCCATTCAGTCATAGCATCATTTATCTTTTGCCCTAAAGGTCATTTACAAGAGTGCTGTAGATGATCCAGTTGCTATGGTCTAAAAACACTGCCAACTTCCCCTTTGTTGTTACTTTTGCTAACTGGGAGGACTGTGCCTGTCCAGTGGGCAAACGTGAGTTCTCAGCTTAGTTCCTCCTGAGCTCTACAGGTAAGACGTCCATTTGCTCATAGAGCGGCAGCTGTTCTGAGCTCATGTGGTTACATAGAATAACCCTGGCGAGGAAGCAGCAGAGCCAGCATTCCAGACACATAAGTGTCAGTGCACCACTCACAGAATTATAGTTCCTCAGTATTTCTCTTCTATTCATTTAGTGAGGGTCACCGCCACCCCAAAATATATGATTACATACAGTACCAGTCAAAGTTTGGACACACCTACTCCTTCCATGGTTTTAATTTATTTTTTACTAATTTCTACATTGTAGAATAATGGTGAAGACATCAAAACTATGAAATAACACATATGGAATCATATAGTAACCAAAAAAGTGTTAAACAAATTAAAATATATTTGAGAGTAACCACCCTTTGCCTTGATGACCGCTTTACACACACTTGGCATTCCCTCAACCAGCTTCATGAGGTCGTCACCTGGACTGCATTTCAATTAACTTGTGTGGCTTGTTAAAAGTTAATTTGTGGAATTTCTTTCCTTAATGTGTTTTAGCCAATCAGTTGTGTTGTGACAAGGTAGCAGGGGTATACAGAAGAAAGCCCGATTTTGGTAAAAGACCAAATCCATATTATGGCAAGAACAGCTCAAATAAGCAAATAGAAACGACAGTCCATCATTACTTTAAAACATGAAGGTCAGTCAATCTGGAAAATGTCAAGAACTTTGAACGTTTCTAAAAGTGCAGTTGCAAAAACCATCAAGCGTTATGATGAAACTGGCTCTCATGAGGACCACCACAGGAAAGGAAGACCCAGAGTTACCTCTGCTGCAGAGGATAAGTTCATTCGAGTTAACTGCACCTCAGATTGCAGCCCAAATAAATGCTTCACAGAGTAAAGTAACAGACACATGTCAACATCAACTGTTCAGAGGAGACTGCATGAATCAGGCCTTCATGGTCAAATTTCTGCAAAGAAACAACTACTAAAGGACACCAATAAGAAGACTTGCTTGGGCCAAGAAACATGAGCAATGGACATTAGACTGGTGAAAATCTGTCCTTTGGTCTGATTTGAGTCCAAATGTGAGATTTCTGGTTCCAACAGCTCTGTCTTTGTGAGACGCAGAGTAGATTAATCGGATGATCTCATGTGTGGTTCCCACCGTGAAGCGTTGGGGTGCTTTGCTGGTGACACTGTCTGTGATTTATTTAGAATTCAAGGCACACTTAACCAGCATGGCTACCACAGCATTCTGCAGCAATACGCTATCCCATCTGTTTTGCGCTTAGTGGGACTATCATTTGTTTTTCAACAGGACAATGACCCAACACACCGCCAGGCTGTGTAAAGGCTATTTGACCAAGAAGATGTTTGATGGAGTGCTGCACCAGATGACCTGGCCTCCACAATCACCCGACCTCAACCCAATTGAGATGGTATGGGATGAGTTGGACCGCAGAGTGAAGGAAAAGCAGCCAACAAGTGCTCAGCATATGTGGGAACTCCTTCAAGACTGTTGGAAAAGCATTCCAGGTGCAGCTGGTTGAGAGAATGGCAAGAGTGTGCAAAGCTGTTTTTTTGGTTAATACATGATTCGATATGTGTTATTTCATAGTTTTGATTTATTCACTATTATTCTACAATGTAAAAATAAAGAAATCCTTGAATGAGTAGGTAAACAACAACAAAAAATCGTCCCTTTTTCAGGACCCGGTCTTTCAAAGATACATCGTAACAATCCAAATAACTTCACAGATCTTCATTGTAAAGGGTTTAAACACTGTTTAATGCATGTTTAATGAACCATAAACAATTAATGAACATGCACCTGTGGAACGGTCGGCAATTAAGGTCACAGTAATAAACTTGGGATACTAAAGAGGCCTTTCTACTGACTCTGAAAAACACCAAAAGAAAGATGCCCAGGATACCTGCTCATCTGTGTGAACGTGCCTTAGGCATGCTGCAAGGAGGCATGAGGACTGCAGATGTGGCCAGGGCAATAAATTGCCATGTCCGTACTGTGAGACGCCTAAGACGGCGCTACAGGGAGACGGACGGACAGCTGATCATCCACGCAGTGGCAGACCATGTGTAACAACACCTGCACAGGATCGGTACATCCGAACATCACACCTGCAGGACAGGTACAGGATGGCAACAACAACTGCCCGAGGTACACCAGGTACGCACAATCCCCCCATCAGTGCTCAGACTGTCCACAATAGGCTGAGAGAGGCTGGACTGAGGGCTTGTAGGTCTGTTGTAAGGCAGGTCCTCACCAGACATCACCGGCAACAATATCGCCTATGGGCATAAACCCACCGTCGCTGGACCAGACAGGACTGGCAAAAAGTGCTCTTCACTGACGAGTCACGGTTTTGTCTCACCAGGGGTGATGGTGGGATTCGCGTTTATCGTCGACGGAATGACCGTTACACCGAGGCCTGTACTCTGGAGCGGGATCGATTTGGAGGTGGAGGGTCCGTCATGGTCTGGTGCGTTGTCACAGCATCATCGGACTGAGCTTGTTGTCATTGCAGGCAATCTCAACGCTGTGCGTTACAGGGAAGACATCCTCCTCATGTGGTACCCTTCCTGCAGGCTCATCCTGTCATGACCCTCCAGCATGACGATGCCACCAGCCATACTGCTCGTGCGGTGCGTGATTTCCTGACCTCAATCCTATATAGAATTTGTGGGCAGATCTGAAAAAGCGTGTGCAAGCAAGGAGGCCTACAAACCTGACTCAGTTACACCAGCTCTGTCAGGAGGAATGGGCCAACATTCACCCAACTTATTGTGGGAAGCTTGTGGAAGGCTAACCAAAATGGTTGACCCAAGTGAAACAATTTTAAGGCAATGCTACCACGTACTAATTGAGTGTATGTAAACTTCTGACCCACTGGGAATGTGATGAAAGAAATAAAAGCTGAAATAAATAATTCTCTCTACTATTATTCTGACATTTCACATTCTTAAAATTAAGGGGTGATCCTAACTGACCTAAGACTGGGAAATTTTACTGGACTTAAATGTCAGGAATTGTGGAAAAACTGAGTTTAAATGTATTTGAGTTAGGTGTATGTAAACTTACGACTTCAAGTGTGTGTGTAATTATTATAAAACATTTTTTTAAATAAGATTGTTAGATCTCAAAGATAATCTTCAAAATAAAATGCAAACTGTTGAGGAGAATCCAACATTTCCTAAATGTCATGGCATGGTTTTGTTATGTTTGAGTCACTCGGGTAGCATAAGAACACAGCATAAGCCATGGCAAAATGTGTAGAATTGCAGGAAATTATGTTTTAACTGGACATTTTCTCTCAGCCCCATGACAAAATGTCACTGCTGCTGAAAAGAAATCCTAGAGGAAGCACAGGTCCCTAACTCCTTGGTTGGTTTTCAGTCATCTAGAACGACTTTCTTCTACTCCTCCTAACTTCCCTGTTTGTTCAGGTTTTAACACGTCCCTTTTGAATAGTAGTGACCACATTCTTGGCTCCTCTTTGAGCTGTGTTTCTTGTTTTCCTTTTTTTCATGGCTGTCGCTCACCTCCGTTACGACGCTCATTAGGGCCACAGTAAAACGCCTCATCAGTGACTGCGCTGTGAAACACTTTTGTCTCTGGAATGCAGGAATTCCCAGCCCACGCTGCTGCTGGCTGATGGGAACAGGAAACAGTCCAGTGAAATTAGTGGTTCCCAATAGAGGGTCAGCATGATGTCACAGCACAGCCTGGACGGACACATGCACGAGCACATACACATGCGCACACACACTACTTACACACTTAACTGTATATTATTGACTGATATAGTAGATGTGCCTCATGTCTGAGTGACTGAGTAGTGCTCTCCAGGCTCTGTGCTCTCTGTCCTCTTACTGAGAGGTCACAGGCAGAAGGGAGGGCCCTAGATGGCCACTCTCACCCATGTCTATAATTAGTCTGGAGAGTGGCCCAGAGGGCTGTCTAAGATTATGTACCAATGTGCATTGATCATGTATTGATGAAGCTACAGTAACAATACTGTGTTACTTACCACTGGTGTAAGTGAGCGGAGTGTGGAGAGGAGCGTGCCCAATTTGACTGGTGCTCATAGCGAGATTCCCAAAGGCTGGAGCCTTGGCCTTCCTGGCCGCTACCAATTTTGCTTCAGTAGCGCTCACTTAATGAGCTCAGGGCATGCCCGGCCCAGCATGCATTTGTTGTCTACTTGTGTGCTGCTATAGCCCCTTGCTACTGTCATGGAGGTCGCAAAATATTTGAAGAATATTATGAAGAAACCAATAAAACACACAGATGCAAAAGATGAGGAGCAAGCGAGGGAGTGCGGCGACATAGTGTCCACAGCTGAAGAAACATTGTGGAATCTGAAAAGACATGTATCCCGAAAGCATGATGGTGTACTTACTAGGTGCCTATGCCAAAAGAAAGGAACGAGGTGTGTCATTGTAGCAAAGTACTTATAAACAAAAAATCCGATCTCTTAAAAGTTTCCTTCATTTTTGTTCTATTATCTGTACAATAGGCCATAATTGTTTTTAGCCCAATATTCCTGGCATTATCCAACTTTCAAGGAGCTTTCCGTTTTGATTGGGTTATTTTGCCTAAACTTGCCTACTTTTAGAAAAAAACCAACTGCATCTCTGACCAGCCTGGCAAGAGTTACCAAAAGGGTGTTTAATATCTCCAGTGGCTCTGCAAGCGCTCTCCAGGCACCATCACATGAGCCTGAAGCTACAGACTCGTTTCTAAAAATGAATTCAAAGGCACTGTTTAATTTGTCTTTCATTCTGTCAGTGTATATGCACAATTTATAGACTAATAAGGATTTACAACAAAACGTTGTTTAAATGTTGAGAGCTTAATGACCCTGACTCCCTGTGTGTCGCACTCGCAAATGCTTCACAATGTATTTCTTTGTTGGTTATAGCCTAAATAAATCATTTGCTTTCCTTAGACTCTGTCTGGCTCCTGACCTACACTACATGACCAAAAGTATGTGGACATCTGATCGTCAAACATCTCATTCCAAAATAACGGGCATTAATATCAGTTGGTCCCCCCCTGCTGCTGTAACAGCCTCCACACCACTAGATGTTGGAACATTCCTTTAGTGATTTGCTTCCATTCAGCCACAAGAGCATTAGTGAGTCGGGCACTGATGTTGGGCGATTTAGGCCTGTCTTGCAGTTGGCGTTTCAATTCATCCCAAAGGTGTTCGATGGGGTTGAGATCAGGGCTCGGTGCAGGCCAGTCAAGTTCTTCCACACTTTTGACAAACCATTTCTGTATGGACCTCGCTTTGTGCACAGGGGCATTGTCATGCTGAAACAGGAAAGGGCCTTCCCCAAACTGTTGTCACAAAGTTGTAAGCACAGAATTGTCTAGAATGTCATTGTATGCTGTAGCGTTAAGATTTCCCTTCACTGGAACTAAGGAACCTAGCCCGAACCATGAAAAACAGCCACAGACCATTATTCATCCTCTATCAGACTTTATAGTTGTCACTATGCATTGGGGCAGGTAGCGTTTTCCTGGCATCCACCAAACCCAGATACGTCTGTTGGACTGCCAGATGGTGAAGCATAAATTGTGATTTTTAATAAATGGAGCTAATTTGGAGGCAGTTTATTTTTATTTCTTATTTTTTTTCCCCCTGTGAGCGCGAAGCGTTTTTTAGCAGAGTGGTTGGAAAGGATGTGAGCGATTTCCGACTCCACTCGCATATTCTGTGTGTGTCTGTACGTCATCCTACAGCCAGCTCTGACACCGGGGGTGCCCTTTCCCACTCAGCAGGGGTCCAGACTGGAACACGGCAGGATGCTACCAGGCTGCTGAACCCCTCCCCTCTTGTTGCGCCTGACGCCGCCGGCGCTCTGCTGCCTCTGATTGGCGAGTGATTAGACAGATCACAGATCATCTGCTCAGGATTAGTTAATCCAACAAGTAAGACCCAGACTGAACAACAACACTGTTATGGCTTCTTTTAAATCCACAGTGACGATACTAACAACCTGTTGTGTGCAAAAGCATCAAAGAGATTGAAGACCCAGTTTATTTCAATTATATGTTTTGGTTTGAATGTGTGGTCGCGAAAGGCATGTAGGCTCCTCATTGTACCTGTACAGTAATGTCGACTGAGAAGGCAGATGTGAATGCCATCACTGCTTGAGTAACGTGCTGCTGATCCTGGCACGCCGATTGCCATGGTAACCGAGCTTCTGACCCCCTTGGCCATGACCTCCATAGGGTCAATGTTGGGATGCTGCCAGACGGTCTAGTTTGACCTCTCGCACAACCCTAAACTAGCCATGGTCAGAGTCCGTTTTAGTTCCACTGTTCTGGGTCTTGAAAGGTGAATGGAACAAGTTAAACCGCCTGAGTACCTACTGCCTACTTCAGACAGGCCGCCATCACATACTTAGGTCAAATCTGATTTTGCTCATTTACTTGTTTTAAGGCACAGATGACCAGAAGAAATAGTGTACATTCGAAGGTACTGCAACGGTCCATCCACCCATTCATTAAGTCAGCAGGGAGATCCAGGGTCTCCTCTCCCACTGTTGGTTCAGCTGTAAGGTTGTTGAAGTAGCCTAACTGATCCCAGACCTGCCTTCCACAGAGAAGGTGTGCAAGCCAACGCAGATAGGCCTGTTGTGTAGCTGAATATACAGTCCGGCATGAGGCCAAAACATTCCTACACAACGGGTCACTTCATCTCCCTGCGTCACGCCACCACTCCCTAGTGTGTGTGTGTGTATGTTTTTGAGGAGTAGTAGCTATGTCAGTAAGCCTTTTATACAGTTTCATGTTGTTTTGGTGAGGGACACTACATGTCTGTATCCTCATCCTGATCTCTCTGGGTTCTATCGTAAATGGGACTCTGTCTTTGCATCTGTCTCTTTGTGACTGTCACTTTCTCTCTTTGTGTGCCTCTCTTTGTAACTGTGCCCTGCATGGCTGTGCCACCAATATTCCCTGCAGTTGTGGAGAGGGAGTGGGCATGGGGGAGGTGGTGGAAAAAAAGGGGGCATTGTATATGGTCGCCCAGCCCTCCACTGGCCTCAGCTTGGGTCCGGGTTTGGTTAGGACTAGGAGCAGGCCTCGCCTCAATGGGCACTCTGTGTGTGCAGGAACCAGTGAAATGCCTCGGCTTGAGCCAGCTTCCTTTGATAAACACTAGCCAGGAGGATGCAGGAGGAGACCGCCAGCCCAGCAACAGTAGCTGGGCCCGACCCAGCCTCTCCAACCCCTCTTTCTCTCCCCTCTTTTGCCCTGCCGCCCACTCTCTCCTTCCACTCGAATGTCCTGCTCTGGCCTTCCATGCACTCTCTAACAAGTGTAATTCCCTCTATTCTTGTCCACGCTCCTTTGGCAAATCTCTACCATGACCTTGCTTTCACTCCTCTTCTTTCTCTCTTTTCTACCTAGCCTAGCACACCTCACACAAGCTTAGCACTATGGCATGATGTACATCAATATAGTGCCAGAGCAAATCAAATCAACCGGATTCAAATTGGCACTGAGTAGAAAGTTGTACATTCAATCCCTCCAAAAAAAAGCACACTTTTATAGTGTCAACAACCTCATAAGTAACTGGATTGTGCAGGCGGTGAAATTGAAACACAAGCCATAAAAACCTCAAAAGATACTCTGGAGATGCAGCTGACTGTGGATGTTGTTTTTACAGATGGTGGATATACATCTTTGAATGTATATAAATGTACTGATTGTGTGTGGGGAAAAAGCTTTTCATTGCTCATAGATGTTTGCTTTTCTATTTGTACATGTAATTTACATACAGTGGGGCAAAAAAGTATTTAGTCAGCCACCTATTGTGCAAGTTTTCCCACTTAAAAAGATGAGAGAGGCCTGTAATTTTCATCATAGGTACACTTCAACTATGACAGACAAAATGAGAAAAAAAAATCCAGAAAATCACATTGTAGGATTTTTAATGAATTTATTTGCAAATTATGGTGGAAAATAAGTATTTGGTCACCTACAAACAAGCAAGATTTCTGGCTCTCACAGACCTGTAACTTCTTCTTGAAGAGGCTCCTCTGTCCTCCACTCGTTACCTGTATTAATGGCACCTGTTTGAACTTGTTATCAGTATAAAAGACACCTGTCCACAACCTCAAACAGTCACACTCCAAACTCCACTATGGCCAAGACCAAAGCGCTGTCAAAGGACACCAGAAACAAAATTGTAGACCTGCACCAGGCTGGGAAGACTGAATCTGCAATAGGTAAGCAGCTTGGTTTGAAGAAATCAACTGTGGGAGCAATTATTAGGAAATGGAAGACATACAAGACCACTGATAATCCCCCTCGATCTGGGGCTCCACGCAAGATCTCACCCCGTGGGGTCAAAATGATCACAAGAACGGTGAGCAAAAATCCCAGAACCACACGGGGGGACCTAGTGAATCACCTGCAGAGAGCTGGGACCAAAGTAACAAAGCCTACCATCAGTAACACACTACGCCGCCAGGGACTCAAATCCTGCAGTGCCAGACGTGTCCCCCTGCTTAAGCCAGTACATGTCCAGGCCCGTCTGAAGTTTGCTAGAGAGCATTTGGATGATCCAGAAGAAGATTGGGAGAATGTCATATGGTCAGATGAAACCAAAATATAACTTTTTGGTAAAAACTAAACTCGTCATGTTTGGAGGACAAAGAATGCTGAGTTGCATCCAAAGAACACCATACCTACTGTCAAGCATGGGGGTGGAAACATCATGCTTTGGGGCTGTTTTTCTGCAAAGGGACCAGGACGACTGATCCGTGTAAAGGAAAGAATGAATGGGGCCATGTATCGTGAGATTTTGAGTGAAAACCTCCTTCCATCAGCAAGGGCATTGAAGATGAAACGTGGCTGGGTCTTTCAGCATGACAATGATCCCAAACACACCGCCCGGGCAACGAAGGAGTGGCTTCGTAAGAAGCATTTCAAGGTCCTGGAGGTCTCCAGATTTCAAGGTCCTGGAGGTCTCCAGATCTCAACCCCATAGAAAATCTTTGGAGGGAGTTGAAAGTCTGTGTTGCCCAGCAACAGCCCCAAAACATCACTGCTCTAGAGGAGATCTGCATGGAGGAATGGGCCAAAATACCAGCAACAGTGTGTGAAAACCTTGTGAAGACTTACAGAAAACGTTTGACCTCTGTCATTGCCAACAAAGGGTATATAACAAAGTATTGAGAAACTTTTGTTATTGACCAAATACTTATTTTCCACCATAATTTGCAAATAAATTCATTAAAAATCCTACAATGTGATTTTCTGGATTTTTTTTTCTCATTTTGTCTGTCATAGTTGAAGTGTACCTATGATGAAAATTACAGGCCTCTCTCATCTTTTTAAGTGGGAGAACTTGCACAATTGGTGGCTGACTAAATACTTTTTTGCCCCACTGTATTTGGTTATTCTGTTTGTGTACTTTGAGATTACCGTATTTGTACATATGCACATGAATGTGTTTGTATCTTTTGTGATTTATATAAGTGAATTTTGGCATAGAACAGAAATCCATGTCCATGTTATTATTTGTGTATTTTTATCTGTGTATCTCTGTGTTGTGTGGGAATTTATACATTGGGGAAGGCATCAGCCAGGGGACAAAGAATCACCGGCCTGAGGAGAGAAAAGTGAAAAGAGGGTGAGATCCGGTAGTTATTGAGAAGCGGTAAGTTTCCTCATCCCATTCGGAGGACTTTGAATGGTCCCACAAACCGGGGACTCAGCTTCCGACAGGGCAGGCGGGAGGTTCCTGGTGGAGAGCCAGACGCGATCACCAGGTTGGAAAACGGGTGCCTCACGTGGGCAGCTTCCCAAACATCCTCTGTACGCCGGAACCACTCATCCACCGCAGGGGCTTCGGTCTGGCTCGGGTTCCACGGGCCAGGGCCGGCTGGTACCCCAGGACGCACTGGAAGGGAGACAACCCGGTGGAGGAGTGATGAAGTGAGTTCTGGGCGTACTCTGCCCAGGGAAGGAACCGGGTCCACTCCCTCTGCTGGTCCTGGCAGTAACTCCTCAGGAACCTCCCCATCTCCTGGTTGGTCCTCTCCACCTGCCTGTTGGACTGAGGCTGGTATCTGGATTTCAGGCTGACCGTGACCCCCAGCTTCTCCATGAAGGCTCTCCATACATGCAACATGAATTGGGGACCACAGTCTCTGACCATGTCCTCCGGAAGGCCATAGTGCCGGAAGACCTGCTGAAACTGTGACCTCAGCGACCTGGAGAGTGGTAGGGAGACCAGAGAGAGGGATAAAACGGCTTAATTTGGAGAAGCAGGTAGCAGTACTTGGTGGTGATGGCATTGAGACCTCTGTAGTCAATACACGGATGAAGACCCCCTCCCCTCCTCCTTGGCCACGCAGAAACCTGCCGATGCAGGGGAGGTGGATGGGCGGATGAAAAGAGATCCTGGTAAACCTCCGGGATGTTGGCCTGGAGGGTAACCACAGGACTCTCAACCGACGTGGAACAGGGTTAGGGAAAGCAGGTCTTCCTGGTGCCCAGGCTGTAATCTCCATCCTCGGTCAGGAGATGTTGGGGTCATGGCTTTGGAGCCATGGGAAGCCGAGGACAACTTGTGTACGGGTGCCTGGATGATAAGCAAGGGGAGGCTTTCTTGGTGCAGGGGTCCCACGGTGATAGTGATGTGTGTGACTGTGCCAGATCCCAGTGGTCGGTTATCCAGTGCTTGAACCGGAAACCGAGAGGAGAACGGGTATGATGTTGTCTTCAGGGAGGAGGCAAAGGCCTGGTCAATAAAATTCCCTGCGCCACCTTAATCCACTAGAGCTGTGGAAACAACATATTATAGACAGCCAGCTAGTGAAATCGGTACCAAAAAGGGTTTGGTGAAGATGGATGATCACTGGACCGTCCATCTGCTCAAATGACTCTTGGGTTAGAACGTAGCGGACACCTTTGAAGCTGGTCTCCCTCCTGGCCACAATAGGGACAGAGCCCCAGTTGTCTCTGACGGCGTCGCTCAGCGTGTGGCCCCTACCTCCATAGGTTCATGACTCAGATCAGTCAACGAAGGGAGAGAGGCAATGGGAGTGCTTCTGAAGGAGGTTATCCAGACGGATGTTCATCGCTTTGAGTGGGCTCAATGAGAGAGTGTCGTCGTGGCATGCCAGCTCCACAATCCTCTTCTGAATAAGGTGCGGAGCGCCGGCTCATTCCATCCGCTGGATGCTCCCACTGTACAAAATCTAAGGGCGTTCTTCGCAGCAGTCTGGTCCTCCAGCCGTAGTTTGAGTAGGCGCTCACCCCCCTCTCTGCCCTCCAGTGAATGATCGACGACGACGACTCTGAACAGAGCCATGAACCTCCCATAGGCACCCAGCTCCTCCTCTCTCCCAGACGGCCGTAGCCCATTCCAATGCCTGCAGGGTCAACAGGGAAATAACCGTGGCAACCTTGGACCTCTCGGTGGTGGAGCTCCCGTTTGATGAGCAAAGTAGAGGGAGCACTGGAGGAGGAAGCCACGGCATTTGGATGGAATTCTGTCATATTTATCTGTAAGGGACAAATGGGCATCGCTGACCTGGGCAGACTGCTGAATGGGCTGGGGTGCTAGGTCGACTCATGGTAGAGGATCCTCCGCTCGTTGGGGGAGACGCACCTTGAAGATCTAGACGTTGAAGAATGGGAAGGACCTCATCCTTCGACGTCCCTAGTTGCGCCAGCTGATCGTGGAGTGGGCAAAGTACAGTACCAGTCAAAAGTTTGGACACACCTACTCATTCTAGTTTTAATTTTTTTTAACTATTTTCTACGTTGTGGAATAATAGTGAAGACAAACTGAAATAACACATTGAATCATGTGGTAACCAAAAAAGTGTTCAACATCAATATATTTTAGATTCTTCAAAGTAGCCACTCTTTGCCTTGATGCCAGCTTTGCACACTTGGCATTCTCTCAACCAGCTTCACCTGGAATGCTTTTCCAACAGTCTTGAAGGAGTCCCCATATATGCTGAGCACTTGTTGGCTGCTTTTTCTTCACTCTGCATCCAACTCATCCCAAACCATCTCAATTGAGTTGTCAGGTGATTGTGGAGGCCAGGTCATCTGATGCAGCACTCCATCACTCTCCTTTTTGGTCAAATAGCCCTTACACAGCCTGGATGTATGTTGAGTCATTGTCCTGTTAAAAAACAAATGATAGTCCCACTAAGCACAAACCAGATGGGATGGCATATCGCTGCAGAATGCTATGGTAGCCATGCTGGTTAAGTGTGCCTTGAATTCTAAATAAATCACAGACAGTGTCACCAGCAAAACACCATCCCACCACCTCCTCCATGCTTCACGGTGGGAACTACACATGCGGTGATCATCCGTTCACCTACTCTGCGTCTCACAAAGACACGGCGGTTGGAACCAAAAATCTAAAAGTTGTACTCATCAGACCAAAGGACAGATTTCCACCGGTCTAATGTCCATTGCTCGTGTTTCTTGGCCCAAGCAAGTCTCTTCTTATTGGTTTCCTTGCAATAATTCGACCATGAGGGCCTGATTTCACACAGTCTCCTTTGAACAATTGATGGTGATGTCTGTTTCTTGAACTCTGTGAATCACTTATTTGGGCTGCAAATTCTGAGGCCTGTAACTCTAATGAACTTATCCTCTGCAGCAGAGGTAACGCTGCTCTTCCTTTCCTGTGGCGGTCCTCATGAGAGCCAGTTTCATCATAGCGCTTGATGGTTTTTGCGACTGCACTTTTAGAAACGTTCAAAGTTATTGAAATGTTCCGTATTGACTGACCTTCATGTCTTAAAATAATGATGGACTATCATTTCTCTTTGCTTATTTGAGCTGTTCTTGCCATAATATGGACTTGTTTTTTTTTTAGCCCTATTTGGCATCTGCCTGGTGGGTGATGACAACGGCGTACTAGATAAAGGGGAAGTAATCAGGGAGGTGATGATGTCCAGGTGTGCCTAATGATGAGGCGCAGGTGTGTGTTATGAAGGTTGCCAGGTGTGCGTAAAGATGGGTAGCCAGGACCGACGGTTAGTAGGCCGGCGACATCGAGCGCTGGAGAGGGAGAACGGGAGTAGACGTGACAAGTGTGCACACGGCTATTTTGTGTTGAGCCGTTAACAAAGAAACCTGTCTTCCTATATGCTTAATTGAGTTATTTATGTAACTTTAGTTGTAATACAAATGTTGGCCTATCATTTTTTTAGACATAAGGCTGCATGATCAAATCAAGTTGTATTTGTCACGTGCCGAATACAACAGGTGAAATGCTTACTTACAAGCCCTCAACCAACAATGCTTTAAGAAGTTACGAAGAAAAACGTGTAAAGTAAGAAATAAACGTAACATATTTAAACAGCAGCAGTAAAATAACAACAGCAATAGCGAGGCTATATACAGGGGGTAACAGTACAGAGTCAATGTGCGGGGGCTCCGGTTAGTGAAGGTAATATGTAAATGTAGGGTAGAGTGATCATGCATAGATAAACAGAGTAGCAGCAGTGTAAAAGAGGGGTCTGGGTAGCCCTTTGATTAGCTGTTCAGAAGTATTATAGCTTGGGGGTAGAAGCTGTTAAGAAGCCTTTTGGACCTTGACATGGCGCTCCGGTACCGCTGGCCGTGCGGTAGCAGAGAGAACAGTCTATGACAAGGGTGGCTCGAGCGTTTGACAATTTTTAGGGCCTTCCTCTGACACCGCCTGGTATAGAGGTCCTGGATGGCGGGACGCTTGGCCCCAATGATTTTCTGGGCTGTACCCACTACCCTCTGTAGTGCCTTGCGGTCAGAGGCCGAGCAGTTGCCATACCCGGCAGTGATGCAACCAGTCAGGTTGCTCCCTAATCCTAACTCCCGCTGAGACAACCTCGGAGAGTGGAGTCACGGCCAGGTTGTGTGTTTGTGTGCGCACTACAGTTCTGAGGCTCGGAAGGAGAGAAAAGCTGTCAATGCTCATAAATGACTCTAAACCTTACCAGTCACTGAGCCCCAAGTGGCCCAAATCTAGGGCTCTTTAATATTTAGCTTGTGATGTATGTATATATATATATATATACATACATACATACATACATACATACAGTTGAAGTCAGAAGTTTACATACACCTGAGCCAAATACATTTAAACTCTGTTTTTCACAATTCCTGACATTTAATCCTATTACAAATTCCTTCTTAGGTCAGTTAGGATCACCGCTTTCTTTTAAGAATGTGAAATGTCTGAATAATAGTAGAGAGAATGATTTATTTCAGTTTTTTTTCTTTCATCACATTCCCAGTGGGTCAGAAGTTTGAGTGTATGCAATTAGTATTTGGTAGCATTGCCTTAAACAATTTAAACTTGGGTCAAACGTTTCGGGTAGCCTTCCACAAACTTCCCACAGTAAGTTGGGTGAATTTTGGCCAATTCCTCCTGACAGAGCTGGTGTAACTGAGTCAGGTTTGTAGGCCTCCTTGCTCGCACACGCTTTTTCAGTTCTGCCCACAAATTTTCTATAGGATTGAGGTAAGGGCTTTGTGGTGGCCACTCCAATATCTTTACTTTGTTGTCCTTAAGCCATTTTGCCACAACTTTGGAAGTATGCTTGGGGTCATTGTCCATTTGGAAGACCCATTTGCGACCAAGCTTTAACTTCCTGACTGATGTCTTGATGTTGCTTCAATATATCCACATAATTTTCATGCCTCATGATGCCATCTATTTTGTGAAGTGCACCAGTCCCTCCTGCAGCAAAGCACCCCCACAACATGATGCTGCCACGCCCGTGCTTCACGGTTGGGATGGTGTTCTTCGGCTTGCACGTCTCCCCCTTTTTCCTCCAAACATAACGATGGTCATTATGGCCAAACAGTTCTAATTTTGTTTCATCAGACCAGAGGACATTTTTCCAAAAAGTACGATCTTTGTCCCCATGTGCAGTTGCAAACCGTAGTCTGGCTTTTTTATGGCGGTTTTGGAGCAGTGGCTTCTTCCTTGCTGAGCGACTGTTATGAGAATGTTGTTATCAATGTTCATTAACTCCAGTTAATCTACTCAGTCTGCAACCCAGAGTTTGTAAGATTCTGGTTGAATGAAACAGACAGATTTCCCAGTTTACAATAGTCAAAACATTTATTCACGAGAACGTTCTAACATCAAAAATGCAAACCCAGTCTTTATAACACACACAAACAAGTTCAAATCTTAAACTAAGCCTTGCTCAGACAGTCAGTGTTTTTCCACTACACAGATACATTGTTTAATCTGCAACATGTTTCATAATTTTCTGCAAGCCTAAAAGTTTCTCCCCTCCACAGGTGGAGACAGAATGTCCAGTAAGGAACACAGTAGTCCAGCTTGTCTGTCGACAGCTCCTCTTATCATTTGTTTCACACTTGCACCCTGCTTACATACTAAAAAGGAACAAAAGGTCCTTGTTCTAATTCTGACTAAAATTACACACATCAGATTATAGTTTTATGATTCTAATAAATTTCATACAATTATATGGTTTCAGAGTGGAATTATTTAATCATCTTTAGACATATAAATAATTTTATCAGCGGCCTTTCAGGTTATGATATAGGACTCGTTTTACTGTGGATATAGATACTTTTGTACCGGTTTCCTCCAGCATCTTCACAAGGTCCTTTGCTGCTGTTCTGGGATTGATTTGCTATTTTCGCACCAAAGTACGTTTATCTCTAGGAGACAGAACGCGACTACTTCCTGAGCGGTATGACAGCTGCGTGGTCCCATGGTGTTTATTTGCGTACTATTGTTTGTACAGATGAACATGGTACCTTCAGATGTTTGGAAATTGCTCCCAAGGATGAACCAGACTTGTGGAGGTCTACAATTGTTTTTCTGAGGTCTTGGCTGATTTCTTTTGATTTTCCCATGATGTCAAGCAAAGAGGCACTGTTTGAAGGTAGGCCTTGAAATACATCCACAGGTACACCTCCAATTGACTCAAATGATGTCAATTAGCTTATCAGAAGCTTCTAAAGCATGACATAATTGTCTGGAATTTTCCAAGCTGTTTAAAGGCACAGTCAACTTAGTGCATGTAAACTTCTGATCCACTGGAATTGTGATACAGTAAAATAATCTGTCTGTAAACAATTGTTGGAAAAATTACTTGTCATGCACAAAGTAGATGTCCTAACCGACGTGCCAAAACTATAATTTGTTAACAAGAAATTTGGAGTGGTTGAAAAACAATTTTTTTAATGACTCCAACCTAAGTGTATGTAAACTAATGACTTCAACTGTGTGTATATACATATGATATTCTGAATAAAAACGGAGGAGTTATGTCACACATGCAGTTAGAAATAGAAAATATATGGGATTGTCTGCACAATCCAACTTACAACCAACTGATTGCAGCACTACCACAATTATGGAGGAGGCAAGTGGAAAAGGGAAGTAGGTAGGGAACTTGTTTGCCTGCCATATATTAAAGATACAAATTGGCTGAAAAGAAATTGGCATAAAAAGAAAAATATACCAGTTTCATCTGAGGACAAATGTTGACAGCTGCGCCATACGATTCCATGGCACATGGTTTATGAACTGTTCAAAAAAGCACTTGCTTCAACACTTGAGTTTTTCAATGATATAACATTCTTGCCACCAACAAAATGCTTTATATATGGGGCATACAACATTCTCAGCTCTGTAGCTCAATAGGGGCAATACCAAAATAAATGATCTATGTAGCTTGCTTGTGGTCACAGGTTCAGGAATGGTAAAAAAAAAAATCACAACATGCACTTTAATTAACCTTACAAATAGCAGTGTTGGGCGAATTGGGACAGCCATCGTCAGTCAATAAATGATACTCGTAGGAAAGATTTTCATCTTTAGCTCACAATCTGTGGATGCTATACGATTAGAAAGGTTAAAGTATGTTAAACATCACAGCACAATTGAAAAATATATGGCACATGGAAACCAAACGAGGGTGATCTATGGTGATAGGTGGGATTGGCTGAGGGCTGGGATTAAAGAGCTCATGTTTGGTAATGTATTACTGTTATGTGACTGCTTTATAGAAAAGTACCATGTATGCAAAATGTATATGTAGCAAAAAAAGCTGTTAAAAAAATAAGCTCAAAGATATTTGTCCTCTGAAGAGGGGTAAATAAGACATGTGGAGGGATTACTTTAAGACATGAAGATCAGTTGATCCAGAAAATATATTTTGCTGTGTTTAACACTTTTGGTTACTATATGATTCCATATGTGTTATTTCGTAGTGTTGATGTCTTCACTATTATTCTACAATGTAGAAAATTAGTAAAAATAAAGAAAAACCCTTGAATGAGTAGGCGTGTCCAAACCTTTGTATATATGTGTGTGTGTTTGTAGTCCATTACACAGGCATAGTACAACAACAAAAAAGCTCATTGCTCAGGTCTTCAGTTGTGAGGATAGACTAAAATCAGTAGGCTAAGCGGGAAGATACTGAACTTGCCAAATGATTTCATTGGCGTGTACATTGAGGGTGTTCAGATGCTTTGAATCTGATTACTTTTTTGGCTCTCAGTTGGATGTCTTCCGAAGTAAGTGGCTTTAACGTCCATGTCTTTTTTCACAGGCCAGTAAATTCACACTCCGAAAGGTTGACCTCTGGACCTCTTGCTGCTGCAAAAAAACATGTATTTCAGCTTTTGTATTGGTACTGTTCAATTAATGACATACCAATAGATGTGTACATGTCTCAGCACAATTTCCCTAGGTCATAGCAAAAATTGTACACTGCTCTCTGTGGTTCTCAGACTATTGCAGTTGTAGAAGACCCGGTGAGTCCCTCTTAACCGTTTATACTTGTACCCATATATGGGTTGACAATTGCATATTTGAGCACTGATAAGCGCCTAAATTGGAACGCAGTGGCGATACAGTAACACGCTGTAAATGACGTCAGAGCTCAGGTTCTGTGCTTCGCAGCGCTCTATGGGTCTGACTGACGGACGTTTTGAACTCGAGCTCTGCACGTGACAAGAAGTTGCCTCTTCCCTCCCGCTACTTGGGAAACTTTTGCACATTTTTGGTTGTCCGAGTGAGGGGAAATGCTGTAAATTTAAGAAGACTCTCTATGTATTTTGAAAGATGTGACATTGAGGATGATAATAAATACCGCTTTGATGTCATACAAGCAAGCCAAACACACGTACGCGTAAGGCGCTTCACATTTTTTTTTTGCTGCTGCTCGCGTACCTGAATGCGCACGACGACTCCTTTCTATGCGCTCAACAATTCGGATTCTCTGAATTGCCCTGTGAATGCATAACACCGTAAGATCGTATTTTATAACTTAGCTAGTCATGTTAGCAATAGAACAAGCTTTCAAATGATGCCCACCTGACCCAGATTGCGATCTATAATGGGCCGTTTTTGGATTGCGTAAACAACATTGTGTGATGGCGGGGATGGATGCAGGGTTGTGTTCCAAACCAAAAAATAACTACAAGTGTGCTTGCTCTAGTTACTCAACAGCACATCTAGGAGAGCGAATAACAGCAACGTATAGTTAAACTCTTCTTTGAGTCATACACGTGCATTGAAATTAATTAGGAACTGTGCACACTTTGGAGATGTTAGATTGTCTCTACATTTTGATACGTACACGCGACTTCTATCAGAATACGAAGATCACATTGAAAAGACTGGTCTAGACGAACAACACTTGGTCTAGACGGACCACTTCAGGACGTGGTCAGGGATGTATGTGGATCTCGTCTCAATCTGGACGCAATGAGGCTACCCGACGTCAGCAGCACTCCTCCCACAAGTCTCCAGAAAACTGAGAGGCACCTTTTCATTATAATGTTGGAGGAAATGCGTTCCTAGCGTGTGAGGGATGGGTTTGCTGGCCTCATAAATGCTAGCTGATATTTATAATAATTTTAGTTTTTTTTGTTTGGCTAGAGTTATTCTAACCTGTTTGCAATTATTTTAGTGTTGCTTGCTGGCTATCTACAGCGGTTTGCTGGCGTGTTAGCTACAGTAGTTGGCTACTGACGTGTTATCATATTTTGCCTATTCCACTGTTTGTAGAATGCATAGTTGTATGTATGTATGTATATATAGAGCGCACATGGTAGACACGTTTAAATGTAGGTGTAGACGCAGGACGCATTCGGGAATTCCATGAGCAGAACTCTATGATCAGAATACTAAAGCTGCATGAACTGTAAAGTCTACACACGGGCCATAGTCCTCTCACACAAACCCGTGTCATTTTTTTTTTGTCTTATGTTGCACCTTCCCCACATTTTCATAACATAACGTTTGGATTCAGTATTGTGTCAGGTGAACTGTTGTGTGTCATCAACTTTGGACTAATAATTTTCCCATATTCTCCAAACTGTTGCCTTTCAATTGCTACCATGCTTATGCATTGCATATTTCTTCTGTAAGAAACATTTTAAATGTAGCATTATCCATATAGGACAATTCCCACAAGTGTAAAGGTTTAAGGTTATACTGGAGGGTCTGGCTGATTCCTGTTGATGGGAGCTGAGACTGTCAGAGGCTCTGGGCTGGGCTGGGCAGGGCTGGACTGGACTGAGGTTGGCCGGGCCGGCTGTTGAAAGGGGCCTCTTGCTGAGAGAGGTACTGAAAGGCCTGGACAGCCTGTTCTCCCCTCTGCCTCCGGACGATGATGTCAGTGGAACAAACCCTCAGACAGGGTGATGTCATGCTACCCCTTTACCCACCAGCTCGTGATTAGGGGTCACTAGCACAGGGTCACAGAAGGAGTGGGGGTCTGTGGTGCTGAAACGGTGCCCTTTTTTAAGTTGGCTGACTTTGACTCTGGGACTGCTTCCCATAAGGCTGCCTGTCTGCTTGTTTTGTTGTGAAACTCTTGTCCTGCTGCATGCAGGCACGTTTTCTCTCTCCCACTCTCTCTTGTGGATCATTCCTCTCAAAGCTGTGAAAAAGCTATTGGAATCTCCCCCTTTTGGCTTCTGGACATTTTTCACTTTCGAATGAAATTTGCTGCTTTGGGCTGCCGATGGACGACAGCCCAGTTAACACTCGGCTGGAGAGGGAGGGGAAGAGGGAGACCGAGAGATGTGCAGAATGTACAGCAGAAAAGAGGAAAAGTACCCCACAGGCACTGCACAAAAGTCTTCCTTGTGTGAAGAAGCAGATTGCCATAGCCTTCCTCCAGCAGGGGAACCGTATGGGCGTCTAATCTCTTCATCACTGAGAGACAAAGGTTAAGCCAGTTTACTGTAGTGCTGGAGGAAAGAAGCAGCGGGGCAGAGGAAGGAGCCCAGCAGGCCTTTTCATTGGCTCTGGGAAGCACACAGCTCAGTCCCCATTGGCTGAGCAGGACACTTGTCTGTCACAAAGACCCCTTGTTAACCCCTGCTCAGCCAAGACCCTCTCAAAGTGTCATTGGTCAGTGTGTCAGGTCACCGGTCATGTTGGTTAGATAATGTGTCAGGGACACTTAGTCTGAATTTAAGCCCCCTTGAATCCACAGTTGTTGACCACGGCTGTCTAATGCCTGTTGCTGAGAGAATCTAGAAGGATCCATTTAGGATTCCATGTACTACAATAGTTGAATAATATCAGATACAGTATGTGTCATTGTGTAAAATGTCAAATTCACTTCTTGCAGTCCAAGCGGGACAGTTGAAAACCAAAACCTCCCATTTTGTTACTTAAATAAACCGAACACAGCCTGCCATTTGGTGTTCTGATTTACTGTTCGTACACTCACAATGAGTGTTGTTAAAAATATAAAAAATCCTGACTGAAATGTGCCCTTGCCACTAGGAAGGAAATAGGCCACGTCATGTCTCGTAATAAAATTGACTATCAAAGACGAAATCCATCTAAAGTTGCACAAGCACAGAGCGTTGGAGAACGGTGGATGGACGGACAGAAAGCAGGACGGAGAGAAGTAAGACGGGAGACTTGGCTCTTGATGTGTATGACGAGGAAGGAAGGAAGGGAACTCTAGGGACTAACTGCTTAGATAGGAAGAGAGATGGTTGTTTGTTTGGAAAGCATTTTTGCCAGTGAGAGAGTAAATAGGAAGGAAGAGGTCTCAGTGGGACCCAGCTAGAGAGTTTAGGCAGACCAATGGAATGCCCACAGTGGAATGCAAGGCATCAGACTATGTTCGCGTCCCAAATGGCACCCTATTTTTTTTATAGTGCACTAGGGTTCCATAGGGCCCTGATCAAATGTAGTGCCCTATATAGGGTTCCATTTGGGATGCAACTTAGGTCCTCTGTTGTTGACATTTGAGCACATCAAACGTGACCATTTATTCAGTATTGACATAATATGGTATCATTAGTCATTTGAGGATCACAGTTGGGATGTTTGAAACTCATTCGTGATCCTTTGGTTAGGCACTCCATTTTATCACTTACTGTATGCTGTCGGTGTGCAGTTATTTGTTTTATGTATCTGTTTCTCTTATGTGTGTTTTTTTTTGTGGGAGTCTGTGTGTGTGTGGGAGTCCCTGTGTGTGAGTTTGTGTGTGTGACCATACATGGTTTGTCTGATTGTTGTCATTTAGTGTGTATGGCAGTGTAGTCTGGTTCTCAGTACCTCAGTGCTACGAGGGTGAAGGGAAGTGAGGCTAATGCTTGGTAGGTTGCCCTCTCTGGCCACGTGCCCACCGCCTCCTGGAACTCTAATCCTATTAACTAGAAGATATTTACTGCTCTAACACAGTTGTCCTGGCCTATCTACACACACACACACACACACACACACACACACACACAGAGTAACAATGTTTATTTGATTTATTTTCTTTTTCTCCCCATTTCGATCTTGTCTCATCGCTGCAACTCCCCAATGGGCTCGGAGGCAAAGGTCGAGTCATGCGTCCTCCGAAACATGACCCTCCAAATAGCGCCTCTTAACACTTGCCCGCTTAACCCGGAAGCCAGCCGCACCAATGTGTCGGAGGAGGAAACACCGTTCAACTGACGACCGAGGTCAGCCTGCAGGTGCCTGGCCCGCCACAAGGAGTTGCTAGAACGCAATGAGCCAAGTAAAGCCACCCCCGGCCAAACCCTCCCCTAACCCAGACGATGCTGGGCCAATTGTGCGCCGCCCCTATGGGACTCCAGATCACGTCCGGTTGTGATAGAGCTCGGGATCGAACCTGGGTCTGTAGCCTTAGACCTCTGCTCCACTCGGGAGGTAACGAGCTTTTTATGACCGGTCTTCTGTCTCTTGTTGTTAACTTTGGGCTGCAAGCCCGATGTCGGTACACTTATGACAACAGCCAGCTCAAGTGCAGGGCGCGAAATTCAAAATATATTTTTTTGAAATATTTAACTTTCACACATTAACAAGTCCAATACAGCAAATGAAAGATAAACATCTTGTGAATCCAGCCAACATGTTCGATTTTTAAAATGTTTTACAGCGAAAACACCACGTATATTTATGTTAGCTCACCACCAAATACAAAAAAGGACAGACATTTTTCACAGCACAGGTAGCATGCACAAAACCAACCTAACCAAGAACCAACCAAACTAACCAAGAAACAACTTCATCAGATGACAGTCTTATAACATGTTATACAATAAATCTATGTTTTGTTCGAAAAATGTGCATATTTGAGCTATAAATCAGTTTTACATTGCAGCTACCATCACAGCTACCGTCAGAAATGGCACCGAAGCAGCCAGAGTAATTACAGACACCAACGTCAAATACCTAAATACTCATCATAAAACATTTCTGAAAAATACATGGTGTACAGCAAATGAAAGACAGGCATCTTGTGATTCCAGCCAATATTTCCGATTTCTTAAGTGTTTTACAGCGAAAACACAATATAGCATTATATTAGCTTACCACAATAGCCAGAAACACAAGCCATTCCCCAGCAGCAAAAGTTAGCGATCGTAACAAACCACCAAAAGATATATAATTTTTGACTAACCTTGATAAGCTTCATCAGATGACAGTCCTATAACATCAGGTTATACATACACTTATGTTTTGTTCGAAAATGTGCATATTTAGAGCTGAAATCAGTGGTTATACATTGTGCTAACGTAGCATCTTTTTCCCAGAATGTGCGGATATTTTTATGACACAACTATTCTGACCAAATAACTATTCATAAACGTTACTAAAAAATACATGTTGTATAGGAAATGATAGATACACTAGTTCTTAATGCAATCGCCGTGTTAGAATTCTAAAAATAACTTCATTACGACATCCAGCTTAGTTATAGCGAGAGAGTGCCCAAAATCTGGGCGCAAACTACTAGTACACATGTTCGACAGATATATGAAATAGCATCATAAAATGGGTCCTACTTTTGATGATCTTCCATCAGAATGTTGTACAAGGGGTCCTTTGTCGGGAACAATCGTTGTTTGGTTTTAGAATGTCCTCTTCTCCAGTCAATTAGCACGGAAAGCTAGCAAAGTGGCGCGAAGCTCTCCTTCGTGAACAAACGCAGACAAAGCAACACGCCTAACGTCCCGAAAAAATTTCAATAATCTAATAAAACTATATTGAAAAAACATACTTTACGATGATATTGTCACATGTATCAAATAAAATCAAAGCCGGAGATATTAGTCGTCTATAACGACAGCTTTACAGAAGGCAATACCAGGTCCCTTCTCGCGCGTTCCAGAAAACAGGAAATTGGGGTCACGTCATGCCAAGAGCTTTTATTCGACCTCAGATCATGTTATACACTCCATTTCTTCTCTCACTGCCTGTTGACATCTAGTGGAAGGCGTATGAAGTGCATGTATACTAATATATATCAAGCACATTTATAGGCAGGCCCTAGAACAGAGCATCGATTTCAGATTTTCCACTTCCTGTCAGGAAGTTTGCTGCAAAATGAGTTCTGTTTTACTCACAGATATAATTCAAACGGTTTTAGAAACTAGAGAGTGTTTTCTATCCAATAGTAATAATAATATGCATATTGTACAAGCAAGAATTGAGTACGAGGCCGTTTGAAATGGGCACCTTTTATCCAGGCTACTCAATACTGCCCCTGCAGCCCAAAGAGGTTAACTGTCTTTAATCCTACATGCAATCCAAAAGCATCCTTCTGTGTTGTTGATGATGCTACAGCAGACTCGTTGTCGACGGCTGCTTGACCATGCTGCCCCTGGCTCTTAGCTGTGTGTGGGAGTCGTCATAGTACTCAAAGTGAAGCGGTTACCATAACAAACCGTCATAGGACAGCCTCCTCCTCAGTCTTTAGCCGGAGGTGAAGTGCTCTGTTGACAAAATAGATGTGGAGATGGGTTATGCGCGAGTGTATTTGTGTAGAAGCAAAGCCAAAACAGGCACACTCTTGTTCCGTCCTATCCTTTCTACACCTCATCATTAATATCTTAATCTGTTTTTCATTCCCTTTCTTTGCTCATGTAATAGTATAACTTTAAACCGTCCCCTCTGCCCGACACGGGCGCGAACCAGGGACCCTCTGCACACATCAACAACAGTCACCCACGAAGCGTCGTTACCCATCGCTCCACAAAAGCCGCGGCCCTTGCAGAGCAAGGGGCAACACTACATCTAGGTTTCAGAGCAAGTGGCGTAACTGATTGAAACGCTACTAGCGCGTACCCGCTAACTAGCTAGCCATTTCTCATCCGTTACACTCAACCATATACTTACTCAACCCCGGCTCTCCTCTCCGTCTCCTATTCTCTCCCATCCTATCCCACCCCATCCATCCATGTTGCCATCCTTCCACCTCTCCTCCCAGGGCCATTTTGTTTGTCTGTCTGTCTGGTTAAAGACGGAAGGAACAGTGTGACTGACAGGTGGAAGTCAGGCCAGGCCTCCCCTGATCCAAGCTTGTAGTAATTAAGACCTGTTGGATTGGCTATAAAACTAGAACCTCTGATTTACTTAATAGCTGCTTAAATCTGATGGTAATACTTTACTTAAAGGCTGCAGGTA
Source organism: Salvelinus namaycush (assembly GCF_016432855.1). Classification (NCBI taxonomy): domain Eukaryota; kingdom Metazoa; phylum Chordata; class Actinopteri; order Salmoniformes; family Salmonidae; genus Salvelinus; species Salvelinus namaycush. The sequence continues at coordinate 5,722,313 of NC_052324.1, read as the reverse complement.
GGCTATAATGCAGTTATAATGCATTGTAAGACTTGTCTTTAGCATGTATGACTAAGTTTTATCTCATAATGATCCTGAATTTACAGCCTATTATGAGCCATATGTATGCTTAGAACAAGTTATATAAAACATTATTATATAGGCAATACCTAAAGTATTGTATAGATGGAATGTTTTTTTGTCTTCAGGGCACCATTTGTAAATGAGACACTGGTCTCAATTGGGTTCCCCTGAATATATAAAAATACATTTAAATAAATGGCCAATCTGATATGCTTCCTGACTGATCCAACAATTAATCAGTTTACCAGTGCACATAATCAATTAGAAATATTGCTAGTTGATGATGGGCACTGGAGACGCCATCGCCTTTAGGTGTGTATAGGCTCATAGACATTAATTTATGATTAGGCCTAAGGAGGGCTGTCCCCTATTACATAAAAAAAAAAAAAAAAAATCATCTTGGTCGACCAAGAGTCTTTCGACCAATCGCCTGGTCGAAATTCTTAAACGTGTATTTTTCCATATACTGTAGACACACCCTATGTGTTTTAATAAAATAAACTATATGTAAGCTACTGAGCTTGTCTGATGCTTTAAGCACACTGATTAAATAATTAAGATGCACACATTATTCAAGAGGGAGCCAGAGATCAAGATAGCTTAACCAGAAGAACAAAAACTTGTCCCAATCCACCACCTCCCACTGCCGCTGGCCGTCACAGATTTTTCAATTACACTCCCGAAGTTGTCGGTAATAGACTACACCAGGGGTCAGCAACCTTTTCCATTTGGAGTGCTAATTTATCTTACCATTTCTACGTGTCAGTTATGATTTTCATATGCACATTTTCATGGAACAGTTTAATTTATTTATAATAAATTTGTCGTATCTCAAAATATAAATTATACAAATCTAATAGTAACTTCCATTGCCAACTATGCCATTGCCAACTAGCCTACATAAAGCCAACAAATAAAACAATTGCAGCCTACAGGTAGAAAATAAATCACATTGGCTATGCATGGCCTGTTTGCAAGGAACTTGAAACATTGTATTAACTTGGTCCAGCCCAGATGCTAACAAACTTGCAACATTGTATAAAATATTCTGGACCCTCCAAGTTTCCTGCGCAAGGGATAAGAAGTAATCAGGTAGGCCTATTTTATTATGTTTCCACCTGATCAGAGCATGACTTTTTTTCACCTTTCAACCCGTGGTTGTCGAAGGGGAGAAAGCTGGAAAGATTTGTTCAAATAGGCTACATTGAGGAACTGTTGTCATTCTTAGTGGATGTAAAAACACACTTTGTTTACTTGCTGTTTTGATGTGAAGAGAAATTATTTGAGAAGCTCCACAACTCATTAGTGGTGGTGAATTAAGTAAATCAGAAATACTATCAGATCCCTAAATGGGCACATTTATAAGCCTACATTTGCGCGCAGGCCAGGCTGCCTAGGCCTACTTCTGTGCATAATCAGGTGCACGTCCTTACTCAACATTGACAAGAGGGCTCCAAATAAAACACAATGAATAAATTGACAACTGGTAAATGGAATGAAATAAGTGTAGCCTACTGTAGGTTGTGTGCTCTGCTAACAACGTGTCCACTCCGACAATGAGAAATGTAAAATACTGTAATAATAATATTTTGAATGCATTAACAGAAATGATGGTAACCAAACAAAGATTGTAGATTAGAAATTATGTGAATTAAAGGTAAATGTACTACTGGTAATACTGGTGTCATCCCCACGACCTCCGCAATGGAATAGTCCACTGAGACGGGCATCAATCAAGACGTAACCCTACATTTGAATTTATTTGTAACTGCTAGACTAAAAAATTCTCGGTCGACCAACAGCCTTGACCAAACAATCGACCAGTCGACTAAATGGGGTCAGCCCTAGGCCTAAGTAAGTTCATTAGGCTGTTGATTTGTTAACTTCTTATGGCTGAAGTCCCATTAACGGGATCGATATGACAACAGCCAGTCGAAGTGCCAAATTCAAAAAACAGAAATCTCATAATTAAAATTCCTCAGACATTCATGTGTCTTATATCATTTTAAAGGTAATCTTGTTGTTAATCCCACAAGTGTCTGATTTCAAATAGGCTTTTCAGCGACAGCACTACAAACGATTATGTAGGTCACCACAAAACCACAATAATCACAGCCATTTTTTCCAGCTAAAGATAGCTTCACAAAAACCAGAACAGAGATAAAATGAATCACTAACCTTCGATTATTTTCATCAGATGACACTCATAGGACTTCATGTTACACAATACATGCATGTTTGATTAAATTCATATTTATATAAAAAAATCTGAGTTTACATTGAGGCGACTAGATTCACTAGTTGCAAAAACATCAAGACTTTGCATAGCCACATCGTTTCAACAGAAATACTCATCATAAATATAGATGATAATAGAAGTTATACACATGGAATTATAGATATACCTCTCCTTAATGCAACCGCTATGTCAGATTTCAAAAAAACTTTACGGAAAAAGAAACCCACGCTATAATCTGAGACGGTGCTCAAAAGTAAAACACCACAGCCGCAAAGATGGCGTCAACATATAAACAAGAAAATATATGATAAATATTCCCTTACCTTTGATGATCTACATCAGAAAGCACACCAGGAATCCCAGGTCCACAATAAATGTTTGTTTTGTTCGAAAAAATCAGTTATTTATGTCCAAATACCTTCTTTTGTTAGCGCGTCTGGTTTACATATCCAAACGCTAATTCTGGTCAGCGTTATATCGGACAAAAACGTCAAAAAGTGATATTACCGGTCGAAGAAACATTTCAAACTAAGTACATAATCAATCATTAGGATGTTTTTAACATACATCTTGAATAACTCTCCAATCGGAGAACTACATCGACTTCAATTGAGAGATGGAACAGAGCTGCCTCTCACACGAACGCGCCTGTTGAATGCATGGTCACCTCATGGCACCTCATACAAAATTCTGTCTCCTTCGACCCCCCTTCACATTAGAGTCATCAGACTTAGTTCTATTGACTGCTGACATCTAGTGGAAGCCGTAGGAAGTGGAAACTCATCCATATGTCTCTGTATTTTGAATAAGAGCTTGGTTGAAAATATGGCACCCCCAGAAAAAATACAAACAGGAAGTGGAACTTCTCAGGTTTTTGCCTGCCATATGAGTTCTGTTCATCTCAGACTTAATTCATACAGTTTTAGAAACTTCAGAGTGTTTTCTATCCAATATTAATAATAATATGCATATATTAGCGACTGAGGAGCTGGCCGTTTACAATGGGCACCATTCATCCAAGCTACTCAATACTGCCCCTTCAGCCATAAGAAGTTAAACACCTGCCTCTATTGAATGGGTAAATCCATTTGAAATAAGTCACTTTTTGACAGCACCCCTTTTGATTTGAATGAAACCTTCCATACTTAGTGCTCAGAAAGTGACTTTTTGGACCTGAATGCCAAAACATTCAAGAGATGAAGGTGCTCAAAGTTTACCCATTTTGCATACCGCACCATACCATGAGACATCCATGTCTTCCTCACTGAAAAAGATAAATGGTTGAGATTGTAAGACTTTAAAATGGTATCAAACTGGGTTTTACAAATATTGTATAATTCTTTAGATTTTTTTTTTTTTTTTTTATCAAAATGGTCCTTTTTTTTGTTAACATCGATGATCTAAAATCGCTTAAACTTTTTTTCATATTCACAACTGCTGTAGCTTAGACCCTATTTTACATCATCTAAGGTTGTTGCGTTGTGTCCACCATCGGTTGAGATACAACATGCTCTTGAGTACAGGGTGGTTGTCATGTTTTGGACTAGTCTCAGGTTGCCATACCTCCAAAATCACATCGTTGTCACAATCCTGCAATAAGGAGGGGAAGGGGTTCTGTCTCTAATGTTTCTGTGTTGTGTTCTCAAATGAACATTTCCTTTTGTCTAGTTGTAAGATCTCCAATCTGTTTGATTTGATTGTCACTCTTAGTATACAGTGCATTCGGAAAGTATTCAGACCCCTTGACCAACCGGCTCGATTCGGTCTTATGTAGCAAAATTATGAAACTGTTTTTTATATTGGATAAAAGTACAGACTCGGAGCTAGAAAATGATATGTACACTACAGTTGAGGAACAATGGGAAAGTAATTCTGCTTTGAAAATTGATAAACTTGTAACCTCACTTTTGAGAAAATGGCCCTTGTTTTGGTACCTACAGGAGAGCTCTAATTTTGTCTACACCCATTCAGCATCGTTCACACCCTCTTAAACTTTAGCCCCACCCATCTCTTTAAGGATTCACATGTGAGGCTGTGTACTAAACAACCAAAGATTAAGACTAAAGGTTGGTTTAATCTACGCGTGTGTTTATTAAATTTAATCTGGAGTGCCAGAGTGTGCACTGGGTGTTCGGAAACTGTGTTGTCAGATTGGCCGTTCGTAAATTGAGTGTTTCGCACACTGGACGCTCTGGCCGAAAGGTAGGGTTGATCTGAGGGTTCTGACCTAACGGCTTGGGTGCTTGACTACTGCTGTCTGGCTAACGTTGGCTAGCTTGCTATCTACTTCCAGACACAAATGAGGGAACAGCTGCGGTTATGGAACCGCCACCTGTCCCAGACCTGTTGTTTTTCAACTCTTAATGATCGGCTATGAAAAGCCAACTGAAAATTATTCATGATTATTATTTGACCATGCTTGTCACTTATGAACATTTTGAACATCTTGGCATAGTTCTGTTATAATCTCCACCCGGCACAGCCAGAAGAGGACTGGCCACCCCTCATAGCCTGGTTCCTCTCTAGGTTTCTTCCTAGGTTTTGGCCTTTCTAGGGAGTTTTTCCTAGCCACCGTGCTTCTACACCTGCATTGCTAGCTGTTTGGGGTTTTAGGCTGGGTTTCTGTACAGCACTTCGAGATATTAGCTGATGTACGAAGGGCTATATAAAATAAACTTGATTGAACAGCTCACTCTGACCATTTTACTCACACTAGCAGAGCTGGTTAGGCTGTTTTGATGTTATCCAGAACGTTGGTGACTGCAACTGTGCTGCTGGCAACAATTTAATTATGCTTTTTTTGCCAAAGCTTACTGACACCGGCCATATTCAACGGGTGTTAAGCTGGGTAAATTCATCAGTTATTCTGCACTCTGGCACACTAAGACGAGAGTGCTTTGAAATCTGAGTAGATAGCCAGAGTGAATTTACCAGCTACGTCTATCGACAGTTGTCGCAGTGACATCAGAAACATTCTATTGAAATGGTTACTTGCATAGTGGAGTCTTTTGTTTTGACATGTAGCTAGCTAGCTAAACAATAAACCATAAACCCAACTCATAACGTTACTACCCTGCATGAATCTGCAGGTAGCTAACCAACCAGGTTCAATGTTAGCTAGCTAACATTAGGCTATAACTAGCAATGCAAATGGCCTTGAGATACGAATAATATTACAACACAGTAACGTTAGCTAGCTAGCTAACATGACACTTTAACTGGAAATGAAAATGACTTACTGGCATGGTTGCCCTTAGTTTGAAGATCTACCCGAAGACAGATCTTTTTATACAACAGCCTTTTATTTTCGACTCTCTCCGCGTATTTGCAATCAAACACCAGAATTTTCTCCGTCTCCTTAGCTGTCATACTCTGCTTCCACCGGGCATTCCACTGATGTCAAAACTCGGTCCTCCAGAAAGTGGAGAGCATTATCAACACTTTTGCAGTTCTTCGTGATATCTTTTTTCTTTAAAGCCACGTTAGAAATGATTACCTACACGTACTGAGCAGCTCATCTTATAGACAGAAGCGTGCTACATGGCAGACCAATCCGAACTCCTCTCTCGGCATGTCCAGCCCATCCATTATTTCAGCCAATCATGGCTAGCAGGAAGGTTCCTGCCTTTTCCCTTGGCTAAACCAACTAGGCTCGTAATTTAACAATTGTTTTCATATTAACAGATGGCATACAAGTTTGTTATTAAGGCACATGAAAGTTCACATGTTGCAGAAGGCATTTCTGTCAAACAACACATTTTGATAAAAATACAAGTTTACGATCAAATGTCTCCCCTATGAAGTAGTAATGCGCAACATACACCTAGTTTCCTGAAAACAAGTCAGAGGCTTTTAGATAATTGATGTGAAAGCTGCAATATGTAACTTTTTGGGCGAACCTGATCAAATTCACATAGAAATGTGAGTTATATCTGTCCGTCTCATTCAAGGCAAGTCTAAGAAGCAGTAGACATGTTCTATGTGTGTTATTTCTATGCTTCAAACACCAGCTTCAAACAGCTGAAAATACAATATTTTTGGTTATTGACAATATATTTCACAGCGGTTTAGTTGGTACAAGCATTCTCTACACTACGCATTGCTTGTTTTGTCACAAATTGAAATTAGGGGAACTATTAGAATTCTAGCAACCAGGAAATGGCTGAACGATTTCTGCATATTGCACCTTTTTTTTAAAGGTTTAAAAATGTAATATTTGTTATAAAAAAATCAAGAAATAATAAAATTGTTAACTTTAAGCTTTTAAATTGTATCATACTCATCCGTTTTATCTTTTCTGGCGAAGACATGGATTTCCTATGGTGGGTTATGCAAAGTGTATTAACTTTGAGCACCTTTTATCACCTTATTGGCATTCAGGTCCAAAAAGTCAGTTTCTGACCACTTCTTCCTTGGGTAAACATGTATTGAAACTTTTGTTTAAATCAAAAGGGATGCTGTCAAAAAGTGATTGAATTCAAATGGATTTGCCCTAAACGTATGTCAGAGCATGCAGTCGCTGTATTTGAAGCTTGTTTGTTCTCACATTTAATTATGTAGGGCTCATCCGTTTACTCTGCTCTCATTTTCAGCAGGCTGCAAAACGCGTCCATCCATCACCAGCCACCGCGCGATGTGCATCAGCGCACACCAACTTCCCAGTGCACCCACAAGGCCATGCAATTTAGCAAAGACCAGGGAATTCAGGCGGATGTTTTATTTCTAGAGTAGGGTTGGTTTAAATATAGTTATTTGTTTGAAATGTCAAACATCAACTATTTAGATTTTTCTATTTGCATATTTCGCATGGTATTGAGGTGAAATGTTGTCACAGTGCCTAAATTTAAATACGGATTTTGATTTGGATATTATAGTAAGTGTCATATTTTCCAAACATAACCTACCACAGGCTGATCATTTTTAGACACATTCCAGGCAATGTCGGGTCCAGAAACTCTCACAGCTGCCACACCAAGTCTCCAAATGGCAAACAGACGATGATGTAATCTCGAAATGTATTTGATTGAGCGATAGAAATTTGACGAGAGACTTTAGGGATTTACGGTACTGTCGTGGCAGTAGTTTAGCTGTGGACTAATGCGCCGTAAGAAAACAATGCAAGCCTACCTTTAACACAGATACGATTTGAGTAATTTGGTATTGCTCGGGAAAAGTGACTTGACTGTTTCAAGTGTCACACTTTCGAAAACAGCACATGCAGTCTCTTTTAGTTTGGATGTCATTTTCCATAGTGGACGGATATAGGCAGAGTCAGCAACGGATTTGACATACATACTTACCTTATTTTCAAACCTTGCCCACGCTCCAGCCTTCTTTGCCGGTGTGCGCACACAGCACACCCGCCTCCTCAGCCGCCTCTCCGGTTAGTCCTCCCGGCAGTCAGTCTTTACCCGTCCGGTGCTGAAGAGCGAGTCGGAGGGGCTACGGATGACAGCGCCGAGATGAGGTCGGGCAGATGACCGCCACATTCTCCGCTGGTCCTTCGCAAGCCAGGGGTATCCGTTTTTTGGGGGAACGGACCACAATAATACAAAAACATAAACTGTAGTAGCCTAGGCTACAACCTTTGTGAAGATGATTGGATATTCTGTCAATGGATTTATTATCTCTTGAGGAATCAAAGAGTTCTGGGTGTGCGGGCTGTTTGGGACGTTGCTTGTAACCTGGTATTGCATAAGTGTGTTGCTTGTTTGGAGAGTCTTCGTCTTTGAACTACCATGGCCAGCGTGAATAAGAATCTGCGGGTAAGTGTAGTGGCTTTATGTTAACCTAAATAGTCAGGCAACATAATAACCATATATGGTTATAATTTCATAGGTGTTTCTAGAGGAAATGTTGCAATGCTTTGTTTTAGAATACTTGATAGAGGCTCCACCATTGTCTGTCCTTCTGCCATACAATCAATGACAACAGTCCCGTCATTACATAAATACAAGTGGCAAGTACAATTGTTGTAGCTCATTGTACAGCAGTGAAAGCCCATTAAGTCATGTTATGGAGAAACCCCATTGCGACTAGAACGTGCGTCTCTCATAAGGCGCGGAGACTCATTCAGAACATGCACCACCATGCCCCATTGGCGATTGTTCTCGGGGGTGACATTAATAGCAGAGTAGATCATTTTCTATGAATGATATATACACACACACACACACACACACACAGAGTCTGGCTGTGGCACAGCTCTCATGTGGTTGGGTCACAGGGTATATGGGTTGTAATTGGGGTACTCTGGTGTTCAGTGAGACATTGTCTGACATTCTTTCAAGTGGAACAATGCAGCTACTGTGCTTTTTTTTTTTTTTAACTACATTTCAGTCATCAATGCATTTCCGGACTGTGGCGAGCTTCTCTAGATGCCTTGAGCTTCCGGAAAAGGCAAAGGCTTGTAGCTGTGGCAGAAATCTCTCACGATTTCTCATTGACCACACTGTCTGTGATACAAGGACACGCTCGTCTGTATTCTGGACCTGTCTAGTCATATCTCGATGTCAACTTGTGGTGTTCGATGATCTGCAAGGTTGTCTGGGCTCCAGGCACATGCCAGCATCACTGGAGAGCTACAGCAGCATACAACTGTCTAGGGTTGCGGAAACCACATCTGATGCCTGATTAGCCAAATACCCTTTTACAGATCATTTTGGGATTGCGCCTTTACCTCATTGACAGACTCCTTCCTGCAGGGTGTGTGTGACTTAAGCACATTTCTTTGTGTGTACGCTTGCGTGTGTGTGTGCGTGCGACATACTTGTGTGTGTGTGTGCCCTATACGGATGCCTTGTACTTTAATATGGAAAGGTCACTTGCGTTCTGATACACCGAGACTGCAACAGTGAGTCTGCTCTTTTCATCTCGTCATTCTAGCAATCTCTCTACATCTCCATTCCCTGTTCTTGAGAGAGGGAGGTGATCATCTCTCACAGAAAATAGCACTGTTCCCTGAGATGCGCCACGGGAGTCGGGGTTGGGATGTATCTTCCTTAGTGCTTTCTGTCCTATCTTGTAGAAGTGGACAATCATTCTGGTTGGTTTTTCCCTGGGCTGCAGAGTGCCATACAGCCAGTGTGATGGATGTGTGAGGACCTGCAGGGGGATAGATTGATGTGTATGTAGATAATGACTCCAGCAGCCAGTGGTATACTGTAGACAGACGGGTAATGCAGTGTCGGCATGCATCTCTGCTAGCAGACATGAGTTGTGTTACACATATCTGTGTCTGTTTTGAAAGGTGTGTGTTTTTACCACAATCCACACGTTACGCTGCCTTCCTTTCTCCTGCCAGACCGTGATTTAGATTGTGTGTGTTAATGAAGTTACTCCTGTGTTACTGTTGTTTTGAGTAATGGTGAGAACACCACACACTCTGGTGTAGACTGAATTAGGTCAGCACACACACGAACATCATACCAAAGTCGTCATTGGTGTCCCTGACCCAGCAAGCACACTGGGTCTATTACGGTTCAGAGATATGATAGGAATCTGGAGAGGTTCAATAGTGCAGGCCTTCAGCGCTATGCCTCCCTGATATTAAACGCCTGGCCACACTGAAACAATACTAATATTATCACAGGCTGTTCTTCACACACACACACACACACACACACACACACACACAGCACTGACCATACATACAGTATATGCTCGTACACTTTAAGAGGGAGACACACTTTTACACAGTACATAGGAGGTATTCAAGTAAGAGAGTGGGGGCTGTGTGTGTGTGTGTGCGCACATGGGTGATTCTGAAGGAGAGAGACCCAGAGGGACCCTCCAAGCCAGCCTCGCCGCCTGCTCCAATGCGGAGAATGTGAATCAGCCATGGCACACACATTCTGTGAGGCATCCGAGCCAGCGGTCATCTACTGTTACAACAGGCGGCAGTAGGACATTACCTCATTTTTGCCTGCATAGGTCTTTTATACCTCCAGTGCGCATGCCGGTCACAAGTGGTTGTGGTGGTTTGCAGATGTGGGTGGGCATCTATTTTAATAAGTCCATTGAGAATAGACACCATCAAAAATAAATCCATTACTAATTAGTTTAGGCAGGTCCTGAGAAGCAGAAGACTAATAAAATGTATTTTCAAAATAATAGACTAGCATATTTTTAATTAGACCTAGGTTACTGGTCTGCGCCATCCATTAAATCAATAGTTTATTTTATTCATTAAACAGACAAGACACACCTACCCGATCACAGTCAACACACAGCCTATAGTAAGAATATAACGGAATAAAATACAAATAAATATATATATACAGCACCAGTCAAAGTTTGGACACACCTACTCATTCAAGGGTTTTTCTTTACTTTTACTATTTTCTATATAGAAGAATAATAGTGAAGACATCAACTATGAAATAACACATATGGAATCATGTAGTAACCAAAAAAGTGTTAAACAAATAAAAATGTTTTATATATGAGATTCTTGAAAGTATCCACCTTTGCCTTAATTGCCACTTTCACACTCTTGGCATTCTCTCAACCAGCTTCACCTGGAATGCTTTCAGTCTTGAAGGAGTTCCCACATATGCTGAGCACTTGTTGGCTGCTGTTCCTTCATTCTGCGGTCCAACTCATCCCAAACCATCTCAATTGAGTTTAGGTCGGGTTATTGTGGAGGCCAGGTCATCTGATGCAGCACTCCATCAATCGTCTTCTTGGTCAAATAGCCCTTACACAGCCTGGAGGTGTGTTGGGTCATTGTCCTGTTGAAAAACAAATGATAGTCCCACTTAGCACAAACCAGATTGGATGGCGTATCGCTGCAGAATGCTGTGGTAGTCATGCTGGTTAAGTATGACTACTTGAAGTATGACTACTTGAATTCTAAATAAATCACTGACAGTGTCACCAGCAAAGCACTCCACACCATTACACATCCTTTTCCATGCTTCACGGTGGGAAACACACATGCGGAGATCATCAGTTCACCTACTCTGCATCACACAGAGACACTGCGTTGGAACCAAAAATCTCCAATTTGGACTAAACGACAGATTTCAACCGGTCTAATGTCCATTGCTCGTGTTTCTAGGCCCAATCAAGTCTCTTCTTCTTATTGGTGTCCTTTAGTAGTGGTTTCTTTGCAGCAATTTGATCATGAAGGCCTGATTCATATAGTCTCTGAACAGTTGATGTTGAGATGTCTGTTACTTGAATTTTGTGAAGCATTTATTTGGGCTGCAATTTCTGAGGCTGGTAACTCTAATGAACTGATCCTCTGCAGCAGAGGTAACTCTGGGTCTTCCTTTCCTGTGATGGTCCTCATGAGAGCCAGTTTCATCATAGCGCTTGATGGTTTTTGCAACTGCACTTGAAGAAACTTCATGTCTTAAAGTAATGAAGGACTGTCATTTCTCTTTGCTTATTTGAGCTGTTCTTACCAATAATATGGACTTGTTCTTTTACCAAATAGGGCTATCTTCTGTATACCACCGCTACCTTGTCACAACACAACTGATTGGCTCAAACGCATTAAGGAGGAAAGAAAATCAACAAATTAACTTAACAAGGCACACCTGTTAATTGAAATGCATTCTAGGTGACTACCTCCATGAAGTTGGTTGAGAGAATGCAAAGAGTGTGCAAAGCTGTCGTCAAGGCAAAGGGTGGCTACTTTGCACAATCTCAAATATATTTGGATTGTTTTTGGTTACTACAAGATTTGATATGTGTTATTTCATAGTTTTGATGTCTTCACTCTTATTCTACAATGTAGAAAATAGTCAACATAAAGAAAAACCCTTGAATGAGTAGCTGTGTCCAAACTTTTGACTGGTAGTGCATAATGGATTTATTGTGATGGTGTATATTACATTTATTTATTTGATATTAAATTTAGATGTTCGAATGGCGCACATCAGCAGCTTGTATGCGGTTTGTTTGTTTGGCATTGAGACCTAGAGATGCTAAATGTGTTTGTTAATTAACTGTGGATTACCATGAGACCGGCAGTCTTTTGCATGACAATAACCGGCTGAGAAAATGTCATGACCACCACAGGCCTAGGCAGAACTTTACCAAAATTATTACTCGGGCATTTGGCAGCAATAAAAGTTTAGACTTTGATACCAGCAATACCTTTCAGATATAAAAAGAAGGCGTGAAAAAGTTGGATGTATGGTTAAGTTGGCGGAAAAGGGGATAAGAGACTCGCATGACCCAATTTATTTTCTCTCTCTATCTTCACACACGCACACACGTAAACAAAAAGAGACGCAGACACTGACAGACCGACAAATGTGTTTGTATGCATGCCTTCAAGTTTGCATGTGTATTTTCTGCAAGGATGTGAAATGTGTAATTGAGAGAGGAGTAGGAAAAAGAGGACAAAAGAGGAGACTGATTGGTTTGCAAGTGCACACACACACACACACACACACACACACACACACACACACACACACACACACTTAAGAGTGTGGGCCATTAGTAACTCGAGAAGTTCCTGAGTGCCCTGAAGTGGCACGGAGCTCATTTTGCAACTATATACTTTGGCAATATTTGACCTAAAACACTGATGTGAATGTTGACCTTTTATTAGTGACGGATACAGTTATATCTTACATATTTTCTTTTTTTGTTACTGGAAGTAGTGTTAACTAGCGCTAGTCTGCTGTACATGCCCCAACACTCCGGTATTTTTCATCCTAGAGTTTGTTCTGCATCTTATTTTTAAAGGTGCGCTATGCAGAAATCACTCAGCCATTTACTGGTTGCTTAAATTCTAATAGTTTGCCTAGTTTGTGACATAACAATCAAGTATAATGTAGAGAATCATTGTACCATCTAAACTGCTGTGAAATATTTTCCCCGTAACATAACCAAAAATGTTGTATTTTCAGCTGTTTTGATGCTGGTGTAAAAAAAAAAAAAAGTAAAAGACGCAAAAACGAAACTTAAGAACGGAAAGCATAGAAATAGTGCACATAGAACAGATCAGAAGTTTTGAGATTATGCTGCGGGACTTAGAGGTCATTTGTGGTTTAGTACGGTACCCTGTGTCACCACTTCATTGCTCCAGACCACCACAAGGGGGAGTTAGAGCACTGATTATGCTTTTGGGTCCAAAGGCGGAGAGCCATATCGATTGCAAAATAGTTGTGAAGAGATTTTCGATGGCACGTGGTTTATGTATTGACACGCAATTTTCCGTTCCTCCTGAACAATAGTGTAAGAATTGCTATTCCTCTGTCCTGCACGCACACCCCCAAAAAATACACTTATTTTTTTGTTTCTACTTGATCAGAACAAGCTGTAACTGGACTGTAGCATATTACTTATTAAAACTGTTGTTACACTAAGGTTTTTATTCTAAGAGAAACTAAAATGACTGGGACCTGGATGCCATGTACAGTATTATAGTCTCTAAAAGGAAAAATATTACCACCGTTTCCTGCGCGTGTCACTTAACTTTCATATTGCATCCTTACTTACAAAGCTATTATTATTCTCACAGCGCACATCTGCAAATCCCAAACTCTAAAAGTAATTGGAAAGGTAGATGCTGTATTTTTATTTACAGTAGTGATGGACAGCTGGAGGCATTTTGAAAACAGGTTTTCTTCATAGCCTGTAGGTGTGAAAATCCCCCAATTTGCAATGTATTCGATGCTTGAGTACTCTAAAGTGTTACAGTGCCTTGCAAAAGTATTCATACTCCTTTGTGTTTTTTCCTATTTTGTTGCATTACAACCTGCAATTTAAATTTATTTTTATTTGGATTTCATGTAATGGACATACACACAATAGTCCAAACTGGTGAAGTGAAATAAAAAAAAATAACTTATTTAAAAAATAAATAAATAAAATGGAAAAGTGGTGCGTGCATATGTATTCACCCCCCATTGCTATGAAGCCGCTAAATAAGATCTGGTGCAACCAATTACCTTCAGAAGTCACAATTAGTTAGATTGCACACAGGTGGACTTTATTTAAGTGTCACATGATCTCAGTATATATACACCAGTTCTGAAAGGCCCCAGAGTCTGCAACACCACTAAGCAAGGGGCACCACCAAGCAAGCGGCACCATGAATATCAAGGAGCTCTCTTATCAAACAATATCCAAAACTTTGAACATCCAGCGGCGCACCATTAAATCTATTATTAAAAAATGGAAAGAATATGGCACCACAACAAATCTGCCAAGAGAGGGCCTCCCACCAAAACTCACGGACCAGGCAAGGAGGCCATAATCAGAGAGGCAACAAAGAGACCAAAGATAACCCTGAAGGAGCTGCAAAGCTCCACAGCGGAGATTGGAGTATCTGTCCATAGGACCACTATAAGCCGTATACTACACAGAGCTGGGCTTTACGGAAGAGTGGCCAGAAAAAAAGCCATTGCTTCAAGAAAAAAATTTGCAAACACGTTTGGTGTTCGCCAAAAGGCATGTGGGAAACTCCCCAAACATATGGAAGAAGGTACTCTGGTCAGATGAGACTAAAATTTAGCTTTTTGGCTATCAAGGAAAGTGCTATGTCTGGTGCAAACCCAACACCTCTCATCACCCCGAGAACACCATCCCCGCAGTGAAGCATGGTGGTGGCAGCATCATGCTGTGGGGATGTCTTTCATCGGCAGGGACTGGGAAACTGGTCAGAATTGAAGAAATGATGGATGGATGAAACCTGTTTCAGTCTTCCAGAGATTTGAGACTGGGACGGAGGTTCACCTTCCAGCAGGACAATGACCCTAAGCATACTGCTAAAGCAACACTCCAGTGGTTTAATGTCTTGGAATGGCCTAGTCAAAGCCCAGACCTCAGTCCAATTGAGAATCTGTGGTATGACTAAAAGATTGCTGTACACCAGCGGAACCCATCCAACTTGAAAGATCTGGAGCAGTTTTGCCTTGAAGAATGGGCAAAAATCCCAGTGGCTAGATGTGCCAAGCTTATAGAGACACCCCAAGATACTGGCAGCTGTAATTGCTGCAAAAGATCGCTCTACAAAATATTGATTTGAGGGAGGGTGAATAGTTATGCACGCTCAAGTTTTCCGTTTATTTTGTCTAGACCACCTTTACTTCACACACAGAGATGCGTACAAAGCTCTCCCTCGCCCTCCATTTGGCAAATCTGACCATAATTCCATCCTCCTGATACCTGCTTACAAGCAAAAATTAAAGCAGGAAGCACCAGTGAATCGGTCAATAAAATAGAGGTCAGATGAAGCAGATGCTAAGCTACAGGACTGTTTTGCTATCACAGACTGGAATATGTTCCGGGATTCTTCCTATGGCATTGGGGAGTACACCACATCAGTCATTGGCTTCATCAATAAGTGGATCGATGACGTCATCCACACAGAGACCGTACGTACATACCCCAAGCAGAAGCCATGGATTACAGGCAACATCCACACTGAGCTAAAGGCTGGAGCTGCCACTTTCAAGGAGCAGGACTCTAACCGGGAAGCTTATAAGAAATCCCGCTTTGCCCTCCAATGAACCATCAAACAGGCAAAGCATCAATACAGTACAGATCAAATCATATTACACGGGCTCCGATGCTCGTGGGATGTGACAGGGCTTGCAAACCATTAGACTACAAAGGGAAGCACAGCCGAGAGCTGCACAGTGACATGAGCCTACCAGACGAGCTAAACTACTTCTAAGCTCGCTTCGAGGCAAAGAACACTGAGACATGCATGAGAGCACCAACTGTTCCGGACAACTGTGTGATCACACTCTCCGCAGCCGATGTGAGTTAGACCTTTAAACGGTCAAGATTCACAAGGCCGCAAGGCCAGACCAATTACCAGGATGTGTACTGCGAGCATGCGCTGACCAACTGGCAAGTGTCTTCACTGTGTCTTCACCTTTTCAACCTCTCCCTGTCTGAGTCTGTAATACCAACATGTTTTAAGCAGACCACCATAGGCCCTGTGTCCAAGAACACTGTGGTAACCTTCCTAAATGACTACCGACCCATAGCACTCACGTCTGTGGCCATGAATTGCTTTGAAAGGCTGGTCATGGCTCACATCAACACCCTAGACCCACTCCAATTTGCATACTGCCCTAACAAATCCACAGATGATGCAATCTCTATTTCACTCCACACTGCCCTTTCCCACCTGGACAAAAGGAACACCTATGTGAGAATGCTATTCATTGACTACAGCTAGGCGTTCAACACCATAGCTTATTGATGAGCTTTTAGGGAACTAAGGACCCTGGGACTAAACACCTCCCTCTGCAACTGGATCCTGGACTTGACGGGCTGCCTGATGGGCTGCCCCCAGGCGGTAAGGGTAGGTAACAACACATCTGCCATGCTGATCCTCAACACGGGCCCCTCAGGGGTGCGCGCTCAGTCCCCTCCTGTACTCCCTGTTCACTCATGACTGCACGGCTAGGCATGACTCCAACAGCATCATTAAGTTTGCCGATGACACAACAGTGGTAGGCCTGATCACCGTCAACGACGAGACAGCCTATAGGGAGGAGGTCATAGACCTGGCCGTGTGGTGCCAGGACAACAACCTCTCCCTCAACGTGATCAAGACTAAGGAGATGATTGTGGAATACAGGAAAAGGAGGACCGAGCACGCCCCCATGCTCCACTACAGTCCTGTCGATGAGAATGTTGAGAGCTTCAAGTTCCTTGGTGTTCACATCACCAACACACTAACATGGTCCAAGCACACCAAGACAGTTGTGGAGGGCACAACATAACCTATTCCCCCACAGCCCACTGAAAATATTTGGCATGGGTCCTCAGATCCTCAAAAGGTTCTACAGCTGCACCAGTATCCTGAGTATCCTGACTTGTTGCATCAATGCCTGGTATGGCAACTGCTCAGCCTCTGACCGCAAGGCACTACAGAGAGTAGTGCGTATGGCCCAGTACATCACTGGGCCAAGCTTCCTGCCATCCAGGACCTCTATACCAGGCGGTGTCAGAGGAAGGCCCTAAAAATTGTCAGACGCCAGCCACCCTAGTCATAGAATGCAAGCTGTACCGGAGTGCCAAGTCTAGGTCCAAGAGGCTTCGAAACAGCTTCTACACCCAAGCCATAAGACTCCTGAACATCTAATCAAATGGCTACCCAGACTATTTGCATTGCCCCCCTTTTACACCGCTGTTATTATCTATGCATAGTCACTTTAATAATTCTACCTACATGTACATATTACCTCAATTACCTTGACTAACCGATACCACCGCACATTGACTCTGCACTGGTACCCCCTGTATAATGTCTCGCTATTGTTATTTTACTGCTGCTCTTTAACTACTTGTTACTTTTATTTCTTTATCTTATTCATGTTTTTTAAACTGCATTGTTGGTTAGGGGCTTGTAAGTAAGCATTTCACTAAGGTCTACACCTGTTGTATTCGGCGCATGTGACTAATAAAATTCGATTTGATTTGACATGCAACTCTTCATCGTCCAGCTGCTGTAGGTGTGAAAATCCCCCAATTTGGCCCTAACAGTTCATCAACGTCTTTATGCTTTCATGAATAAAATAACGAGAAAAAAGACATTTGAAAATGCAGATGTTTATTTAAACTACATTTTAGTTGCACTTCCCCCCCAGCTCCACGACCACGGGTAAAACCTTGCGGAGATGATCATTTGTATTTGTTGCATTGTTGTATCGTTAATTTCTCAAGCCAAAACGTCTTGATGGCCTTCACCAGTTCATCTTTGCTTGTACCGTAGACTTGGCAGAGTTACGGGTTAATGTTTTCAGTTGATGCCAAAGAAGTTAGATCTGGATTAAATCAGGAGACCTATACATGTTGAGATGAAAAAAATATTTTTAGATATACTGTAGGCCTACCGCAGGTGTTGTCTTTTTAAATTTGTTTATATTTATTTTACTACATAAAGGTCTTCTTACTCTGCTGGCGTCTTGACCCAGTTTATGCCCTCATTTGCAATGCAAACCCGGGCGGCAGTGTGTTTTGGTTCATTGTCTACATTTGGAGAAGAATAAAAGACATTTAGCCTAACAGCCAACATTAGGTACAATACTAGAAATATACATGTAAATAGGCCTGAACGTAACAAAATATTGCTATAATCCTAACTTGAAAGAAACGATGTAGTCCCAGAAACACCTCTCTGACAATAGGGCCCAGCATATCTCTTGATGATTTCTTCCTCAAAGAAATCTCGAGCGATGATACCTGAAAAAGGAGACAACATTGAATTATTGTTCAACACATAGCAGTCCGTGAGGTGTAGGCTACAATATTTGATGTAGCTTTTGCTTTGTAAATAGCTAAACTTACCATTTTAAAAATCAAATATGGGCCTGGTACCTGGTGAAATTGCCCCCCACACATGGAGTTTAAGGGGATGCTTGGGACTCGGCTTGCTTAATCTTCTTCCTTTTTTTTCTGTAGCAATTTTGAGCAAATTACTCAAGGGCCATGGTTGATTCATCTGTGAAGATGGCGTCGTTGAATGTCTCGCCAGCTTTGATCCTTGCCTGGGCCTGCAGGACGCAAAGTTATTTGTTAGTCGGACGAATCATTGGGTCGAAACTACAGTACAAAACAAGAGAACACACTCATGGTTAATGCTCTGAAAAAAATATATAATGTCTTACCGAGCTTTCCATAAGTCCACGCAAGTTTCTTCAACTGTCTTCTGACTGTGATTAGAGCGATGTGAATGTTGTGCTGTGATGCCAGCAGATTACAGATGGCCTTTGCCGAGTGCTCTTCATCCTTTGAGTCGATCTCTTGAATAGTCTTGCTGGAAATGGAAGACAATGTAAAAATGTGCAGCGTACAGTAAATACCAGCAGTGAATTTATTTTAACATTATTTTTGGCATTATTAGGCCTACTTTACAGTATTGTAGCCTACTGTACCTGTTCATTTCCCCTGTCTTTTGCGTTCGGCGTAACACAGGCATCTGATGATAGTGTTTGCGAATAACACTGCCCGTGACAAATAACCAAGTCTCCCAGTATTTTTGAAATGTCTCCAGTAGATTTTCCATTCCTCCTGAAAGCCCTAATCTGCTCACTTAAATGAATAGAGATCCTGGTCATGGTGCTACGTTGTTGTTACAGCATAATCAAAGTGAGCACATCCGACCGTGATTGGGAGTCCCATAGGGCGGCCCAGCGTCATCCTGGGTAGGCCGTCATTGTAAATAAGAATTTGTTCTTAACTGACTTGCCTAGTTAGATAAAAAAAATATTTAAATGCTGTATGCTTCAAATCTGGTGGATAAGTTGTCCCTTAGCTGCTTGATGAAGTCTAGGATTTTTTATGAATTTATTTGCAAATTATGGTGGAAAATAAGTATTTGGTCAATAACAAAAGTTTATCTCAATACTTTGTTATATACCCTTTGTTGGCAATGACAGAGGTCAAAAGTTTTCTGTAAGTCTTCACAAGGTTTTCACACACTGTTGCTGGTATTTTGGCCCATTCCTCCATGCAGATCTCCTCTAGAGCAGTGATGTTTTGGGGCTGTTGCTGGGCAACACGGACTTTCAACTCCCTCCAAAGATTTTCTATGGGGTTGAGATCTGGAGACTGGCTAGGCCACTCCAGGACCTTGAAATGCTTCTTACGAAGCCACTCCTTCGTTGCCCGGGTGGTGTGTTTGGGATCATTGTCATGCTGAAAGACCCAGCCACGTTTCATCTTCAATGCCCTTGCTGATGGAAGGAGGTTTTCACTCAAAATCTCACGAAAATCTCACGATACATGGCCCCATTCATTCTTTCCTTTACACGGATCAGTCGTCCTGGTCCCTTTGCAGAAAAACAGCCCCAAAGCATGATGTTTCCACCCCCATGCTTCACAGTAGGTATGGTGTTCTTTGGATGCAACTCAGCATTCTTTGTCCTCCAAACACGAAGAGTTGAGTTTTTACCAAAACGTTCTATTTTGGTTTCATCTGACCATATGACATTCTCCCAATCTTCTTCTGGATCATCCAAATGCTCTCTAGCAAACTTCAGACGGGCCTGGACATGTACTGGCTTAAGCAGGGGGACACGTCTGGCACTGCAGGATTTGAGTCCCTGGCGGCGTAGTGTGTTACTGATGGTAGGCTTTGTTACTTTGGTCCCAGCTCTCTGCAGGTGATTCACTAGGTCCCCCCGTGTGGTTCTGGGATTTTTGCTCACCGTTCTTGTGATCATTTTGACCACACGGGGTGAGATCTTGCGTGGAGCCCCAGATCGAGGGAGATTATCAGTATGTCTTCCATTTCCTAATAATTGCTCCCACAGTTGATTTCTTCAAACCAAGCTGCTTACCTATTGCAGATTCAGTCTTCCCAGCCTGGTGCAGGTCTACAATTTTGTTTCTGGTGTCCTTTGACAGCTCTTTGGTCTTGGCCATAGTGGAGTTTGGAGTGTGACTGTTTGAGGTTGTGGACAGGTGTCTTTTATACTGATAACAAGTTCAAACAGGTGCCATTAATACAGGTAACGAGTGGAGGACAGAGGAGCCTCTTAAAGAAGAAGTTACAGGTCTGTGAGAGCCAGAAATCTTGCTTGTTTGTAGTTGACCAAATACTTATTTTCCACCATAATTTGCAAATAAATTCATAAAAAATCCTACAATGTGATTTTCTGGATTTTTTTTTTCTCATTTTGTCTGTCATAGTTGAAGTGTACCTATGATGAAAATTACAGGCCTCTCTCATCTTTTTAAGTGGGGGAACTTGCACAATTGGTGGCTGACTAAATACTTTTTTGCCCCACTGTATGATGATTAACCCTAAGGGCCAGTTAGGCCGGCTCATCTGATTGGACCTGATTTCCTCATCCAGATTCCAACACAGAGAAAAGTGTTGTTCAAGAGGTTACAAAGACCTGTCTTAACAGTTTCTCTCTTTTCTCCAACCAGCCGTTAGCTTTCAGGAAAGTCCAGCTAGTCAGCTAACGAGCCAGCGCTCTGAACATGTGTAGTAGTCAAATGAAATAACATTTTACTTGTCACATGCGCCGAATACAACAGGTGTAGACTTCACTGTGAAATGCTTACTTACGAGCCTTTTCCCAACTATGCAAAGTTAAAAAGTATGAGAACTTGCAAATATAAATAGAAAATAGTAACACAATAGATAACAAGGCTAAATACAAGGAGTACCGCTACCAAATCAATGTGCAGGGGTACGATGTAGTTGAGGTAATATGTAGGGGTAAAAGTGACTAGGCAATCAAGATTAGATAATAAACACAGTAACAGCAGCATACACTACATGACCAAAAGTATTGTCTAACATCTCATTCCAAAATCATGGACATTAGTATGGAGTTGGTCCCCCCCCTTTGCTGCTATAACAGCTTCCACTCTTCTGGGAAGGCTTTCCACTACATGTTGGGACATTGCTGCTGTGACTTGCTTCCGACAACATCCGATGAAATTGCAGAGCGCCAATTTCAAATTAAATTACTATAAATATTGAACTTTCATAAAATCACAAGTGCAATACATCAAAAATACAGCTTATCTTGTTGTTAATCCAGCCGCCGTGTCAGATTTCAAAAAGACTTTACGGCGAAGGCATACCATGCGATTATCTGAGGACAGCACTCGGCACACAACATTACACACAGTAACCAGCCAAGTAGAGGAGTAACAAAAGTCAAAAATAGCAATACAATTAATCACTTACCTTTGATGATCTTCATATGGTTGCACTCACAAGATTCCCAGTTACCCATTAAATGTTTGTTTTCTTCGATAAAGTCCCTCTTTATATCCAAAAACCTCAATTTTGTTGGTGCGTTTTGTTCAGTAATCCATTGGAACAAAGCGTGGTCACAGCAGGTAGATAAAATCAAAAAAGTACCATGAAAGTTCGTAGAAACATGTCAAACGATGTTTATAATCAATCCTCAGGTTGTTTTTCTCATAATTAATCGATCATATTTCAACCGGACAATAGCTTCGTCAATAGAAAAGGAAAAGCAAGAAAGGCGCACTCCTGGTCACACGCAGGACTCATGTCTGGAAATTTCCACTGTCCTCTCATTGAAAGTGGCATTTCTCCCTCATTTTTCAGAGTAAAAGCCTGGAACAATGCCTAAAGACTGGCCACATGTAATGGAAGTCATAGGGATCGTGAACTGGGTCAAAAAGTCTTTGTATGGTGGATAGGCTTTCAATGAAAAAACAGCCATTTCAAAATAATAGCATTTCCTGGATGGATTTTCCTCAGGTTTTTGCCTGTTCTGTTATACTAACAGACACTATTTAACACTTTAGAATGTTTTCTATCCAAATCTACCAATTATATGCATATCGTAGCTTCTGGGCCTGAGTAGCAGGCAGTTTACTTTGGACACGCTTTTCATCCAAAATTCCGAATGCTGCCCCCTATCCCCAAAAACTTTTTAAGCCACGAGTATTAATGAGGTTGGGCACACAGTTGGGGTTCCAATTCATCCCAAAGCTGTTCGATGGGGTTGAGGTCAGGGCTCTGTGCAGGCCAATCAAGTTCTTCCACACCACACATCTCAACAAATCATTTCTGTATGGACTTCTCTTTGTGCATGGTGGCATTGTCATGCTGAAACAGGAAAGGGCCTTCCCCAAACTGTTGCCACAAAGTTGGAACCACAGAATCATCTAGAATGTCATTGTATGCTGTGGCATTAACATTTCCCTTCACTGGAACTAAGGGGCCTAGCCCAAACCATGAAAAACGTCCCCAGACCATTATTTATCCTCCACCAAACTTTACAGTTGGCACTATGCATTCGGGTAGGTAGCGTTCTCCTGGGATCTGCCAAACCCAGATTCGTCTGTCAGATTAATCACTCCAGAGAACGCGTTTCCACTGCTCCAGAGTCCAATGGCCGCGAGCTTTACACCACACCAGCTGACGCTTGGGATTGCGCATGGTGATCTTAGGCTTGTGTGTAGCTGCCATGGAAACCCATTTCATGGAGCTCCAGACAAACAGTTCTTGTGCTGACGTTGCTTCCAGAGTCCGTTTGTAACTCAGTACTGAGGACCACTGATTTCTATGCGCTTCAGCGTTCGGCGGTCCCGTTCTGTGAACTTGTGTGGCCTACCACTTTGCGTCTAGGCCGCTGACACTGACACTGACCAACATTACACTGACACTGACCAATATTACACTGACACTGACTAATATTACACTGACACTGACCAATATTACACTGACACTGACCAACATGATACTGACCAACATTACACTGACACTGACCAATATTACACTAACCAACATTACACTGACACTGACCAGTATTACACTGACACTGACTAATATTACACTGACACTGACTAATATTACACTGACACTGACCAATATTACACTGACACTGACCAATATTACACTGACACTGACCAATATTACACTGACACTGACCAACATGATACTGACCAACATTACACTGACACTGACCAATATTACACTGACACTGACCAATATTACACTGACACTGACCAACATGATACTGACCAACATTACACTGACACTGACCAATATTACACTGACACTGACCAATATTACACTGACACTGACCAACATGATACTGACCAACATTACACTGACACTGACCAATATTACACTGACACTGACCAATATTACACTGACACTGACAAACATTACGTCTAAGTTGTTCCTCGACGTGTTGTTCCTCGACGTTTCCACTTCACAATAACAGCACTTACAGTTGACCAGGGCAGCTCTAGCAGGGCAGAAATTTGACGAACTGACTGGTTGGAAAGTTGGCAGGTCTTCAGTAAGGGCCATTCTACTGCCAATGTTTGTTTATGGAGATTGTGTACTCAATGGGCGTGTGTGTGTGTGTATGTTGGAGTGTAAGTATGTGTGGGTAGAGTCCAGTGAGTGTGCATAGTCAGCGCAAGAGTTGGTGCAAAAAGGGTAAATACAAATAGTCCAGGTAGAGTGGTGCAGCGGTCTAAGGCACTGCATCGCAGTGCTTGAGGCATTACTACAGACCCGGGTTCGATCTCAGGCTGTGTTACAGCCGACCGTGACCAGGAGACCCATGAGGCAGCACACAATTGGCCAAGCGACGTCCAGGTTAGGGGATGGTTTGGGATTTCATTGTCCCATCGCACTCTAGCGACTCCTTGTAGCGGGCTGTGCGCCTGCAAGCTGACTTCGGGCGCCTGTACGCTGACTTCGGGCGCCTGCACGCTGACTTCGGGCGCCAGAGTTGCAGCGATGGGACAGGACTGTAACTACCAATTGGGGAGAAAAAGGGGTAAAAAGTACAACAGGAGATTGAAGCTTTCGACCCCCTCCACTACAGCCCTGTGGATGGGCGCGTGCTCGGCCCTCCGTTTCCTGTAGTCCACGACCAGCTCCTTTGTCTTGCTGATGTTGAGGGAGAAGTTGTCGATCTGGAACCACACTGCCAGGTCACTGACATCCTTATAAGCTGTCTCATCGTCGTCGGTGATCAGCCCAGACAATCGTCGTGTCATCAGAAAACGCAATGATTGTGTTGGAGTTGTGTGTGTAGCCATGCAGTCATGTGTGAACAGGGATTACAGAAAGAGACTGAGCACGCACCCCCAAAGGAGCCCCTGTGTTGAGCGTGCAGATTAGTTGTTGCCTACCCTCACCACCTGGGGGGCGGCCCATAAGTCCAGGATCCAGTTGGAGAGGGAGATGTTCTGTCCCAAGGACCTGAGCTTTGTCATGAGCTTGGAGGGCACAATGGTGTTGAACGCTGAGCTGCAGTCAATGAACAGCATTGTCACATAGGTGTTCCTCAGTGTGGAGTGCATTAGAGAGAGCATCATCTGTGGATCTGTTGGGCCGGCATGTGAATTGGAGTAGGTCAGGGGTGTCTGGAATGTATTGATTAGAGGTCGACCGATTAATCGGAATGGCCGATTTTCAAGTTTTCATAATCAGAAATCGGTATTTTTATATATATATATATATAGGTTAGCAGGCAATATTAACCAGGTGAAATTGTGTCACTTCTCTTGCGTTCATTGCACGCAGTCAGTGTATATGCAACAGTTTGGGCCGCCTAATTTGCCAGAATTTTACGTAATTATGACATAACATTGAAGGTTGTGCAATGTAACAGGAATATTTAGACTTATGGATGCCACCCGTTAGATAAAATACGGAACGGTTCCGTATTTCACTGAAAGAATAACCGTTTTGTTTTCGAGATGATAGTTTCCGTATTCGACCATATTGATGACCTAATGCTCGTATTTCTGTGTGTTATTATGTTATAACTAAGTCTATGATTTGATAGAGCAGTCTGACTGAGCAGTGGTAGGCAGCAGCAGGCTCGTAAGCATTCATTCAAACAGCACTTTCCTGTGTTTTGCCAGAAGCTCTTCGATGTGCTTCAAGCCTATCAACTCCCGAGATTAGGCTGGTGTAACCGATGTGAAATGGCTAGCTAGTTAGCGGGGTGAGCGCTAATAGCGTTTCAAACGTCACTCGCTCTGAGACTTGGAGTAGTTATTCCCCTTGCTCTGCATGGGTAACGCTGTTTCGAGGGTGGCTGTTGTCGTTGTGTTCCTGGCCCAGGTAGGAGTGAGGAGAGTTTGATGGAAGCTATACTGTTACACTGGCAATACTAAAGTGCCTATAAGAACATCCAATAGTCAAAGGTTAATGAAATACAAATGGTATAGAGAGAAATAGTCCTATAATTCCTATAATAACTACAACCTAAAACTTCTTACCTGGGAATATTGAAGACTCATGTTAAAAGAAACCACCAGCTTTCATATGTTCTCATGTTCTGAGCAAGGAACTTAAACGTTAGCTTTCTTACATGGCACATATTGCACTTTTACTTTCTTCTCCAACACTTTGTTTTTGCATTATTTAAACCAAATTGAACATGTTTCATTATTTATTTGAGGCTAAATTGATTTTATTTATGTATTATATAAAGTTAAATTAAGTGTTCATTCAGTATTGTTGTAATTGTCATTATTACAAATACATTTTTAAAAATCGTCCGATTTAATCTGTATCAGCTTTTTTTGGTCCTCCAATAATCGTTATCGGCATTGAAAAAGCATTATCGGTCGACCTCTAGTATTGATATGAGCAATGACCAGCATTTCAAAGCATTTCATGGCTACAGATGTGAGTACTACGGGGAAATAGTCATTTAGACAGGTAACCTTGGCGATCTTGGGCACAGGGGCTATGGTGGTCTGCTATGTAGGTATTACAGACTGGGTCAGGGAAAGGTTGACAATGTCAGTGAAGAATATTGTGAATTTTTCAGTACATATGTGCCAATTATTTATTTCAGAAGGAGTCAGCAAAACTAGGAAAAAGCAGGATGACATGTATTGGTTAATCCTGTAGAGTGCCAAGGTCTGTTGCTATGGTCTTACATGCATGAAACTATTTCTATGACTCTACAGGTTGCATGTCCTATTACCAAGGCAAATGCCAGAGGTGATGAGCCATTAAGAGGAGTTACTATGAGTGTGACGTAAGGAGGACAAATGTATTAGAAGTCTGTGCCAAGACGAAGGCAGTTGTATTCATGATCCAGCTCGGCTTTTATTATGAAGTAATAAAAAGTATTTTTGAACTCACATGCTCCGGTATTTGTGAAATATGAATGACCAAATATTTCCCCGACAAGAACTGGTCAGTGCATGCTCTGAGTACGCGTGCTGATGATTTGTCTGGCCCCGTGGCCTTGTGAATGTTGACCTGTTTAACGGTCTTTCTTACATCGGCTATGGAGAACGAGATCCCACAGTTGTCCAGAACAGCTGGTGCTCTCGTGCTTGGTTTTGTGTTGCTTGCATCGAAGCAAGCATAGAAGGTATTTAGTTAGTCTGGTAGGCTCACGTCACTTGGCAGCGCGCGGCTGGGTTTCCTTTTGTAATCTGTGACAGTTTGCAAACCCTGCCACATCCGACGAGTGTCGGAGCTGGCGTAATAGGATTTGATCTTAGTCCTGTATTGATGCTTTGCCTGTTTGATGGCTCTTCGGAGGTCATAGCAGGATTTCTTATAGGAGTCCATATTAGTGTCCCACTCCTTTTAAAGTGGCAGCTCTAGCCTTTAGCTCACTGCAGATGTTGCCTGTAATCCATGCCTTCTGGTTGGGATATGTACGTATGGTCACCGTGGGGACGACGTCGTCGATGCACTTGTTAATGAAAACATTGACTGATGTGGCAAACACCTCATTGTTATTGGATGAATCCTGGAACATATTCCAGTTTGTGCTAGTGAAACAGTCCGGTAGCTTAGCATCCATTTCATTGGACAACTGTTTAGAATTTTTTTCAGGAGGATGGAGCTATGGTGAAATTTGCCAAAGGTGAGCTTTATATACGTTTCTTTGTGTGGAGTAAAGGTGGTCTAGAGTTTTGTTGCCTCTGGTTGCACAGGTGGCATGCTGGTAAAAATGGGGGTAAAACGGATTTCAGTTTCCCTGCATTATAATCACTCGCCACTAGGAGTGCTGCCTCTGGATGAGCATTTTCTTCTTTGCTTATGGCGGTATACAGCTCGTTGAGTGCGGTCTTAGTGCCAGCATCGGTTTGTGGTGGTAAATAGACAGCTATGAAAAATATAGATTTAAAACTCTCTTGGTAAATAGTGTGGTCTGCAGCTGATCATGAAGGTATTCTAACTTGGGTGAGAAAAACCTTGAGACTTCCTTAAGATTAGAGATTGAGCACCAGCTGTTGTTAACAAAGATACACACCCCTCCACCTTAACCTTATCTGTCACTGCCGTACGGTTTTAATAATGCATAGAAAAACCAGCTAGATGTATATTATCCATGTCCTTGTTCAGCCACGATTCTGAGAAACAAGATTTTACAGTTATTCAGATCCCATTGGTTGGATAGTCTCGAACGGAGCTCGTACAGTTTGTTCTCCAGTGACTCTACGTTCGCCAAAAGAACGGAAGCTAGGGATGGTTTATTTGCAATGTAGGTTCATCAGTATGCCCGCCCATCTGCCCCTTTTGCAGAGATGCTTCCTGTTTCAAGTCTGGCGGATTAGGGCAAAACATCCACAGCAGCTGACTCTTTGAAGTAGAAGTTGTGGTCCAAATCGAGGTTAGTGATCGCTGTTCTGATGTCCAGAAGCTGTTTTCAGTTAAAAGAAATGATGGCTGAGACATTGTGTACAGAAAAAGTAAAGACCAGTTAAAAAAAACACACGAAGTAGCAGAATTGGTTGGGAGCCCGTAAAATGGCCGCTATCCACTGCAGCACCATCTTCTACTTCCAGTGGCTCTGTGCCAACCTACAATACAACGCTGCCAATGATCTGGCCTCTTCTGCTGTCTATTATGCGCATGTGTGTAAGCGCTCAGATGTGAATAATAAGCGTGTGTGTGTGTGTGTGTGTAATTAATTGCTCCCAGACAGTCAGTTCCGCCAATTACTCTCATTAGGTGTTTCCCATTCCTGTGAGATTGGCAGATGATGGAACGTCGTGGAGTACAAACTGTTCACCCGTCTCATTGGATCAGAGCTGGACAAAAAAAAAAATCAGGCTTATCTCAATTGTATTCATCCTCACACCTTTCACTCATTCTCTCACTGTTTTTTGAGGTATGTTCCAGAGCAGCTAGTTCTCCCAGGGTTGCACAATTCTTAAAATCCTGCTTGGTTTCTCTGGGTGCATCTCACTAGTCCAATGTGGCTTCCTCTCTTTGGGTCTTAGGTGAAAGCAATGTGGTTGAATACTGTAGGTTATTTCCTTTCACCTGTCCAGTTATTTCAGATTATTGCTGATGAAGGGAAGGAGACGAGGAGAGGAGGCCAGTGTAGACTATTGAGACCCAGCCTTTCTCTCCAAGGGGGCAGGAGAAGTAGGAATGTTGTATTATTGGACTTCCTGTCTCTGTGTTACCATTATAGAGTAGTACCATGCAGTTCATGTACAATGTTCTTAAGACCAAGCCAGGCCATAAATACACGTATGGTCTGTTCTGTACCCACCATTTCATACATCTTCTCTCTTTGGGTCTGCTGTGTGCTGAGACCACACACACACACACACACACACACACACACACACACACACACACACACACACAAGAATGCCCCAGACTCCAGTGTAAATGTTCTATCACACACACTAGCAATAATATGGTACGTTATTGAAAGTCCATGCCTTTACTTATTCTGTTTGTCTAAAAGCTGGTTTTGATGAAGGACCAAAAGCTTTCCCTTGGATTCTGACAGATCATTTTTGGA
The DNA here is from genome assembly GCF_016432855.1 of Salvelinus namaycush. NCBI lineage: Eukaryota > Metazoa > Chordata > Actinopteri > Salmoniformes > Salmonidae > Salvelinus > Salvelinus namaycush. The sequence goes on along the minus strand of NC_052324.1, from coordinate 5,692,817 downwards.
ATCTTCTTGACTTGTCCTACCGTATCTCCAGCTATGTGTGTTGACGTGACGTCTGATCCAGCTGAGAGACGGGTTTACAGTCAAACCGGAATCTAATTAAAAGAATCTGGAGTTAACACCCTCAATGTTAACGCCAATGAATTAATTTGGCAGGTTCAGTATCTTCTCTCTGAGCCTACTTATTTTAGTCAATTCTCACAACTGAAAACATGAGCACGGCAAGCAGTATCAGAGCGCCAAGACTAGGTCCAAGAGGCTTCGAAACAGCTTCTACACCCAAGCCATAAGACTCCTGAACAGCTAATCAAATGACTACCCAGACTATTTGCATTGCCACCCCACGGTGCTGCTACTGTCTGTTATTATCTATGCATAGTCACTTTAATAACTACCTACATGTACATATTACCTCAATTACCTCGCTTGCACATTGACACATTGACTCTGTACCGGTACCCCCTGTATATAGCCCCGCTATTGTTATTTACTGCTGCGCTTTAATCATTTGTTATTCTTATCTCTTACTTTTTTTTAGGTATTTTCTTAAAACGCATTGTTGATTAAGGGCTTGTAAGTAAGCATTTCACTAAGGTCTACACCTATTGTATTCGGCACATGTGACAAATAAGATTTGATTTGAAGCACCCAAGCTAACTGGCTAACGTTGGCTAGCTTGCTAGCTACTTCCAGACACAAATGAGGGAACAGCTCACTGACCATTTTACTCACACTAGCAGAGCTGGTTTGGCTGTTTTTATGTTATCCAGAGCGTTGGTGACTGCAACTGTGCTGCTGGCAACAATTTAATTATACTTTTTTGCCAACGCTTACTGACACCGGCCATATTCAACGGGTGTTGAGCTGGGTAAATTTGTCAGTTATTCTGTGCTCTGGCATACTAAGACGAGAGTGCTTTGAAATCTGAGTAGATAGCCAGAGTGAATTTACCAGCTACGTCTATCGACAGTTGTCGCAGTGACATCAGAAACATTCTATTGAAATGGTTACTTGCATAGTGGAGTCTTTTTGTTTTGACATGTAGCTATCTAGCTAAACAATAAGCCATAATCCCAACTCATAACGTTACTACCCTACATGAATCTGCAGGTAGCTAACCAACCAGGTTCAATGTTAGCTAGCTAGCTAACAGACTATAACTATCAATGAAAATGGCTCTGAGATACAAATAACATTACTACACAGATCATACACATAACATTAGCTAGCGAGCCAGCCAGCTAGCTAAGTTCAAATGGCTCGCTCTCCTGTGAAATAGTGATATGCGACATACGTCTAGTTTCCTGAAATGAGTGACAAATGTGATTATGCATGTAATGCTATTATTATAAAGGTGCATTTTTATGGTGAACATTTTCTTCCCCAAACTTGAAACGCACACGCTGTGTATGTATGCCAGTTAGGCTCTACACCTGTTTATAAAGCGGATTGTGCTTAATTTTAAGAAGTTATTTGGCCAGCTACGTCTACAGATACAAAACATATATCCCTAGGGGCGAGGCAATCTGCCCTGGCATGCTGTCAATTAACTTCTGGGCCACATCCTGACTGATGGCAGCCCATTCTTGCATAATCAATGCTTGGAGTTTGTGGGTTTTTGTTTGTCCACCTGCCTCTTGAGGATTGACCTCAAGTTCTCAATGGAATTAATGTCTGGGAGTTTCCTGGCCATGGACCCAAAATATCGGTGTTTTGTTCCCCGAGCCACTTAGTTATCACATTTGCCTTATGGCAAGGTGCTCCATTATGCTGGAAACGGCATTGTTCGTCACCAAACTGTTCCTGGATGGTTGGGAGAAGTTGCTCTCGGAGGATGTGTTGGTACCTTGGCTGAGAAGCAACCCCACACATGAATGGTCTCAGGATGCCTTACTGTTGGCATGACACAGGACTGATGGTAGCGCTCACCTTGACTTCCTCAGCAGTCCAATCCCTGTACCTTTTGCAGAATATCAGTCTGTCCCCGATGTTTTTCCTGGAGAGAAGTGGCTTCTTTGCTGCCCTTCTTGACACCAGGCCATTCTCCAAAAGTCTTCGCCTCACTGTGCGTGCAGATGCACTCACACCTGCCTGCTGCCATTCCTGAGCAAGCTCTACTGGGGGTGCCTCGATCCCGCAGCTGAATCAACTTTAGGAGACGGTCCTGGCGCTTGCTGGACTTTCCTCTTGGAAAGGCCCTGAAGCCTTCACAACAATTGAACCGCTCTCCTTGAAGTTCTTGATGATCCGATAAATGGTTGATTTAGGTGCAATCTTACTGGCAGCAATATCCTTGTCTGTGAAGCCCTTTTTGTGCAAAGCAATGATGACGGCACGTGTTTCCTTGCAGGTAACCATGCTTGACAGAGGAAGAACAATGATTCCAAGCACCACCCTCATTTTGAAGCTTCCAGTCTATTATTCGAACTCAATCAGCATGACAGAGTGATCTCCAGCCTTGTCCTCGTCAACACTCACACCTGTGTTAACGAGAGAATCACTGACATGATGTCAGCTGGTCCTTTTGTGGCAGGGCTGAAATGCAGTGGAAATGTTTTTTGGGGGATTCAGTTCATTTGCATGGCAAAGAGGGACTTTGCAATTAATTGCAATTCATCTGATCACTCTTCATAACATTCTGGAGTATATGCAAATTGCCATCATACCTACTGAGGCAGCAGACTTTGTGAAAATTAATATTTGTGTCATTCTCAAAGCTTTTGGCCACGACTGTACATGAGGTGTGAGACTGAATTGAAAAAGTCGCAAAAAAAGGAGTGCTGTTTTTTTCCTTACTGCACACAAGCTGGGCATCATTCACAAGTGATAGGCTAATATTGTCACCCATCACACTGTTCTTGATTTAATCTTGTATTTACATACAGTGCCAGTCAAAAGTTTGGACACACCTACTCATTTCAGGGTTTTTCTTTTTACTATTATCTACATTGTAGAATAATAGTGAAGACATCAAAACTATGAAATAACACATTGGATCATGTAGTAACCAAAAAAGTGTTAAACAAATCTAAATATATTTGAGATTCTTCAAAAAATACATGTCGTCTATGCACTTAAATAGCGAAATAGGACGCTTTTCACTGGTTAATTTTCATGCCAGCCAGGTAGGCTATATTCTTGTTTAAAGAGAAGCAATGTGCTTAACATTAGGAAAGTTGAGAAATATAGTAGGTCTAACCTATAGAAAGCTGATGGGATCCTCCTCTTTTTAAGAGGCCATCACTGTTTTCTCCCACAATTGCATAGCCTATAGAAATGTGGCACAACATCAGCTCATGGGCTCTCATGAAGTGTTTGATTCGATTTTTGACGACATTTGCATTGATGTCAGAGTGATTAGAGGGACAATAGCGTGTGGGGCAGTTAGCAAGTTTGGTAGGCTACTAATGACCATCAGCGGCATCAGAGCTTGGAGAAGCCTAATTACCGTGACTAAACGATCACGTGGAATTTGACTGCCGTCATGACTCGTGACCGCCAGTGTGGCAGTAATACGGTCACCATAACACCGCTAACTTGGGGTACTAGGCCTGTGTAATTGACTACAAACCAAGCTGTAGTGCATTAGGGTGAGGCTAGTCAGTGCCAGAAGGTCTTATTGTGTCTGTAAGCAAGGCTGGGTTTGGCTGCCAGTCTACACTCTTAATGAATTACCTTGCTGTTGTGCCTCTGATGTGCACTTTGAAGATTTTAGAATAACTGTCCACATTTTACTTTTCCTCAGCCAACAAGACGAGTAACAAACAGCAAAATCACTAGCCCATGTCAGTCTTCCATCCCCCATAGTAGAAAAGTTTTCCTATTCTGTTGGTCAGCTTGTCAATAAAGAACTAGCCTATTCCAAACAGACTCTAGGACAGTTGTGGGATGATAGGTAGACAAGGTAGTAAACTACGTGCGAAAGTTCCGTAATGTAATTAGCGGGAAAACACACAGTTGTCAAAAGTGCACTGCACACGCCAGCAGTTTAATTTAAATGTTTAAATTGAACCTTTATTTAACTAGGCAAGTCAGTTTAGAACAAATTCTTATTTACTTATTTGGCCTACACCGGCCAAACCTGGATGACACTGGGCCAATTGTGCACCGCCTTATGGGACTCCCAATCACGGCCGGTTGTGACCCTGGAATCGAACCAGGGTGTCTCTAGTGACGCCTCAAGCACTGAGATACAGTGCCTTAGACCGCTGCGCCACTCGGGAGCCCAAGTGACCTTCATGTGACAGAGATTAAAATATCCGTTTAGAAAAACAGGAGATCTAATGTGCAACAACTAGCATCGGTTGCTAATATGACCAGGATTGTGTCTTTGGCTACTGGACAATGAAAGAAAGTTTAAATAAAATAATTATTTTATCCTCCACGGATATGGTCTGATTTTGGCTAGGCTACTTTGAAGCAAGGTAAGACATTCCTCATAATATGCATTTCAACTTTCTGGTTTCAAACAATTAAATGTATCCATTTTCACAATGCATACTCATTGCAAAATTGTGTGTGACGTGCTGATGAGGCCGGCCTGCCATTGCCCCTGCATTTTCTGTTTGAGATCCTGGCAGATTTTCTGCTCAAAGGCTCTGTATTTGTATGCTGTACTCATGAATAAGTTGCATAACAAAGATACAGCCAATTTAATAAGCATGACCAGTCAAATGTATTTCCATCGACTGGTATTTCCATCAATGAATAGGCTAAAAAGCATGATTTCGCAATGGGATTTTTTTTCTTTCTTCTCCTGGACTATTGGCTGAAGCTAAAATGTATTCATCGGCTCCAGCCAAAAGCAGGCGATTACTAGCTGTTACCGGCGAACGGAAACCCTGCCCTACACACACATCCACCAACACCACCATGAATCGCACCCCCAGCTAGCAGCATACTCTTTTCAAAGAATGAACAGTGCTACGTAAAAACCCTAGGCTGTAGCTCCGCTCCACATACCACACACACACACCGCCCCCCCTCCGAGCTGGCACTCAGCTGCACTGGAACACTCTGCGCCTTTGTGTGAGAACAGCTGGCTGCAGAGTGACACAGTCACACACTGCATATCATACCCCCCCCCCCCCCTATTGTTTGTGAATAATTGAATACATTTGATGGTCACGGGTTGTGTTCAGTTCTATTGGAACAAAGGTCTCTGGCTTTCCACCATCAGAACAGTGCAGAGTCCATTCGGGCCCTGGTGACATCAGAGCTCTGGCAGTAGCCTGGGGAGGGGAGAAGTATGTGCCTTGGCCCGGACCATGGTTGGACCGCTTTGTGTGGCCGTGTTGCTCTCATTAATGGAGGCAGGCAAACACCCCACCCAGTAACTGCCTTGCCTCCTGACCCCTGGTACCAGAACCAAACCACTACAGTATGCCCTACACCTGATCAAGATATTCATGTGGGTTCATTTAGTGTTTGTGTTGTATATTTGCATTTGGTGGAACCTGTGTTTGTTTGTGTGCCTCTGTAGTGTATGTGTTAGCATAGGCTATCTTTGTGTGAGGGATGGATAGACCGACAAAGTCTGAGGCTGTTTTTGTGCACGTCATGAAACTATAGTGTGTGACTGTGTGCGTGTTTGTGATTGTGAGTGAATGAGAGAGACACAGGGCCCTATGCTTTTTTGTGTGTTAATGACAGTCTGCTGATGTACGTTCCTTTCGCCCCTCGTGACCACATCCCACAGCTCCCTTGGGCCTTTCCAGGCCCTGCCCCTCCCTCCCTCCGTCCACCGCAGACATGCCCCGGGTGTGGGAGAGAGGGAGCAAGGGAAAGCAGAAGAGAAAGGGATTTGGGTGGAGTGGGCAGGCACGTAGTTGTGGCTGACTAATTAAAAGCCAGCTAGCTTTGGTCACTAAAACCCTGATGAATGGGAGTGGTCAGGAATTCAGCTCACTGTGTTATGTGTGCATGGTATTTGTCTGTGTGTGTGTGTTCCTTTGGGTGTCAATGAAAGATTGTGCAGTGGGAAGAATTAACACTACATTATTTTAAAGAGGAGTGCTTGTTTACTCTATGCTGATTGGTGCAGATGGTCAGCGAATGAGGATGTCTATGTAGCTCATAGTGGAGGGGTGTCTCTTCCACACCTCCCCAGTCCTGTGCCTCTGTAATTAACTCTATAATAAAGTTAACCCTCCCCCTACAGCAGTGGGTTAGGCTCTTGATACTGGTGCTGCTTTTCCTGCTGTCACTCCTCTTTCCATTGTTCTCCCTCTCTCACTGTCTTTTCCTCTTTTCTCTCTCTCCCTCTCCTTGGTCATCTCGGCTGCTCTAAGTAGTCAGTCGGTGCTTATGTGACAGATAGGATACTCGGGCAGGAAGTGACCTCACAGTACTAGTCTTTATTCAGGTGCAGCGGACCTGGATTTCCTCCCACGAACACGTGTCCCCCGTCACAAATTTAAAGACACGCTGACACTGCAGGCTCGCAAACAAACACAACCTTTCTATTTCCACCACTCTACTACATTCACACATAAACACACACACGTAAAGACACACACATAAAGACACACGCATGCACACACACTAGGCTTGGGTGGGATCCAGATTTTCATACCTTCATACAGTTCTTCTGAGATTTACTGTATTACCGGCATAGCACACACGGGGGCGCTAAAAACACAAAATCTAATTGGGCCTCTATTACCAGAATGCAAATAATAGCAAAAATCACACGGACGCTGTTAGCTAAATGCTAACGCGCAAAAACGAACATAAACTAATTGCAAAGACTGGCAAATCCGGCTCATAAAGCGGGAGCTAGTAGCTACCGAATGCCATTTTTGGTGAGCGTGGACATTTACAAGCGGAGGTGAACGAGAGAAATTGTGCAAATGAACAAAGTTGTGAAGCATGCTTTTCTGAAGGAAGGGCAGCATTTGCACAAGGAGCAGAGGGGAGAAGATAGGAGGGAAAAAAACTCTAGTAGTAGAAAGCACAGGGAAAAAATAGCAGCAAGACATCTGATGGCAAACATTTAGTAGTGAATTGCATACAAGTGTAACTTCATTACCTTGTGTGCAGCACAACAGAGACTCGCCGATTTTAGAATGCTATTGACTCACCAGCTCCCGCTTGTTGTGCTCTTTACAACGAACACATGACTGGCTCAACTGTTCTGGGGAACTACGGTAAACTTCATAATGTGACAGGTAAAATGAAGAACGCCATCTGCTTTATCTCCTAACGTATTGCACAAGTTGACTGCAGGTATTTTGCAGCCTCCCGGCACCTCTGATTCAGAGGGGTTGGGTTAAATGCGAAAGACACATTTCAGTTGAATGCATACAGTTGTACAACTGACAAGGTATCCCCCTTGCCCTTTAACTTAAAGTAGCTACAAATATTCACATTTTATTGAAAAACAAAGAAATAGTATTGACGGTATTGAAAAACCATCCCATGACATTTTCCAAATACCCAGGTATATGGTACACTGCCTAAGCTTAACACACACATGTGATTCATTGGTTGAACTGTCAATCACATCAATAGCAGACTAGAAGCTCCACACTATGCCTGCTCCTAAACTGGTGCTGTTGAACTATCCTTCCATCTGGGGTTGGCGAGTCCATAGTCCATGATCCTGGGTAGGGTTCAGGGGTCAGAGAGGAAGCCTAACTAAGCAGAACAACACAATGTAAACAAGGCCGTGTGAAATCCCCAGTGTGAAGACCCAGGCCCAACACATCACACTGATCACAGAGAGGCTGCCAACACCCTACTTCCACCAGGGTATCAGCAGCACACACACACACACACACACATCCATGTGTCTCCTGTCCGTCCCTCTAAGCCAGACAGACCAGAAGATTCCATCTCCCTCAATTATTCCAATCTGGGCTCATTTTCAACACTCACGCTTCATTACCTGGGAACAGGCCGGTCCCTGTAACCCCGCTGCCCCCTCACCCTTCCATCTTCTCGCTCTTTTTCACTGTCTCACATCCAACATACTCCCATCTTGCACTCGCTCTCACTGCCACTGACTGGCACCCTGGCATGGGGCACTGTATTGGCACCAGGCATAAAAATGGGGTGGTGTAAAAAATAACTCTGTCTGTTTGGTGGTGCTAGGTTTGCTCCTTTTTGTGTGTATTATATTGTCCTTTGTGCATTCAGCCTCAGCTTGTAATGACGATAAAGCTGTTTTATATTAGAAACAGTAGTGAGGGAAAACAATTGGTTGTTTGTGGGCAGACTTAATCTCTGAAGCCCAAACGCATCACAGTTTAGATATGGCGTGTACTGTAGATATCAGGCTTCATCACACTCCACAGACGTACCTTATCCCTGTTAGAATGCCAGGAGGAGAGCTTGACCATGTTTTGCTGTGTGCGTGTGTGCATTCGTTCATTTGTGTGTACATTTGTGTGGGTGTGTGCATTCGTGTGTGTGTCTCTCAGGCAGTGGCACGGAGGGGGATTAATAACAGAACTAGGTTGAAAGTCTCATTTTGGGAAAGCCCCGGAGGAGAAGGCTGCTAATTTCCTCTCTATAAATACAGTGAACCCGACTGGCATGTAGGGCAGCAGCACAGCTCCTGTACTACACATGGGCTAGATCCGCAGGTTCACTGGTGTGTGCTACGTAGTACTGCAGAAGATAAGGACACACACACATAGGGGTGGCACTATTACCGTATAACCAGTGGTTATGGATGAAGACTGTCATTAAAATAATCATCATAACCATTTTGCTTTCTCTTTTGGAGGGGGGTGAAAAGCTGACTGAAGACAGGACGGCCGGACATTTTGTGCAGTTGAGTCCGTTTCTACGGTAACATGGACTCTTTACAACTTCATGAAACGTTGTTGCTCCTTGCTGAAACAAGCAAGGTGTTGTAGCGAACGAGTATTCGGTTGCCTATGCATCGTCCCTCATCCCTGCAGCACGCGTAGAAGTAGAATGATTAGAATGGGCTTGGAACCTTTAACCCTGCATTGTTTTACATCAGATAGCGCTTCGATTCCGTCTCGTATCTCGCAAAGGGTAATGGGATAGATCAAAAATTGCCCGGCTACGATGGGCTGCCATAACATTTGGAACATTTCTTCCTCAACTGATTTGAATTCATCGACGCTAAAACAATAAATATGTCAATAATGTTGTTGTTTTTTTGGTCATGGAGTCTTAGTCGCCCCATTTTACATCTAGCTAAAGATTTATTGTGCTTCAGTTTCTAGGTTTCCATCTGATTGGCGACATACTTTAATGAGAATATTCTTAAATCCATGTAAAGAAAGTGGTGTATTTCCACCAAACGGACTTGTTCCGAATAAAAATCTGTGTGATGACGTAGTGCACACAAAATGTTATTTTTCGCTTAAGTTTAATGTACCGAATAAAATTTTCAGTTGTATGTCTCAACTCTATCGATTTAGCTTTGTCACAAAAACTGTTGCGTTTAAGTAGGAAATATGCCTACTCTGGTCTTGGCACGTGCGCGCTAACAGCTCGCAGATCCAGTGCGGATAAATTGTGCGGGTAGTAGGGCTGGGCGATATGGCAAATAAATTATCACCATATCTTTATCTTTTTTTCATTCGATAATGATAATTATCAGGATATTAATCAAATAATGTTTAAAAGGTGAATATCTGCTTCAGACTTAAGAATACCTAATACCTGAACAAACCACTGGGCAGGTATCTGCACTGAGCTAAAGGCTAGAGCTGCTGCTTTCAAGGAGCGGGACACTAATCTGGACGCTTAAAAGAAATCCCGTTATGCCCTCCTTCAAGACTGTTGGAAAAGCTTTCCAGGTGAAGCTGGTTGAGAGAATGCCAAAAGTTAGCAAAGCTGTCATCAAGGCAAAAGGTGTCCTTTTGAAGAATCTCAAATATAAAATCGAATTTTATTTAACACTTTCTTTGGTTACTACATGATTCCATATGTGTTATTTCCTAGTTTTGATTTCTTCACTATTTTTCTACAATGTAGAAAATAGTAAAAATAAAGAGAAACCCTTGAATGAGTAGGTTTTCTAAAACTTTTGACCGGTAGTGTACATGGGTAACCTTCCTGCTTTGGTCCTACGGGTACAACTCAATTTACTTTCCCCCCTGTCTCTAAACACACACAAACACACTCTTATACACACACTTTGACTACACAAACTGACATAAAAGCACACATAAACACACACACTGCTGCCTAAAATTCCTTCTGTCGTGCTGTTCTCCTTTCCCTCTTTGTTCAAAAGCTTATAGGAAGATGAAGGGATATTGTTGCTGTTTTCATTTCATGTCAGCTCTGCTCTTGCGTTTACCTCTAACATTGTATGCATGCATATATATCACACATGGCCCAGGCATCTTTAATATAATAAAACTTTATTGTCGATCCAGAATGGACATTTTTCTTTGGCATCACCTTACATTAAAAGGATACATTCTCACGTCCCACATTTTAAAACAGTCCATCATAGCGCATAGACTAAAAACATATAGGTCATTGATACGTTTACTCACAACTGACCGCTGCCCCAACTGCACTGTTCAAATAGATAAGTGCATATACCGATACAATTTAGGTTGCATTTAGTAGTCCAAAAGCACAAGGAACAAATTGTTTTAACACATTCTTCTTAGCCATGGGCATTCTGAAGCAGGAAGCCTCTCGAACTGAGGGTGTAGAGGGTGGGAGGGATCGCCTACGATAGCCAGTGCCTTCCTTTTTGACTGTTTTGTGGAACAGACTGCTCAACTGTGCCTGTGGCCGACCAATTACTTTGCTGGCTGCGTTTACTATTCTGGGCAGTTTGCTTTTGCTCCTCACGCTCAGATTGCCATACCTGACTGTCATATTGAACGTGAGGATGCTCTCCACCAGACTGCGGTACATCCTCTCCAGAACATCCTGGCTGACCCCCAAACCCCTTCAATTTCCTGACTTGAAAACACACGCAGGCTTGCTTTTAAAAAAAAAATTGTCTGCATTCTCTGTAAAACTCAGCTTGTCATCAATTTGTGTCCCTAGGTATTTGAAACAGTCAACCACCTCCGCTGGTTGGTCGTTCAGAGAGAGTGGTTGGGACATTAGCAGGTTGTAGCCATTGATGATCAGCTCCTTTGTCTTGGCCACATTGATGTGGCACTTAACCTTCAAGAATTTTGCCGGTCATTGGCCCGATTTTTAAAAATGAAAAAAAATAATAATAATATTAAAAACAAAAGCTGTCCCCATCTGACGTTGCTCTGGTGGGACTATTTTCTTAAGACGCTGTGTCATCCGTGTACTTGGAAAAACCTCACGTTGTTTCCTTGGATCTTCATCTCGTTAGTGTAGATGGAGAACAACAACGGTGAAAGGACACACCCCTGGGTCGCCCCTGTGTTCAGGGTCAGTTTATCAGAGGGGGCCCCATTTTTAATGAGAACCCTCTGTGGCTGGTCAGTTAAAAAGTCCAACCTGCGAGGCCTCCGTTGACATTCAGGTCCAGTAGTCGTTTCAGCAGTGTGTTTATTTGTATTGAAAGCTGAACTAAAATCAATTAAAACAATTTGTGCATATGATTTTGCATGTTAAAGGTGACTAGCCGTCATATTCACCAAGGTCAGGGTAGCATCCTCAGTCCCCTCTTTAACAATGTCAATATTCTTTATCAGGCTTAAACATGTTGGTCTGACAGTATTCCATAGGGAGAAATCTGTTAGACTTTAGAACCCCTTTGAACGTTAAATGATGTAACTGTTTTTGGAGATGATTGAATTGATGTATTACTGTACTTTTGACCCGAATGGCTGTATTACAACAATATTGGTGTAGGCCCACAGCTTTACTCTGCTTGGTTTGGCTGGAGGACAATGTATTTGGATGTGTTTTGATTTAGAGCTGTTAGTGTATTTAGCGTTCCCCACCATGGTTTTGTCCTAAGCTGTGCTATTTGTTCAAAGGGCATATTAGTTTACCCTAAACAACCCTCTGTCTCTGTTACTGCCACGAGAGAGCTGTGGGCCAGAATGCATAAAAGCACTGGATCCAAAGAGCCAAAATGACTCCACATGTAGGCAAATGAGTCCAAGCCACATTCACTCCCATCCACCCCACTGTCCTTTTGCAGTGCTCTGTTTGGGATGGATGGGAGGAGAAGAGAGCGAGGCTATTTGAAGACAGTGGAGTGAAAAATGGCTTGAGAGAGACAGAGAAGGCGGGGAGAATAAAATAAAGTAGAGAGGGAGGTCTGTAAGACCGTTATCACTTTGGAGTGGTATAACAAAGAGATTGACTGTGAGAGGCAGAAGCGTGTGCGTGTGTGTGATATTAAACATGTTTAATTGGACACAAAGCAGCAGCTGAGATGTGGGTTGTTGTCATAGCAACAGGGGAGGTCAGTAGCTGGGACTACTTCCAAAACCCGAGAGAGGTAGAAGAAATGTTATGGGGGATCCTCCGTACAAACTTAAACATGCAAAGAGACAAGTCCTATTTGTGTTTTCACCTATTTCTTTGTCTCTCTCGTCTCTTTCCTGCTTGCTTTGTCCTCCATTTTTACGTTGCTCTTTCTCTTCATCTCTGTGTTGCCATTCTGCTGGCAGTATGAAGTGTGTTGCAGTGATTTAGGCTCTGTTAAACCATGTTGAGTGTTGCATCTTCTAAGTCTCTCTCTCTCTCATCTCGTCCCTTCATGATCAACCGTACTTTAGACCCCTTGTCCTAGATCAACCACATCAGATTCACATGTTTTTTTACAAACTTGAGATGGGAGCAGGAAAGGGTTCGGGTGTTGGGACTGAGGGGTGTGTCTGGGTGTTAATGTCTGGCGTCTCTCATGGTGGAAGACAGGGCTCCACTGTTCTGACAGTTCCACTCGCTACGCTCTCCCGGGTGAGCTGCTCCCAAAGGGTGTGTGTGTGTGTGTGTACTGTGCACGCAGGGAGGTGTTAAATGATTCAGCATCTTCGTGTCTGCGTGCCGGGGTGGGGGGGACACAGAAGGGCACAAGGGCATATTTACAGCTTCTGCCTGACTAGCCTCTGTGCCCCAACCGACTGACTCCTCACCGCACAGACACCAGAATGCTTTCAAGGGCATGCCCTACTAATGGGCCCATGAGAGGGCTTCATCTGGCCTGCACACACACACACACACACACACACACACACACACACACTTTTGTCCTCTTTCTCTCTCATACACACAGACATGGCACATAACACACGCTCTTCCTCAGTCATTGTCTTACATTATAAATAAAATGTCTTACCTGGTCCCTCTTCTTACAGTCTCACTCCACACTCGAAGACCAAACCTGTTCCAGTCAGCACCATCTCTAACCGCTCTCTCTCTCTCTCTCTCTCTGCCTGTAGGACAGTGACATCCAGAAGAAGATAGACCATGAGATCCGGATGCGTGACGGGGCCTGTAAGCTGCTGGCTGCCTGCTCCCAGAGAGACCAGGCCCTGGAGGCAGCCAAGAGCCTGCTCACCTGCAACACCCGCATCATGGCCTACATGTCAGAGCTGCAGAGGATGAAGGAGGCCCAGGTCATGCAGAGGGTCGCACGAAGGTCAGATGGCACAAGGTAAGGGGACAGGGCATGGGTGTCGGGTTTTGGGCTGTATAGGAACTTAGGAACTTATCGCTGCATAAATGCTACTGTACCCATAGTGTAAATGTCTTTAATATGGTCTGGGTTGGCAATCGGTTAGGGTTTACAATTAGAATTTCCATTGTTGTCACCTCTCCCCCCCCCCCCCCCCCCCCCCATTTCTGTCTCACCTAGGTCATCAGATGCAGGGCCCATGGACGACAGACTACCCTGTAAGAGTAAGGTGGCCATCTCAGGTAGGCCCCGGTGATGTGCGTGTGTGCACAAATGTGAATGAGTGAGAGAGTCTGCGAAAGACAGCTAGCAAGAGACCGGGTCCCCATGTCTACCCAATAGCTGAGCTCCGTCTAGCCCCCTCGGGCCCTGACACCCTGCCTCCTCCTCCCCTATTACTCCGTGTCATTTCCTCATTCTTGGCCGCGTCCATGGCGACCTGCAGACGCTGTCCGTCAGGGGGGGTAAGGGTGGGATAGGGGTTGAGGGTAAAAGGGGGGTAGAATGAAGGAGGAATAGGTTGGGGTGGGGGAGAGGAATAAGTTAGGGGCGGAGGGGGAGAGAATTGGGGGGTTAGGATGAGGGGGGGTTCAGTGAAAGAGGTAATTAAAGAATTACGATGAACTGCTCTGGCGCAGTGGGACAAGAGGACAGGGGGGCTGTCTGTCTGTCTGGGACTGCTCACAGCTGGAGGGCATACAAACAGAGGTTGTGATTAATCATTGATTGACTAGGTAGACAGGAAGCCATTCAGCTAGTAGCTCCAGCGCATGGGCATACACAAATTCAGCACACACACACACAAGGGTAGGCACACACACACAGATCACACACTGAGTATGACAGTGACTGCCTGGTGGGAGGATTTTTAAAGGTCAGGGGTCTTCTACCTGTCGACCTGAGTGTGTGTGTACGTGCGTGCGTACATGCACTTACCTGCGTGCGTGTGTATATGCTTGTCCGAGTGTATATGTTACATTTGTGGTGGATTTCACTCGTCTGACTGTCCTTTGCCATTACAGACCTGCGGATTCCACTCATGTGGAAAGACACCGAGTACTTCAAGAACAAAGGAGGTGAGGAATCGGTGTGGTAGCACTGGTGTGAATCAAATCCTGTTCTATTACCCATCGCTCTGAGTTTGTGATGTGAGTTGACTGAGTGAAGCGAAGTGACTCAAATTGAATTTGGGTAAAGTGGTGTGAAATCAGGTGCACATAACTATGCCAACCTGGGCCCATACCCACAAAGCCTCTCAGAGTATAAGAGTTAGGGCTGGGACGATACCAGTATCACAATATTTTTTTTTACATGGGATAAATAAAAACACGAAGCAGACCAAACTCTTTGGTCCTTTAAAACCTGCTGTGTGTAAAATATTGTTTGCTGTAGCTTGGGAAATAAATACATGTGACTCTGGATGACGACACAATGGTGTTTGTTTCCAACGTTATCGCTGTCTTCCTCAAGAAGTTAAAGCCGCTTCGTGTTTTGTTTCCTTGCCACGATACAAACAAATATTGCGGTATTGGTATGGTCCCGGGCCCTATAGAAGTGCTGATCTAGGATCAGTTTCGCCTTTTACATCATAATGAATAACATTATATGGAACTGATCCTAGACCAAAAACTCTAAAGAATAAGAACTGACGTAATGAACATGTAAGCGTAACAGTTCTGCTCTTTTAAAAGGACTTGTAGATCTGAAGAACTATACAGCTATTGAAACAATGCAGCTCATTGACAAGCAGACATTCCTACAGTGAGTGATTTGGGATGATGGCCTCTGGCATAGAAATCTGCTGCACAGACAGCCCTTTTCTGTTGTCTTTGGCTGTGCTGCTGGAGCTGTGGTATGGTTTATGTTGACTGCTACTAGGGTTGCACCTTTTGGGGAGGTGGAACATCTATTCAGAGGTGGAAACGTTCCGTGGGAATTAACGGGAATATATGGGAATTAACGGAAATATATGCAAATAAATATTAATACCAATTAAATGTAGATGTTTTTTGCATTCGATATATTTACCATGTCATAGGGAGACAGAAACCTTATCATAAGTAGACATAATTTCAAATGATTAAATCCTTCCAATAGAAATAAAAAAACTATTTAGTTACGAATTGAACTTTAATTAAATGAGTTGACTATTCACATTGGATGATTTCACTGAACAACAAAAGAAAGGGAATATTGAATGATCCCCAATGATCCATCGCATCTTCCAAAAACGTTTTCAACATATACATCTGTAAAATGATAGTCTAGAAACTAAAGCTCTGGCTGTCTTCCTCTCAGGTTTCCATGTCTTCTCCCTGGACCTCCTCAATGTCCACCTCTTGAACATCAGACTCTGAGGCCTCATCTCTCACTGTTACTTTCCAACCTAGAGGATGGCTCGTTGTCAGCCTCAAAAAGCCTCAAATTTGCCTGGATGGCCACCAATTTTCCAACCCGTATTGGTCAGTCTGTTGTGTGCTTTGATGTGTGTGTTCCCAAACAAGGACCAGTTGCGCTCTGAGGAGGCTGATGGTGGTGGGATTTGGAGAATGATGGAGGCAACAGGGGAAAGAACCTCAGATCCACAAAGTCCCTTCCACCAGGTGGCTGATGAGATGTGTTGGCAAGACTGCCATATTGCATCTCCATCCCAAAGCCCTTGCTTGGAAGTGTACTTCGCCAGACTGCCAAGAACCTTTCCCTCATGCAGGCCAAGGTGGCGAGACACGGTAGTGATGACAACATTGGCCTTGTTGATCTCTGCACCAGACAGGATGCTCTTGCCAGCATACTTGGGGTCCAACATGTACGTTGTGACGTGGTATGGGCTTCAGGTAGAAGTCTTCACACTTTTTGATGTATTTCAGAACTGCAGTTTCCTCTGCTTGGAGCAACAGTGAAGTTGGCAGGGCAGTACGGATTTCTTCTCTTACATCTGCAAGCAGAGTCTGAACATTAGACAGGATGGCATTGTCTCCCTCAATCCGTGCAATGGCTACTGCTATAGGTTTCAGGCTGCTTACCACTCTCTCTCCCAAAATACATCATCCAGGAGGATCCTCTTGATGGGGCTGTCCATATTGGCAGACTGTGATATGGCCATTTCTTGGAGAGACTCCTTCCCTCCAGGAGACTGTCAAACATGATGACAACACCACCCCAATGGATGTTGCTGGGCAGCTTCAATGTGGTGCTCTTATTCTTCTCACTTTGCTTGGTAAGGTAGATTTCTGCTATAACTTGATGACCCTTCACATACCTAACCATTTCCTTGGCTCTCTTGTAGAGTGTATCCATTGTTTTCAGTGCCATGATGTCGTTGAGGAGCAGATTCAATGCATGAGCAGCACAGCCAATGGATGTGATGTGAGGGTAGGACTCCTCCACTTTAGACCAAGCAGCCTTCATGTTCGCAGCATTGTCTGTCACCAGTGCAAATACCTTCTGTGGTCCAAGGTCATTGATGACTGCCTTCATCTCATCTGCAATGTAGAGACCGGTGTGTCTGTTCTCCCTTGTGTCTATGCTCTTGTAAAATACTGGTTGAGGGGTGGAGATGATGTAGTTAGTTATTCCTTGCCCACGAACATTCGACCACCCATCAGAGATGATTGCAATACAGTCTGCTTTCTTTATGATTTGCTTGACCTTCACTTGAACTCTGTTGAACTCTGCATCCAGCAAATTAGTAGATAAAGCATGTCTGGTTGGAGGGGTGTATGGTGGGCAAAGAACGTTCAGAAATCTCTTCCAATACACATTGCCTGTGGGCATCAGAGGTCAACCAGTTGCACAGCTCGAGCAAGACATTCATCAGCATTTCTCTGACTACGTTCCTCCATTGAGTCAAAGAAACTTCTGATTCCAAGAGGACCGTGAGCTGTTGCTATCGATGAAGTGTCTGATTCATAATTTTCACCTCGAATAGAAGTAGAGGGACTTTTGTCAGAGGTTTCTTGTTGTGAGTGCTGAGGGAACATTATGCACTTTGGCCAAATGATTCTGCATCTTTGTTGCATTCTTCACATATGATTTGGCACAGTATTTGCAAATGTACACAGCTTTCCTCCTAAATTAGCTGCAGTGAAATGTCTCCACACATCAGATAGTGCCCGTGGCATTTTCCTGTAAAGATTAGAAAAAACAAATACAATTCCATGTAGATAAATAGTTAAGCAGTTAGATTAAACAACTCCTTTGTAAGATAAATGTTTTAAAATGAAACATGTTAGCAGGCTCAAGCAAGCTAAAACCCACATGGTAGCAAAAAATAACTAGCAGAAATTGTTAACGAGTTAGAAATGATTTAAACATACTTTGCTGTAGGCTACTATTTACTAGTTAACAAAAATCATGTATGTCATATAAAATATATTCACCCCACCCAGTATTATAATCAAAACTTACCAGAAAGCATGTAGTCCTTGGCTCAGACAGTGTAGTGTGAGCTCAATAGCATCTCATTAGTGTGCAAGATCTTGAGAATCAGCTGTTTTTATTTAACCTTTATTTAACTAGGCAAGTCAGTTAAGAACACATTCTTATTTACAATGATGGCCTACCAAAAGGCCTCTTGCGGAGACGGGGGCTGGGATTAAAAATATTTCAAAAATATATAAATATAGGACAAAACACACATCACGACAAGAGAGGAGAGACCTAAGGCAGCAACACATGACAACACAGCATGGTAGCAGCACAACATGACAACAGCATGGTAGCAGCACAACATGGTAGCAGAACAAAACATGGTACAAACATTATTGGGCACAGACAACAGCACAAGGGCAAGAAGGTAGAGACAACAATACATCACGCAAAGCAGCCACAACTGTCAGTGTGTGCATGATTGAGTCTTTGAACATGTGATGGAAGAATGCACTGTGCAATCAGAGGGTTGCAATTCCATTGAATTGGGGATTGTTTAACCAAAATATGCCACAAGACCTAGAATTGCCTTATGTGTATCCCTCAAAAAAAGTTCACTGTTATAAGCTTGCTTTTTTGATGAATTTAAGCAAAATTCCCAAAATTCCCGGGCTTAACTTCCCATGGAAAATTTCCGACTCTTTGCAACCCTAACTGCTACCTGTAAGGGTCACGAGTCACCACCTAATGGTAAAAAAAAGAACACAGAAATCCTTAGTATGGTCTGCGCCTCCCCGACAACTGGAATGAATTCATCTGCATGACCTAGTGGACCTATATGCATATAAATTAACTCCAGGAGGGACAGGTAGTAGGAGAGTCTAGGTGAAGTTTAATGAGGCAATTTGTCAAGGTCGTTAAGTGCAGTGGGAAGATAACGGAGCCCAATAGGGCATGGACAAACACTCGCACACACACTACACTCACACGCTCACACACATACTCTCTCTCTCTTCCTCAGAGCTGCATCGGTGTGCAGTGTTCTGTCTGCTTCAGGTGGGAGGGGAGATCCACGACACAGACATGGTGATGGTGGACCGGACACTCACCGACATCTGCTTTGACAACACCATCGTCTTGTACGTCTCCTCGTTCTGTTGGCTTGTGTTGTCTTGCGCTGCATTTACACAGGCTGCCCAATTCTGAACTTTCGCTCAATTATTGGCAAAAGAGCTAATCTGATCGGTCGAAAGATCAATTAGTGGAAAAAGATCAAAATTTGGTTTTCTGTGTAAACGCAGCCTTATTGTTTTATCTTTCCCCATGCTAAGTGTTTGGTGTTTATGTGCATGTTTAAGGTCATGCTTGTATTGAGAAGTTTATAAATCAAATCTATCAGTACCTGATTCTGTAAATAAAGTGCATTCGGAAAGTATTCAGACCCCTTGACTTTTTCCACATTTTGAAACATTAAAGCCTTCTTCAGAAATGTATTCAATAGTTTTTCCCCCTCATCAATCTACACACAATACCCCATAATGTCAAAACAAAACAGGAAATATCACATTTACATAAGTACACCTATATTTGGGGAGCTTCTCCCATTCTCTGCAGATCCTCTCAAGCGCTGTCAGGTTGGATGGGGAGCATCGCTGCACAGCTATTTTCAGTTTTATCGGGTTCAAATACGGGCTCTGGCTGGGCAACTCAAGGATACTCAGAGACTGTGGGCTTAGGGGTCATTGTCCTGTTGGAAGGTGAACCTTCGCCCCAGTCTGAGGTCCAAGTTTTCATAAAGGATCTCTCTCTACTTTGCTCCGTTCATTCGGCCCTCAATCCTTGCTAGTCTCCCGGTGCTTGCCGCTGAAAAATATCCCGACAGCATGATGCTGCCACCACCATGCTTCACCGTAGGGATGGTGCCAGGTTTCCTCCAGACGTGGCGCTTGGCATTCAGGCCAAAGAGTTAAATCTTGGTTTCATCAGACCACAGAACCAGCGGCCTGTCATGGTTGTCCTTCTGGAAGGTTCTTCCATCTTCACAGGGGAACTCTGGATCTCAATCAGAGTGACCATCGGGTTCTTGGTCACCTCTCTGACCAAGGCCATTTTCAGTTTGGCTGGGAAGCCAGCTCTAGGAAGAGTCTTGGTGGTTCCAAACTTCTTCCATTTAAGAATGATGGAGGCCACCGTGTCTATGGGACATTCAATGCTGCAGACATGTTTTGGTACCCTTCCATAGATATCTGCCTCGACACAATCCTGTCTCGGAACTCAACGGACAATTTCTTTGACCTCATGGCTTGGTTTTTGCTCTGACATGCACTGTCAACTGTGGGACCTTATATAGACAGGTGTGTACTTTTCCAAATCATGTCCAGTCAATTGAATTTACCACAGGTGGACTCTAATCAAGTTGTAGAAACATCTCAAGGATGATCAATGGAAACAGGATGCACCTGATCTCAATTTCGAGTCTCATAGCAAAGGGTCTGAATACATTTTTAATAGATTTGCAAAAATTCTAAAAACATTTTCGCTTTGTCATTATGGGGTATTGTGTGTAGATTGAAGAAGAAAAACATTCATTTAATCCATTTTAGAATAAGGCTGTAACATAACAATATGTGGAAAAGGTCAAGGGGTCTGAATACTTTCCGAAGGCACTGTATAAATATGTGTTTGCTGTGTGTGCATGTGCGTTATTTTTCCTTTACACTGTTACACATGCTTTGAATATCTATGTGTGTGTCTTTGGCTGTGTATAGCAGCGAGGCCAGCCCGGGCTTTGAGCTGCGAGTGGAGCTATACAGCTGCTGTTCGGAGGAGGACTACTCGGCAGGGAGCGCGCCCAGGAAACTAGCCAGCAAACTGAGTAGCTCTCTGGGGCGCTCGGCAGGAAAAAAGCTCCGTGTTGCCATGGACCCTGGAGCCTGCAGCCCCACCAGCCATGGAGGGGCAGCCACACTGCTGCTACCTGGACCTGCAGTGGCGTAAGTGGGTTTTGTTGTATCACATCAGCTAGATATTCACACACACACACACTGATACGCATTTCCATGCATACATTGAGGCTGCGTTTACACAGGCAGTCCAATTCTGCTCTTTTGCCCAATTAGAACAGTTAGTGGAAAAATAATCAGAATTGGGCTGCCTGTGTAAACACAGCCAAAAACAACCACACAAAGTCACTGGCGGACACACAGAGACACGTGTGCATTTAGTCCCACAGTCACACAGCTCACCAGTATCTCTGTTCTGTCCACAGGGGACCTAAGTACCACCTCCTGGCCCACACATCCCTGTCACTGTCACATGTCCAGGACAGCTTCCGCACTCACGACCTCAGCATCTCAGGCAACGGTAGGTCACAGTCTAGATGTGGTTTATCCATGTACAGTACTCATTTTCTTTCTGTCTTTCTTTCTTTCTTTCCCTCAGTGTCTCTCCCTCCCTCCCTCTCTCCCAGCAGGTATCTAGCTGACAGACAGCCAGTCAGAGTCAAGGTCGTAGTAATAAAGCACTCTAGCAGGGTCAGTGCCGTGTAAAACTCTAATGACGAGGGCTACAGGGGACTAGACACCCTTACATGTGCTGCTGCTTTATTCATTGCCCCTTACGGCTCTAATAAAGTTTGATGGGCACTTCACTGTTGTTCACAGCTCTCCCTGCAGCGGTGAGACTTTTATTCCCTGCTATTATTGTTGGTGTGTGTGTGCGCGAGTGTGCGTGCATGTGGTATATGTTCATTGTATTTATTTTCTCAACCCTCATTCATCCCTTTCTTTCTCCCTCTCCCCCTTCAGAGGAGTGTTCGTACTGGGTGCCTCTCTACGGCAGTGCGTGTTGTCGCCTGGCTGCCCAGCCTCACTGTATGACCCAGCAGATGATGAGTGGCTGCTTGAAGGTCAAGGTGAGTGTCTGTGCGTGTGCATTTGCGTGTGTGTGTTTGGCAGGAAAGCAAGACATGTGCGTAGGGCTCTAAAGTGCGACAAAATATTTTGTTGTGCGACCCCCATTTAAATCCAATCTACTGTATATGTGTTTTAGAAAATAATTGTTGTAATGATAAGGTTTTGCTTTACCGTTGTTTCCCTGGTGCAGGTTCATTAGCGTCATGCTTGCACCATTACTACAGCAAAAACTGCTTGTTTCTAGTCCAAACTTAGCACAACTCGGGATATGACCCAGATGTTGACACGGGAGGCGGATAGTACAGTTCTCAGATTATTTATTAGAAACAAAGGGCAGGTCGAGGGCAGGCAGAGGTTCGTGATCAGGTCAGAGTCAGGCAGGTACAGGACGGCAGCCAGGCTCGGGGTCAGGACAGACAGAGGTTCGTAATCAGGTCAGAGTCAGGCAGGTACAGGAGACAAAGGGCTGTGAGACAGGTTTAATCCTAGACACATGAAAAGTGGGATGTATACGGAGGGTACGGGGCTAAGGATCTTGGAGATGGGGAAAAGGCCGATTAAAACGGGGGGACAGTTTGCGGGACTCTACCCGGAGGGGCAGATCCCGAGTGTACAGCCATGCCCTCTCCCCGAGACGATGCCGGGGTCCGGTGGTGGGTCCGCCTGTCGTCGATTCCTGGAGGTGAAGAGCCGACCGGGCTCTCCTCCAGGTGCGGCGGACGAACATCTGGGCATAGTGTATGCTGAGCAAAGGACGGTGTTGCGGGCATACTCTACCACACGAGCTGCTGGCTCCAGGTGGTGGGGTTGGCGGAGACCAGGCAGCAAAGAGTCGTCTCCAGGTCCTGATTGGCTCGCTCCGACTGGCCGTTAGACCAGGGGTGGAACCTGGAGGACAGGCTGGCCGACGACCCAATGAGCGTGCAGAGCGCCTTCCAGAACTGGGATGAGAACTAAGGACCAAGGTCGGAGACCATGTCCACCGGGAAGTCCATGGATCTGGAAGACGTGCTACACCATGAGCAGGTGGCGTCTCCTTGGCTGAGGGTAGCTTGGGGAGAAGGATGAAGTGGGCGGCTTTGGGAAACTGGTCCACCACTGTAAGGATAACCATGTTGCCATTAGACGGGGGTAGACCAGTGATGAAGTCCAGGGATATATGTGATCAGGGACGGGAAGTGGTTGAAGGAGGCCAGCCGGAGCTTGCCGAGGAGTCTTATTCTGGGCACACGGTGCAGGCGGTGACGAATGCAGAGAGGTCAGGAACCAATGTGGGCCACCAAAAACTTTGTTGTACAAAGGCCAGGGTTCGACGGGAGCCAGGGTGGCAGGCCAGTCGAGAGGAATGACCAGATTCCAGAACCAAGGAACGGTAGAGTCTGGGACAAACATCCGGTTAGCCGAGGAGGATGGTCTTGGGGTCTGATGGTGTAGCAGTGGGGCAATAGGGGCGTGACAGCGCACCAGGCTTCACATTCTTGGACCCTGGGCGGTATCAGATGATGAAGTTAAATCGGGTGAATAACAGGGCTCATCAAGCTTGCCTGGAGTTGAGGCGCTTGGCGGTGCGGAGATATTCCGGGTTCTTGTGATCTGTCCATACTATGAATGGGTGTTCCGCTAACCAGTGCCTCCACTCCTCTAACGCCATCTTTACCGCCAGAAGTTCCCGGTTACCCATTTCGTAATTCCTTTCCGTGAAGTTGAGACGATGGGAGAGGAAAGGAAGGATGCAGCTTTTGGTCTTGGTCCGAGGCGTCGACCTCCACCACGAACTGTCGAGACTGATCTGGATGGATTAGGATGGGGACAGTATTGAATTGGTGTTTGATGTCCAAGAACGCCTGGTCTGCACCTGGAGACCATGTAAACGGGACCTTTGGAGAGGTGAGGGGGTTGCCCGGGTGCTGTAGCCCCAGATGAACCGGTGGTAGAAATTGGCGAACCCCAGAAAGCGTTGCTGCTGCACTCTCACCTTTTCAGGATTCATCAGGATGTTGCCAGGATGTTGCCTGCAGCTATGATGTACCCCAGCAAGGAGATTCAATTTTTTCCGCTTTGACGTACACCTGGTTCTCCAGAAGACACTGGAGGACATGTTCTTATGTCGAGTGGAAAAGCACAAGGATCAAGGTAGACGAATATGAACCAGTTCAACATGTCCCGGAGAACTTTTGTTTACCAGGGCCTGAAACACAGCAAGAGCAATGGTCAGTCCGAACGGCATCACCAGATATTAGTAGTGCCCGCTAGCCATGGTAAAGGGGGTCTTCCACTCATCCCTTCCCGGATCCATACCAGATGGTAGGCATTCCAGAGGTCCAACTTGGAGAAGATGGTAGCCCCCTGGAGAGGCTCGAAAGCCGAGGCGATGAGTGGAAGCGGGTAACGGTTTTTAACCCCGGTAGTCTATACATGTACGCAGGGTTTTGTTCTTCTTCTCCACAAAGAAGAACCCTGTGCCTGCGGGGGAGGCAGAAGGACGCATACCCCGTACAGCCAGGGAGTCCTCAATATACGTCCTCATCGCCTTGGTCTCCAGATCTGACAGGGGAAAAAGACGCCCTGGAGAAGGTCAATGGCACAGTCATAGGGCCGATGCGGAGGAAGCGCAGTGACACGGGCCTTGCTGAAAACATCCCGGAGGTCCTGGTACTCCGCGGAGAGGTCCGGGGCTTTTCCCACCCCGCAGGAAGAGGTCCCGGGGCAGGCAATGAATGGGCTGCGAACCAGTAGCCCATTCGATCAGGGGATTGTGCCTCTGGAGCCAGGAAAACCCCAAAACCATGGGTGCATGATGGGATTTGATGGGCAGGAACTGCATAAACTCACTGTGATTACCCGACACTCTCAGGTTGGTGTGGGTGACTCTGCCAATAGAGCCCCCATCCAACTCTCTGACTTCCATGGGAATGGAGAGGGGTTGTGTGGGGATTCCCAGCTCCAGCACCAGGGTAGCGTCCATAAAGCTCTCGTCGGCCCCAGAGTCTATGAGCACCCGGAGAGATTTGGACCGGTCACCCCACAACAGGGTAGCATGGAGAGGGGTACGAGCAATGGAAGATGGGAAACTCCCCATACGTCTCACCAGCGTACTTGTACAAGTACCTCCTTGATGAGCCTGGTTCTTAAATGGGCAGGTAGATATAAAAAATCGAATAACTCCACAATACAGACAGTTCTAGGTGTTAAGTCCGCGTAAGCACTCAGCAGGAAACAATCTAGCCCTGCCCAGTTGCATGGGCACCGGAGGAGACAACTCGACAGCCCTCGGTGTCCTCCGAGAGACTTCGGCTGCCATCGGATCCACTTGGAAATGTTGGCTTTGTGGATTTCCAGGATTCCTCGGAAGCGAGGTGGAAATCGAGGACGAGCATTGGCGACAGGGAACAGACTCCCTCTCCCTCCTACATTCCTGTAGCCGCCCATCGATCCGGATGGTCAAAGCTATGAGGGAGTCGAGGTCCAGGGGTAGCTCCCGGGCTGCGAGCTCATCTTTAATCACCTCCAACAACCCGTGAAGGAATTTGTCGAACAGGGCTTCCGGGTTCCAGGCACTCTGTCGCCAACATTCGAAAATCCAACACATAGTCTGCCACACTACGGGAATCCTGACGTAGTTTTAGCAGCATACGAGCCGCCTCCCTCCCAGACAACGGAGAATCAAACACTTTCCGTACGTCCGCCACAATCTGAGGCAAACAATGGATTGTTGCTCCCACACCGCCGTAGCCCAGGCAGGAGCCCTCCCGGACATCAGCGTTATCACATACGGTATCCTCGAGCGAGCCGAAGAAAATGAAGAGGGCTGTAACTCAAAGATGAGAGAACATTGTGAGAGAAACGCCCTGCAGGATCTGGGATCTCCAGCGTAGCACTCCAGAGGAGGTAAGCGGGGTTCTTGGGAAGCCGGGGTAGATTGGGGAGAAACACCGCTGGTAGTGGGGTAATTGTGACAGTCTGGGGGGTTACTGTAGTGACGGGCTGCCTCAGACAATCCACGGAATTTCTCCAGCAATGTGTTGAAGGCACGGTCCTGGCATTCCGCCAAGGTGTGGACTCCTTCCATAAGACCTTGAAGTAACTCCTCGCGTCTTCCAATGGTGGCTTCCTGGGAAGAGACGGCATTGTGGAGCTGGTTCGAGTCTGCTGGATCAGACATGGCCAGTTCGTACTATCACGGCTCAGGATATGACCCAGATGCAGACACGGGAGACGGATAGTACAGTTCTCAGATTTATTAGAAACACAGGGCAGGTCGATGGCAGGCAGAAGTTCGTGATCAGGTCAGAGTCAGGCAGGTACAGGACGGCAGGCTTGGGGTCAGGGCAAAATGGTCAGAACCGGGAAAAACTAGGAAACAGAACTAGAGAAACAGGAAGGCGAGAGAACGCTGGTAAGACCTGACAAGATGAACTGGCAACAGACAAACAGAACACGGGTATAAATAAATAGGGGATAATGGGAAGATGGGCGACACCTGGAGGGGGATGGAGACAAGCACAAAGACAGGTGAAACAGATCAGGGTGTGACAAAACTGTTCAAAGATCTGACCCATATTACAGGCGCAACAGTTTTTTCTTCTTGTCGAGGATTGGGGGCCCGCATTTTACATTCTAAAACTATTTTGGGGCCGTTAACCTTTTTGTTTTACAAAAAGTCACGTTTGTTTCCTCAGCTAGCTAGCTAACAACCTGGTAACTTTACCAGTATAGTCAAACATTTAGGGGTACAGAAAGAAAGGAAAGGGGTGGCTTCTTCAGATCAATGATCATAGCAATGAATCAGTGACAGATGTCTTGCATGTCCTCATCACAAACTTGACACTCTTAAAGAGACAGTGTAAAATGTTCAATGTAATGCGTCTCAATAGGAAAATAGTGCTTTTGCACAATGTAGAAATATAATATTCCACAAATGACTTGATTTAAATGACAGGTATTTGTATCAACATTTTAGCTTTTTATAATAAACAAATGTCTGTCTGTGTCTCTCTCTGTCTCTCACAGCAGTTGGGAGGTGACCCTCAGAGTTGGACGAATGTCTACGGCGTCCTTAAAGGGACAAACCTTTTCTGTTACCACCGGCAAGAGGATATGGAGGCTAACGTCGAGCCAGCATTTACCATCGCCATCAACAAAGTCAGTCTATAAAAAAAAAAAAGACTTTACCACATAGACACACACTCAAAAAAGCATG
Organism: Salvelinus namaycush; assembly: GCF_016432855.1. Classification (NCBI taxonomy): domain Eukaryota; kingdom Metazoa; phylum Chordata; class Actinopteri; order Salmoniformes; family Salmonidae; genus Salvelinus; species Salvelinus namaycush. The sequence goes on along the minus strand of NC_052324.1, from coordinate 5,665,774 downwards.
CTAGCTACGGATATAGGGATTATCTGATCTTTTAATGCCACCTCTATTATTATTAGTGATGTCTTCTTAACCTCTATGGGATCGGTGTCCCCCTGCGGGACAGTTGAGCTAATGTGATTAGCATGACGTTGTAAGTAACAAGACAATTTCCCAGGACATAGACATTTCTTATATGGGCAGAAACTTTCATTCTTGTTAATCTAACTGTACTGTCCGATTTACAGCAACTATTACAGTGAAAAAATACCATGCTATTGTTTGAGGAGAGTGCACAACAACAACTTTGATACATACATTCAGCTCTGAAGGTAAATAATGTACTTACATTCAGCAATCTTGCTCTGATTTTTAATCCTGAGGATCCCAGAGATAATGTTGCATAGTTTTGTTTGATAAATCAATTTTGATATTAAAATGTAGGAACTGGGTTCTACAGTTTGAACCCCTGCTGTGTCCTGGTCCTGAGCTACAGGCAGTTACAGTTGAAGTCGGAAGTTTACATACTTAGGTTAGAGTCATTTAAAACTCGTTTTTCAACCACTCCACACATTTCTTGATTACAAACTATAGTTTTGGCAAGTCAGTTAGGAAATCTACTTTGTGCATGACACAAGTAATTTTTCCAACAATTGTTTACAGACAGATTATTTCACTTATAATTCACTGTATCACATTTCCAGTGGGTCAGAAGATTACATGCACTAAGTTGACTGTGCCTTTAAACAGCTTGGACAATTCCAGAAAATGATGTCATGGCTTTAGAAGCTTCTGATAGGCTAATTGACATCATTTGAGTCAATTGGAGGTGTACCTGTGGATGTATTTCAAGGCCTACCTTCAAACAGTGCCTCTTTGCTTAGCTTCATGGGAAAATCAAAAGAAATCAGCCAAGACCTCAGAAAAAAAATTGTAGACCTCCACAAGTCTGGTTCATCCTTGGGAGCAATTTCCAAATGCCACTTTGTCATTATGGGGTATTGTGTGTAGATTGAGGGGGGGGGGGGGGGGAATTATTTGATCAATTTTAGAATAAGGCTGTAACATAACAAAATGTGGAAAAAGTCAAGGCGTCTGAAAACTTTCCAAATACACTATAAATGCTCCGTACATATTTTGCCTTTCTTGATTCTTGAGATACAGGCATTTGGAATGTTGTGCATGAACATATATCGAATTAATTTGATTAAATCGCCAAGTCCTAATACAACCAGACGGTCTCTCATAAGAGAGAGTCCAGTTGTCCCCAATGTTTCAAGGACAGAACTTATTCCTCTTTCCACCCTGTCTATTGTTGATCCCTGTTGGCCTTATTCTTTCTGCTGGGGCTCATTGAGTCGTGGTGACCCTTGACCCACAGTACAAAGCCCTGTTTTAGCTTCAGGCAGAGACCATTAAATCAGCCAACTCTGTGGCATCATGTATTAGTCAACAGCTCTGACTGCTTTGCTATCAGGATCAACGTGAGCCCAGAGTGAGCCCGAACAGGGCGCTGCTGCCATCTACTGGTGGCGATGAGGAAACACATTGCAGTACAGTCATTATAGTGCGTCCCAATAATATTGCCTTTCTCCTGAAATGTACCCTCGTTCACTACTTCCCAAAGCAGTGGTGGAGGTATTGGCTGTAGGGCATTTCCACCTCTTATACCAGTAATTTCCTTTCAAATCATTGAAGGGTAGTGAACAAGTGCACACTGGGAGGACGGAGAGATAATTGGGACGTAGCTGATAACTGGGCAGATTCATGCTTGAGGCTGACTCTACCGGACTTTACTACGTCAGTGACCGCTCTTTGTGTCAGTAAGTGCATTCACAATCTGCGTTGACAGACGTTAAAAGCACGATTCCATGCTTATTTTTGGGTGGGTATTGAAACATTTGGTTAATTCAACATCAGTAGCTTATTGTGTGTCTGTGTGTTAGGAGACGAGAATACGTGCGTCAGAGAAAGACCCCCACAGTAAGGCCCAGAGCATCTGCATCAGTAACCAGTACGGGGGAGAGGAGGTGACGCACACACTCTCGGCAGACAGTCGCGAAGAGACACACCGCTGGATGGAAGCCTTCTGGCAACAGTTCTATGACATGAGTAATTAAAATAATAATAATGACTTATTATTAACAATAATATTTTTTTATTTGATTTAATAATGTAAACTAATAATACATCTGTATTTTTTTACACGAGTAAGTAGGTTCTGATCACATGATTAGGGCCCTAGGTTCTTCATTGGTGAGGTCAGGAGGTAAGAAAAAACTCCTGACCCTCCTGGCCTTAGACATGATACACACTTTACACTCTAGGTTCTCAAATGCTCTTGTTCATGCATTTGCTCTTGCTCCTGATGTGTTGTTAGTGGTTTTCTCAGCTCTTGATTGGATGTTAAAAGGTGATTGACGGCTTCCCTCTTCCCTGCAGGCCAATGGAAGCAGTGCTGTGACGACTTGATGAAGATTGAGCTGCCATCACCCCGGAAACCAGCCATTGTCACGTCGAAACAGGGTTCTCTTTACCACGAAATTGGTAAGACAGCAACCCAAATGGATTCAGAAACGGTTGACTATATTGTCCAAAATACGTTTATATGATTCAGTAAGACGTTTTGGAAACTTGAGGGTCTCTTTCTGGTTTTATTCGTTTGTTTTAAATCTAGAACATACAGTAGGGTAACAAACTATTATGTTTAGGTTAGCGTAAATAAATCAATGAACGATATATCCAGAGGACGGTCCCCTTTCCGTAACTGCATGTGTGTGTTTCTGACTAGTTCTTCTAACAGTGGTGTGGTCCACCATACGCATGAGCTCTCCATCAGACTACTCTGAGCTACCTGCTACCACACTAGCACACCAGCCAACCTCTGTACTTGACAATGGATGGAAGTGTTCCTTTCTTTGACATGCTGCTGACTCACTTTCTTTCTCTCTTCCTTTCTCCCTCTCCTTGTGTGTCTCTCAATTTTTGTCCCATCTCCCCTCCGTGCCACTCACCCTTGTTCCTGTGATCAAATTACACCCCCTCCCCCCCCCCTAATATCATTCTTTATCCTTCATTATTAATTGTACACTCCAATCGAATGCTAATCTTCATATATTCAAAATGAACGTACTTTTACCTTGTCGCGCACGTCATTTCATTCCCCAAATGATATATCGCCATTATATTTTACTGCCTGTCAATGTACATTATACCTGCCCCCCTCCCCCTGGATCCTAGCCCCCCTCACCACCCCCTCTTGCGAGGGTCTCTTGCTGCAGGATAACGCCGTGTCTGCTGAGATTCGTGCTCTGCTCTCCTCCTATTACAACGACAGGTGAAGTACCAGTGGGGTCCACTACCCTCCCCCCCCCGTACTGGGCTCTCCTACCTACTGAGGAGTGTTAAAGCTGACATCCCTCAACTATCACCACCAAGTCTAGGCCTACCCTTCTCTCAACTTTATGAGCATAGCATCCTTCCACAGTGGAGTAATGACTTTCCTCTGCTCCTTCTAGTTATTGACACCTCTGATGACATCAGCACGGTGACGGACATCCTGACGCGGCAGATGCAGGAGCTGGAGCTGAGGAGCCAGCTGGGGACCTCTCCTCCCTGGATGTCCCTGTTCGAGGAGTCTCCTGGTGGCCCCCGCACCCCTCGGCTGGCCCGCCACAGCCCCCGCTCCCCCCACCGCCTCCCCCACAGCCCACTGAGCTCCCTGCGCTGCCCCTGGCCAGGCCTGCTCTCCTCAGATGCCAGCCTGACCTCAGACAGCGACAGCCCCTGCAGCACCAGCCCCTGCTCCCGCCACCGAGGCTGGGCCGAGCCCCTCTCCCTCTCCTCCCCCCGCTTCCGCCACCGAGGCTGGGCCGAGCCCCTCTCCCTCTCCTCCCCCCGCTTCCGCCCCCGCACCCTCTCCCTGGATGCCAAGCTTAGCACTCTCAGGGGCAGGGGGTATGGGGGGGTGTTACAGTGCTCCTGTCAGCCCCCTTCCTCCTCCTCCCTTGCCCCCATCCCGGCCCAATGCGTCCCCCAGGCCACCCTGTCCTGCTCCAGCTCCACCTCCAGTAACAGCTCCAGCGAGGGCAGCCACAGCCCCTCCTCGTTGGACGGTACCCCTTTCTCACGCCCCTCCTCGGCCCGCCGGAGCCTCATGAACTTGAGAGCCAAACTGGACCCCCGAAATTGGCTCCAGAGCCAGGTATAACCCACCTCAGACCCCCACTCATCTAAACAGTCTCCAGAGCAAGAGGTAACCCACCTCAGACCCCCACTTACTGTATCTAAACCACTGAGCCAGGGATAATCCACCTCAGACCCCCACATCATCCAAAGTCCTGGTAAGAACTGGCGGGAAGGAAGCCAGTCCCTCAGTTGAAAGAGTCCTGGTATTAACTGGAATTACTTTAGACTTAGGACATTCTGCGTCCAGCTCTTCACTGGGCTGTGTCAGTATCAATGGTCCACAGAACATGGGAGTCTTCTGCTTCCCGTTCTAATGGTAATGCTGGTTAGGAAATTGAAGAAAAAGTTTTTTTGTTGATGATATAAACGCAATATCTCTAGGCTCTGCGCATCTGAAATCTCCAACTGGAAAGGGCAGCATCTGTCAATCAAAGACTAGCGCTTCCTCGTCAGTCATCTAAGCCATACACCCTTCAATATGAACATGATTTCATAGCATCTTGTTAGTTCAGCTGTGGTATTTACTTACTGTATGTGCTGTATTTTGGGTTTGCAGTGTTTGGGCAGGGCAGTGAGCATGTGGCCAAGTGAACTGTCAAGTGTATGGGAATGTTTAGTGTCTATATGTGGTCATGGAGTTGTTGTTACCTGTACCAAAAAGACTCACTGTGATCTATCCAAATGACTAGACCCGTCACCTGTTTTATGAATTCATGCCTAGAAGGAGCAAGTATACTTACGCACCGATTTGCTTATTGCATGATTGTGCTCAAAGTCAAAGAATGCGTTGCCGGAGATCTTAACTGCTCAGAAGGTGAATGAATTGAAAGCTCAACTTAACGCAACAGTTCCCCCAATAATTTACTGTACTACTTGTTCCTACTGTTCCTACAGGGTCACGTCGAGGTTCCTAGAACCTCCCCTACATTCATTAACACATTGTAGGCCTACTACACACCAACCAATATTTAAGATTTCTGTTAATCACTTATGGAGTAATTATAATGAATTGAAGTTAGCTAAAGGTAACGTACTACATAATCACGAGAACCCATATTAACTTGTTACACTGCCTCGTTGCGGTATTGCGTGCAAATGTACCGACTTTGAAATCTGGGCCGGCCCCTCAAAATCCCCTAGAGTTAAGTTGTAGGCCTAGATGGTTTTGGAATGGAGAGGCATACGCTTTGGATGTCCTTGTCAATCTTTAATATGCCCCTACTAGCAGGCAAGGATTTCCTCACAAACTATACTCTGTTGATGAAACCAATACTCTGCATGGAGAACAGTGTTGCTGGGTGGTTTAAGCCCCGTGCTACAGCTCTTCTCAGTTCAAGGGTATTTTAATATCATCCAATTCAGTTAGGTTGGCAAATGTTATGTATTTGAGAATGTATAACCTGGCAATGCACATACATGGGTGAAGAGTTTAGATATCCCACCTTTGACCTTGTGGATTTATAGCTTAGTTTGTGGTACAGTCATAACCTTATGGCCTGAAAACCGGTCCCAGAATTATCTCTCTCACACACACACACACACACACACACACACACACACACACACACACACACACACACACACACACACAGTACCAGTCCACTCATTCTAGGGTTTTTATTTATTTGTACTATTTTCTACATTGTCGAATAATAGTGAAGACAGAAAAACTATTAAATAACACATGGAATTATGTAGTAACCTAAAAAGTGTTAAACAAATCAAAATATATTTTAGATTCTGCAAAGTAGCCACCCTTTGCCTTGATGACAACTTTGCACACTCTTGGCATTCTCTCAACCAGCTTCACCTGGAATGCTTTTTCAACCATCTTGAAGGAGTTCCCACATATGCTGAGCACTTGTTGGCTGCTTTTCCTTCCTTCCCTCTGCGGTCCAACTAATCCCAAACCATCTCAATTGGGTTGAGGTCGGGTGATTGTGGAGGCCAGGTCATCTGATGCAGCACTCATCACTCACCTTCTTGGTCAAATAGCCCTTACACAGCCTGGAGGTTTGTTGGGTCATTGTCCTGTTGAAAAACAAATGGTAGTCCCAACCAGATGGGATGGTGTATCGCTGCAGAATGCTGTGGTAGCCATCCTGGTTAGGTGTGCCTTGAATTCTAAATAAAATCACTGACAGTGTCACCAGCAAAGCACCCCCACACCATCACACCACCTCCTCCATGCTTCACGGTGGGAACCACACATGAAGAGATCATCTGTTCACCTACTCTGCATCTCACAAAGACACTGCGGTTGAAACCAAAAATGTACAATTTGGACTCATCAGACCAAAGGACAGATCTCCACCGGTCTAATGTCCCTTGCTCGTGTTTCTTGGCCCAAGTAAGTCTCTTGTTATTATTGGTGTCCTTTAGTAGTGGTTTCTTTGCAGCAATTCGACTATGAAAGCCTGATTCACGCTGTCTCCTCTGAACAGTTGATGTTGACATGTGTCTGTTACTTGAACTCTGACGTATTCACTTGGGCTGAATCTGAGGTGCAGTTAACTCTAATGAACTTTTCCTCTGCAGCAGAGGTAACTCTGGGTCTTCCTTTCCTGTGGCGGTCCTCATGAGAGCCAGTTTCATCACAGCGCTTGATGGTTTTTGCAACTGCACTTAAATGTTCCGCATTGACTGACCATGTCTTAAAGTAATGATGGACTTTTGCTTATTTGAGCTGTTCTTGCCATAATATGGACTTGGTCTTTTACCAAATAGGGCTATCTTCTGTATACCACCCATACTTGTCACAACACAACTGATTGGCTCAAATGTATTAAGGAAAGAAATTCCACAAATTAACTTAACAAGGCACACCTGTTAATTTAAATGCATTCCAGGTGACTACCTCATGAAGCTGGTTGAGAGAATGCAAAGCTGTTGCAAAGGTTGGCTACTTTGAAGAATATAAAATATTTTTTGATTTGTTTAACACTTTTTTGGTTACTACATGATTCCATATGTGTTATTTCATAGTTGATGTCTTCACTATTATTCTACAACGTATAAAATAGTTTAAAAAAATAAAGAAAAACCTTGGAATAAGTAGGTGTCCAAACTTTTGACTGGTACTGTATATATAGAACATCGCAATCGATTATGCAAGTAGGCAATACAGGAATTACTGATCTATAGCAAATATTGTGTTTAGCTTTTTCTTTAGATAGTGCAGTCTTTTACCTACTAAGAAATGCCAACCAGGTGATTGTAGTAGTTAAATTATGATAAGGTGGGCAGGGCTAAATGTGGTTGGCCCCCCTGGTCTATGCATTGAAGCCTATCAATCCCTCCCTGTTACTTTGTTTATGATGGACTGTAGGCTATGATATGTTACTGTGTTCCAAGGGCTCACAGCTGGCTCACTCATTAAAACAACTGTAAATGCTTCAAAGTGGCATTTGTTACTGTAAAGGTTTTTGTAAGTTAACAAAACTCGTTCTCCTTTCTTTTTGTTAAAATATAATTTACATTATTGATTTTGTTATAAATACAGCTCAATTGATTTTATTTTAACAGTTGATTTCAGATCTATAACTGCATCCGGTAGATAACATTAAATGTTAACCATGCAAGTGTCCTGTGTTGTTTAAATATGTAACATAACGATAATAAATGATTTGTCAATTTAGAACAGCCATTGTTTTTTTGTCATGTCTGTCTCATTTTAGTGGAAACGATTAGAGTATCATTTGATATGTAGAGGAGAAAAGCTATTAGCCAACTAGAGCAGGGCTGTTCAATTCCTGTCCTGGATGACTGAAACAATTCTGGTTTGTTTCTACCTGGTAGTTAATTGGTGTCCCAGGTCTGAATCAGTCCCTGATTATAATGAAAGTATGATGAGAGCCCTCCAGGACCGACATTGAACAGCCCTGCTCTTTTTGTCAATGTTGAACAAAGGCCCGCACACTGAATATGCTCCCAATTACCACTTTTATTGACAACGTTTCGATCCACAAGGATCTTTGTCAGGTCAAATGGACTATGTGCTCACATACTCAAATATATACACATTTCACCCCATATGACCATTCAACACATGGGCCCGATTCTGACCCGAGTTAAGCGCGTGTAAATGGAACATTATTCCATTTATGCACTTTTCTCTGCGTATTCTGACCTTGAACTTAAGCATGAGAATAGCATGCTATTCACCTATTAGTTCGAGGTGGAGACGAATAAATTAAGGTGTGGCCGGGGTGTGTCTACAGATACGCTGTATTCTGACTTTGACATAATTCCATCACCTTTACGTTATCGTAAACCATGAGTGAGGTCTAGTGAACCTACCAGTTCCAAGTGGAAAAAGCATCCACTTTTTCCCCCCTGATAGAAATAACATCAATCTCCATGCACTGTAATTTACAACTTGATAAGAGCTAGGTAAATGAGTAATCTGTTTGGTTAAGGGAATTGTAAATATAAATGACACTTTAAAAAATATATATTTACCTTCTAATGTCTGGAGACAAATGTGAAACCAGTCATATGGAAGCATAACATGTAAAGTTTATAAAATGCTGTGCTATTATGCAGAATTGAAATTGTATGGCCTTTTAACTTGCAGGGATGGGCACTACATTATCGTTCCATTTAATTACCTTGTTTCATTTACCTTACCTCAAATCACTTATGCATAATCAGAATTGGAAATAAAAGATGCTTTGATGTAGGCAAAGGATTAATAACAAATCAGGCTGAGTTAGACACTGTTTTTTTTTAAACCTTTATTTAACTAGGCAAGTCAGTTAATTAAGAACAAATTCTTATTTACAATGATGGCCTACCCCGTTAAACTGTCAGTTGACCCAAAATGTATGCAGACATAGTGCATGCCAACGCAGTGTTCTGTTTCATAGTTTAGGGACTGAATGAATATTTTATCCATTTAAAGTTGAAAACTGCTGTAGCGCATTTCAGCTATCCAGACAATGTACTGCAAGAACCATTGGTGACCTAGTTATCCCTGTCATTCTCTGCACACAGGATCCAAGCCTGCGTGCCGATTCTCCACCCGTCTCCCAAACTGTGCACTTCCAGTCATGAATTTAAAATCATTGGATTAGTGAAATCATTCGCTAGAGGGATTTTCCACCATTGTTAAATCTATGACGTGGAGTGTGCAAGGGCACACTTTGGAAAAGGGAGGAGAATTGGTATTTGCAGCCAAACTATCATATGAATCTTTCAATGGGAATTTGTGCTGTTGAAAATGTCCTTTTCTCAGTGTTGAAAGTAAAAGAAAAACAACACAGTAACTGGAATGTCTCATTTCAAGAATGTGCTAATACTCGTGATGGCTTATGCAGTGTTACAAAATATATAGTCTCGTCCACCAGCCGCCTTTCTCTCTCTGTTAGCCTGGGGACGAGGTTACAAAGATATAGACGGGTCATGCTCTGTGTGTGTGAATGTCTCTGTCTCTCTCTTTCTGTCTGTGTTGAGGTCAGTAGGTGGTGTGCTGCCTGTCACCTTATTTCCCTTATGGCAGTGTTACTCATCTCTGATCCAAGAGCCTCAAGGTTGCATATTTGATTCGACAACTAACCATCAAGCTCTTCATTAGTTATATCAGCTGGGCTAATACAAAAATATGCAACTGTATGGGGTTGAAAAACACCGTCATAAGAGATGCTGCATAATGTGAAAGCACATTCCAACAATCACACAACTTGTCATATTCTTAATATTATATTTAAAATATATATATATTCATTTTCCAGTCTTGAATGCATCCCATAATGATGGGAATCTTGATATTCTGTCAATCGTTGCCTGATGTAAAGCGTGGGGGTATTTTAATGAATGACGTAAAATAACATGCATTGGATCACAGCAGTTTCTGATTGACAGTACAAAGAATTCCTGATCATTGAGGGGGTAAATTATCTCCCGCATATCCTCAGTCTACCTGTGCGACTCTAAACGCTAGCCTGTCCCTATAGCTAGCAGATGCCCCGTGTGTTGGAGGCCCGTAACGCCAATCCGGCCAAGGTCCTCCAGGCGAACGTGGAGAAGCGTGCCGGGCAGGTGCCAGCTTTGTCGATGTACCCCGAGGCGATGCGGTGGAGCTGCTTCGCGCCAAATGTGTGATAGTGTCCCGGCATTACCTGGTCCACCTGCTCGCTGTCCACCAGCCCCACCAGGCGCTCACAGCTGCTGATGTAGTCGCTGACCTGGCTGGTGGGCAGCCAGTCAATCATGGCTCCGTCGTAGACCACGTCCCCGCTGAACAGCATCTTGTTGTCGCCATCGTGCAGGCAGATGCTGCCCCGGGAGTGGCCGGGCATGTGCAGCACCGTCAGCTGCCTGTCACCCAGGTTGATGACATCACCTGAGGGAGAATGAGGAGAGAAAGAAAGATGGGGAAAACAGACACATTGAGCAATAAGATATTCCAACTGCATTGCAGCACTGACGCAGCAGAAGTGTATTGACCAGTGCTTAGATTACACAGGAATCGGATGCTGGCTGGGGGAGTTTGAGCCAACTTTTTTAAGTGTGCGGCAATGCGTGAAAATGTGACAAGACGGACCAAAACCCTGCCATAATTAAGAATATGGATCAGGAGTGTGTGTGTGTCTTCATAGCAAGAATATAACTTGTGTTGTGGTCTGATCTCTGTGGCTGGGATTGAATATGTGTACATTCTCCCTTTCAGGCTCTGTAGTAATTCAGTATGGCCGGGTCTAGTCTGCTGTATTTCCTTGGCTGAAATAAAATCCATCAAAGTCATCAGCTGAGTATGAAAATAGCATACACAGTGCCTTCAGAAAGTATTCACACCACTTGACTTTTTCCACATTTTGTAGTATTACAATGTGGGATTTATTTGTATTTTTATTATTCATGGAAAATAAAACTAATATAAGTATTCAACCCCCTGAGTCAATACATGTTAATATCACCTTTGGCAGTGACTACAGCTGTGAGTCTTTGATTAAGTCTCCAAGAGTTTTGCAAACCTGGATTGTACAATATTTACCGATTATTATTGTTTTAATTCTTCAAGCTCTGCCAAGTTGGTTGTTGATCATTGCTAGACAGCCATTTTCAAGTCAAAACTGTAACTAGGACACTCAGGAACATTCAATGTCGTCTTGGTAGTAACTCCAGTGTATAATTGGCCTTGCGTTTTAGGTTATTGTCCTGCTGAAAGGTGGATTTGTCTCCCAGTGTCTGTTGGAAAGCAGACTGAACCAGGTTTTCCTCTAGGACTTGCCTGTGCTTAGCTCTATTCCGTTTCTATTTATCAAAAAAAAAAAACTCCCTAGTCCTTGCCGATGACAAGCATACCCATAACATGATGCAGCCATCACAATGCTTGAAAATATGAAAGGTTATGTGTTGGATTTGCCCCAAACATAATGCTTTATATTCAGGACAAAAAGGTTTTTTTAAATCCAATTTTTTGGCAGCATTACTTTAGTGCCTTATTGCTAACAGGATGCATGTTTTGGAATATTTTTATTCTGTACAGGCTTCCTTCTTTTCACTCTGTCATTTAGGTTAGTATTGTGTAGTAACTGCAACATTGTTGATCCATCCTCAGTTCTCCTATCACAGCCATTTAACTCTAACTGGTTTAAAATCACCATTGGCCTCATTGTGAAATCACTGAGCGGTTTCCTTCCTCTCCGTCAACTGAGTTAGGAAGGACGCCTGTCTCTAAAATGCTCAAAAGGATGTTCAATATCTGTTTTTTGTTCATTTTACCCATCTACTAATAGATGCCCTTTTTTGCGAGCCATTGGAAAACCTTCCTGGTCTTTGTTGTTGAATCGGAGCTTGAAATTCACTGCTCGACTGAGGGAATTGTATGTGTGGGGTACAGAGATGGTGTAGTCCTTCAAAAATCATGTTAAACACCATTATTGCACACAGAGTTAGTCCATACAACTTATCTGACTTGTTAAGCACATTGTTACTCCTGATGTTATTGCTAAAAACATCATTCATAAATGTAATCCATTTTAAATTCAGGCTGTTACAGAACAAAATATGGAAAAGGTCAAGGGGTGTGAATACTTTCTGAAGGCACTGTATCTTTGCAGATACCGGCATACTGCACAGTAGGGCTAGGGATATTTATGATCCTAAGAGGGCGGGAGGTAACCTAGTGGTTAGAGCATTGGGCCAGTTGCTGGTTCAAATAACTGAGCTGACAAGGTGAAAAATCTGCCGACGTGCCCTTGAGCAAGGCACTTAACCCTAATTTTCTCTAGGGGTGCCGTACTACTATGCTGACCCTGTAAAATCAACACATTTCACTGCACCTATCCGGTGTATGTGACATTGAACCATGACCAAAAATAATCTTTCCTATGGGACCCATTATAAGGGCTCTCGAGTGGTGCAGCGGTCGAAGGCACTGCATCTCAGTGCTAGAGGCATCACTACAGACCCTGGTTCAATTCCAGGCTATATCACAACCGGCCGTGATTGGGAGTCCCATAGGTCGGCGCACATTTGGCCCAGCGTTGTTAGGGTTTGGCCGGGGCATGCCGTCATTGTAAATAGGAATTTGTTCTTAACTGACTTGGCAAGTTAAAGAAAGGTTAAATAAAATAAATAAAATAACTACATTGTACAGTTCATGTAACTGAGTCAATAGACTTATTTAGGGTGTGGAACCTCATCTCGAGAATGCGCAGTCAGATTTTTAAAGCTCTGACTTCAATTGAGAGTATGATGGAATACAAAACAGGGAGGGGTAATGCACGTGTGTGTGTGCGTGTGCGTGCGTGATGGGAGGCCAGTGTTGGTGCTCTGCCAAGTCTCTGCAGTATAAATTTCCCTTGGGATGCAGCCTAATGTGAAAGCGTATTCCAATGCAAAGTCTGTAACAAGGGTTGCAGACACATCCTTAAAAGGGCTGTGTTATTACATTCATATTGACCATATCCTTATCTCAACAGCATACAGCAAATGGTCTTCTAGATGTCTGTAACAATTATGCCACCACATTGGTATCTCTATAGAATGTTTGGTTTGGTTCTTACCTTCTTGTAGTATATGTGTTGGTTGTACAGCCTTGACTCTGTATTGCCTGGCCCTCCATCCCGGCCAGGGAGCCTGGACTATCTCTCTATCGGACAGCCAGGTGACGGTCTCGAAGTTGTCTCCGTTAGCCAACGCATCGACCTCTGCACTGTGGACCCCGACCTGTTGGAACTGATGCAGACCACCTGAGTGGTCGAAGTGGGCGTGGGTGGCGATAGCCAAAAGGGGGTTCTTTCGCTGCGGGTCGTCTCCAAGCAGACTTTTGGAGTTAATGTAGTCAGGTAAGCTCCTCAAACCCAAGCCTGTGTCTATCACTACGTCTTGGTGAGATCCTCGGAGGAGCCAAATATTAGCTCTGTTTGACGATTCGAAAAACTTCTCCTGGATCCAGTATAGTCCTTCTCCGAGGGATTTATGCGCGTACCAGTCCGTGGCAGACATGCCAGGTCATGCACTTGGCGACGCGTAATAACAAAGCTGCTGTCAATTGCCGTTTTTCTGCTACACACAGGTAATATCACTGTATTTGAATGTCTAAGATTTTAAAACTCAAAAATAATGGTGGCCACCGGACACACCCTTGTGGGAGGAACGCATGTTGACTGGACGGATAGATGTATGACGGCACTGTGAAAACCAAAAGCTATTGGCTAAAACACACCTACCCATGTCGTCATATAAACAATGCCCAATGTATGCATCGCTACAAAGTAACAGCTGTGCGCAAAGGAGAAAGACGAGGACCTACAATTCACCGGTGGCGTGGTAATTAGGTCCTACTTATAACTCCATGACATTCGACTATTTGATTAACCCACACAGAACACGCTATTCTAGTTCAACCGAAAAAGATAACAAACATGCAATGGATTTCAATTCACAACATGGGCTGACTGTAGCTGGGTCTCCATCCAATTTGTGACAGCTTTTTTCATGCGAATATTCTAAAATCTGCCTAAAACAATATGCGCATTTTCCCACCAGAGATTTGTTTCCATCAAACTGACTTTCGCGATTTCAAATATTTTTCAACTACTGATGGTTGTCATAAAACCGTTGCGTTATATAGCAAATGTGCCCACTCTGGTCTTGGCACATGTGCTCTATCTAGCCAACAGCTCGCAGAACAGTGCTGGTAGGCTACTTAGTCTACATTATGAGCGTATTGTGGATCAACGATATTATTTGTCAAACGGCAGGAAAGCATCGATGATCATATCACCAGAAAATGACCCACGCTCATCACCTTGCACATTCACCACCCTGTGAAATTCATCAATGTATTTCATCTGTAGCCTAAAAACTGCTTACTTTCCCGAGTCATAGTCAGAGGACCACACAACATAATCCTCATCGCATGACTCCAAGTGTACTTCGATATGATGGTTATTATATCAATATTTGCGCATAAAGGCGTTTCCACCGCAATTTCTAGCATAAATTAATTTTACCGACACAAAAAGATCCCACCATGTCGAACGACAATTGTCAGCATTTATAAACTTGTACCGGCATGTTTCCATCAGCTCGGGCGTTAGTTTTCTCATGCATCAGGTAATTCATGGGAATTAAAGGGTTGGATGGAAACGTAGTTAGTGATGCATTGACAGCTGACACTATTTACCAGGTTTACATCCAACCTTTTTATGCGAGTAAAGTGCATGTCGGATAAAGAAAATCATGCATTTTTGTCAGGCCTGATGGAAACAGAACATTTTCCGGTAAACTTTCCAAATGTCGACGAAACAAAATACGCTAGACAAGTTTTGTTGTTGGTAAAATGAATTATGCGAGAAATGTCAGTGGAAACGCTCTTATGCACACATTGATATAGGCTAATAACCATCCTATCAAAGTAAACTTGGAGACACGCGTTGACATGTTGTGTGGTCCTCCCACTATGTGTAGGGAAAACATCCAGTTTATTACAAATTAAAATTGATGAACTTCACAGGGTGGTGAAAGTGCAAGGTGATGAGCTTGATGCTCCTTTCCAATACATATCGAGGGTCTTATTCTGGTGACATGACAAATAAAAGTAATATTGCATCATCCATGACATTTGAGAATTTTTCAAAAACCTGAAACAGCTTTTTCCTGCAATCTAGCCATAATCACTATGCTTAATTCTATGTCGAAATGTGTCAATTTATCTGCATATCTAAGCATACCTCTGTATCCTCCTGACTGGTAGAAATGAGTCTTATTCAGTGCATTTATTTATTGCTTGCTTTTCTAAAGTCTACCAATCTTGCTAGCTACTCGAATTTCGTTGATAGCCTGAAAGGACTTCTTGGTAGCTGCTTTTAGCAACGCCAGTATTTACACACTACATTTGCAAGCAATTACATGGTAAAAAAACGGAATAGACCGCTGGAACTAAAAGACAATTAAGTACAATTATATTTCAGCTTACTCTGTAAATTGTCTGTAGGCTTGATCCTTATGCAGGGGGGAATAAAATAAAACATCTAATGGAACATATAATTAAACAGAATTTCCAAACGTGGGTCTGTTGTAGACCCATGCAGTTACTCAGCAAGGTCAGTTCCTCTGCTTACCTAATGGCGAAATAAAAGTCCCTCACAACTTCTTGCTTTTTTTGTTGCAGGTATGGCACATGTGAAGCACTTTAATTTTTACATGGGGTAAGCAGAGAGGAAGTGGTTCTACAAATCAAATAAAAAATTTAATAAAATTGTATTGTCACATGCGTCGTAAACAACGGGTGTCCTTTTCCAACAATGCAGGGTTAAAGATACAAAATAGACATAGTGGCACGAGGAATAAAGACACAGTGAATAACAATAACGAGTAAAAAATAACATTGCTATATACAGGGAGCACCAGTACCGAGTCGATGTGCAGGGGTACAAGGGCTTACAACAGACCCACGTTTGGAAAGTCTGTTTAATTTATTTTCTATTAGATGTGTTTTTCAAAAAACATTGCAAGCTACTTCCTAGCGATGCTAGTGTGTAAATACTAGCATTTCTAAAAGCAGCTAGCTTCTTGGTAGCTAGTTATGAGGTTAGGAGAAAGGTTCTAGGTTCCCAATCTGGGCTAGCTAAAGCCAAATTCATAAAATTGCTAGGTGGCTAGTAGTATTACAGCGAAAGAACAACAAAGTAAATATGTATCAAAATGACAGGACATCTGAGGGGACATGTGTGCATGTGTTTGTGAGAAAATGTGAACATCACTATGTCCTCTGTAATATAGGTTATCCCGTGTTGGAAGCAGCAGCCCACTCATAGTGCAGACATGGCTGGTGGTAAAGGCCGTGGTATAGCTGCCTTCAGCTTCAACATCGAATCCCTGGGCCTCAGCAGGGGGAACATGCCTCAGACCAGAGAGGGGCCCAACAAGCTATATCCAGTGAGTAGTACTATACTGACTGCATTTACTGGGCTTATGGTCTCTGTTTCCTGGACCAGTAAGTGATATTGTCTTGGGAAGAATGGGCTTTTTAGTACATTTACGTAATTTAGCACAGTGTTTGCCAACTCCAGTCCTCCAGTTCACCAACAGCACACGTTTCAGTTGGAGCCCCAGAAAAACTCACATGATTCAACTGATTGACGGCTTGATGATTTGTTAAGTTGAATCAAGTGCGCTTGTCCGGGGCTGTTGGGGGTACTGGAGGACTAGAGTTGCGAAACACTGATTTAGCAGACACTCTTATCCAGAGGGACTTACAGGAGCAATTAGGGTTAAGTGCCTTGCTCAAGGGCACATCAACAGTTATTTTCCCCATTCAGGATGTGGAGTTCAAGCCTGTGCCGTTGAAAGAGGGAGAAGATGAGGACTACATGCTAGCCCTGAAACAGGAGATAAGGGGAACCATGAGACTACTACCCCACAACATCAAGCCTCTGGCTGAGAAAGGAGGTGAGAGAGTGCATTATCAGCAATGGTGAGTGTATCTCATCATCCATTAAGACAATGGCATGAGGTGAGGTAATGTAACACCCAGGAACTGAGCCATTTAACCATACCTTATCTGGAGACAGAGAAGCTGATCTAGGAGAGAATATTGAGTTAGAAATTCCTGGCCTGACTAAGCTTGAATTTAGAGCACATTATTTTCTGGGGTAAGATGATGTATCCGTATCAAGTGCAGCCTTATCATAGCTTATTGATGTATAGTATAAATAACTGCTTTATCTGTATTAGAGGTCGACCGATTAATCGGAATGGCCGATTAATTAGGGCCGATTTCAAGTTTTCATAACAATCGGAAATCGGTATTTTTGGACGCCGATTATGCCGTTTTTAAAATTTGTATTATTATTTTTTTTTTACACCTTTATTTAACTAGGCAAGTCAGTTAAGAACACATTCTTATTTTCAATGACGGCCTAGGAACGGTGGGTTAACTGCCTTGTTCAGGGGCAGAACGACAGATTTTTACCTTGTCAGCTCAGGGGTTCAATCTTGCAACCTTACGGTTAACTAGTCCAACACTCTAACCACCTGCCTCACGAGGAGCCTGCCTGTTTCGCGAATGCAGTATGAAGCCAAGGTAAGTTGCTAGCTAGCATTAAACTTATCTTATAAAAAACAATCAATCAATCATAATCACTAGTTATAACTACACATGGTTGATGATATTACTAGTTTATCTAGCGTGTCCTGCGTTGCATATAATCGATGCGGTGCGCATTCGCGAAAAAGGACTGTCGTTGCTCCAACGTGTACCTAACCATAAACATCAATGCCTTTCTTAAAATTAATACACAGAAGTATATATTTTTAAACCTGCATATTTAGCTAAAAGAAATCCAGGTTAGCAGGCAATATTAACCAGGTGAAATTGTGTCACTTCTCTTGCGTTCATTGCACGTTCATTGAACTGTTCCGTATTTCACTGAAAGAATAAACGTTTTGTTTTCGAAATGATAGTTTCCGGATTCGACCGTATTAATGACCTAAGGCTCGTATTTCTGTGTGTTATTATGTTATAATTAAGTCTATGATTTGATAGAGCAGTCTGACTGAGCGGTGGTAGGCACCAGCAGGCTCGTAAGCATTCATTCAAACAGCACTTTCGTGCGTTTTGCCAGCAGCTCTTCGCAATGCTTCAAGCATTGCGCTGTTTATGACTTCAAGCCTATCAACTCCCGAGATTAGGCTGGTGTAACCGATGTAAAATGGCTAGCTAGTTAGCGGGGTGAGCGCTTATAGCGTTTCAAATGTCACTCGCTCTGAGACTTGGAGTAGTTGTTCCCCTTGCTCTGCATGGGTAACGCTGCTTCGGGGGTGGCTGTTGTCGATGTGTTCCTGGTTCGAGCCCAGGTAGCGGCGAGGAGAGGGATGGAAGCTATACTGTTACACTGGCAATACAAAAGTGCCTATAAGAACATCCAATAGTCAAATGTATATGAAATACAAATCGTATAGAGAGAAATAGTCCTATAATTCCTATAATAACTACAACCTAAAACTTCTTACCTGGGAATATTGAAGACTCATGTTAAAAGAAACCACCAGCTTTCATATGTTCTCATGTTCTGAGCAAGGAACTTAAACGTTAGCTTTCTTACATGGCACATATTGCACTTTTACTTTCTTCTCCAACACTTTGTTTTTGCATTATTTAAACCAAATTGAACATGTTTCATTATTTATTTGAGTCTAAATTGATTTTATTGATGTATTATATTAAGTTAAAATAAGTGTTCATTCAGTATTGTTGTAATTATTATCATTCATTATTACAAATACATTTTAAAAAATCGGCCAATTAATCGGTATCGGCTTTTTTTGGTCCTCCAATAATCGGTATCGGCGTTGAAAAATCATAATCGGTCGACCTCTAATCTGTATGTTTGAGTTCACTTGGTCATATGCTGAATGTACTACAGGAGAAATAAGGATTTAAGAGATATTTCCAGCAGATACAAAATGTGCTTGCTGACTTAATTGAGTGTTTAGTTTCCATTTGTGTGAGTATCCATGCATAACCTTTACTGTTTACATATCAAATAGATGTGGAAAGATACAAGGAGAGGTATCAGAGGCAAAACATGTTGGATGAGGAGTGGACACCAGGTAATTGTTCAATTTGGTCATTATCAGATGCATGCAGTCTTTTTTTAAATTGTATTTTAAAGTCATCACTGTGTCTGATAAATCATGATGTGGGTTTATTTCATGAAAATAACTTAAATATATTTGTTGTAATTTATTTCCTTTTGCTATTGAACTGCTCAGTCTGATCGTTTGGGCGAGTTGATAGTTTGAAAATATTTACATACAGTGCTGATTGGCAGATGGGATTGTCTAGAGCAGGGTTCTCCAACCCTGTTCCTGGAGAGCTATCATGCTGTAGGTTTTCACTCCAACCCTCATCTAGCGTACCTGATTCTAATAATTAGCTTGTTTAAAAGCTGAATCAGGTTAGTTACAACTGGGAGGGTAGCTCTCCAGGAACAGGGTTGGAGAGCCCTGCTCTAGAGCCTACCCCGCTTACCCCTTCAATGTAGGAGGATACATATGCAAATAAAAGATGACTGGTCATTGGTCAGAATTATCAGATCAGAATGATCTGTGCGCCAAAAACTATTTTTATTCAAAAAGCTCTTGCACTAAAAGGGCATTATCATAATTTTCACAATTTCAGTGTTATTTCAACCTCATTGTGGAAACAAATATCGTAAACAAAACCTGAGTCTGATTTCCAATATTATTAACTTATTTTAATATAACTTCTCACTTGTTTGTCATTACAGACTGGCAGCTTTTTCCAAAAGAGCTGATGCCTCAAAAGAAAAAGTTGAATGTAAAACCAGGTACTTAAAGTTTGTGTAAGGATAAGCAAACATATATATTTTTTATTACAATTATGTCATGATGATTTTATGCTAATAGCTATATTTCATAATGAACGTAATATTAGTAGGCGCAAAGAAGAAACCCATAAAGGTATCAAGCAAAGAAAAAGCAGATGTACTCAGTAAATTAGATGTAAGTCACTTTCATCACCTTTATTCATTTTCACTTCTTATAAATTGATTCTTTTTTTTTTTAACAAGCAATCTCTGGAGGGGTTGGGACTAGTTGGGATTATCTGTACATTCAGATTTGACATTCTAATAGCCTGATAACATTGACTTGTATAATGATTAAAATGAACATACCCGTCATATAATGTTTTATGTGCGAGAGCCGTTTGTATAGCTGGATAATCATACAAAATGGCTATTTCTTCAGGAACTTGAAAAGAAAGATGATGTAAAATCAGACGAGGAGAAAGAAGAAAAGAAAACTACAGAGGAAGGAGAGGAGGAAGAAATTGAAGGAGAGGAGTTGGAGGAGGAGGAAATAGAAGAGGTAACCCCCCCCCCGACTCCCCCTAGTTGTAATATAAAGCCCAATTTTGATCTAAATCATCCTTAGTAGTCAACTTCTATCGCACAATGTATTGTATTTCAAGTTGTTCACTGACACACTTCCGTACAATCAACTTGGTATTGAGACATCTCCGATGGTTTCTGGGTGTGATAAATGACACGTGTATGTAACGTCTGAAGATCACAATACGCAATATACACTGAACAAAAATAGAAACATGCAACAATTTCAAAAATGTTAGAGTTAAAGTTCATATAAGGAAATCGGTCAATTGAAATAAATAAATTAGGCCCTAATCTATGCATTTCACATGACTGGGAATAGAGATATGTGTGTGGATCAGAAAACCAGTCCGTATCTGGTGTGACCACCATTTGCCTAATGTAGCGCGACACATCTCCTTCACATAGACTTGGTCAGGCTGATGATTGTGGCAGGTGGAATTTTTGTCCCCACTCCTCTTCAATAGCTGTACGAAGTTGCTGGACATTGGTGGGAACTGGAACACGCCATGGGTGACATGTCTAGTGAGTGTGCAGGCCATGGAAGGATTGGGACATTTTCAGCTTCCAGAAATTGTGTACAGATCCTTGGGGGGCAATGCATTATCATGCTGAAACATGAGGTGATGGCGGTGGATGAATAGCATGACAATGGGCCTCGGGATCTCGTCACGGTATCTCTGTGCATTCAAATTTTCATAGATAAAATGTAATTGTGTTCGTTGTCCGTAGCTTATGCCTGCCCAAACCATTACCCCACCGCCACCATGGGGCACTCTGTTCACAATGTTGACATCAGCAAACTGTTCGCCTGCACAACGCCATGCACAACGCCATACACGCTGTCTGCCATCTGCCCGGTACAGTTGAAACCCGGGATTCATCTGTGAACAGCACACTTCTCCAGCATGCCAGTGGCCATTGAAGGTGAGCATTTGCCCACTGAAGTCAGTTACGACATCGAACTGCAGTTAGGTCAAGCCCCTGGTGAGGACGACGAACACGCAGATGAGTTTCCCTGAGACAGTTTCTGACAGTTTGTGCAGAAATTGTTAGGTTCTGCAAACCCACAGTTTTATCAGCTGTCCGGGTGGCTGATCTCAGACGATCCCGCAGGTAAAGAAGCCGGATGTGGAGTTACTGGACTGGTTACACAAGGTCTGCTGTTGTGAGGCAAGTTGGACGTACTGACAAATTCTCTGAAATGATAGTAGAGAAATCAACATTCAATTCTCTAGCAACAGCTCTGGTGGATATTCCTGCAGTCAGCATGCCAACTGCAAGCTCCCTCAACTTTAGACATCTGTGGCATTGTTGTTTGACAAAACTGCACATTTTTAGTGGCCTTTTATTGTCCCCAGCACAAATTGTTTTAGTATATTAATTCAACCATTTAAAAAAAACAAGCACACATAAAACTTAAAATCCATACATGCACATGAGTAAAATCATCAAGGATAACACACAAAGTCTGGGACTTATTTCCATTGTGGTCCTCTTGAGACAAGATCGGACACAGTTAAACACAGTATGGCAGCGAGATGATGATGATAATAAAACATAAACACGAAGAAGAAGAACATCTATCTCATCATTGCGGTTATATCATAGGGTACATTCAAATGGGAACAGAAGACCTCAAACAGTTTTTTTACTTTATTTTTAAAGCTGCCAAGAGAGGACGTTGTTTTTATGGGTAGAGGCAACTCATTCCACTCTGAGGCGCCAGTATACAAGAAATTACCTTTCCCAGCATTACTCCGGAACCTGTATACTATTATTACACATTAGTAACACCTAATCTGGTACTGTGATTGTGTGCATCCCTAAAATGGGGAAAGTAATCAGTCAGATATCTGGGTGCAGAACCATAAATATTCCTGTAAACCAAACCCAGTCTAATCTGGGACACTTTAGCATCAACAGGCAGCCAGTTGAGGACATTCAACAAGCACAGCACTTACAAAAATGACTGATAATTGGCTGAGAGAAATTGAAAATAAAAAGATTGTCGGGGCTGTTTTGTTAGACTTCAGTGTGGCTTTTGACATTATCAATCATAGTCTGCTGCTGGAAAAACGAATGTGCTATGGCTTTACACCCCCTGCTATATTGTGGATGAAGATGTACCTGTCTAACAGAACACAGAGGGTGTTCTTTAATGGAAACCTCTCCAACATAATACCGGTTGAATCAGGAATTCCCCAGGGCAGCTGTCTAGGCCCCTTTTTTTAGTCTACTAACGACATGCCACTGCCTTTGAGTGAAGCCAGTGTGTCTATGTATGCAGATGACTCAACACTATACACGTCAGCTACTACAGCAACTGAAATGACTGCTACAGTTAACAAAGAGCTGCTGTTCGCTTCAGAATGGGTGGCAAGGAAAAGTTAGTTGTAAATATTTCAAAAACTAAAATAATTGTATTTAAATAATGTGGAAATTGAGCAAGTTGAGGTGACAACTGCTTGAGTAACCCTGGATTGTAAATGGTCAAAACGTATTGATACAACAGTAGCTAAGATGGGGAGAAGTCTGTCCATAATAAAGCGCTGATCTGCTTTCTTAACAACACTATCAACAAGGCAGGTCCCACAGGCCCTAGTTTTGTCGCACCTGGACTACTGTTCAGTTGTGTGGTCAGGTGCCACAAAGAAGGACTTAAGAAAATTGCAATTGGCGCAGAACAGGGCAGCAAAAATGTCACCTGGCTCAAAGTAGAGGAGAGATTGACTTCATCACTACTTGTATTTGTGAGAAGTATTGACCTGTTGAAAGCACCGAGCTGTCTGTTTTAAACAACTAGCACACAGCTCAGACACCCATGCATACCCCACAAGACATGCCACCAGAGGTCTCTTCACAGTCCAGAACAGACTATGGGAGGTGCACAGTACTACATAGAGCCATGGCTAGATGGAACTCTATTCCACATCAGGTAACTGATGCAAGCAGTAGAATCAGATTTTAAAAAGCAAATACAAATACACGTTATGGAACAGCGGGGCCTGTGAAGCAACAGACACATGCATACACACATGATAACATACACACTATACACACACATGCACATGTATTTTGTGTTGTAGATATGTGGTAGTGGAGTATGGGCCTGAAGGCACACACTTAGTGTGTTGTGAAGTCTGTAATGAATGTATTGTAATGTTTTTAAAATTGTTTAACTGTCTTAATTTCACTGGACCCCAGGAAGAGTAGCTGCTGCCTTGGCAGCAGCTAATGGGGATCCATAATAAATACAAAAACGACCCTGATAAACGTATTCCGGGCTTTCTGGAGCTTCCCATTCAGCAGCTTAGATAAGCCCCCAAATCAGGAAGTACTAGTGTAGTCAAAATGACATTGAATGAGGTCAGTGGCTAGCAGTCTGTGGATAGCAGTCCTGGTGGGATATTTTATCATTTGGGTCAGAGCAAGTGATCTACAGAAGTGCATAGATGCATTGTGGGTTGGGCTACCTTTTTTCGAGATCTTCATAGAATGCATTCTGATAGGGCGGCATGTAACACACCCCCAACAAAATCGGCTTGGTTTTTGGAAGGCAGATATCCAGCCAGACCATCTCCAGATCGATTAAATCCGATCTGATGTTATAAGCAATGTCCAATCTTACGAAAGTGCACGTGTAATGATCACGCTGTTTAATCAGCTTCTTGACATGCCACACCTGTCAGGTGGATGGATTATCTTGGCAAAGGAGAAATGCTCACTAACAGGGATGTAAACAAATTTGTCCACAAAATGAGAGAAATAAGCGTTTTATGCATATGGAATATTTCTGTGATCTTTTATTTCAGCTCATGAAACATGGGACCAACACTTTACATGTTGCGTTTTATATTTTTGTTCAGTATAAATGACAAATTTAATAGCTACAGTACCTATGCACATAGCACCGTTACTAAAAAAGATTGCAGTCCAATTGCAATATGCTGCAAATATTGTGTCCAAAATAAGTTGTTTACAGTAATTTGTGTAACTGCCGTTATTCTGCAATTACTGCGTCCAAAATACCAGCCGACTACAGTTACAAAATGGCAATCTTTTATTTTTGCAAGGGCATTCACACACCAATGGGGAATGACACAATTAACACTCGCCTTTTTTGTAGGAAAATGACTACATCGCCAGCTACTTTGAAGATGGTGATGATTTTGGTGCAGGCAGTGATGAGAACATGGATGAAGGAGCCACATACTAACCTCAACTGTATGGATGTTCTCAAGAGCATACAGTATTTAAAAATCCAAAAGAATGTTGACTGTCACTCTTCCAAATGTGTTTCCCCCGCAAATCATGATTTATTGTTTACCGAATAGCTGTTGGCTATATGACTAACACTGTCATCAAGTTCACATTTTGTTTGAACCTGCATTTACAATGTGAGAATTATAAAGATGTGCGTGTGTGGTTTGAGTTTAAATACTGTAAGTGGCTCTTTTGTAAATAATTGTATAAACAAATTAAACAAACATGCAAAGTCTGAGCATCAATAATTTATTCAAAATATACTTATTTTTCAGCCTGTTTTAGTGTTCCACAAGTTCAAGGCACATACTGTTTGTTACACATGATTTTATGAAATGGACATGAGGGAAAATAACATTTCGCTAGTGTTTGGGAATATTGTACATTTCCTGTTTTGTCACCATGCCCTAAGTAGAAATATAGGTTTTGTGAGTCAAAATGCAGATCTCCCTAGACAGGCAAAAAAATATACAAGCAATGTTCAAGATTTGTAACACATTTTAGACAATACTGAAAGTATAAGACCAATATTCCTCAAATTACTGTCATTGATAAGTGGCAGCAATCAGTACTTTTCTGACCAAGAAAATAACCCTCACTTTAGACAGGGTCATTGGGATGTCCAACTCTGACGTCAACCCATTCAAGTTGAAACCTCATATGGTAACGTAGGGGTTAAGGGTAGGGACATCCCAAGGATACCAGATAGCACAAACCCTTTAGACAGCGTTACGGAAACAGTTCCATCAGCTGACAAAGGGGACAATAAGCAGTTGGGTACCTCTGTGCGGAAAAAAAGAAAAGTGCTTTAAAAGCGTTTTTAAAAACATACGGAAAATTATTCCCCTCCATAAATTTTCCTATGGATTCTGTTCCCCATAAAGTGATTCTCTGAGAAATTGTACCCAATAGAACTGCTCGGAAATATCTCCCACTCCTTCAGTGACTCACCCTCACTACGTTTTCTCTTTCTTGGGGCCAAGGTGGTCATCCACATCATTGTGTCCATGTGAGTCTGGTTTAGGTACGTTTCCAGCGTGAGGTCTTGAGTTGGGCCCTCCATTGATTGCCACAGGCTCAGACATCTGGGCATTCTGCATGCCATTCGGATTGGCCGACGGCGTGGTGGTGTGGTGGCTCACGTCCACCTTCATCAGCACCTCGTAATACAGCAGGTAGAACACTGGTGTGACGATGCCAACCACCACCATGATGGCCACCGCCATCCACCACCTCATGCCCCAGTCTGCCCCATGGTAGGGGTCCTTCCTGAGGACAGGCTTGAAGTCAGGCTCCCCCAGTAAGGGCTGCTGGAGGGCCAGGGAGGAGACCACCTCGTTCAGGCTGTTTCTGGACGTGCCAGTGGACTTGACCAGCAGCTCAATGTCCTTGTCCTTCTCCTGCAGGAAGCTGCCCACACTGTCTGTGGAGGAGGAGGAGTCTGTGCAAGTCTCTATGGAGACGGGGGGCTGGTGGATGCGTCGGTGGCCTGTGGGGGAGGCAGATTTGAGAGGAGCAGTGTTGTGGGTCTCTGTTAGCACGCTGAACCGTTTCACAGGGATCTTGATGGATCGCAGCGCAAAGAAGTCCTGCTCTGTCAACAGGTTGTTGGCCCTCTTGATGTCTGTTACCTATGATACACAGATACATAACAAAGGAGTTGACTTTGTGTTTTATGTGTTGCAAAAAAAGTAGTGAGAAGTCAAAGCTACATGTCCGGTCTGTCTGAAAGGGCTTGTCATTAGAGAGTAAGACAGGGATTAAGGTTGACTTACTGAGCAGTGGTACTGCAGGGAGAAGCTATTCAGAGTGTCCCCTTCTTTAATGTCTCGGACCAGGTGGACAATGTCGTCTGACCTCTCCCTGGAGGTGCTCCTCCGGTCCCGGCCTCGGGTGCGCAGCTCGTAGCTCTCTCCATCCTCAGCGAGATCGTTCTCAGCGCTGTTCCCAAATAGGTAGGCATGTCCTCCATTGGCAGGCTGCATGGTCGTGGCTGACTGGAAACCATAGTGCTGGCTTCTCCCAGTCATTTTTCACTTCAAAGAGAGGAGCGAGACATTGTTATTGATAGCTATACAACAGCTTCAGTTACAAGTTTCAGATGCATTAGCAAAGTATATTACATCAGCTTGTTTTTTAAGGTACACCTAGCTAGTTAGCCTACATTCATTTACATTCAATGTATAGACAAGATCTGACACACTTCAAAACGTGCAATAGTAAATGTATCTTGCATGTGAAGCACAGAGCATTCAATCCAACTCTTCCAGTTGAATGATCTTCATAGGGGTGATTAAAGTCCATCAGTCTTGTATGTTTAGTCAGTGGTACTGACTGATAAGATTGATGCCTGGGAGACAGCAGTGTACTGAAGCTCCTTGTTTATATAACGTTGGCATTTGTTTCCATTTGACATTCAGAGAGGAACATCAGCTGCTGATGTGACAGCTTTTTGTCAGATAACATCTTGATAAACTTTGGCTAACGTTCAGAGGGCTAAAGCACAGAGAACAACGAGACATTTCACAGAACGTATAAATGTGAAGCATCCACTCGGCCTTTCCACTCACTACCAAATATGGCAGTGAGAGGAAGCCCATTGGCCAGCAGTGGGAGAAAATGGAACGATGTGGATTTTGGCCGACATTCTGCAAATTCTCAATGAAACATTTCATCTCAATACAGTTTTCTGTTCCCAAAACTAAAATATGTGCTGAACAGAGTGGACAAAGTTTTGTAGTCTTTACTCTTTGCCAAAGTTTTTTCATTTTATTATTGCGTTGTTTAAGAGTGCAAAGGTAATTTGAGTTATTGCCACTTCAAAGTAGGAGTTCCCTAATGGAAATATGCAAATGTTTACTAGAACGCGCCAATAGGATCACGCTAGCTTGTGCTTGGTTCTGCCCACTATGACTAATTTGTTCCCATTGGAAACGACAGGCTGTGGTCTAACTTAGTTATAAAAATCTTTGGCTAAAGTTTAAGCAGAAGTCACAGTTAGCTAACTAGCTAAGTTAATAACCGTCACAACAAAATAACCATACTAACGTAAATTCGCTATCACTAATATACTGACCAAAGATATAAACGCAACAATGTCAGAGACTTTGCTGATTTGGATTTCACATGACTGGGCACAGGTGCAGCCATGGGTGGGCATAGGCCCACCCACTGGGGAGCCAGGCCCAGTCAATTAGAATTTGTTCTTCCCTACAAAAGAGCTCTATTAAAGACATAAATACTCCTGAGCAGGATCCCGCAGGTGAAGAAGCCAGATGTGGAGGCCCTGGGCTGGCGGTTGTGAGGCCGGTTGGACGTACTACCAAATTCTCTAAAACTACATTGAGGCAACTTATGGTAGAGAAATTAACATTACATTTTCTGGCAACAACTCTGGTGGACATTCCTACAGTCAGCATGGCAATTGCACGCTCCCTCTACTTGATATCTGTGGCGTTGTGTGACGAAACTGCACATTTTATTGTGGCCTTTTGTCCCCAGCACAAGGTACACCTGTGTAATGATCATGCTGTTTAGTCAGCTTCTTGATATCAGGTGGATAGATTATCTTGGCACTAACAGGGATGTAAACAAAGATTGAGAGAAACTTTTTGTCCGTATGGAACATTTCTGGGATCTTTTGTTTCAGCTCATGAAACATGGGACCAGCACTTTTAGTTACATGCTGCGTTTATAATGCAAATGCATAACGTTACGGAACATGGAGGTAAATGCTAGCTAGTTCTCTGGCTAACCTTAAACTAGCTCTCTGAGAACCCAAGTGGGGTATACCCAGTTTACAGCAGTCCTCCCTAACGTTTAATAAAGTTTACCGTCTATTTGAATGGGCTATCCCATCCATATGTAACCTAACACGTTAGCCATCTGCGGGAAAACAACTTGCCAGCTAGCTAGGTACGTACATTGTGCTCTCACCACACCACTTAACTACATTAGTAAACCAAACACTTTGTTGTCCCAACTGACTGAAGCAGCTGCCAGATAGCTACGTTAGGTAGGTTTCTAGTTAGCTAACTATTAGTTAGCTAGCTTGCCTGTCAAGCTAACGTAGAGCTAGCTTAGCTAACATCTGTACCCTAAGTGTTTTAGCTATCTATAGTACATTCGCGATTATTGTTGCTGGTACAAATCCGTGTTAATTTTTGCAAATTATAAGCGATGAAGCACCCAGACTTTACCTGAAAACATGAGCACTGTTCCGTTGACGACCTAAGCCACATCCATTCTTCACCCGGTTTACTGGCGTTCGTTTGTTTAGCTACGCCACGTCAACAGAATACTAACGTGATGACGTACGTGGATAGGAACTCCAATTCTTGCATTGACCACTAGATGTTGTCGTCACTAGTTACCACATCCACGAAGTCATAAACCACGCCACTTTCTACAGGTTATCTTCTTAAAAAGTGATTTTAAACCTAACCGTAACCTAAACCACACTGATAACCTTATGCCTAATCCAAACCTCAAATTAAAAAGCACATTTTTATTTTCATGAATTTTTACGATATATGACATTTTGACGTTGTGGCTGTGGTAACTAGTTAAAACCACTAGATGGCGCAAGTGCTGTTCCTTATCAGATGCCACGGCTAGGCCCTATGATTGGGTCCAATTAGTTTGGCCTCTATCATAGTAGCCTTATTGAGCGTAATTGAAAACATTAATTGATAGGGCTATTCTTTTTGTGATAGTAATTCCTATCTATGGTATTTAAAGTGTTAGGCCTAGACACCTACAAATTATACTTGACTATTTTTCTTCTGAAAATGAACAAGTGCAAGTGTCCACAATTGGAGAAATGGGATCATTTTGATGTAAGGCTAATGAACGTGATCTGCAGCAATCACTGTGCCAACTAGGGGCTGTTAGGCTATAGGAACACCTTTGAGAAGTTTCTTAGTGAACATTTCATAATTAATAGGAAGAGACAAATTACGGTACATGTCAATCTACACATCATTCTAACAATAAACTTGAATCCCAAACGTAATTGTCACTTTTCTTTATGGTGAACCTCAGGTCATCTTGAGCATGCACTTCTAGGCCCATCGAAATAGCTGGGTGTAAGGACAACGGTTCGCTGGGTGGAGCTGTCCGCTACTTCTGTCGAGCTCCCCGAGGCAAATGCGATTAGGATTAGCACATTTCGCCTTCCCTCGACATGCGGGGAGTCCGCATAGTAGTTTTGTTTAGACAGTAGTGAGGCTGATCGACATGGCTGCGTATGTTCTTTCTCTCAGCCAACCCTTAAGCAGTCAGATGGATTGAACAAAAAAACGATTGCACTACACCGTTTTGTACACAGAGGAAATACCGTTAGTTATTTGCCATATTCCGTCACGAGTGTGACGCTTCATGTGTGGTTGTTCGCTGGGGGTACCGAGAGCTGTCAAGAGCACCCCAAGAATTGGAGTAGGCTACGAGTATCAAAATGCATTCATTGACCAATAACGTCTTCTAACAGACATTTTGGGAGATTATTAATAGGCGTTATCGATGCTATCCTCAACAGTAGTGGTATTTCTATAATTTATCTTGGACTGATTGCCAGCAAGGTGTCAGGTAAGTCTGGATACGTTTCATAATTTTGTGAACAGGTGTTTGAATTAACTATACCGCAAGTTGACTAATAAAACCGTTTTCCTGCAGGATTCTTGGCCTTATACGCGCACCTTTCATTGGGGCAATTTTATAGAATCTTGCAGGGGCTCGAATTTCTCAATTTGTCACATAAGATTGTATTTGTTTTTCTTAATGCTACGTTATGTTAGTACTCTATAGTAATCAGAAGTACCCTAGGTCAGAGATAGTCCTATATGAATTTGTGCCCCTTACTGTCATCACCTGACAGCTCATGCAGAGGGATTGTCTAACACTGTAAGAATACAATTAAAGTATTGAGCCACTACTAATTTATTTTTTAACAGTGCCAAAATCCCCTCGGAGTGGCTAATATATTTGAAAAGCCTAAATATTGATACAGTAAAATTACTAAATGAATGGCCGGGTAACCCATTGAAGAGTGAGACAAACGGTTCCATGGTTACTCTCTGGATCGTCAGTGTGGACACTGTGCTTTGTGTGTTTCCTCTCTCTTCCATTGAAATAAAACAACAATCCGCGGGGAACCGCCACACATGGTGCGCATGAGCTAGGACCCGCTCATAAAGGCCCTGTTGACTAATCTTACACTGGGGTCATTAGTAATCTTGGCTCACATTGAGTTACGCATATGCTACTGTAGAAGCTCGCATTGTGCAAGTGTGGCCATCAGTAAAATAACTGCTTTGCGCCACTTTTGCAGGCATGTAATATTTTTTTACAATATGTTTTAACATTTAGAAGTGCCTGTCCGGTTTTCTATATAATTAAACATATCCACACCATCTTTTAATTGATTTGACGTGATGTCATATTGGTGCGTTTAAGTCTCCTTTGTTGCTTCCTCTATGGTGCCACAGCTGAGTTAAATTAATTTTGTCAGTGGGCAGTGAACTACTTCTATATCCATTCAGCATACACCTGCTCCTCCTTTTTGGGATAATAATGCTGCTTCTCTATTAAGTCCTGTCTGCCAGCCTTGGAACAGTAATGCTTAATTTCATAGTTAAGCAGACATTTGGAGGTTTATGTGTAGAATCAGACTGATTTGCTTTTGCAGCAAACCTAGAATGGGGGTTTCTCAACTCATTAATTCACAGCATTTGTATTAAGGGCCCAGTGCAGTCAAAATCCTGTTTTTCCTGTGTTTTGTATCATATTGTAAAACAGCTGATGAAACTAACTCTGTAAAAGTGAAGGGGAAAAAAGGAAAAAAATGGTGTTATTGAATGATAGTTTCTAGTTGAAAATACAATCTGCAAAGCAACTTCTAATCAGCAGGTTAGCATGGGTGAAAGTTTCGGCTTTCCATGGTGACGTCACCATGTGGTAAATTGATTAATAGACCAATAACAAAGAGAGTTCCAAACCTCTCTGCCAATAATAGCTAGTTTTCAGCTTTCCCCTTCCCACTCAGACCACTCCCAGACAGTCCTAGCAAAATTCTTGTTTGAGAAATTTTTGTTGTTGATAAAAAGCTGTTTTTAGCCATTTTAATAATTCTAATACATTAACCACATTTCGTTCGAATGATTTCACACTGATTAATTACCTGGCGCATGAAAAAAAGTCTGGCCTGATGGAAACATGAAATGCAGATACAATTTTATAAATGGCAACAGACAATTTGTTCGACAAGTGGGATCTCCCACTATGACTCGGGAAAGCATGCAGTTTATTAGTTTACAGATTAAATAAGGTATGATGAACTTCACAGGGTGGTGAAAGTGCAAGGTGATGAGTTTTTGATGCTCCTTTCCAATAAATATCGAGGGTCTTATTCTGGTGACATGATGATCGATGCTTGGCTGCTTTTTGACAAATACAAATAATATTGCTCTTATCCATAATAATCTCATAATGTAGGTAGCCTATGTAGGTAGCACTGTATCTGCTAGCTATAGTGTAGGTAGCACTGTATCTGCTAGCTATAGTGTAGGTAGCACTGTATCTGCTAGCTATAGTGTAGGTAGCACTGTATCTGCTAGCTATAGTGTAGGTAGCACTGTATCTGCTAGCTATTGGCTAGAGTGCATGTGCTAAGACCGGAGTGTGACAAAACCATCAGTAGAGTTGAAAATGCGATGGAAACTCATTTATTTAGCTTGTATTTTTAATTCGGTACATGGTCATTTAGAGGTAAATTTTTATGTGCACTACGTCATCACACACGGCCTTTTATTAGCAAAAAGTCGGTTTTGATGGAGACATCTCTGGTGGGAAAATGCGCATATTATTTTATGCAGATTTTAGAATATTCGCATCAAAATCTGTCGTAAATTCGATGGAAACCTAGCTAGTAAGGTACTTAATTGTTACCCAGAAATTCTTTGATATTGGTATAAAAATGGCTGTATTGGGTATTTAAGAGTGATCCCAGTATGCTACAGTCGCCACTTTCCACCGTGTTTTGGGCAGACTTGGGTCTTATTACTTGCCGTTGTTGCACTGAGTGTCTTTTGTTTGTTTGTCTCTTTTGTTTGTTTGCTTTTATGTCATTGCTTGGCACGACTTACAGCGCAGTCGCCTGTGTGTGAGTGTGAATGTGATTCACTGGGCGGAAACTGTTTTACTGCCTGCCCTGCTCAGCCTCTGTGGCTTCCCCTTACTGCAGCCGCACACAAAGGGGACAGTGCCATAAACAGGCCGTGCTAATTGATAAGGTGCTAGAGTGCCTCATGGCCAGACTGAGATGGATGTCTGCTGGAGAGATGCCTCACAGGGCAAGGCGTGATGGAGCACCAGACAAAGAGACAGCCTCCCAATCAGCAGGATCACAGGGGGCCAAGGTGATGTCCTGAAAACCCAACAGCGCACCCCCAATAAGAGGTGGGCAATGTTAGGAAATAACCTCTTCTGGGCGCAGTCTAGATTGATCACAGACATGGCTGTTTTTGTGTTGGGAATGGCAGTGGTGGGAGTGGGTGTCCTTTGATACTCAGCAGCAGTTACTACCTCCCTCCCTCTTTCCCTCAATCCCTCCTCACCCCTAGCATGCTGCCCCCTCCTCCTGCTTCACCAAGCAGCGTGGGTAAAGTGTCTGCATGTAGCTAGGAACCAAAGCAGGGGCAGCTGCCTCACCCATATGTCAAGAGCATTGATTTTATTATGTTTGAAAACGAATCGTTCGAAGTGGAGCTCTGTGCTCCTCCAGCCTTCTGATGGAGCATAAAGGGGAGGGGAAAGTGCCTCATCCTGTGGGCCCTGCCTGGGTCAGGGTGACTCTCAGACTCCCAGGCCCAGATGGGGCTCTCTCTGTGGGCTTCTTTACAGGGGATAAGGTAGGTCAGTGCTGTGGATCTCTCCATGTATCCCTCCTTTAAACATTTGGACGTCTTCACACCCCTCTTGGGTTATAATACGGTGTTCTCTGCTTATTCATTGTGCTCATTTCTTATTGTAACAATACTATGTAGATAGTTCAGTGCCACAGAGCAAGGCACAGCTCTGACTTACGCTAAGTGTGTGGGAAAATGGGATAGAGATTAGTTCCAGTCTGGTTTTGTTTTCCACACCTTGAGAGTGTAAGTAGTGGGGTTCCAGTCTCAGAGCTCTTTCCCACCACTTTGGGGCCTCGGCTAAAACAAAGCACCCACGCATGCCATTGGGCTGCACACAGTCACTCAATTCAGCCAGCCCAGCCCAGTTCACAAAGACACAGGAGCCACAGGAGCCACAGCACAGTAGCAGTGCAGTGGGGATATGACTGGGGTTAAGCAGTTCAGCTGAGTGCTGCTATGTAGAGAGACTGGGAGGCCAAGAACATGCCCAGAGAGCGTACATAAATGGCATTAATTCCCTCTTGGTTTTGAGCATATAATGGGCAGTTTAGATCATTAGAGATACGTTATACTCTTATAACATGATAATCAACTCTCAGGCTAATAAGCTAATGGTGATGGAATGTTGCAGGTTGTGCTGTGTCTGTGCTAATGTTGCAGGTTGTGCTGTGTCTGTGCTAATAAGCTAATGGTGATGGAATGTTGTGCTGTGTCTGCGCTCCTCGATTACGTGATGTTTGGTCAATGTTGAAAAGCACAGCTGTGGAAAGACAGCATAATTAGGGCTCTGATTCCAAAAAGGAGACATGAAGAGACTCTGAATGTGTCGTGGGGTGAAACACGTGCATACACACACAAACAGACACAGACACCACACACAGACACAAACACACACTTAATATTTTTCCTTGTTTCATTTTTTAACACCTTAAACGGAGTGGACTATTTGAATAAATGGCGGTAGCTAAGGAGGGACAAAGGAAAGGAATTGAAGGTCATTCGGTTTTTAGCGCTGCTGCGGTCAGCTAATAGGCGGGTATTGAGTGTCCTTATGCTCAAATGTAAGAGAGATGACGAGAGAAGAAACGTGTGTTAGGTTATGTCATCACCACATGTTTTAGGTTGCAGTAAAAGTCTAAAGCTATTGCCATCACATTGATAGAATAACAGTGAGTCGCTTCTCCTCGACTTTGTCCGATAAATGATGGATTCTAATTTATCCACTGTTGAAGTGTTTTATAGACTGTGTTCATAGTACTTTTGTCAGTTCAAGCTAACCAGTAAGACAGTGTCATGTTTTAGTAGCAGTTTACTTTTGAGCAGAGGGACAGGAAAGTGGCGGGACACATCATGAGCCCTTGGAGAGGTCCAACAATCCTGAGGTCTCTTTATTTTACCTGACGGACCGCAATTGTTATGCAGTGGTTTCTGATGTGAGAATCGTTCGGTCACTACAGCCAACTCTTGGCCCAGACCTTCCTCTAAACTCAAATCCATTCCCTATGCACGCACGTAAACGGGTAAACAGAAATGCACACACACTCTTTTAACGCACACACACACACACACACACACACACACACACACACACACACACACACACACACACACACACACACACACACACACACACACACACACACACACACACACACACACATTGTTCTGTATTGTATCCTGTAGGGCCAAAGAAGAGCCCCCCTACAGTTGTCTTTCATCCCATTTTCTTGGGGCATTGAACTTGACCTTCGACCCTCTCTGATGTTCTTAAAGCCGCCTCAGAGACTTAGCACCCTGCTGGGCCATGCGATGCATCACCAGCTTGTCCACTCTCACTGAGGTCCATAGCTGCTACTTACCTCAGCTTCAACAAAGGACCGTCAATAATGACTGAATTTACTATGCCACAAACCTATAAATCATTTTTAACATGTTTTTCAGTTGCTACACTATCTCTATAATATGACCATTGAAAGTAAGATATACAAAGCAGCAATTCTGTCAGCTAGATATTCCCTAGCCATTAAAAGCATTAATTTGATTGCTCTTTGTCTGCTGTTTAGTGCTCCTGTTCTGTAGGATTTACTGACACCCCCCCCTCCATGGTCACAGTGGTAAGTTTATCCATCCGGCCGTAAACACCCGCGGGTCGTACCTCTTATCCTGGTTAGAGGGGGAGCCACGTTTCCTCTCCTAATTTACAGGGGTCGGTTGGAGAGTCACACACAGACTCCCATTGGAGGGGGTCACAGACAGATCACGCTCCCCAGATCTCACCCTCATTAGACCCACCCCAACCCTGCTCTACACCCCAGACCCCACCCCATTCTCCTGCATTAGTCACCCCGATGAGGGCCTTGGTCAGGGGATATAGACAGGCTGGATGACAGCACTGCTAACAGTATGTAGCCTGTGTATGCATGCATGTGTGTGTGTGTGTGTGCTCTTTTTATTTCACCTTTATTTTGACAGGGAATCATGCTGAGACCAAGGTCCCTTTCAAGGTCCTCAATCAGCCTTTTGAATCTAGATCAGGATTAGGCAACTTTGTTTCAGCCACGGGGCGATTTTTGTCAGAGCGGATGGTTGGTGCGCCGGCACATAATGATAATAATTTATACACTGCAAATTGACCACGGTTAAGCCCAAAACGAGATTGTAATTGACAATAACAATCATGTCATGCCTTGATTACATTGAGAAACGAAACGTTTTTTTTCATTTGTGGGAATGCTTTTCTACTAAAAAAGTGTTTTAAAACAAAAACATGTGCGTGTGTGTGTGTGGCTTATAACAGAGGAGCATTCTGTTCATTTTTGTATATATTTTTTCAACTAAAAACTTTGGCTGCCCAGCGAAAAAGGCACCAATTCATCTCTCTGTGTGCGTGTAGCTTATAAACGGGAGAATTCTATATGTCATTGCCAGTCAAAGAAAAGAAGCAGGCCTATTTGCAACACCCGCTTTCTCTTTCACGCTCTTTCTCTTGACTAAGTGTCTCTGGTTCCTTTCTGCCAACCAGGTACCTCCTCATTGTAGTTTGTCATGCTGCAGGAATCACTGAAGTAGAGCATTGGAATAGAGATCTGGTGTGTTGGTTGTTCGAGAACATTTATAGTGGGTGGTGTGTTGATCCTTATTCTCAGTCCTTTCATTTGGAAATTAGGCTAGAGCACCATCTCCATCTTTTTTTTTTTTAGAGGTCCACAGGAGACAACTGAGTGGTTGTTGTGGTCCTCAGAGAGGAGCTGTGACATGAGATTATCAGTTCATGTGTGCATCTTAAAGGGCTCCCTATTCCTTATATAGTGCACTATTGACCAGGGCTTGTGTTCCTTACTATGTGTTGCAATGCTGAGAAAATGGATAAGAAGTTATTCGTTGGGATCTATGCCTTTATACATCTCAGCCGCTCTACATGATATGCTGTCAATGATAACCTTTATCAGTTTTGTGGACTAGGGAGTGTCACACAGATTCAGAGTAAAGTAGCCTGTCTTCAGCGTATCTACCGTATGCTTGAAGACAGACAGTTCCTATTCGATGAATTGAGGATCTCATCAAAGTGGGGTCCTGAATGGTTTGCTTGCTTATGCTTATTGTCTTCAAGGATAATCTGATCAGCATGCAAAGTCCCCATGCTAATCACTGAACAGGTGTTCGCAGTTAACAGAACCCAGGTTGTATAGTGACTCACTACACGATGGGGAGAGAGAGAAACTGTGTGGCCTGTGAAGGACCAGGGAAGGATCACTGAGACAGACTTAATGACCAGCCTGTTAGTGGAAGTGCGGTATATAGGCTGTGCATCGGCTGTACCGCTGCTCGGGACCGGCCACACTTGATCAGGGATTTACTGAAGCCACAATTCTGCCATCTGTCCCCAGTCTGCCAAGAGCAGCCCAGTGGAGAGGCTTGGAGAGGAACGAGGTTCCCACATTGCCTATACTGAAGGGGGTGTGGGAGAGCAGAGAGAGAGAGAGAGAGAAAGACGCAGAGAGAAGAGGACTATCTGTCTGAATGGGGTTTGTACTCGGCTGGGTGGGAGGGGGAGTCCTGCATGCAAAAAAGGAGAGAGACAAAGAAAAGAGAGGAGAAAAACAACGCAAAAAGAAAAGAAAAGAACAGGCACAACAGAAGCCTGCTGAAGAACTGTGTGTTGGTCAGTGAATTGTGATGTCCTGCTCCCGCCCTGACAACAGCCACCCCTCTGGGTCCCGTCTCTGTTGTGGACGTCTATGAAAGGCAATTAGCATTTCATCCAGGCCTCACTGGTTACATGCGATGAAGTAATACTCTGTCTAATTTGACCCTTTTGGTCCCGGTGCTGTAGCGAGCTCGTCCTTGTTTAATCCCCTGAAAGTGCATTTCTGTCTAGCTCAATCATTGTGTGTGTTGTACAGGCTAATCAGTCAGAAGAGAGAGCCAGCTCCAGGGCGCTCGGAGCACTCAATGGAACTCGCTTGTTTTGTCTGGGATTCTACCCACTTTTCTCAAAGAAAAGAAAATCTTTGTGTTTTTTGGTTTGCGAGGATGTGAGATGCAGTTGGCGCAATTTGAGAGCAGCCAACCGCAGCCGTGGGGACGGGACAATACCTCTGTTAGACATTCTCTTTTTTCCTGTCCACAGTAAAAATGCACCGGTGATTGGCACCATCTCCACAAGAGGAAAATAATTTGCTAGAAAAAGTATGCTGTCAATGAGCTTGATGACCTGTAATTGTATTATATTTTTAGTCGCATTGTTTGTATATCGTTGTCATTTTAATTTGTGTTACTTCCCTTGCCTACCAATGTATCAGTGTTTTGTTACTTGTCAAGCTTTATGTTTTTTGCGGACCTCAGGAAGAGTAGCTGGTGCTTCTGCAAAAACTAATGGGGATCCAAATACACTTGACTTCTCCCTAAGATTAAATTATATCATTTTTCTCCCACTCATACCTCTCCGCATCCCTCAAAAACGTATTTCCAAAACACTATCTTGTCTGCTTGTAAGGCTAATGCTAGGTTCTCTGTGTTTCCCCCCAAAATAAATAGAAGTGCAATTCCAGAATAGCTCTCTAAATTAGTGTCTAGCCAACAATACGCTGTGGTTTACTGAATTTTCGTCAGATTTAATGATGTACCTTTTAGCCAAAGTCACTTATTACATTTCTTAATTCCCCCAAACTCTGGATGTTGAGAACTTCCACTGCTCTAAAAATACTGAAGGAGAAACTATATGTGAAATTGCAATTATGGCTTTGTGAGCTGACCATATATGGCAGCCTTTCGTGGCCAGCGACGAGGAATGGCATGGAGGGTGGTTTCTGAGGTAGCCTAACACATGGGGGTGGCATAAATCATGTACGGTTTTCTCAAATAGAAAACTAACCAACAAACACAGAGGATACATTCTGGTTTGGGCAAAGACACCAAGCTACAGAAATGAAGAGAAAATGAAACAGCCTTTTGAAAAAAATCGGTGGTTTTATCACTTACGTTAGTTGTTGTGCTGCCTGACTGAAAGTGCCAGTGCCAGGGGGTAAAGGCCTGCCAGGGCCAAGCTAGATTGGTTGAGACTCAAGCCCTTTTTATATCTGGTTCTGACATGCAGCCTTTGTCCATGTTTTTAGACATTTTTGAAACGTTATTGAAAATGAAATACAGAAATATCTCATTTTCATAAGTATTCACAAAGTTGACTCTAAGGTGAGTCAATACATGTTAGATTCACCTTTGGCAGTGATTACAGCTGTGTGTCTTTCTTTCTTTTTCTTTTTTTTTATTTCACCTTTATTTAACCAGGTAGGCAAGTTGAGAACAAGTTCTCATTTACAATTGCGACCTGGCAATTTCTGGGTATGTCTCTTAGAGCTTTGCAAACCTGGATTGGACAATATTTGCACATTATAATTTTTAAATTCTTCAAGCTCTATGAAGTTGGTTGTTGATCATTGTTGGACAGCTATTTTCAAGTCTTGCCATAGATTTTCAAGACGATTTAAGTCAAAACTGTAACTAGGCCACTCAAGAACATTTAATGTCGTCTTGGTAAGCAGTGTGTAGTTGGCCTTGTGTTTAAGGTTATTGTCCTGCTGAAAGGTGAACTAATCTCCCAGTGTCTGGTGGAAAGCAGACTGGAACAGGTTTTCCTCTAGGATTTTGCCTGTGCTTATATCGCCATTCGGTTTCTTTTTTATCCTGAAAAACTCCATAGTATTTAACGATGACAAGCACACCCATAAGATGATGCAGCCACCACTATCCTTGAAAATATGGCGAGTGGCGTATTGGATTTGCCCCAAACATATTCAGGTCAAAATTGCTTTGAAATGGAATAATTAATCAGTTGCACCACTGAATGTATCCAACCAAAATGTCTCTTCCGCATTTAACCCAACCCCTCTGAATCAGAGTGATGCCTTAATCGACATCATCAGTACCCGGGGCTTAACACCCTTGCTCAAGGAGAGAACGGCAGATCTTTCCTCCTTGCCGTCTTGAACTGGCAACCTTTCGGTTATTGGCCCAATGCTCTTAACTGCTAGGCTACCTGTCGCCCTGCCATATCGTTGCCACATTTTTTTCAGAACTACTTTAGTGTCTTTTTGCAAACAGGATGCATGTTTTGGAATATTTGTATTCTGTAAAGGCTTCCTTCTTTTCACTCTGTCATTTAGGTTAGTATTGTGGAGTAACTACAATGTTGTTGATCCATCTTCAGTTTTCACGCTCATTAAACTCTGTAACTGTTTTAAAGTCACCATTGGTGAAATTCCTGAGCGGTTTCCTTCCTCTCCTGCAACTGAGTTAGTGAAGGACGCCTGTATCTTTGTAGTGACTGGGTGTATTGGTACACCATCCAAAGGGTAATTGATAACTTCACCATGCTCAAAGGGATATTCAATGTCTGCTTTTTTTTATTTGTACCCATCTACCAATATGTGCCCTTCTTTAAGAGGCATTGGAAAACCTCCCTGGTCTTTGTTGAATCTGAGTTTTAAATTCAATGCTCGACTGAGGGACCTTACTGATGATTGTGTATGTGGGGTACAGAGATGAGATTGTCATTTAAAAAATCATGTTAACCACTATTATTGCACACAATATGAGTCCATGCAACCTATTATGTGACTTGTTAAGCACATTTTTACTCCTGAACTTATTTAGACTTGCCATAACAAAGGGGTTGAATACTTGTTGACTCAAGACATTTCAGCTTTAAATTCCACTTTGACATAATGGGGTATTGTGTGTAGGCCAGTGACACAAAATCTCAATTTAATCCATTTAAATTCATGCTGTAACAGAACAACATGTTGAAAAGGGGTGTGAATACTTTTTGAAATCACTGTTTGTAGTGACACTTTGGGATGTATGAAGTGTACTGCCTACCACTCCCAGTGTGGCCTGTCTCACCCAGATCAATGGGAAGACACCCCCCTGTCACAGAAACTGTGGTTTACTAGAGTTACCGACAGGCACTTCCAATGTGGCCCGGCTGACTCCAGATCAGGAAACAGAACTTGATGATGAATGAAATCCCACAGCCGCCCCATGTTTAAATCCTGCGGATCTGTGGGAACATAAACTGCTAGACACAACCACAGGCTCATACGTGGGAGGACTTTTTAGAACTAGGGAAACCTAAAGGCTGGGAAATCCCATCATAAAGACTACGAAGTCTCAAGACTGGGTTTTAAAACATTGGCTTGGCATTTGCATTGGCATGGGATTGAAAAAGCTTGGATAGAAGATAGCAGGTCTAGACGATAGCACGGTATGTATGTTCAAATTCATTTCTCATTAGTACTATTAGCGTTTATAATCGCACTGATCCAGTGATTGGCGCACATTGACAGAGTCCTCTGTGTAAGTGTGTTTCTGCTGTAGGAATCTTTTTTTAGAAGCGAGTAGTCAGCATCCGACTGTATGTCTATTACTTGGCTACACACAACTCCGTGCTCATGTGATCAACCAGAGACACCTAAAGATGCCTAATATATTGACATTTGTTTCAAATACATACAGTACCAGTCAAAAGTTTGGACACAGCTACTCATTCAAGAGTTTTTCTTTATTTTTTGTATTTTCTACATTGTGGAATAATAGTGAAGACATCAAAACTATGAAATAACACATATGGAATCATGTAGTAACCAAAAAAGTGTGAAACAAATCTAAATATATTTGAGATTCTTTCCAACAGTCTTGAAGGAGTTCCCACATATGCTGAGCACTGTTGGCTACTTTTCCTTCACTCTGCAGTCCAACTCATCCCAAACCATCTCAATTCTGTTGAGGTCGGGTGATTGTGGAGGCCAGGTCATCTGATGCAGCACTCCATCACTCTCCTTTGTCAAAAAAACAAAAATCTAAAATTTGGACTCATCAGACCAAAGGACAGATTTCCACCGGTCTAATGTCCATTGCTCGTGTTTCTTGGCCCAAGCAAGTCTCTTCTTCTTATTGGTGTCCTTTAGTAGTGATTTCTTTGCAGCAATTTGATCTTGAAGGCCTGATTCACGCAGTGTCCTCTGAACAGTTGATGTTGAGATGTGTTTTTGTTACTGTTAATTGAACTCTGTGAAGCATTTATTTGGGCAGCAATCTGAGGTGCAGTTAACTCTAATGAACTTATCCTCTGCAGCAGAGGTAACTTTGGGACTTCCTTTCCTTGTGCTGTCCTCATGAGAGCCAGTTTCATCCTAGTGCTTGAATGTTTTTGCAACTGCGCTTGAAAAAATGTTAAAAGTTCTTGAAATTTTCCGCATTGAATGATCTTCATGTCTTAAAGTAATGATGGACTGTCGTTTCTCTTTGATTATTTGAGCTGTTCTTGCCATTATATGGACTTGGTCTTTTACCAAATAGGGCTATCTTCTGTATACCACCCAATCTTGTCACAACACAACTGATTGGCTCAAACGCATTAAGAAGGAAAGAAATTCCACAAAGGAACTTTTAACAAGGCACACCTGTTAATTGAAATGCATTCCAGGTGACTACCTCATGAAGCTGGTTGAGAGAATGCCAAGCGTGTGCTAAGCTCTCATCAAGGCAATGGGTGGCCACTTTGAAGATTCTGAAATATAAAATATATTTTGATTTGTTTAACACTTTTTTGCTTACTACATGATTACATTACTACATGACTCCATATGTGTCATTTAATGTCTTCACTATTATTCTGCAATGTAGAAAATAGTAAAAATAAAGAAAAACCCTTGAATGAGTAGGTGTGTCCAAACTTTTGACTGGTGCTGCATGTATTTGAAAAATTGGGGAGCCAGGCCCAGCCAATCAGAATGAAGTTTTCCCCTGACAGCTGCTCTTCTCCTTCATCTGAAGAAAAAAAAATTGCAACGGCTGCTCTGTCAGTTGGAGGTGGGCTGGGGGCCTGGCTCGGAAACATTTTCAATTGTGATTGACAGTTCAGAAGAAATATGTTCCAGGTTCATGTGTCTCTTTTCAAAATAAACATAGCATGAATATTATTAATATTATTACATATTATGTTTCATAAGTGGTGGGTAGCCTCAATAGCTGCATAATTTTTTCAAAAATTTTGCATGCAAACCCCACTTTGGGAATCTAATGCCAAGGTACTGTATCAGAGGTCAATAGACTCAACATTACAATTCAGCATGATACATGTGGTGCAAAAATAGATGTAATTAACATATATAAAAAAATATATTTACATACATATTCTATGATGTGGTCAAGTTATATATTTCATGAATATATATATTTTTTTTACCCCTTGTCCCATCGCTGCAACTTCCGTACGGAATCGGGAGAGGAGAAAGTCGAGAGCCATGTGTTCTCCAAAACACGACCCCACCAAGCCGCACTGCTTCTTGATACACTGCTCGCTTAACCCAGAAACCAGCCCGCACCAATTTGTCAGAGGAAACACTGTACAGCTGGCGACCGAAGTCAGCGTGCATGCGCCCGGCCCCCCTCAAGTAGTTGCTAGAGCGCGATGGGACAAGGACATCCCAATTGTGCGCCGCCTCATGGGTCTCCCAGTCGCGGCTGGCTGCAACACAGCCTGGGATCGAACCCAGGTCTGTGGTGACGCCTCTAGCACTGCGATGCAGTGCCTTAGATCGCTACACCACTCAGGAGGCCGCATATATATATTCTTGACATATATGTCAATATATTTTGAATTCCCCCGCATACTGTATTATGTACATGTAATATAATACATGAGTTTTCCATATGGGACTACACTTGGCGTCCTCAGTGAAGCCAGTGGCATGTTTCTTCTTGTGTGGCCACACATACAGTGCATTCAGAAAGTACTGTATTCAGACCTCTTGACTTTTTCCACATTTTGTAACGTTCCAGCCTTATTCTAAAATAGATTTTAAAAATTTAAAAATCATCAATCTACACACAATACCCCATAATGACAAAGCGAAAACAGGATTTTAGAATTTTTTACAAAAACAATAATTTTACAAGTATAAGTATTCAGAACCTTTGCTATGAGACTCGACATTGAGCTCAGGTGAATCCTGTTTCCATTGACCATCCTTGAGATGTTTCTACAACTTGATTGGAGTCCACCTGTGGTAAATTCAATTGATTGGACATGATTTGGAAAGGCACACGCCTGTCTATATAAGATCCCACAGTTGACAGTGTATGTCAGAGCAAAAACCAAGGCATGAGGTCGAAGGAATTGTCCGTTGAGCTCCGAGACAGGATTGTGTCGAGGCACAGATCTGGGGAAGGATATCAAAATATTTCTGCAGCATTGAAGGTTCCCAGGAAAACAGTGGCCTCCATCATTCTTAAATGGAAGAAGTTTGGAAACCTCAAGACTTTTCCTAGAGCTGGCCGCCTGGCTAAACTGAGCAATTGGGGGAGAAGGGCCTTGGTCAGGGAGGTGACCAAGACCCA
Organism: Salvelinus namaycush; assembly: GCF_016432855.1. Lineage (NCBI taxonomy): Eukaryota > Metazoa > Chordata > Actinopteri > Salmoniformes > Salmonidae > Salvelinus > Salvelinus namaycush. The sequence goes on along the minus strand of NC_052324.1, from coordinate 5,621,169 downwards.
ATGGTCACTCTGACAGAGCTCTAGAGTTCCTCTGTGGAGATGGGAGAACCTTCCAGGAGGCCAACCATCTCTGCAGCACTCTACCAATCAGGACTTTATATAGTGCCCAGACGGAAACTGGTCTGATGAAACCAAGATTGAACTCTTTGGCCTGAATGCCAAGCGTCACGTCTGGAGGAAACCTACGGTGAAGCATAGTGGTGGCAGCATCATGCTGTGAGGATGTTTTTCAGCGGCAGGGACTGGGAGACTAGTCAGGATCGAGGGAAAGATGAACGACGCAAAGTACAGAGAGATCCTTGATGAAAACCTGCTCCGGAGCACTCAGGACCTCAGACTGGTTTGAAGGTTCACCTTCCAACAGGAGAACAACCCTAAGCATACAGCCAAGACAACGCAGGATTGGCTTGGGGACAAGTCTCTGAATGCCCTTGATTGGCCCAGCCAGAGCCCGGACTTGAACCTGATCGAACATCTCTGGAGAGACCTGAAAATAGTTATGCAGTGACACACCAAGAAGCCTCGCGGCTGTAATCACTGCCAACGGTGCTTCAACAAAGTACTGAGTAAAGGGTCTGAATACTCATGTAAATTTGATATTTCAGTTTTTATTTTGAAAGTTTTGCAAAAAGTTCTAAAAAACAGTTTTTGCTTTGTCATTATAGGATATTGTGTGTAGTTTGATGAGGGGAAAAAAAACATTTTAATCCATTTTATAATAAGGCTGTAACGTAACAATGTGGAAAAAGTCAAGGGATTTGAAAATATTTTTGAAATGCACTGTACTCACACTCACACACACACACACACACACAGACACACGCACACGCATGCACGCACATACAAACACACACACACACACACACACACACACACACACACACACACACACACACACACACACACACACACACACACACACACACACACACACACACACACACTCTAAACTGATAATATTTGCCTCTATCTTATGTTCAGAACCTTTGATTGTGCATTCGTTGGTTTCACACATCTTTCACCACTGAGTCATTCATGCAAAATCAAAGTTTTCCGTGAAATACCATATGAACATTTTGTTTAGTCACCAATACATCAGATAATGACAGGTTCACCATTTAGTCATTTTAACTACCATTTAATCCAATAGCAAAAAATACAAGATCAACATTTATTTTCGAAGTGCTGAATAGAAAGAATAGTAGATGGTATAGTAGATGGTAAATATTATTTTCCATTTTTCATTTGACTATAACTTGACATGCACAATAAAATGAAATGTGTATCCAATGGCAGGTTATGAGCATGTTGAGAAATATGTCAGTGTTACAGTATCAGTCTCACAAATCATTATAAATAGGGGTATTGTAAAGCAGTTGTCTACTGTTGTATGCCATTTCTGTCCAATGCAACAGTGTACAAGATTACTTTTGTCTACGTGACATTTTTTTATATTTCGGCATTTTAGGCTCATAACCAGGACGACTTACATTAATGCATTCATCTTCAGATAGCTATGTGATATGTTGTTGTCTCACCATCGTTGTAAGTACATTTTCCCTCAACAAAGTCATTATCAGCAAAGTCAGTGCTAGTAGGAAAAGATGAGTGCATTTTTGGGGGAGTGGGGACATCACCAGGAAGTAAATTAGTTAATAGACCAGTGAGAAAGGGAGTTCCAAACCTCTCTGCCAATAACAGCTAGTTATCAGCTTTCCCCTCCCCACTCAGACCACTCCCAGACAGTCCTAGCAAAATTCTTGCTTTAGAAATTGCCCTTTGCTAAGAAGCTATTTTTGTTTATTTTTGACCATTTTAATTCAAAACAATCACAGTAAGGTTCTTCATTTTTACCCAGAAATGATTTGATATTGAGATGAAAATAGCTGCATCTGACCTTTCCAAATCTTTTTAAAGAGGTATGTTTCAGACGTTTTTGGGAGGATGGGCAATTGATACAATATTGTCTCTCTCTCCTTGAAATTCATCAGCTTACAGTGTATCAATGAAATTCAGATACTGAGTGGAATAATTAAGCAAAAAGGCGCTGGGGGATGTGGTACAAATATACCCCAGCTAAGGGCTGTTCTTATGCTGTGGTATATTGGCCATATACAGTACCAGCCCCCCCCCCCTCCGGTGCAATATTGCTATTATAAACTGGTTGCCAACGTAATTAAAACAGTAAAAATACATGTTTTGTCATAACTGTGGTGTACGGTCTGATATACCATGGCTTTCAGCCAATCAGCATTCTGGACTCGAACCACCCAGTTTTATACCATGGCATTGTTGAGCACTCCTTTCTGATAGGCTTAAAGCACATTCTAGAGCGTGCATTATTTCCCTATATTGCACAGCATTTCAGCATTTTGGCTATAGTTAATTTTTACATGTTTTGTTTGAGCTGCTTTTGAATGCATAAGTCGAATTGAAAACAGTATTGGTATTGTTGAATTCTATTTTCATAATAGCAAGCTATAGATGGTTTGGTTAGCTAAACTAGCAAGTCTGTATGTTTGCTTACCATGGCAACTACTGTAGCTATCTAGTATACTTGCTAGCTACTTCAGTGGATGTTGAACACATTTCTACCTGCAAATGAACACATTTCTAGCGCCAAATGTGTTAAATAATAGCCGTGATGTAAAAGGGACAATCAACTCGTGGCTCTATGCATTCTCTAGAAAACACTGCAACTCTGCTAGTACGTTGTGTTACACACCTTCCACATGGTTCATTATTGTCCGTAGAATGCATAACCCCTCAGTGATTATCCCTGACATAGGCCTAAACAACCCAGTGCATTGTTCACTACACTATATTTCCAAGTGGTAGCACATAGTGACTCTTTCAACCTTTGGCTGATGGAGGATGATATCTGTTTTACAGCCACATCCATACTGTATATGATTTGGTTTTACATTCCAACATAAATTCATGTCAAATCGATACATTTATGATGTAAAAAATATAGAAATGTACAGTGTTCAGCAGTTATCAAATTATATTTAACTCGGCACTACATCATTTTGGTTCAGTAGTTTTGAGCAGTTTGATTTAAGTGACAGTTAATTGTTTTGCTGACAAATGACAAGAAAATCGTATCAAAAGTAAAGTGAATATTGCATTTTAATTGAAGATTGAATGGGTATCCAAAATTGAAAGAGTGATTTGGTGCAATGAACAAGTGACTGTGAATGTGTTTGTTGTACTCACTCAGTCAATTGTGAAACATGAGCCATTTTGATGATCTGTTTCGATTTTTGTGATAAGCATTGTGAAAATGTACCACGCACTTATGAACATTGCACCAAAGCGATTGGAAGAACTGTAAGATTACAGAGCAGGCCTGGCTCCCGGAAGGAGAAACCCTAGAGGCGAGCCCAGGCTGACCCCAGGAGTAGCCAGGTAACCCAACACCTCGTCACATCAGCTCCACAGGATCCAATGTAATCGCCCCCAAGTCTCAGTTACAATGGGCAGGTCGGCCCTGTCAACCTTGTTGCCAAGTTGCCGACAGGTGACGGGGTCAAAACACCACTGGCCACCTCTGTCATCGTCCTGGCAGCTGAGGGAGAGCAGTTGTCTAATGACTAGCTATCCATCACAAAGAAAGTGGTGCTAATGACTAGCTATCCATCACAAAGAAAGTGGTGCTAATGCTAAAGGGTGCAGTGTCTCCGAGCTACAGTATGTTCTCTACTCCACTGGCTTTGATCCTGAAATGAGAGGCTTGCTTATTCGCCGTCCTGAATGAAGCTAAATGTCTAACACTAAGAAACTTTCCTGTGTGTGTGTGTGTGTGTGTGTGTGTGTGTGTGTGTGTGTGTGTGTGTGTGTGTGTGTGTGTGTGTGTGTGTGTGTGTGTGTGTGTGTGTGTGTGTGTGTGTGTGTGTGTGTGTGTGTGTGTGTGTGTGTGTGTGTGTGTGTGTGTGTGTGTGTGTCAGTGTAAGTATGTGTGGGTAGAGTCAGTGCAAGAGAGTTATTGCAAAAAAGGGTCAATTCAGGTAGTCCGGGTAGCCATTTGAGGAGCTATTTAGCAGTCTTGTTTGGCTAGAGTAGGTCGTCATTGTAAATAAGAATTTGTTCTTAACTGACTTGCCTAGTTAAATAAAGGTTCAATACAACAACAAAAAATGAAAATAGAGATCCTGAATGGCAGAGAGCTACGCCACAGTGATGTACTGGGCCGTACTCACCACTAGGGCTGTTACGGTGACTGTATTACTGCCACAACGGGGGTCATGAGTCATGATGACAGTCAAATTCCACGTGACCTTTTAGTCACGGTAATTAGGCTTCTCCAAGCTCTGATGCTACCGATGGTCATTAGTCGTGTCACGACTCCCGCCGAAGTCGGTACCTCTCCTTGTTCGTTCGGCGGTCGACGTCACCGGTCTTCTAGCCATCACCGCTCCACCTTTCATTTTCCATTTGTTTTGTCTTGTTTTCCCGCACACCTGGTTTACATCCCCTCATTACTCTACGTGCATATTATCCTCTGTTCCCCCCATGTCTGTGTGTGGTTTTGTTCCTTCGTTACGTGTGTGACGCTACAGGCTGGTGTTGCGCCGGGTATTGTTAACCCGTGGTTTTGTTATTTTGTACCATGTTGTGTGATTTTGTGCGCTCTCGCTTTTTCCTTGGGCCAGAGTGTTGTGACGCAGTTGCGTCCGGCTGTTTTCCTCTGCCTGATTAAAGTGTGCCTGTTCACTCATCTCTGCTCTCCTGCACCTGACTTCCTTTGACCAGTTGTGCACACTCTGACAAGTAGCCTACCAAACTTGCTAACTGCCTGGTACTCAGCACTCTAATGTCCACAGAGTGATGGCTTCTATTAAAAAGCGGAGGGTCCCATCAGCTTTCTATAGGCTAGGCCTACTATATTTATTTTTCAACTTTCCTAATATTAAGCACATTGCTTCTGTTTACAACAGAAAATGAATCAGGGGAACAGGGGAATAGCGTACTCCATTCGCAATTTAAGTGCATAGATTACATTTTTTCACCTGTCCCTGTTTCGAGACAGGTGCATGATAATGGTCCATTCTAAATAAAAAAAAATTCACACATACCGTATATTATTTACTATATGTAAAGACAAGATAAAATCAAGAGTAGTCTGATGGGTGACAATATTATCCTATCACTTGTGAATTATATATTTTCCACTTGGAAATTCAAGGCATTATCAAGTGCTTGTCAAATTGTAACTGAGAGACTGATGAAGTGTGTAAAGCCTGAGCAAAGATACAAAGCAGAGCTCATGCCTTTCATGCAACTTTTTTCAAATCATCATTAGAGTCGCATCATGCAGCCTTAGAATGTGTTAAAAATCAAAACACATAGCCCAATGTTTGTATCACAACTAACGTTGCCAAATAACTTCTTAAAATAAAGCACATTAATCCCCTTTACAACGGTTGCAGAGTCTAACTGGCATACATATGCAGCATGTGAGTTTCAAGTTTGGGGAAGATACATAATGTATCTTCTGTTGAGTCAGCCTCATTACTTAATTTTTTTTTAATGCTAGTGGTTGTATTAATTTGGGATCTATTGCATCCCGCAACTGTCCCAGACTATGTTTGGAATATTTATTTCTCGCACTGAATAGAATAGGTCAACTTTTGTACTACCCGGGATAGTAGATTGATATAGGCTAGTGTTTTTTCTGTTTGTTCGGTCTACTCATTTTGTTGGCTGATGAAAGTAAATGTGGACAGTTCTTCCAATATCTTCAGTATGTGCCTCGGAATTGGATAAGGACTCGCACAGTTGCGTCCCCAATGTGTCTGTCTTCACTTGTAGCCTGTGAGAAAGACCCAATCACGTGACAGAGAGCCATGTGAGTGAGAGGTGCTTTGGTGTGCCAAGCCGGGATAAGGGAATTATAACTATTATATTCAGCCCAAGGGCAAAACGGCCACTGGCCGCAAAAGTCATGGATTTTTTTAGGGGGCATTACGGCCACACAAAGGGGATGCTGACAGGAAATTCAAGGCATTATCATGTGTTTGTTAAATTGTGATTGAGAGACTGATGAAGTGTGTGCAGCCTGCGCAAAAAAACAAAGCAAATGCCTTTCATGCAACTTTTTTCAAATCCTGAATTGAGTTGCATCATGCAGCCTTAGAATGTATTAAAAATCCAAAACATATAGCCCAACGTTTGTAGAACTAAAGTTACATAAATAACTTGAAACTATTATTAACCGCTCAACACAGAATAACCGTGTGTGCGCACTCCCTCATGTATTTTGGAGAAAATATAAGTTCTATTTTATTCAGCTATGTTCAATTGTATTCTTCATACTATTAAATAATATAAAATAATGCCGTGGAATTCTAAGCAAATCTTTCTGCTAAATGAACTAGTGTAGCCCACATCCATATGGCATAGACAGATCAGGGTCTAATATCAGGATAACTCAGAGTATGCTATTCTGTTCTTCTGAAACATACTACATTTTCTTCATATCATGTTTCTTTAAACCTGTCTACAATAAGTAATGGATTTATGGTGATGGATTTATTTGACTTCTTAAAATGTAGATGTTCCAAAGGTCTGCATCTGTGGCTATGCGTGGAAGCCAGGAGATGCTAAATGTGTTTGTTAATTAACAGTCGGTTACCGTGAGACTGGCAGTTATTTGCTTGACAATCACCGGCTGACATGACCCCCACAGCCCTACTCACCACCCTCTGTAGTGTCTTGTGGTCGGATGCCTTGCAGTTGCTGTACCAAGCGGTGATGCAGCCAGTCAAGATGCTCTCAATGGTGCAGCTGTAGGGCCTGAGGGCCCTTGCCAAATCGTTTCAGCCTCCTGAGAGAGAAGAGGCGCTGTCGTGCCCTCTTCACAATTGTGTGGGAGTGTGTGGACTATGTTAATTCCTTAGTGATGTGGACACTGAGGAACTTGAAGCTCTCGACCCGCTCCACTACAGCCCCATCAATGTGGACGAAGGTGTGCTCGGCCCTCCGTTTCCTGTAGTCCACAATCAGCTCCTTTGTCTTGCTGATGTTGAGGGAGAGGTTGTTTTCCTGGCACCACACTGCCAGGTCTCTGACCTCCATCTAGGCTGCCTCATCTACGTCGGTGATCAGTCCTACCACCGTCATGTCGTCAGCAAACTTGGTGATGGTGTTGGAGCTGGAGACTGAGGGGCCCCCATGTTGATGGTCAGCATGGCGGATGTGTTGTTGCTTGGGTTCGGAGTAAGCGGAACATACAGAGCCAACTCGTTCGAGTAGTAATTTTCATCCAAATTGAGGTTAGAGGATGTTTCTTGATTCCAGCTTTAAGGTTTAGCTGAATATGCAGTCTAATAACAGTAAATTCAAATTGATTTGATATGAATTTTGATCTTATCATCAAATAAATAAAATCCAATGTGTTTCCACTTTGCAGGCTACATTGTCTATCTAGACTGTGTGTCAACTGTTCAGGGGTCTGTTGTGAGGTTGGCATTGAGACAGCCAGGTCCCTAGTGTCCTGGCCTCTACCCTCCCCTCTCCCTCTCTATCTGGCTGAGTAGATCTATGATGGACAGATCTGGTAGTGTGTGTATGGTGCCGCTTCAATCTGGGCTCCACTGTCCTGGCCTATCACCCCGCTGTCTGCAGTCTCTGGCCTCTGAGGCCTTTGACGCTCCCAGGAGGACGTATGTCCCGTGGCGGTACTGGCAGAAGTGTTTGTGGAGTTGGACTGTTCAGAGCCTTATCAATGTCAGGAGGCTCAGCCAGGCTTTCCATGCTGCCTTGTGCTCTGACAGACAGGCCCTGCATGGCCCAGGAGCCCCAGTGTCAGAGTTGGCAGTGGAGGCAGCGTCAGGACAAAGACTGGCGCGCTGCACATAACCAGGCTGAGGCAACACACCCAGCATCTCCCCAGCATCATGCCTTTGGTTTTTGGGTCAGTGGACGTGTGGTTTTGTGGAGCGACTAAAAGCAATCTTTCTCACTCTCTGAATTTCACGAAGTTTACATTTGTTTGCCATCCATTTAAAAGAATAGGAGGGGGGGGGGTGCTGTTTATAAATGCCGAGAGGTAAAGAGTGAATGTAAGGGGAAAGATTAAGAGTGAGAGAGAGACACTGTATGCCAGAGGATATGAGAGATAGTGAGGTAACAATGGTGTTGGTGGGCATCTGTGTAGCGATGAAGTGATACAGCGAGAGTGGGCCTACGGAGTGATAGAGAGAGCGAGAGAGTCTCTCTGAGTGTGATGTGATCTGTGTCAGTGGGGCAGGAAGTTCCCATCCCCAGGGGAGACAGCAGGCAGAATAACAGGCTTTACTCCCCCACTGTCTCCTCTTTGTCCCGGCTCCCTCTGCCTCCCCTGCCCTGCCCCGCTACTCATCAGCTCTTAATCCACTTTTGATAGCTTTCACAGCACCCTGTCCACCACAGGCATACACCCAGGCACACAAATGCATGCAACCTCACGCACGCACGCACGCACGCACGCACACACGCACACACGCACGCACACACACACACACACACACACACACACACACACACACACACACACACACACACACACACACACACACACACACAGAGAAGCGTAAAGACACAAATATATATACTGTATCAATATTTTGAATATCTGTTCATTTGATGGTTTGTTGATTTATATTATTTTTGATTATCATAGGGTACAAAGTAGAATTTTAAATCTAAGTAGTTGTTCCGTTCAGTTCTCCAGCATGACACCTTTATTGATTCATGTTTTCTCTATGAAACACACCATGATACTGAAAATAACCTAAGTGATCTAACAGGGACGGAACATAGGAAAAATTGGATGCTTTCAAAGTCAAAGTTTCCTAACACATTTCTTCCCCCAAAAAATGAAAACATGACTTCATTCAGTGCTGGTGTATTTTCCAACCTTGTAATTTCGAGCAAATATTTTAAAAAGACATGATCATGTACATCAGGAACGGGATGCCCACAACTTTGCATTACGGTGACCACACCCACTTGTCGTGTTGTTTGTTTTGTTAGCCATGACAACTGTCTGTGGGCTGCGTCGCTCTCGGATTAGATTCTTAGCAGGAAGGAGAGGGTGGGAGTACTGGTGTTTAGACCATGTAAAGCTGACTCATAAAATCCCACAGGCTATCTCAACTGTCTCTAGGAAGACCGTTGTCTATCACATTATTATTGATGGATGTGATGGCAAATTTCACTAGTCAAGCGGGGTGAAACGAGAATCTAGACAAGTCATCATGACAATCCAAAAACAGCACGGGTTAAGGCATGGGATATTTTAATGCAAGTATCACTTTATATTCCGGTGCGCAGCTGGACTATAGTTTGAGCAGGGTAATAGAGGTCAAAGAGACCATGTTCCCTTCAGTCATCTCTATCTGATCCTCTCTTCTGTCTGTCTGTGTTCCTCTGTCAGGAATGCACACTATCCTCACACTAGCTGGGTTGATTCTGGCTCTGTCCATCCCGAGTGCCAGGCCCGAGTCGGCTGAACTGAGGTTCCTGGGACAGACGGACTTCGTGGTCAACGAGAGCAGCCGCACCGTGGTGCGCCTGGTAGTGGAGAGGATCGGAGACCCGGTCAACGTGACCGCGCTGGTTCTGGTAGGAACGGCCTGGTCATAGGAGGACTGTTTTAGGTCACCTGTTGAGTGTCCGACCTACTGTAGTGTTATCTCGATACGTCTTTGTGTGTTTATGTCATCTCCTCTAAACTGGCTTTAGCCTCTCTGACCTAAGTCTGGCAGGGGACAGGTTAAGTGTTGTTAAAGCAACAGTGACAAGCCATGATTAGCAACACACAGCAGTAGGGCATCACAACGAGAGCCTTAACCCAAACCCCTGGTTTCACTGATCTGCTCCTGAGTTCTCATGCACAGTTCTCCTTAGGGGAATAGATCAGTGACATTTTTACTGTGGGAGGTAGAGGGTGACATGAAAGGTCGACGTCTGCAGTTATTGTCACCCACATCAGAATGTGTGTCACTGCCTGCTCCCTCCCCATGGGTGTCTGGGAAACTGATGGCCTGCCTGGGACTTTCCCAGGCCTGAAGAAACTCTTATATTGTTTTTGCAGTTCCTTAAATGTCAGTACTATATCCCCAGAGAATGAAACAGAAGGTGTCATCTTCTGTTTCAGCACTTTAGTTGACCCCGGCATTCTATATTTTTGTACGGGCCGAGTTTGTGTGTTTTGACTGGGTGTTCAAGTGGTAAACGATCGTGCCAAATTATGACAATAACGATGACCACGTCAACTGTCCTTGTTGCTTCCAGTTGGAGGGAGATGACACGGGGGACTTTGAGGCCACCACGGCTGCAGCCTTCCTGCTGTCCTCAGAGGCCAGTAAGACCGTCTTCATCGCAGTCAGGGACGACGAGCTGCCCGAGGCCGATGAGACCTTTGTCTTCAACCTCAGGCTACAGGTAACGAAAAGAGTGTGCGTTGGGTTGGGTGGTCTGTGTGTGCATGTGTGTGTCAGCGGTCATTCAATGTCAGCGGTTGTTATGGTTGCCCTCATACTACGCTCATGTGTTAATATGTGCGTGTGTGTGCGTTTGTGTATGTGTTGTAATGCTCATGAGTGTGTCTATGAGTGAAAAATGAGGCCTCCTTCTTTTGGCCTCCGATGTAGAACCTTAGTCAGTTATCCCACAAAGATCTCTAGTGTTCCCATCCTGCCCCTGAGTACCTGAGTACCCTCATCCTGGTCCAACCACTGCCGAGTGGGGGCCCCGGAGCCCTGCCTTTACAACCCCAGCAGAAAGACTTGAGAGGCCCTGGATGCCCTTTGATGTGTTTCTATATGGCTTCTCCAGGGCTAGGCCGCTGAAGAGAGCCCCACTTAAAGACACCTTTGTGAGCAGACAGCCATTTTGACAGCCAAGGCTTCACCACACAGTAGATTAAAGCCCAGTCAGGGGCTGTGTGAAGTCACAGCAAGACAGCCGTTTCACACCATCAAACAGACCAGAGAAACCAATGTGCTTCCTGTAGCTGGGGACCGTGGTTGGGAGGGAAAATGCTAGAGAACAGATCGGAGGATTCTCTCACAGTAGAAGGGTATAATCTAGAGCCTGACATGAGTGTAGGCGGCCATGGCACAGGCAAACAGCTCTGCAGAAAGATACCCTTCCCACGATGCATAGAGAGTAATGTTACATTTTTTCTGTGTTGACGGTGGCTGTGCAGGATGCCTTGCACCTAGAGTCCGATTGCCATGGTGTCATTAGCGGGCTGCCGTCATGTGATGGATGATGAAGGGCCTGGCTCCCACTGTATGCCTGTCCACACACTCTGACTAATGGCTCTGTGAAAGAGAGGCAAGACAACCAAGCAAGCAAAGGTCTGGCTGGATGATGAGCTACGTGCCTAGGGCCCTCACATATCAAGCAGAGGGTACGAGAGGATGATGGCTTGGTGAATCAGTCATTTCTGACAAGCAGAAAGCTGTTAGGCTCAATAAATTCCAAAATGATGGAAGGACAGTTGTTTTGGACAGGATGCGATTGGTTGGAGATGGGAGTGTTTGGTGTTCCCTTTCTTCTTCTGAGTAATTGTGTAATCACCGGCTGGGCTACACTATAATGCTGGATAAAGATGTTCTTTTTATAATAGAGGAAATGTAGAGTTAAGTTAATCCAAAACACAGGGAGAGCTGGAATTGAGTTTAGCACAAAATCCCAATGAGCTCAGCAAAAAGTCCAGGAACGGTCCCTCATACTGTAATGCTACCACCCTGCTTGGCAAGACCATGACAGGTTCTGTCCACTTATCCTGTGCATACTGCTAGGGTCTGGGCTGGGGGTGCAGGGCACGGCTGGGCTGGCCTGGGGAGCTGGGATTCCTGTGGAGGGTTGGTGGTTGGTGGGCTGTGTTTGTGTCCCAGAGGGAACGGGCCCCTGGCAGGGCCTGCAGGCTGGATTGTGAGAGCGTGTGGATTCTGTGTCTGTGTGTCGGTCACAACAAGAGCTCAGCCCCTGAAAGAAAGCTCTGTTACAGCTGGGAAAAGCCATGTCTGAATAGAGAGGTGAAAGCAGAGGGGCTAAGCTCTTTTTCTCCCTCAGTCTCATACACACACACACACACACGCACACGCACACACACAATGGTTCTGCATTGGGCACACTGTCAGGTAATCTGATTTCAGATGTGTCCATGTAAACAGCATTTTCAGGGAAATCGTTCTCCTTGCAATGCATGTGAACGTTTTAAATGAGCTATTTTATTAATCTGACTTTCAACAACAGAACATTAGTCGGAAAACATACCGTTTCTGGAAATGTGCAAGTGTCGAGCCATGTATGGCCCTGCATACATTCTGTATACTGTATCTCCGGAAATGGATCACTTTAGTGCACGAACATGCAGGGACTTGTATATGTCCGGAAACGGTTCAGTAATACCCCTGAAATGACCACATAGTTCTACCCACGTACCAGGACATATCTTGAAATTCTGGTGCATGTTTGACGTCAATTGCATTACATCTCCGTCTACGTCCGCCCACGTCACTCCTATAAATGTCAGTTAATGATCTTGCACTTGCTCAAGACTGCACATGCTTATTCGCCCCAATGAATGCTAAGGCTACACTCTATCTAGAACCTTAAAGGGTTCTTCGGCTGTCCCCATAGGAGAACCTTTTCAATAACCTTTTTTTGGTTACAGGTAGAACCCATTTGGGTTCCATCTTGAACCCGTTCTACGGAACATAGGAAAAATTGGATGCTTTCAAAGTCCAAGTTTCCTAAGACATTTCTTCCCCCAAAAAATTAAAACATGACTTCATTCAGTGCTGGTGTATTTTCCAACCTTGTAATTTCGAGCAAATATTTTAAAAAGACGTGATCATGTACATCAGGAATGGGATGCCCACAACCTTTTCAATAACCTTTTTTGGTTACAGGTAGAAACCATTTGGGTTCCATCTAGAACCCTTTCTAGAGAGGGTTCTACATTGTACCCAAAAGGGTTCTACCTGGAACCAAAAAGGGTTCTCCTATGGGGACATCCGAAGAACCCTTTTAGAGCCCCATTTCTATGAGTGTAGTCATTGCTAGCTTGCTTTAGTGACTGTCACTGGTATATTAAAAACACAATTCATTATTTAATGAATTCATGAATTACAGGGAATTATGAATGAATGAGTAAATAAAGGATTTTCTTTTCTTATTAGTATCACACATCAGGGTTCCTACACCTTTTCAGAAATAACATTTGAGCACCACTATCAAGGTTTTTCCAGCACCTTATGACATAGACATAGCTATACTATCTCTAAACAGCTCTTAGTTCCTTGAATAAAACACACAAATCCACTTAATCACTTCTTGAAGGATGGCAATTAATTTCAGTAGAGCAGGAGAAAGCGGGTAATAGTATCTGCATTTAGGCTAAGCAAAGCCTTAAACTAAAGTAAACCCCATGAAAGCTAGCCCTGGGCCAAGACTCCTGACAGTACTCTGCCTGATATTTTTTTTAAACTTTCATTAATCTTGGAATTTCGAATGTGTTGCTTACCTGGGTGTAAACAGGTAAGCACCAGATGGAGGAATATGAACGAGCCTATTCAAAATTCAAAGATCAACAAAAGGGTTTTCAAAAGGATCAACCACAGTACTGACAGTAATCCAGCTTGGTCCAGGGCAAGCATCCATCAGTGGAGGCTACTCAGAGGATGAAGAGGAGGACCATCCTCCTCAGTGAATTTCATAAAACTTAACATTTTAAAACATTCAAAAAGTTAACCTTTTTAGATAAAACTATACTAAATATAATCATGTCACCAAATAATTGATTAAAACACACTATTCTGCAAAGAAGGTCTACAGTAATCTCAACAGCGCTCTGTAGGGTAGCACCATGGTATAGCCGGAGGACAGCTAGCTTCTGTCCTCCTCTGGGTACATTGACTTCAATACAAAACCTAGGAGGCTCATTGTTCTCACTCCCTTCCATAGACTTACACAATACTCATGACAACTTCCGGAGGACATCCTCCAACCTATCAGAACTCTTGCAGCATGAACTGACATGTTGTCTGCCCAATCAAAGGATGAATTTAGTACTAAAAGCATAAGCTACAGCTAGCTAGCACTGCAGTGCATAAAATGTGGTGAGTAGTTGACTCAAAGAGAGAGAAAGACAGTAGTTGAACAGTTTTGAACAAATTAATTTATTCCAAAATGAAGGAGAAGCAAGAGAGAAATAGAGAGAGATACTGTAGATGCGAGAAGGTATACAACGTGTTTTTTTTATGAAAGTGAACTGTGTTTACGTGTGATCAGGGGTGTATTCATTCTGCCAATTCTGTTGAAAACGTTTCTTAAACGGAAACAAACGGAACAAAACAGGGATAAACATACCTGAATTTGTAGAAACTTTTGTTTGCAACTGTTGAACTAATGATTACACCCTATATCAGCTAGATGCAGGCAAGAGTGTGCAAGGCGGCATTGAACTTCACCGCCTGTCCATGTGTCACTGTCTGTCAGCTCAAATTTATCTCTCAACCTGTGTTTACCTACGTTGTAAACTGTCATTCATAGGCTAGGTTGTAGCAACCTCATGATAGATATAGGGAAAATGTGAATATCATGTAGTAGCCTAAACCTATCGCTGTTACATTAAACTGGGTGAATGAAATATGAAAATCGCCCTCCCTCATCTTAAATGGCACTGACCGCCATTGGCCTACATCGATGCAGTAAAGAGGTCAATGGAAAGCAGACCGTGGGGGATATAAGAGGGACGCTGGATTGGCGCCCATTCAACAAATCTGATGTAACAAATTGGATATTCGGCAAATCCGTCATGATTGATGTAGTGTAACAGACCAACAATGTGGTTACTAAAGTCAGATTTGGATATTTTTGTCTGTTTTCACTTCATAACATTTAGAAGAAGTTCCTTTTCAGGTTTAGAAGAAGTGACTGCTAAATGTTAACTACCGTTCGTATGAGCTGGTAGCATAGCTAGCATAGAGAAATCGGTAGTGGCATTCAAAGTCATTTTTAACTATAATGTAGTAGATTGGTGATGATGACATGAACATGTATTGGGGTTGACATCCTTACAAGCATTATACTCCAATTTTTACTTTAGCAGAGTGTGAAATACACATATAAACAATTGCCTAAATGTAGGCAAATTTTGCTGGGGGGCAATGAGGAGACTTGCGATCTTTCCCCCTGGGCATCTTTCCCCCACATGTTTCCATGGCATTTCCATTGTTTTGGTTGAGTTCCATTGACCTCTGCATCTATTGGGGTTACTGTGGTGCTATAGTTCTGAGGGTTGAGAGGTCCATGGGATCTAGGTTGCCTTGACGAAAACTCCCCAGACATGATCCGTGTGGTGTGGCTCACCAAGTAGCACTGGTCCCTCTCCAAGCAGCTCTGTAGTTCTTGACAAAGGGCAGTGAGCACCTCACCCCGGAAGTAGGGGGGGAGGGGGGCTTGATGAACCACACTGGTTTGCCGTTTTGCAGACCATCTTCCTCATTGCTCATCAGGTCAACATTAACTCCTCTCGACCATGCATCTAGAAGCAAAAAACGAAGAAAGCAATAGAACACAGTAAACAAATGCCAGTCTCAAGTAAGGCTGTTGCGGTGACCGTATTACCGCCACACCGGTTTTAGGCTTGTGTGCGTGCGGCTGCTCGTGTATTGCGAAAACAATAGTTGAGTTCCATCCACCTGGTTGAAAGGGTCTCCACATGCCTTTTGGCTCCGTGCACTGGTTGTATCACCCACAAACACCTACCCAAAGGTCATTATAATCAAAGAAGATATGCAACACGTTATGCATGTGATACTGGCAGTGCACAGAGCTGCAGATATCTGGAATAGAGTAGGAAACATAACACTCTAAACCAGGTGGGTGCAATTCGACATCTGTTTTCATTCTAGACTCAAATAGAGAACTTGAAACATGTAATTGGACTAGTAGTAATACAGGAGTAACGAACCTAGTGTTACACAGAAGCTACTTGTCCAAAAGGCTTACCCGCTTTCTCCTCTGGCGACACTTCTTTGCATGTTTCTCCAAGATTGTGTCCCCCATGTTCTCAGGTAAACCTGAGAGATACGCCCACCTCACAATCACGTAATACAGGAGGTGGAGCAAGAACCCGCACTGGATAAAAACACATGGTTCATTGTATGTTGTTTTGGTGGCCAGGACACCGGTGCAGCGCCTCGCTATCGTATGTAAAAAGGGCGTTAAACATACCTTTGACAGTTTCACTCTTTTTTTCGCTCACTAGATATGTATATAGCTATGACACCCTGCATTGTATGGGCAACAACAGTACATCTCATTCACTCACATTTATACAGTGCTAATTGTACACATAAACTATAGAAGAGCCTTGTGTATTAAATGTGGCAAAACCCCATGAACAGCTAGCTAACAACAACATAAGCTAGCTAGTAGAGTGAAATGGTAGGCTAGCTATCACCTACCACTGCGCTAGATAACGCTAGTGGTTAGCAATTAGCATTGGGACCGTTAGATACAATTTATATGAAAATTAAACTTTTAAAATACATATACAATTGAAGTCAGAAGTTTACATACACTTAGTTTGGAGTCATTAACTCGTTTTACAACCACTCCACAAATGTGTAAATTCTTGTTAACAAACTATAGTTTTGGCAAGTCTACAAATCTACTTCGTGCATGACACAAGTAATGTTTCCAACAATTGTTTACAGACAGATTATTTCACTTATAACTCACTGTATCACAATTCCAGTGGGTCAGAGGTTTACATACACTAAGTTGACTGTGCCTTTAAACAGCTTGGAAAATTCCAGAAAACAATGTCATGGCTTTAGAAGCTTCTGATAGGCTAATTGATATAATTTGAGTCAATTGGAGATGTACCTGTGGATGTATTTCAAGACTTACCTTCAAACTCAGTACCTCTTTGCTTTACATCATGGGAAAATCAAAAGAAATCAGCCAAGACCTCAGAAAAAAACCTCCACAAGTCTGGTTCATCCTTGGGAGCAATTTCCAAATGCCTGAAGGTACCACGTTCATCTGTACAAACAATAGTACGCAAGTATAAACACCATAGGACCACGCAGCCATCATACCGCTCAGGAAGGAGACGTATTCTGTCTCCTAGAGATGAACATACTTTGGTGCGAAAAGTGAAAATCAATCCCAGAACAACAGCAAAGGACCTTGTGAAGATGATGGAGGAAACCGGTACAAAAGTATCTATATCCACAGTAAAACGAGTCCAATATCGACATAACCTGAAAGGCCGCTCAGCAAGGAAGAAGCCACTGCTCCAAAACCGCCATAAAAATGCCAGACTATGGTTTGCAACTGCACATGAGGACAAAGATACTTTTTGGAGAATTGTTCTCTGGTCTGATGAAACAAAAATAGAGCTGTTTAGCCGTAATGACCATCGTTATGTTTGGAGGAAAAAGGGGGAGGCTTGCAGGCCGAAGAACACCATCCCATGAAGCACGGGGGTGGCAGCATCATATTGTGGGGGTGCTTTGCTGCAGGAGGGACTGGTGCACTTCACAAAATAGATGGCATCATGAGGTAGGGGAAAGTGTGGTTATATTGAAGCAACATCTCAAGACATCAGTTGGGAAGTTAAAGCTTGGTCGCAAATGGGTCTTCCAAATGGACAATGACCCCAAGCATACTTCCAAAGTTGTGGCAAAATGGCTTAAGGACAACAAAGTCAAGGTATTGGAGTGGCCATCACAAAGCCCTGACCTCAATCCTATAGAAAATGTGTGGGCAGAACTGAAAAAGCATGTGCGAGCAAGGAGGCCTACAAACCTGACTCAGTTACACCAGCTCTGTCAGGAGGAATAGGACAAAATTCACTCAACTTATTGCGGGAAGCTTGTGGAAGGCTACCCAAAACATTTGACCCAAGTTAAACAATTTAAAGGCAATGTTACCAAATACTAATTGAGTGTATGAACACTTCTGACCCACTGGGAATGTGATGAAAGAAATAAAAGCTGAAATAAATCATTCTCTCTACTATTATTCTGACATTTCACATTCTTATAATGAAGTGGTGATTCTAACTGACCTAAAACAGGGAATTTTTACTTGGATTAAAGGTCAGGAATTGTGAAAAACTGAGTTTAAATGTGGCTAAGGTGTATGTAAACTTCCGACTTCAACTGTAATTTGCATGGTTCATATTTACACATGTAAATACAGTCATCCAAAAAAGAAACAGCCAAAATATTTATAACAGAAATAAAAATAATCCGAGACACGATCTTGTTCTCATTACATACAAAGTTAGCTAGCTTAGGTAGCTCACTCGTTTTTCTCTCGTTCAAAACACTTGATACATCAAAATAACCAGAAAACTCATAACAGTTTAGATAAACATGTTTTCGCTAGATTTTGAAAACGAAACCATTCTTATAAATGTTACAAACCGGAAAACAGGAAAAATATGAAGACAAGGAGAATGGGTTTCTCTTCACTGGGCTTCTCTTCCACTACCTGACGAAATAGGGATTTCCCCGCCTGCAGCCGTTGAAAAATGTACGTGTCGTGCATAGTCCGAACATTTCCAGAAACGTGCTATCCTAGACATTCCCATATCATGCGTATCCGTGTTCGGGGATGTGTGGGAGTGTGCAGGAATGATTGGGAAGTTCCCACCACGACCGTGCACCTCAAATTTCACGGGAATATAGTTGATCCGATTTCACCCAAAAACTCTGCTTTCCATGCAGTGAGAGTGTTTGTGTGATACCTATTTCAGACAGAATTGACGGTATGTGACCAGTAACAAAATCTGGCAATGTTTATAGTATATGACCCCTTTTGAAACACTCCCATTTTTACCACTTTCTTGTGGGTATACGCCTTTTATACATCCCCGTGCACAGCCGGCATCGGTGAGGGGTGGGAGAAGGGGTGTGCCGATATGGGTGGGCTATTTGAATAAATCCATTGAATATACACAAAGAAATCCCCTAGTTTACCAATGTCGAGTGGTTAAAGACATCGCACGCACTTGAAAATGTGGTGCCACCGTTAAACCACCTTCTTCACAAAAAAATGAATCAATGGCTGATCATCAAGTGTTGTTTACTCGTTTGGATGTTTTCAGTGTGTCAATTTATCAGCCAATGTGATCTCACCATCGCGCTTTGCTTTCAAACTCCCCACCAGTTATTTGGGCTGAAGACAGATTTGTGGTCTAAGTTAGAAACATATACATATTAACCCATCATTTATTCGCTAATTATAAGGCTCCTTTAAATATTTACCTGTCAAAGTACAATACAAAAAGATGAAGTGGCAGATGTGCTTGTGTGCTCCCCCAGGCTTAACGCCAAGGCATTTCTGTGACAATAGACAAGAACAGCTCAACGTTAGAACTACACACATTTACACGGAGAGCATAAATGCATTCAAAGCATTTAGGTGAAGCCTCGTGAATGTACCGGCTTTGTTACTGGCTTCACCTTTCAGATGTAAAGTGGTACAAAGAAGATGGCACATTAAAAGATGGCACATTTTTGTCTTCGTATAAAAGGGATATGATACTGTTTGTGTGCCTGATAAGGGGATAGAACTATGGATTTCTCATCCTTTCTCTTCTTTCAGAGCTCCTCCAATGGCGTGAGACTCGGGACGCCCAACAGAGCCACCATCACCATCCTGTCCAATGACAATGCCTTCGGAATCATCTCCTTCAACTCTGTAAGAAACATCTATCTGTCTGGTGTTGATTCTTGCTTATAGCATAGGCCTACATTCCAATCAACCAGTTCCGTTTTAACCGTCATTGAATGTAAAGCGAATCCCAGGTTCGGCTACCTACTACAGTACGTACCATGTTAGATTGAGAGGGAAGGCTTTAGCCACAGTCAGGATAAGGAAATTAAGCTTTGGACAGGGGAGGGGTGGGGCAAGGGTGGGGGTCAAATGCCACAGAGGGTATCCATGCAGATGGTTGTGCAGGAGGGGTCTGGGGTTGCCAGGGGCAGCACAACCACAAAGGCTGCAGTTTGCTCCTAGGATTAACTTGTCAGTGGGAGTTTTGAGAGTTACTATGGTAACCATAGTATTGGGTCCTGCCTGCATCCCCCTTAGGGTCTTATTCGGGATCATTATTTTGCTTCTTGGAAATCAATGAAGGACTCTCTGCCTCCGGAATTACGATTCTGAAACATGTTTTTGTTTAGTTTTATAGTCAATATGCTCATCATGTGGTCTTGTGAAGAGGAACTAATTAATTTCATAATCACTAAAGACAATGTTAATTCTCTCTCTCTCTTTCTCTTTCTCTCTTCCAGACTGAACAGATCATTGTGGATGAGCCTAGAGGGAGGAACCAGTATGTGCCTCTCAGCCTGGTCAGAGAGAAGGGGACGTATGGGACAGTGACGGTCAACTTTGAGGTGAGGTCACTGTAACAGTAACTGATCCCTGTTTGACCTCCCTTTGGTTAGGGCATGTCAGATCATTAGGCCGGTTGCATTTTAGTATGGATGTCTATCTGTCACCCGGTCTACTTATGCCAGCCACACACACACACACACACACACACACAGACACACACACACACACACACACACACACACACACACACACACACACACACACACACACACACACACACACACACACACACACACACACACACACACACACACACATGCAGATACACACTTTTAAGATAAACGTATTCCTGTCATTCTGATGACAATATGTGAGCAATATGTTGTGGTTTCTACACGGGCAGATCTCGGAAGGCCCTAACCCTGCCCTGGAGGACCTCAGTCCAGACCGGGGGAACATCACCATTCCACCTGGACGAGCTTTGGTGGTATTTAGCATCCTCATCCAGGATGACCAGGTACCCTGTCCTCTCCACCCCTTCTGTATGCTATCACTTACACCTTTTACCAGACAGCTTCACATCAAACACATCGATCATCTTTCTTTTGCAGGCTAAGAAAACCCAGAGTTACATATCAGTAAACTATTTAAACAACACTATATATTCCCATATTATGTACCTAATGTATCTAGTATATCTAATAATCATATGCACTGCTGCTACTCTGTTTATCATATATCCTGATGCTTAGTCACCTTACCCCTATAAATATTAAAATCAAAAAACGATGTTTTAAGAGAGAATAGGCATTGGTCTGAAACCAAAAAAAGAAAGGAAATTCACATAAGCACCACAATGCCTATACCACCCATGCTCTACCAAGGTGTTCCAGCACACAGCTTTGACCTACTACAGTAGCTATGTTGGTATTATACTTCAAACTATGTGTAGGCAGGTTGCTTCGGATTCAAACCTTCTCAAACAGCTAAATTCATATTCTTAGAGGAGGTGCTTCCACAGTAATGTGATTTGTACCGCATGCCCTTGCATACAGCATACAACGAAAAGTATTGTATCTGCCGGAGAAAAAGGCAGACGTTTTACGTGTCCCCAACCAATTGTGTTTTTTGTTTGTATATTTGCTTTGTTTGTTACTTATTTTTTTACTTATTTTGTACATAATGTTGCCGCTACCGTCTCTTATGACCGAAAATAACTTCTGGACATCAGGACTGCGATTACTCACCACGGACTGGCAGAATCCTTTTTTTTCATTTAACGAGTCTGACGAGTGTGACGCGAACGATATACTGCTTTCTCGGGAACAGGACCAAATCCCCGTGATTTGCGTGAAGAGGAGGCGGAGAAAAAGGGTCCGGAGGTCGGAGGTGCCTTCTGAGAATTCGGCGGAGATCGAATAAACCTCCACTTCCTTTCATTCTGCTAGCAAATGGGCAATCTTTGGACAATAAAATAGATGACCTACGCGGAAGATTAAACCACCAACGGGACATTCAAAACTGTTGTATATTATGCTTCACGGAGTCATGGCTGAACGACGACATTATCAACGTACAACTGTCTGGTTATACGCTGTACCGGCAGGATAGAACAGCGGCGTCTGGTAAGACAAAGGGCGGCGGACTATGTATTTTTGTAAATAACAGCTGGTGCACAACATCTAAGGAAGTCTCTAGCTATTGCTCGCCTGAGGTAGAGTATCTCATGATAAGCTGTAGACCACACTATCTACCTAGTTTTCATCTGTATTTTTCGTAGCTGTTTTACATACCACCACAGTCAGAGGCTGGCACTAAGACAGCATTGAATGGGCTGTATTCCGCCATAAGAAAATGCTTTAATGCAGAGAAACTTAAATCTGTTTTAACAAATTTCTATCAGCATGTTAAATGTGCAACCAAAGGGGAAAAAAACTCTGTACCACCTTTACTCCACACACAGAGGCGCATACAAAGCTCTCCCTCGCCCTCCATTTGGCAAATCTGACCATAATTCTATCCTCCTGATTCCTGCTAACAAGCAACAATTAAAGCAGGAAACACCAGTGACTAGATCAATAAAAAAGTGGTCAGATGAAGCAGATGCTAAGCTACAGGACTGTTTTGCTAGCACAGACTGGAATATGCTCCGGGATTCCTCCAATGGCATTAAGGAGTACATCACATCAGTCATTGGCTTCATCAATAAGTGCATAGATGACATCGTCCCCACAGTGATCGTACGTACATACCCGAACCAGAAACCATGGATTACAGGCAGCATCCGCACTGAGCTAAAGGCTAAAGCTGCCGCTTTCAAGGAGCGGGACTGGAAGCTTATAAGAAATCCCACTATGCCCTCCGACAAACCATCAAACAGGCAAAGCGTCAATACAGGACTAAGATCAAATCGTATTACAATGGCTCTGACGCTCGTTGGATGTGGCAGGGCCTGCAAACCATTACAGACTACAAAGGTAAGCACAGCCGAGAGCTGCCCAGTGACACGAGCCTACCGGACGAGCTAAACTACTTCTATGCTCGCTTCGAGGCAAATAACACTGAAACATGCATGAGAGCACCAGCAGTACCGGAAGACTGTGTGTTCACACTCTCCGCAGCTGATGTGAGTAAGACCTTTTGACAGGTCAACATTCACAAGGCCGCAGGGCCAGACGAATTACCAGGACGTGTACTGCGAGCATGCGCTGACCAACTAGCAAGTGTCTTCACTGACGTTTTCAGCCTCTCCCTGTCCGAGTCTGTAATACCAACATGTTTTAAGCAGACCACCATAGTGCCTGTGCCCAAGAACACTGTGGTAACCTGCCTAAATGACTACCAACCCATAGCACTCACGTCTGTAGCCAGGAAGTGCTTTGAAAGGCTGGTCATGGCTCACTTCAACACCATCATCCCAGAAACCCTAGACCCGGTCCAATTTGCATACCGCCCCAACAGATCCACAGATAATGCAGTCTCTATTGCACTCCACACTGCCCTTTCCCACCTGGACAAAAGGAACACCTATGTGAGAATGCTATTCATTGACTACAGCTCAGCGTTCAACACCATAGTGCCCTCAAAGCTCATCAATAAGCTAAGGACCCTGGGACTAAACACCTCCCTCTGCAACTGGATCCTGGACTTCCTGACGGGCCACCCCCAGGTGGTAAGGGTAGGTAACAACACATCCGCCACGCTGATCCTCAACACAGGGGCCCCTCAGGGGTGCGTGCTCAGCCCCCTCCTGTATTCCTTGTTCACTCATGACTGCACAACTAGGCACGACTCCAACACCATCATTAAATTTGCCGATGACACAACAGTGGTAGGCCTGATCACCGACAACAACAAGACAACCTATAGAGAGGAGGTCAGAGACCTGGCCGTGTGGTGCCAGGACAACAACCTATCCCTCAACGTGATCAAGACAAAGGAGATGATTGTTGACAACAGGAAAAAGAGGACCGAGCACACCCCCATTCTCGTCGACGGGGCTGCAGTGGAACAGGTTGAGAGCTTCAAGTTCCTTGGTGTCCACATCACCAACACACTAACATGGTCCAAGCACACCAAGACAGTTGTGAAGCCCGCACGACAACACCTATTCCCCCTCAGGAGACTGAAAAGATTTGGCATGGGTCCTCAGATCCTCAAAAGGTTCTATAGCTGCACCATCGAGAGCATCCTGACTGGTTGCATCACTGCCTGGTATGGCAACTGCTCGGCCTCTGACTGCAAGGCACTACAGAGGGTATTGCGAACGGCCCAGTACATCACTGGAGCCAAGCTTCCTGCCATCCAGGACCTCTATACCAGGCGGTGTCAGAGGAAGGCCCTACAAATTGTCAAAGACTCCAGCCACCCTAGTCATAGACTGTTCTCTCTGCTACCACACGGCAAGCGGTACCGGAGCTCCAAGTCTAGGTCCAAGAGGCTTCTAAACAGCTTCTACCCCAAGCCATAAGACTCCTGAACAGCTAATCAAATGGCTAACCAGACTATTCACATTGCCCCCCCCCTCTCCACACCACTACCACTCTCTGTTGTCATCTATGCATAGTCACTTTAATGAACTCTACCTAACCGGTGCCCCCACACATTGACACTGTACCTGCACCTATATTGTTATTTTTTACTGCTCCTCTTTAATTACTTGTTACTTTTATCTCTTATTCTTATCCCGTATTTTTTGAAACTGCACTGTCGGTTAGGGGCTGGTAAGTAAGCATTTCCCTGTAAGGTGAATTCAATCCCATATGCCCTGATCTCATTCTACACAACATAACTTCCCTTGTGTTTCCATTAAATCAAGTCAAATTTTATTAGTCACATGCGCCGAATACAACTGGTGTTCAACAGCACCTGTTGTATTCGGCGCATGTGACTAATAAAATTTGACTTGATTTAATGGAAACACAAGGGAAGTTATCTTGTGTAGAATGAGATCAGGGCATATGGGATCGAATTCCTCTTTGAAATTGATAGGGAAACATGGTACTGGAATGTGTAATGGCTGTATGGTAGAGGAAATGGTTGAACATGTATTATTATGTTGTGAAATGTATGATATAGTAAGGGAGAGGTTGTTTGACAGGGTCAGAGAGGTTGGACGGGTATTGGGTGTGGGTGGTATTTTGGGTGGGGGTGATGGGTTATTTCAGGGTTAATTAAGAGAATATAGTGGTATAGATAGGTTGTGACTGCACATTGTAAATATGCTACTGGAACGGACCTTGTTCTTTTTATTTCTTATTTTTGTAATTTGTGTGGGTTTTTTCTTGTTATTTTTTTTTATTTTTTTTTATCTTGTTATTGTTTGTATTTGTTGAGGTTAGAGCTCGCAAAAAAGGCAATTCACTGTAATTGTGCATGTGACATTAAAACGTGAAACTATTTCCATGGTAACACTCACTTAACCATTGTGATTTCCCTCAGATCCCTGAGGATGACGAGGTGTTCACTGTCAGGCTGACAGGTGTGGCAGGCGGGGCGGTCCTCAACCCCAATGGCAGCAGCGTGGAGCTGAAGATCCGCCGTAATGACAGCCCCCTGCGCTTCTCCCAGTCCCAGATGGCCGTGGCCGAGACCGCCGGGGTCATCTCCCTGACCATAACCCGCGGCCTCCTGGCCGACCACGGCCGCTTGGTAGGCTCAGATGACACGGAGGTCTCCGTGGACTACGTGGTCGTCAGCGGCGACGGGGCGGGCAGTGCCACTCCGGCGGTGGATTTCATGGACCTGCAGGCGGTGCGCACGGTGACATTTCCCCCATGGGTCTATGAGGCACGTCTGCTCTTCAACGTCAGCGATGACGAGGTGCCGGAGATTGCCGAGTCGTTCCACGTAGTGCTGCTGGAGGAGACGGTGAGAGGAGACGCCGTGCTGATCCCGCCCAATGCCGTCCTGGTCACCATCGAGCCCAATGATAAACCCCACGGGGTCCTGTCAATCAGTGGCAGCCCCCTCAACCAACTAATCAGTATCAACGAGGATATGACTGACAGGTTGGTCAAACTGATCAGTGTATCATCTTATAACATGATCGTTTCCAAACACATTGAACCTCAACTGTTTCTGTGTCTCTGCTATTCTCACAACCCCGCCCTGTCTTGTCCAAAAGATTTGACGGTATCTCCATCGTGAGGAACGGCGGTAACTACGGTGACATCTCTGTCAACTGGACCATCAGTCGGAACTCCAGCGACCGCTCGCCCGTGTCAGATGACCTGAGCCCCGAGGCGGGCACACTGTGGTTGACGGCGGGTCAGATGAGCGCGGTCTTGCCCTTGAACATCACAGCAGATGAGCTTCCAGAGGAAGCAGAGGCCTTTGTCCTCCGACTGCTGCCAGACACTGTGCAGGGAGGGGCCGAAGTGGACGAGCCTATGGAGGTCAGTCTGGCCTGGCTAGGATATGATTGGTTAGGATTCTGCTGCTGTTGATTGATTGGATTGGTTGATTGGTCCATCTATATTTTAAGTTTCAGTTCTAATACTAGAGGCTGACGATTTGTTTTGTATACAGAGATAAGGTTTTCTAGTATTTAAACCAGATATTATGTTCAGTTCTGTCATGTTGTTGATGCTGTTGGTTTTGAGGAGCTCTGTGTTGGTTGTTGTTTATTTACAATTACAAATTCAAGCTGGGGAAGACAGAAGGACAGACAGTCAGAAAGCTGCTTGTCAACCCTGGGAGCTTAGTGCCATGTCGAACATAGGGCAGCGCCTGACAGAGAGGGAGGGAGGGAGGGAGCAGGTCTACTACCCACGCCCTCCTGAGGAAGTTTGCGGGGGAGGGCTGCACTTGTGGGAGACACATCTGGAGAGCAGTCCCCTCCTCTCTAGAGGATGTGGTCGTGTGTGTGTGTGTGTGTGTGTGTGTGTGTGTGTGTGTGTGTGTGTGTGTGTGTGTGTGTGTGTGTGTGTGTGTGTGTGTGTGTGTGTGTGTGTGTGTGTGTGTGTGTGTGTGTGTGTGTGTGTGTGTGTGTGTGTGTGTGTGTGTGGAGGTGGGTGGATGGCTGGAGACTAGGCACACACACTGGTCCTGTACAGTAGACCCTATTAATACTGTCACTTCACACTGGGTGTTCCCTTAATGTGGTTGAATGAATCTAAACAAAGACAACTGTGGGGGTATGCCTGTGTCCTCACAAGGATAGTAAATCAAGGAAGATTCGAACAAGTGGGGACTTTTCACCCGTCGTCACAAGGAAAAAGGCTATTTTGGGCTTAGGGTTAAGGCTGAGGGTCAGGTTTAGGATTAGGGTTTGTGGTTAGGGTTAGGGGTTAGGGAAAATAGGATTTAATTTGGTCCCCACAATGATAGTAAAACAAATGTGTGTGTGTGTGTGTGTGTGTGTGTGTGTGTGTGTGTGTGTGTGTGTGTGTGTGTGTGTGTGTGTGTGTGTGTGTGTGTGTGTGTGTGTGTGTGTGTGTGTGTGTGTGTGTGTGTGTGTGTGTGTGTGTGGCAGTATAAAGTCTTTATTATTGCCATCTTTGTCACAGCTTCCCATCTTGGCTATGTGTGAAAGGAGTGGGTAGATCCAACCCTTGTTTATGTTTAATGTATTAGAACACACACACACACGCACACACACACACAGGGGTTGGACTCTCAGCGTGTGGTATCTGCTGCCATGTGTGTATAAGCAGTTGACTAAGCACTGCTTATAAGCTTTAGAACGCAACGCTTGTAGTTAATCAATGCATCCGTCAAGAGAATACAAATAATTTAACACACACTCCAAATGCTGCAAGCATGCAACACTTAAAACCTGTCAGACAGCCGTGAGTCCTGGTCAAACATCTACAGTAAGCCCTAGTAAAAAAAGCTCATGAAAGCTATTCTTGCCCATTTAATTAAAGAGGATGCATCTCTAAAATTAGCCCAGGGTTCTTTCTTTACGACACAGAGTCTGATGATTTCTCCTCCTTTCCCCACTCTCCTTCCTCTCCCTCCCTCCTTCCTTCCACAGATGATGTTCTACCTCCAGGACAGCGATGACGTGTACGGCCTGTTCCGCTTCCATCCGGAGGAGAACCAGAACATCCAAAGTCAGCCCGATGGACGCTTCCTGTCCCTTAGCTTTCTGCGGGAGGGGGGCACCCTGGGGGAGGTATCCCTAGCGCTCACTGCCCTCTACATCCCCGCGGGGCCCGTGGACCCCGGGCTGGCCCGGGACGGGGTGCTGAACGGCAGCCGCTCTACTACCGTGCTGTTCTCTCAGGGCCAGGATCTGACCAGACTCACCCTGCCCGTCCGCAATGACGCCTTCCTGCAGAACGGAGCCCACTTCCTCATCCAGGTGGGGCCAGAGGTCTCGGACGGCAACACTTTTGGGTCAAATAATGACCCAGTCATAGAAGCACTGTCACAGGGAGTGGGGACACACAATTCATACAAGGTTTCAAATACAGTAGATAAGAAGATCCGTTTATTTAAATGAGTGTGAAGACCTTAAATGAACGTAGCTCACCTGTGCTACTGTATGCAAATGTTTTTAGAAAGTTGTCAGCGGCTCCAGCTTAGGAAAATGTTGGTTGGTTCTTAGTTTTGTCAAGCTTGTCCAGATACATGGTCCCTCATTTGCATGTGTGAGTGACTTGGACCTGAGAACTGTGCTCTGGCCTGTTGCCATGGGATCTGTCCAAGCATCCAAACAAACAGCCCTCATCAGGCAGCGCTTGAAAACAAACACAAAATGGAAGTACCTCCTTCACATTCAATGGGTCCCAAACTGCTCCCTCACACACACACACACACACACACGCTCACACATGCAAAAGCACACACACACAAAGCCCAAAGAAGAAGCAGAATGACAGTGCTGAGAGGTCTTTGGAGAAAGTCATTCATAGTGTAGTGAGAGTGTGAAGCTAAGAGAGCGGTTTATTTGGAATCATGGAGGGGTAAAGAGGTACAGTACTGCACAATAGAACACGAATGCCTGAGAGAAAACTGCAACATTGCATTAACGCTTAACATTCTGTTCCTTCCCTGATGAACTAATAACTCCACAATACCTGAATGAAACCCACACCTGTACTTATACAGTATACTGCCCATGTGAGAGTCATGTATTTATTTTCTTTTTTTTAAGACATTTTTCCATTTGGCTAACACAACAAAAATGTGGCCTACTGGTATGAAAGATGAGTCATGTATTGGAAGATGGCTATAGGGGATTTGTGCTTAGTAATCATTGCTGTCTCTCTTTCAGCTGGATAGTGTGGACCTGGTCAGTATCAGCCCTCCCATCCCGTCTGTGAGTCCTCGCTTCGGAGGGGCGCTCAACCTCACCCTCACAGTCACCCCCGACATCGCCAACGGGGAGATCGGCTTCACCAGTAACACCACGGTGGTGGTGTATGAGCCTGAGGACACCAACGCTAGCACGGTACAACGCTAATCCTCTGTCTGCGTCTGTGGCACACATGTTAGCATGGCACGCTATTACGCTAACCATCTCTCTTTATCAATGACACACACGTTAGCATAGTACGCTAACCCTCTGTATGCTCAATGGCACACCTGTGTAGTGTACCGTGACTCTGGAATGATCTGGCTCGAGATACTGTATGTGTGGGGATGTTACTTTGATGTTACAATGATGACTTTACCGCAATGAAATGTTTTTCAAGTCGTAATTACTGCAGTTGAATGATCACTACAGTATGTTTGAACAGCAATTTGCAGGTCTTGTTTCATGTAACGTAGCTTCAGTGCTTATAATGGATAGGCTTCTAATCCTACGAGTCAGTTTGTTCCTAATGTCTCGTATGATTGCAGATGGTTGAGGGATAGGATATTCTTCCTCCTCCCACAGGTGACCCTCAGCCTGCGGCGGGACGGGACAGACGGCAAGGCCGTGGTGTTCTGGAGCCTTCGACCAATCGGAGATAATCTGGCTGACATCACCACTGACGACCTGGAAACCCTGAGCGGCTCAGTGGTGTTCCTGACGGGACAGAGTGACGCCGTCATCAACGTCACCGTCATGGCTGATGATATCCCTGAGGTCAACGAGACCCTATCCCTCACTCTGGACAGGTACTGGACAGCAACTCTGGGGAGCTTTTGGTTGGCCAACAGATTCTCATTCTGTTAGTCAGTAGCAATGTAAATAAGTGCCTGTGTCTGATTATGCTCTGTTGAGGTACCACACGCCATTGCCATATGTCCTGGGATTTGAATCAGTAGCGTACTGTCCACTTGTTCATTTACTTAACAACAATGCCTGGCTGTGCTTAAAATGATTAAAACAATGAAATAGTATTTTTTTTAAATAATTGCTAATATGAGCAGGGAGACTAGGTTGTCAGAAGGAAAGCCTATCCCTTAGCCCTGTTCCTACCCCTACTCCAATTCCTGCCTGTCATCTGTTACCGATGACCTGTGACGGGAACATTGGCTCTCCCTCCCTCCCTCCCCCCTCCTGCAGGGTGGAGACTCCGCGCTTTGTAGTGTACTTCGGGTAAGTGGCGAGTGGAGTGAGCCTGGACTCTTTGTGTGCTTTAAATCACGACTTTGTCTAGGGGGAAAAGGGACCACTTTAGGATTTATTGGGCCTTTGGTTTGATGGGAAAGGGGTGTTGTTGGGGTGGTTTTGTGGGGGTGTGCGTTGGGAAGAGAGGAGCGTGGGTGTGGGGAGTAAGGAGGGATCTTCTTTGTGTTGCACCTAATTTGAACCATTCTTTATGCCCTCCTGTAAAGACATCAGTGTTTGTATGCATGATGCGAGTTGGACTCAAGTGTTTGTTTGGTATGCTTTGCTCTGTCCGGCCTCTGCTTTTCATTTACCCTTTATGTGGCCACACTCGCACACATGTACACACACACACACACACACACACACACACACACACACACACACACACACACACACACACACACACACACACACATATGTACACACACACACACACACACACACACACACACACACACACACACACACACACACACACACACACACACACACACACACACACACACACACCCTGCTCATCAGGGGCCAGGCGGACAGAACACACAGCCCCCCCCCCCTGCTGTGAGAGAGAGAGACTCAGGGGGCCACTGAGTGACACGGTTAATCAGAGCAGCTCAAACAACAGGCCTCTGGTCAATACTGAACACGAGACAATACAAGGAATTTACTCATTCACTGTTTTAAAATGAAGGGTAAGTTGATGAAAATACTTGATTTCTGCGGAAAGCTTTGAAGTGTATCTCCTTGTTGTTTTACAAGCAATACATGCTGGCTGTTTTAAAATTCCCCCACAACCCACATTCCCACTGAGATGAAGGCCTGTGAGTTCCTTTTTGGTCTAGCCGCTGAGTTCCCCTCTGTGTTGCAGGGTTAACGTTGAGAACCAGATCCTGAAGCCTGGCTTCACCAGTCGAGAGATTGTCATTGTGGAGAACGACGACCCAGGTGGAGTCTTTGAGTTCTCCCCCTTCTCCAGAGGACCCTGGTATATCAACGTACGTCTGGCACACAGACAGGCCTCATGACTGTTGATGCTCATCTGTTTCATCTACTGTGATGCATGTTGAATAGCATCTTGACCAACCAGGTCATTTTCGCAAACTACCAAGTGTTCTCAATTGATTACCTACATCAATAACAGCAACACCTCTGACCCCTAGTTTGTCCTGGTTTGCCCTGTGACCTTTTCTTTATAGGAAGGTGAGGCGGTGGAGCTGCGTGTCATCAGGGCCCAGGGGCAGTTGCTCAAACAGCTGGTGCGGTATGTCCTCATGCCCTCGGGCAACGCCGAGTTCTACGGCGCCACGGGCATCCTGGAGTTTAAGCCCGGGGAGAGGGAGGTGCTGGTGGCACTGGTGGCAAGGCCTGACGAGGTCCCTGAGGTACAGCTACACTACTGTCTGTCCCCCCTTTATGGCATCATGTATGTATGGCTTGGACACTCCCTCCTGACTGTGAGGGTGTCGCTGGTCCTACTGTTTCCAGTTTTAAATGCCTTTGAAGTTCAAAATCAGTTTGCTGGTTTTGATCGTTTACATGTGTTCGCCTGTAGAACACGGTGCACAGATTACAGTGTGACAGTTCTGTTAAAGTGCCCGTGTGTATGTGTCTGTGTGTAGCTGGATGAGATGTTCTCGATGGTACTCAGCAGCTACAGCACTCCACCCAGTCGCCTTGGCAACCACCGAGAGGTCAACATCACGGTGCGGAAGAATGACGACCCCTTCGGGGTCATAGAGTTCGGCCGGTCTGGAGTGGCAGAGGCCATCAACGAGAGCAAAGGCTCCGAGTCTCACTCAGGTACAATGGAGCAGTGGAGGAACAGTGTCTAAAAACTAGACAGTACTTTAAGACAATATAGTATAAAGAAAGTAAAATAACAGGAAAACATTTGTGATCATATTTTAAGTCATTTTAATTCTTTAGAAGATGAGATTCAGTAGAGAGATTATACAGAAACGAATAGGATTGAGTGTATTATATTGTAAATATTGTGTTCTGTTGTGGGTCACCTTGGCAGTGGCCTATCCTGTGGTGAGGAACAGGGGTCGCTTTGGGGAGGTGTCTGTGTCCTGGGTCCTAGAGCCCCACATGTCTGCTGACGTCAGCCCCATACAGGGATACGTTGTGTTTGCTGAGGGGGAGTATGTGAAAAACCTCACCCTCTTCTCTGTACCTGATGAGGTAAAGCCATCTCTCAAACGCTACAGTATTTGACCAGGGCTCCTTTACATCATGTCTATAAATATCTATGTCAATAAAATGTCATGGTTTGTATGGTATCTGCTATCTTTTCTACACAATACTTCATCTTTGCCTGACAATATCTTGTTTCCAACATAAGCTCCCAGAGGACATGGAGAATTTCACCATCACACTACTAAACGTGACAGGGGGAGCAAGACTTGGGAACATACTCAACGCAAGCTTGCAGATTAACAAAAACGATGACCCGATTTACTTTGCAGGTAAAGATATCTTTGATTTGCTCCCTAGCGCTTTATGTAAAGCATTGGGAGTTTTTTCAAGCGCCGCTGTGTGTTAGCAGACATCGAGTGGCCATATCAAGTGACCTTGTGTTTATGTCACGTGGCGTGGGGGTTATGTCAGTCGACGTAGGACAACGTAATACTCTGTCTCTCTGTCCTCCAGAGCCTGTGGTTGTCAGGCTTCAGGAGGGGGGTGTGGCCAACTTCACTGTTTTGAGGGCTGGTCCGGCTGACTTTGTTGCCACGGTGATGTATCGTGTGGACTACGGCGGGACGTCACTGGGTGACTTGGCCCCGCTGAGTAACAACACCGTGCTCGTGTTCGGTGTGGGAGAATGGTCGAAGAACATCTCTGTAGCTGTGGAGGAGGACGACACACCTGAGACTGACGAACCCTTCTACGTCATCCTCTACAACACTACAGGTGTGTAAGGCTGCCACGTTTTCTACGTATTCAAACGAACGAGATACTTCTCCTGACCTCGTGACCTGAACAGGAAAAACTCTGAGCTCTAGTTTTAAACAACGGCTAGGTTCCAGAATGGTTCCTGGTTAGGTCACATGGTCAGGAAAAACTCCTGGCCTTACTCACATTGTGTAGTATGGAAGGTTGTCCAATCAAAGTCCTGCTCTCAGTACAATAGCACAAAGAGATATTGGTCAAGTCATTTTAGAGACAGCTGTCGTACGAAACAACCAGCCTCGTTACGTTGACTGTTTTCCTCGTTTACTAGCAGTATCTCCAGTCTCTTTGACAGCTGTTTCTGTACATTGGTGAGCAACTGAGTTGATTAGCATTGACACTGGTGACCCTGAAAAGCCCTCCTAATCCCGGTATTGTGTGACACAAACAGGGATGAAAGCGGGTGGGCCTGTGGGGGAACTTAATTACCGAACTCAGACTCACTCTGCAGGCTGCAGCACAAAGCCCGCCAGCCCAGTCCACTACTCCACTCCGCTGCCTGGCCTGGCTGTATGTGCATGGATTACTTGGAGTGAAAATAAGGGTTAACCCACTCTGCTCCTCTCCAAGCCTTAGTTAACGAGAGAGGGCTCTTATACTATTTTTCGTGGCGGACATCTGCATATAGAACCCTGACCCGCTCCGCTGGGTTGCCGTGGTTACTGTGTGCTATGGTAATGAGAACCGTCTCCTTTTTGTTATGATATTTAGCATGACAATACTATGTGGGTATTATAAAGCAACCTCGTCTGTCTCTCTCTCTCTCTCTGTTTCTCCTGTAAAAGCACAAGCACATGCTGTGTTTTATTTAAACCAAGCAAGATGTTAAGTTCAAACAAGAACATTTTACTGACTTGAAGGACATTTCATGTTTCTCTCTTGTTCAGTCATTTATTATTTAATAACAACCGAGGGACATAGAGTTTTAACTGGCATCGTAAATATGTTCAGGAAGCATGCTTAGGAAGCATGTAAAACTGCTGGACTTGAAACGCAGCATGTGTGTGTGTGTTTGTGGCGACAGGTGACGCTGTTGTGTATGGTGCGGACACAGCGACAGTGGTGATCGAGGCCAATGATGAGGCCAACGGAATATTCTCCCTGGAATCCACAGAGAGGTCTGTAGAAGAGGGCAAGACCAACAACTTCTAGTAAGGACCAACTCTAGCCTTAATACACCATACACCTTTCCTGCATGCTTACCCAGCCTCTGGAATAGATTAGCAGCTCTTAATAAACTTATTGAGTTGAATATCCTACCATCTGTTGTTATAATTTAATCCAGTGTGGGACAATTCAGGACCTCGGGGGCCGTAATGTCTGTTGGCACTCTTCTCCCTGGCACTTCGTTGGTCCACTAATGTCATTGGTTGCTAAGGAAGTGCTCACATTTGATTTTCAGCTCTTAATCACTTCCTGTTATGAAGGAAAACACAGGAACCAGCATACATTCACGCCTCTAAGGACCTGAGTTGTATGCTTGCGGGTTCTTCCTCAGTCCCACATACAGTCCCTTTGTCTCCTAGTGCTATCAGGGCCAGGGGCCACTTTGGCAACGTGACGGTGTTCTGGCGTCTTTATGCCAATGACACAGCCCTGGAGCCTGGTCAGGAGTTCACCAACACCTCGGGCTCCATCACCTTCACCACGGGGGAGGAGACCAAGCCCATCGTCCTGGAGGCCATCTCAGACAAACTCCCCGAGTTCAACGAGTTCTACGTCCTCAGGCTCATCAGCATCTCAGGTAAGGGGAAGTGTGAGTGTGAGGCAGATATGCGCCAGGTGAGGGATGTGGGACTGACCTACTGAACTAGTAGTACTCCTGTAGTAAGTAACAGACTCACTCACACACAACACGCACACACAAGCTCACACACACGCTGACGCCGTACTCACACATACACTCACACGCACGCATACGCCCATACTCACAAACACACACAAACGCACACAGACAAACGCTGCTGTCCCATGTATATAGAGACAGTAGACACTGGACCGTCTTTCACACTGTGTATTCATATACTCTATTCTTCATATAGCTCATTCTAATATATCTACTACTGTACATTTCATTTTTGTTATATTGTCTATAAACACTGAGTTTACAAAACATTAAGGACACATCCATGACATAGAGTGACCAGGTGAATTCAGGTGAAAGCTATGATCTCTTATTGATGTCACTTGTTAAATCCACTTTAATCAGTGTAGATGAAGGGGAGGAGACAGCTTAAAGAAGGATTTTTATGTCTTGAGACAATCGAGACATGGATTGTGTATGTGTGCCATTCAGAAGTTGAATGGGCGAGACAAAAAATGTAATTGCCTTTGAACGGTTATGGTAGTTGGTGCCAGCTGCAATGCTGCAGTTTGCTGTGTATTTATCAAGAATTGTCCACCATCCAAATTACATCCAGCCAAGTTGACACAACTGTGGGAAGCCTTGGAGTCAACATGGGCCAGAATCCCCATGGAACGGGGGGGGGGGTGGTGCAACTCAATATTAGGAAAGTGTCCTTAATGTTTTATACACTCAGTGTACACCGCCTGAGTGTTAGAATAAGGCTATGAAGTAACAAAATGTGGAAAAAGTCAAGGGGTCTGAATACTTTCCGAAGGCACTCTATCTTACTGGTTTGTATACGCATAGATTGCATTTGGATTACTGATACAATAGTTGTTAACTGGATTCGTCCGGACATGAATGATTTCTTGTTTTTAAGTTTTTGATTATTATGTGTGTACTTGTTTGACATTTTTAGCTAGTAACATAAGCATTTCACTGCACCCGCTATAACATCTGCTAAACTTGGATCTAATTTGATTTGATTTAGTATGTTCTTGACTAGAACATCAACATATGAGCCTTAAAGCTACCTATGTTCTCTCAGTTGAAGTGGGGTGTTATGGGTTATTCCTAAAGTACTCTGTGTCACGTTACAAATGTTGTTGATACCAAGCATTAACCATTTTCTGTCCGGTGATATTCCATAGGTGGTTACCCCGGAGAGGGCGGCCGATTGGCTAATACATCCCTCAACGCCCCTGTCCTGATCCCCTTTAACGATGACCCTTTTGGAGTGTTCGCCATCGCCGTCGACAACCTGGACCAGGAAGTGGCTGAGGACATCCTGTCAGAAGAGGACATGTCGGATGTCACTTCCTTCACCATCCTGCGGCAGCAGGGCACCTTCGGGGAAGTGCGGGTTGCCTGGGAGATTGTATCTGTCCGTTTCCCTCTCGGCCTCCCTCCCATGCAAGACCTCCTCCTCAGCGCCTCCTTCCCAAAGGAGGTGGAGCTCAGGCCCCATTCCAGGAGGCACCATTCAGGCACCGACGCCTGGTTCTTCTCGGGCCTTCAGGGTGCCTACGGCACTATCAGCCCAGAGGAAGGGCCTGGCAGTCTTGCTAACTTCACCTTCTCAGCCTGGCTGGTTTCCAGGCCGGACACCAACGGCTTCATCATGTCCAAGGGCAACAGGAACGGGACGCTGTACTATGGGGTGAAGGTCCAGACCAACGAGTCCCATGTGAGTGTGATGCTGTACTACACAGCCTTGGGAGCCAACAGCACGCTGGTGGCCCGGGCCACGGCAGAGAGGTTTGTGGAGGACAACGTGTGGCTCCATGTGCTGATCACGGTGGATGATGGGATTATTGAGTTCTTCCTGAATGGCAACCTTATGCCCAGAGGGATTAAGAGTCTCAAAGGAGAGGCCATCACTGACGGTGAGTCCCAATCATTTCATTATCTCTTGAAGTTGGAATCCTTAGTTGCTACTGTACATCTATTTTGGGACTTAGAAATTAATGATACAAACCCATTCATTCTGGAAGAATGTATCTTACAAATGCCTCGTGAGTTTATTTCAACTGTCATACCCCGATCAGAACCCAAAATACAAGCTTGTTTTACTGCCAGTGTTTGTAAACAATGTAAATGTAAACAATCACTGTATAGCCTCGAAACATGGTTAAAACTATCATTTTGATATCATGGACGGTCAGTCCTTGCATCCCTAGCTCTGTCTTTGAATTTAAGAGTGGTTATATTTCTCCAGGCCTATACCTCAGCTTTTTTACCAAAACACAGACGGGGTGACTGCTTTGTTATTGTTTCAATTAAAGTCCTCCTCCAGTCTCCTTATAACCTCATTTAACACCGGATTTACTTAACAAAATGCACATCTCAATAGGTGGTGCAGGTACAGCATGTCATGATATGGCACAAGTGGGTGGGGGGGAGAAGGGGCTTTCCACTTTTGTTCTCTGTTGCTCATCTATTATTCTAAAAGCATGGGGGGACGATGATGACATCACATTTGACCATCAGACCAACTCCTTGAGTGCCATACTCCTTGAAGTTTGCAGTTGTGTTTGCAGTTGTGTAAAAACATATATACAGTATATATATTGTACTGATTAAAAAAGCAATACAACTGGCCTTCTTTAGACTAGTTGAGTATCTGGAGCATCAGCATTTGTGGGTTCGCCTTCAAGACTTTTGGAAAGTAATTCTTCACGAAGCTGGTTGAGAGAATGCCAAGAGTGTGCTGTCATCAAGGCAAAGGTTGGCTACTTTGAAGAATCTCAAATATAAAATACATTTTGATTCATTTAACACTTTTTTTGGTTACTACATGATTCCATATGTGTTATTTCATAGTTTTGATGTGTTCACTGTTATTGTACAATGTAGAAAATAGTACAAAATCAAGAAAAGCCCTTGAATTAGTAGGTGTGTCCTAACTTTTGACTGGTACTGTGTATATATATATATTTTGCTCAAAACATACCCTTTACCATGTGTGTACTGTATTTATATTTGGGATATCGTTTTCAACAGGAAACATTCAAAATCGCTGGAGGACGTCTTTAAGGATTCTAGCTTTAAAGGCAAAAGTCATAATACTTACAATTGCGTTATTGTATAATTTACACTTTCCGACTACAGTGACTTCAATGAAGTCTAGCCTCTCTGAGCCTGTTCCCGTGAGGTGTCTCACTCTCAGCAGACAGAGGCTTCCCCAACAATCTGACGTCACCGGTGGTCCGTGAGTGACCACTGTGGGACCCTGCTCCTCTCCTCACTCTTGTGGCCCACATCTGGTCAGGGAGGATCTATTTAAAACCATGCATTCCACCCAACCCCTCTCCCTTTGTTCAGACGTACAGAGATTCTGCAATGCTTGAGCGAGCGCTTAGCCGCCGCACTGGTGGACATTGTTACAGGCAGAAGAAAGCCGACGGCGGTTTTCTCCCCCCCTCAGTAACTGAAGACATAACGGGGCTATCTGTGTTGATAGATCGTCTCTGGTTAACTTCAATCAAAGGGATACAAATGCGAACGTCAGACACGTCCGACCTTGTCAACTCAACCGGTGTTTTATTG
This sequence comes from Salvelinus namaycush, assembly GCF_016432855.1. Taxonomy (NCBI): domain Eukaryota; kingdom Metazoa; phylum Chordata; class Actinopteri; order Salmoniformes; family Salmonidae; genus Salvelinus; species Salvelinus namaycush. The sequence goes on along the minus strand of NC_052324.1, from coordinate 5,582,458 downwards.
CTTTGTCTGATGGCTTTGTCAGGGGTCACCGTCGCAAGTTTTCTCAATTGGTCCAGTGTTCTGCTGTTCTGCTGAGTACTGGTCAAGCCCTCGGTAAGGTGGGTCATCATAGGGAATGACCTCTGAACTAGTTAATGGTTTAATAATTGGCACTGCAGAGATAGGCCTATTGATGATGCGCTGTACCCACTTTTTTCCACAGAGTTAGAGATGAAGACAGATTTGGCTTTGGAATACATTGCTCTACACCTTTTAAGTCAGCATGGTAGCATGAAACCATTCTGGAATGGATACGCTGTTCAGTACCTGCTTGTCAGCTTCTCTGTATACAAAAAGCCTCGCTTTTTTGACAGCAGCATGACCACCCACTGTTTGATGTTTCTCTGAGTGTATTCTGCCTCCTGTGTTTGTGTTGCAGGTTCAGCTCCGGTGCGGATCGGCTCGGACCCCTACGGAGAGCAGCGCTACACGGGCCTCCTGCAGGACCTGCGTCTCTACCACAGCAGACTGAACCGCTCGGAGATCCACGAGGTCCACGCGCAGCCCGCCAAGATGGACCTGAGGAACATCTCCGGCTACCTGCAGTACTGGCAGGGCGAGAGGCAGAAGGCCTTTGTGGTGGAGGTGCGGGACGACAAGGAGGAGGAAGGGGAGGAGCTGTTCTACCTGCAGCTGGTGGCGGCCCATGGGGGGGCGCGCCTCCCCCTCCCCCGCCCCACCGCCACCCTGCGGGTGATGAAGAGCGACAACGCCAACGGCTTCTTTGGCTTCACCGGCGCCTGCATACCAGACGTAAGACCCGCACACACTCACGAGCACGCACACACGCACGCACGCACGCACATGCACGCACTCACGCGAAAGCACTCTCACACACGCACTGTATATGATTTACAGTATAAATGAGACGCCATTGACACGATTGAGATGAAATGTACAGACCATGTTTACCAACTCTGGCGGTCCCTGAGTTTGACAGACACATCAGCAACAGTGATGTGAAACACAGAGTAGAATGGAGACCACACAAGCACATTATCCACACATTCTGTAACTGGCTTTGATCCAGCATGTCTCCTGAGAGTATGGATATTTTGTTACCTAGAAAGACATGTAATCGAAGGCAGTTGTTAGTGAGTGCATATCCTTCTGCATATTTAACCAGTGTTTACGGCTGGGTGAAAGTGTGCTCTCTGCCCTTTAGGGAGATTGCATACAGGTGTCTAATGGCTCCTCTCAGGTAGAGCGACAGATGGCAGAGCAGCTAAGGGCATTCCTATGGAACTAGAGTCCCGGTAGCACAATAGGTGGTAGACCAGGGGATGGCATTCCATCAGAACTAGGGTCCCTCTTAACGCTGCAAGGGGACAAAGGGACTCAGAGGCATGCGGGGCTATCGGGTGGACTCTCTGCAAATCACATCTTGACTGTGCAGGAATTAGAGGAGGGCTGTCCATAAAAGTATTTCTCAAACCCAAATGTTCATTTTTGGAATGAGTGGTTGTCAGTCTTGAATTGGTAACGAACTACCGTATCTTGCAGTGGAAAACATGAAAATGTCCAAAATGATTATCTTTCTGTTTTTAATTCCAAGTTTGTGATGCCTTGTCCATGTTTTGTCATCAAATAAAAGTTTGTGTATGTTTTAAAATGTCTTAGTTCAGGGAGCATCATTAATAATCATCATCTCTTTTCTCTATGGCCAGACGACAGAGGAAGGCTCCACCATCTCCTGTGTTATTGAACGGACGCGTGGGGCTCTGGACCACGTCTATGTGAACTACACTGTCACTCAGCTGGACTCAGACAGCCAGGCTCAGGCCAACCAGGACTTTGCTAACGCCAGCGGCTCTGTGCTCTTCCTGCCCGGTCAGCGCTCTGAGGTGAGGGGGAACACCCAGAGTACACACACACACACACACACACACACACACACACACACACACACACACACACACACACACACACACACACACACACACACACACACACACACACACACACACACACACACACACACACACACACAGAGACACACACACACATACATACAGCCTGGGAAAACTACCCTGCACTCCTCAATCATTCATGAGCTAGGGAAACCCCACTGGTACACCTGTAGAGCAACCCTATACATATACGAGAACATACAGACACACACACATTGCATATAAATGCAACTGCAAGAAGTTCAGACTATAGGAAAGTTACAAACCAGTCAATATAAATATTTTACCATGCATCTACATTTCTGGCCATGTTGAATCCCAGATAACTATTTTCATCCATTCAGTGGTGGTGTTGTTGACTTCTAGCCCCACCTAGTGGCTAAAAGGAAACTGTTGTCGGAGTAACAGGTGCCTGCTAATGATTAGGCTTAGTCTAAAATCTGACTACAGAGATCAAAGCCTGAAAATACATTATGGATATCTACACTAGGACTGATTTTAGATTAGAATCTTCACTCTCATGTGTTATGACATCATCTCCCTGCGACTCCCAGGTCCTGAACCTGCTGGTGCTGGATGATGACACCCCTGAGTTCGCTGAGTCCTTCCAGGTCACCCTGGTGTCAGCCGAGTCAGGTGACGGGAAGCCAGGCTCTACCCCCACCAGTGGGGCCAGCATTGACCCTGACAACTCAGCCACCACTGTCACCATCACAGCCAGCGACCATCCCTACGGTACAGAGAGGCATACACACACCACTGTGCCACCCTACTAGAACGTCAAAAGGATACTCATCTTCCCAGTTTCCACCCTTAGTTGCACTAATCAAGAACTGAAACAATCTGTACAGCCACATAGTTAAAGGGATAGTTTCGTGCTAGCTGTACTTTCCTGTCTTTGTGCTAAGCTATTTAGAATTGCCTCGTGAAACTACCTCTAACTTCTTTCATGCTGGACGCAGAGACATTAAAATGGTTATCCACGGGTTCATCTGACACCTTTTTTTTTTTCAATTTAAAGTTTTATTAAGTTTTCAATCAACCAACCAAACACATTCCACATTCACAGATGTGACAGACTTAAAAAAAAATAATAATAATAATAGAAAATTGTTTTATATATATATATATATATATATATATATATATATATATATATACACATATATACATACATACATACATACATACATATATATATATATATATATATATATATATATATATACACACACACACACATACAAATAATAATTATAACAAAATTTAAAATATAGAACTTGCAGCAGCACTATCAAGGTTCTTATTAGCTATTTCCAGCCTTAGCTGAGATGACGAGCCAATAATTCGTTTTTAGATTTTACAGCACCTTACACAACACGCATCTGCTCATCTCCCTGATCCCCCCCATTCACTCTGTCCAATTTGAAATATAGTTGAGTAGTGGAGACCAGAGTCTATCAAACTTGGGCTGTCTCTTGTGGAGGTCATAAGTGAGCTTTTCAAGAGGGAGAAAGTCAACAATCTGGTCAATCCACATTTTAAATGTAGGAGAGGTACTAGAGGCCCACAATAGAAGAATACATTTCTTAGCAAAGTATGTAATGGTCATGAGCACATTTTCTCTGTCAGGATCGAGAACAAAGTCCTGCTGGGCATTAAGAAGATAGAGACACGGGGTCATATCAAACTGTACATCTAGTATTTTCTGTGCAGCAGTATGTATAGATTGCCAAAATCTGGCAATCTCTCTACAGCTCCAAAATACATGCATATAGGTTCCACTTTCAGAGGTACATCTTTTACAGTTAGGAGAAATGTCTGTTTTCATTTTATGGAGTCTCAAGGGAGTGTAATAAAATTTGTACAAAAATTTGTAATTAGATTCTTTAATTTTTACATTAGTAGAGGAGCAGTATACCCTGTCGCAAACCTCCGCCCATAACTCATCACTGATAGTCACACCAAGGTCCTTTTCCCAGATTATTTTCAAAGGAGTAAAGGAGGAGCCTCCTTTCTCAGAAAGGAGTCTATAGATATAAGATATTTTGCCTTTAATGGATTGTGCTGTGACAAGAAGGGTTTCAACTTCATTCAACTGAGTTCTAAACCTCCTCTTGGAAGTAAATGAGGAGATGACATGTCTAATTTGAAGATATTTAAAAAAAAAAAAAAAAAAAAAAGGGATCTTGGCACATTGAATTCACTGCAGAGCTCTTGAAAGGATTTCAGTGTAGTGGTCTTCTGATGAAATAGGTCTGAAAAGGTCCTGATTCCTAGAGTATGCCAAAGATTAAAGTTGGCATCCCTCAGGGCTTTTGGCAAGTCTGGGTTGCCTACTATAGGCGAGTGAGAACATATTTGGGAGGAGATGCCCAGGTATTTCTTACAGTCCCTCCACGCTAGTAGGGTGCTGTAAACATCTGACACCTTTTAAGAGAAACATAAATGAATTTCAGTCAGCCCTGCTTACAACCTACTTGAAAGGTTCAGCTTGGGGCATGACTTGAAAACAATGTAACAAACTGCTATTGGTGTGAGTTAATAACTGACTGTTATACGGTACATGTGTCATCACAGACACAATGGAGCCAAAACAAATGACCACTCAAAGTTAAGGATGTTCCCATGTTGTGAATGTATGGCGAACATTTCGTGCATTGAGCCTCTCTCTCTCTCTCATAATCTCTGACAAGCGTATTGTTCTATGAGGCTGGATGAGCAGCTGTTGTGAGTACTGGTACCCCTCTCTCGCTCTCTCCCAGGTCTGATCCAGTTCCAGTCCAGCCTGCCAGCTGAGGGGATGATCCGCCCGGCAACAGAGCCTGCCCATGTCACGGTCAATGAGGAGGACGGAGAGGTCCGCCTGCTGGTGGCCAGGGCCCAAGGCCTGTTGGGAAAAGTCATGGTCGGCTACAGGACCTCACCGTTCACCGCAGTCAGCCCCGAGGACTATGAGGTCATTTCCAGCCTTCCTTATCCCGTAGACCAGGGTCTCAGGCAGACACAGGGATGGATGGTTACTGGAGATCTGTGTATTCTCACATAAATCACCCTTAGAAACCAAGGCTTTATAAAGCGTGATTTACTTATGTATGTTTAATAAGGAATAGACCCATAATAATTTCCTAGTCAATCCTCATACTTGGCTATCTGTTGCGCTTTTATTTTGAAATGATAAAGACAATAATAAGACATACCCGTACATAAAAGCCCAAATGATAATGGATGACAATTCCAGTGTGTTTGAGTCACTAGACTCGCTCCCTGGATAGCTGTTTGGCTGTGTCTACACAGGCAGCCCAATTCTGACCTTTTGCCCAATTATTGGCAAAAAAGCTGATCTGAAAAAAAACCTATGAGTGGAAAAATATCAGAATTGGTCTGTCTGTGTAAACTCAGCTAATGATGTGAGCTTATGCTAACTACCCAAGCTAACCTCTTGTTCCCTACCTGGTCTGTCTCTACCTGTTCCATGGACCAAACAGGACTCAGATGGCGTGCTAGACTTCCTGCCAGGAGAACGCTTCAAGTACATTAGTGTGATGGTCATAGACAACCCCGTGCCAGAGCTGGACAAAGTGTTCAGAGTGGAACTCTACAACCCTGATGGAGGAGGTAAGACACACAAATACCATTGGTTGATTGATTCATTGATTGACCGGCCAATTGGTGATGATCTTTTTTTACCTCCTCTTCTCCTACTTCAGATAATTGTTCGAGTTCACGTTCCTATCCTGTAGTCATATCCTTCAGTATTTCCCATCCCTGAGATCCTGTTCTAACTGATCCTTTGCCTGTGTTCTGTCACATTGTGTCCTTGTGTGTGCTTGTGTGCTCCTCCTGTCTGCTCCTGTGTGGTCTTGTGTGCTGTGCTCCCCAATGATTCCCACTCCTCTGGTGTGATCCTGTGCGATCTCAAAGTGGATCAGTTCCTTCGGAGTGAAGGCAGTGGCAGTGGAGAAAGTGACACTGAGTTTTTCCTCCTGTCCTCTCACCACCGCGGTAAGATCACTTTCCCCTCCACCGCCCCTCCCATTCTTTTTAGACTCCACCTCTTCCCCTAAGCCTATGTATTGCTGTGTGTGTGTGTGTGTGTGTGTGTGCCTGTCTTTGCATGCTGGTGTGTGTGTGTGTGTGTGTGTGTGTGTGTGTGTGTGTGTGTGTGTGTGTGTGTGTGTGTGTGTGTGTGTGTGTGTGTGTGTGTGTGTGTGTGTGTGTGTGTGTTTGCATGCCTGTATATTTGTGTGTATGGTATTTACATTGCAATGGGGCCAGTGAGTAGTGACCAGGGAGATTGGTGTGGGAAAAGCAAATAGGCATTATATTGAGTGGAGGGCAACAGTGGTAAGTGGTGACCAGAAATGTCACAGACCCCCAGGCTCATTGTTTCTCTGTCGGGGTCCACCCTCCACCTTATTAAAAACCCACAATGCACTGCAGTGTTCAGTGCTATTATTTCAAGTGGATCAATGGAATTCAACTGGAATTTCGTTTTAAAATGCACACTAGGAAAAACTTTCGATGACTCATTTTAACAAATTGTAACTACGAAAATAAGGGTAGTCTTTACAGTTGTGTGACGGTTTTTCTATATAGCCAGCCTGGGAGTCGCCTCCCACATCACCGTGACCATCGCTGCCTCTGACGACGCACACGGAGTGTTCCAGTTGAGCCAGGACTCACTGTCTGTCAACGGCACCGAGCCTGAGGAGGGACACAGCACTGTGCTCCTGCAGGTCATTGTGTGTGTGTCTGTATGTCTGTGTGCCTGTGTGTGTGTGTGTATATGTGTCTATGTGTGTGCGTGTGCCTGTCTGTCTGTCTGTCTGTCTGTCTGTCTGTCTGTCTGTCTGTCTGTCTGTCTGTCTGTCTGTCTGTCTGTCTGTCTGTCTGTCTGTCTGTCTGTCTGTCTGTCTGTGTGTTCCCCTGACAGTAGGTTGTAAACTCTCTCTTTATCCGTATCAGGTGGTGCGGTCATCCGGTGCCCTATCCAACGTGACTGTATTCTGGGAGGCTGAGGACAGCTCTGAGGAAGACCTCATCAGCAGGGCCGGGAACATCACCTTCCACGTGGGCCAGACCAGGGGGGAGATTGAGCTACAGGTGGCCCAGGATGAGGTGCCGGAGCTGGACAAGAGCTTCGGCGTGTCCCTGGTCAACGTCTCCCATGGGCGTCTGGCTGTGAGGACTGAGGCCACTGTGACAGTGCTGGCCAGTGACGACCCCTACGGAGTGTTTGTGTTCTCAGACAGCAGCAGGCTGGTGCGCCTGGCCGAGGGCCACACCCTGGTCATCCTCACCATCCACAGGCAGAGGGGGCTGATGGGAAAGGTACGCGTGACGTACGGAACCCTGAGTGAGGCTGACACCGCCCCCTTCATGACCCCGGGTGTGGGCAGGGCCAGTGAGGGGAACGACTTCGTCTCCCTCCTGGAGTCGGTGGTGTTCACGGCCAATCAGAGTGAGGCTAACGTAACCCTTCGAGTGCTGGATGATGATGACCCTGAGAGGGACGAGTCTGTGTTCGTGGAGTTGATCAGTGTCAATCTCATAGAAGGAGAGCAGGAGAGACTAAGTAAGTCACATTTCCACGTCCCAACTATGAATCTCGGGGCCTATAGTCGTCACATGGTCAACATGTGTAGCTGAAATATGAGATTTTTGTCAAACCATCCGCTTTTCCATGTTTCTATCTTTCCTAGTTGCCCGGTCTCCTCGTCTTGGTCCGAAGGCTGAGATCGTGGCCCAGGTGATAGTGGAGGCGAGTGATGACGCCTTTGGGTTCCTGCAGCTGTCTGCCCCGGCGGTCAGTGTAGCTGAATACTATGTCGGACCCATCATCAATGTGACACGCACCGGGGGAATTTTTGCTGACGTGTCCGTGAAGTTCAGGGCCGTACCAATGACTGCCAGAGTTGGTAAGTCTGGTCTACATTTTATCTCAATAGTGTTTTGTTATGTTGCTAAGCATGTACAGTGTGTGTGTGTGCGTATGTCTGTAATAATGTGTGCGTGTGTGTGTGTGTGTGTGTGTGTGTGTGTGTGTGTGTGTGTGTGTGTGTGTGTGTGTGTGTGTGTGTGTGTGTGTGTGTGTGTGTGTGTGTGTGTGTGTGTGTGTGTGTGTGTGTGTGTGTGTAATAATGTGTGTTTCTAACAATGTGTGTGTCAATGCAGGTGACGACTACAGCGTAGCGTCCACTGACGTGGTTCTCCTGGAGGGGGAGACCAGTAAGCCTGTTCCCATCTACATCATCAACGATGTGATTCCTGAGCTGGAGGAGACCTTCCGCATCGAGCTGCTCAACGTGACCACAGGGGGCGCTCGACTGGGGGCGCTCACTCGCACCATCATAACCATCCTGCCCTCTGATGACCCCTTTGGGGCCTTCGGTTAGCTCACGTCTCTCTCACACACAGAAATGCACTCACATTAGCCGATAATTTTGCCGGACAAATTTTCTGCAGAAAAACCTTGACGAAGTTTTAAGGCTGATGCGCATCGCAAGCTGCTCTTAGGATTTGGACAGTTTTGACTTCTCAACAGCAGCGGCTCACTTTGAGCAGGGCGAGGTCCGCCACAAACGCAAGTAAATTAGATGCAAACTATTGTGTTCGTAGACAGCCATGTTTTGTTGTAAAATGTTCATAAAAATACCCTATAGGACAGGTTGGTCGGAAATTATATTATACAAATATTATATTTCAAAATTGTGTTTTATTACTGTGGGCAACTTGCTCTTCTAGCCTAAATGTTTTTTCCGTTTTTTAAATTATATTCATTTATGATCTATAGCAGGGATGAATACGCAATGGGCAATGTTTTGCTTGGTATAAGAACATCGTTCTACTTTATTTTAGTACAAGTTTAAAGGCACATTATTTATTCTGTTATGGAATTTTTGATATATATATTTTTTAATTGAACCTTTATTTTACGAGTCAACTCCCTCGTTCAGGGGCAGAACGACAGATTTTGACCTTGTCAGCTCAGGGATTCGATGCAGCAACCTCTCGTTTACTGGCCCAACGCTCTAACCACTAGGCTATCTGCCGCCCAAAATGAACAGCCAGTGCAAATGGATGTCTGGTCAATTTCTCAAATGTCCGCCCTGGTAAATAAAAATCTTGCCGGCGCCAATCGGAAAACTGAAACCTTGACACACACACACACACACACACACACACACACACACACACACACACACACACACACACACACACACACACACACACACACACACACACACACTATACTAGTCTTAAATATAGTGCTAAAATATACAATTGCTCATTCAAATCCGATTACAGTATATGCACGATACTGACGACATCAGCAAACTGAAGATTCCAGCATGTTTCCTTTATCAACAAATGACGTTAGACCTCATAAAAGTACTGTTTGTGTTCCCTAGTATTTCAGGCTGCTCCTGTCACCATAGAGGAGCCAGGGGCGAACTCCTTTGAGGTGACACTGCCCATCGTGCGTAATGCTGGGACCATAGGGACCGTGGCCATCCAGTGGCGAGCCACGGTCAACGGCAGAGCAGCAGTAGGGGACCTCCGGCCTGTGTCAGGAGAGGTAATCTTTGCGCCCGGGGAAACCACTAAGACGTTGAAAGTCGAGGTCCTAGCAGACGATGTGCCGGAAATTGAGGAAGTAAGAAATGCAATCTTTTTTTTTCTTCATTTCATAACATTGTTCTTATTTTTTGCCAAAGAAAGGATTTGTATGATTATATTTACGATATAATATAGAGGCCAATATAATATACAGTCTGTCATTTTTCCTCTAAACGTTCTGTGCTTTTCAGATAATCAAGGTGGAATTGACTAGTGCCACTAATGGAGGAAACCTTGGAATAGACAAAACAATCAATATTACTGTCCCAGCCAATGACAACCCGTATGGGACGGTCTACTTTGACCAGTATGTGTATCGTGTGCAGGAACCTCTCGAGGGAATTTTTATGGCCAACATCACTGTCCGTCGAAGGTTTGTCCTTCAGTTTGAGTTCTGTCCTCTTGCAGTATTATTGCATCTCCTTACCTTGGAATTTGCAGTGAATCGACATGTTGCTACTATTCAAACAGAATTCTTAACTAACTCTCTGTCTCTCTCTCTCTCTCTCTCTCTCTCTCCTTCATCACATCAGTGGTGGTTATTTTAGCCAAGTGGAGGTCCTCTACAGCACCTCGGAGATAGACATAGTGAGCATGGCCCAGACTGAGGGCCAGGACTTGCTGTTGTACTACAACCCCCCGGTGTCAGGAGTACCCTCTGGCACCCCCCGCAGGCCTGTCAACGTCAGCTCTCAGGGAGACCCCCTGGCTGCCTGTGCTGCAGTCTGCCTGAGGGAGCAGGCCTGCCAGGCCTTCTCCCTGTCTACCCCTGGGGGCTCGTCCCCCATGGCTTCCTGCACCTGGGTGACCAGCGGGGCTGCCCAGCTCACCCCGTCCACCCAGACCCTCACCTATACCAAAAACACCACGGCCGCCGCCGTTCTCTTCAGCTCGCAGGCCGTGGCGGGTAGCGACTACACCACCATGACAGCGCAGACGGCCATCTTGGAAGACGGCTCGGGTGTGGCCAACCTGACCGTTCCCATTCTGATGGACAAACTCCCAGAGATGGACGAGAGCTTCTCCATCCGCATCCTGAAGGTGGAGCTGGTCAACTTGACCGTGGCTGAGAAGAACCTGCCCTCCATAGGGCAACCAGACAAGGCAGTGGTCACCATAGGCATGAACGGGGATGCCTTTGGGGTGTTTCTCATCTACAGCCTCAGTCCTAACGCTACAGAGGATGGGATCTATCTGGAGGTGAGAGAGGAGCCACGCGTCTCAGTACCCCTGGTCATAGAGAGGAGGGGGGGCAGCCTAGGACAGGTGACAGTGGAGTGGAGGTTCGTGGGCGGAATGGCTACACCGGGCACTGACTTCACCGGGACTGGAGAAACACTTGTCTTTGCCGACGGTAGGTTTAAAAGCTAGTACTGCATAATGCTTTTTGGATATGAATGTTATTTTGATTGTTCAGTATATTGTGTTCTCTCCACCCAAAGGCGATTTGAAGAAGACCATTGAGATAGTGATTGCGGACGACTCGGAGCCAGAGGACAGCGAGACCCTGATGGTTGGCCTGGTGAAGACGGCGGGAGGCAGCCGGATCCTGCCCAGCTCCGACACGGTCACCATCGTCATCCTGGCCAACGACAACGTGGCGGGGGTGGTGGGCTTCCACACAGTCTCACGCTCTGTCATGGCCAGAGAGGGTGGGTGTAGTACAGGGGAACCTGTACGTCGCTTCAGTGAAGCACGCCTCAACCGAATCACTGTGTGAATTATTTAGCTCTGCACCGAGCCAGTGTACCAAGCAGCCACTGATGACATAATGACCTCTGCCTCCCCTGATAATAACACCTGTCATAATGCATCAGCAGATAACTGTAGTAAGCCGAAAATTCTCTTCTTTTGAATATCATGGCTTCGTGATCACAAATTCATACGAGTGCTGTTTGTAGAGGGCAACACAGCTACCGTTCCTCAACCTCATCACTTCGCTTTCCGTGCGTTCGGAAACATCCAATGAATTAATGAAGGAATGCAAGGGATAATGGGAGGAGCACGTTGCAACAGGTGGCACATGTAGTAAGTTCCAGGCATGGCTCATCGGGTATGCATGACAGAGCCCTTCCACTCTTATCTGTGGCGAATACTTACACCACTTCCTAATGGATTGATTCTTTCTGAACCACCTACAGTAGCTCAGGAAAGACCTTCGCAAGGCTGTAATCAAAGCCTGTATCCTGGTCTACTAATCTAAAACAGCAAACTACGGGCAACATTTTGCACACAGAATTGGCAATGAGAAATAACTTTAACATTTCACGTAGACAGGAAGGCATACTGTATAATCCAGTGCAAGTTCCAAATACAGCTTGACATATTGCGCCATATGTATTACTTTAAAAGGTGACTAACGTGTGTGTGTGTGTGTGTGTGTGTGTGTGTGTGTGTGTGTGTGTGTGTGTGTGTGTGTGTGTGTGTGTGTGTGCGCGTGCGTGCGTGCGTGCGTGTTGTAGGGGAGATGCTGTCCCTGCTGGTGACCAGGACAGCTCCTGGTCTGGGGAACGCCACCGTGGACTGGGCCATCCAAGGCCCCCGCGTTGCCAGGACCTTTACACATACCTCAGGACTACTATTCTTCACCGAGGTAAACAAACTGACCAGGGTTCCTCCTCAAGGAACGTCTTTGACTGAAGTCTGTCTCGTGGTTTACATGCCGTGTCCAGTGTTCGGTTCATTCTGTTGTACGTGGTGCTTGTTGTTTTCGAGCGTCTCCTGTCCCTCACACAGGGAACACTGAACGCTACCATCGTCCTCCAGCTACTTGAAGACGCAACCCCTGAGGAGAATGAAGAATATAGGGTGGTCCTGTCCAACATCCACACTTACGGTAAATCACGTTCCCTGGCCTTGGCTGACAAAACGTAACAACATGCACATTCCAATCTCGCCTATGGACTTGGATCTCTATTTATTTCCCGTTTAGTTTGACCATGCTAGTCATTTAAGAGCATGTTTTTTGGTTTACAATGACTCTATGCAGCATGGATCAGGCATAGAGGTTGCCATAGCAAAGAGTTTTTAGTCTGTTCGACCCCGTAACCTCTGAGGCTGGAAATGAGTGTGACTAGTGTTTGTATGGATATTATCCGTCAGTGTTCTGTTCTCCCTGTCCCTCAGGTGTTCTGGTAACGGGTCACGCAGCGCTGGACATCCAGGGGCGCGAGGCCGTGGTTACCGTGGATACCAGTGACGAGCCGTTCGGGATGCTGAGCATCGCCCCGTCCTCCCTCAGCCTGAGCACAGAGGAGCGCGACGGCATCCTCAACGTCTTCATCAACAGAGAGCTTGTGGCTTCAGGTCAGTCTGGAATAGGGATTTGGGACTAGCTAGCGGCGACAGAGTTTTTCCTGATCGCGTGATCTGACCAGGGAAAACTCCAGGCCTTAAGGAGGAGAAAAGTTGTGACTATACTGTACATTTGATCTGTTGTCTCAAAACAAGATTAGCCGCAAATGCCGCTATGTTAATTAATCCGATGTCACCCAGTAACTGCTATTAGTTAACTGTTACGTGATCTAACGTTAAAGAAAATGTGTTTAAATATTTAACAGCCAAGTATGTGTTGTTGTTCTGTGTTCAGGGGCGGTGAATATCAGCTATGAGACGGTGCGAGGGTCCCTCCAGAACCTGTCCCAGGTGGAAGGGGGCGGCGGCCTGGCTGAACCAGGACAGGACTTCCTCCCTGCGTCGGGCTCAGTGATCCTGCAGGATGGACAGACTTCGGTGGCCATCCTCATCACGATACTAGACGTAAGGCCACCACCAGGGCTGGGCTCAATGCCTTTTGAATCAAGTCAATTCATCAAATAAGCTGACCTTCCAATTGCTCAAAGCTCCGTTTTCCTCGATGCTTCTCTATGCATTTTTAGGGGGAATTGGAATGCCAGTTTACTTGCTATATTGACTGAGTTGGAATTATCTCCAACTCTGGCCACCACAGCAAACACGGTCCTATTTCTCTCATTTGACTCTGGCGGTACTCTGGTAGGCTAAGTGTAGTATGCCTATTTGTTTCATTTTCCTAGAATTCAAACAGTATAAATGTAGCAGACTATATGTCAAATGATATACATTTATTTTTCCAGGATGACGTCCCCGAGTTGCAGGAATTCTTCCTGGTCAACATTACGTCTGCAGTACTCATCACCACCCTCTCACCTGCCCCTAAACTAGGTATGCTGTGTTTGGCATTGTCCCGAAATGGGCAACTAGGTTAATCACAAACAAAGCATTCTAAATGTGCATGGTTTTCCCACAGCGTCACTTTTAGTTCTACATGTAATTTGATGGGTTTTCCAACCACTCCCTTTTTTTCTTCTGCCCTAGACTTCCTGTTATGTACTGTAAATTCCCCTTTCATGTTCAATTCTGTGTAATCTGTGTTGTATCTCTTATTTTCTCCTCTCTCCTTTCATTTCTCTTCTATTCCATTCTGTGGGATGAGTAGAAGTTGTATATTTTACACTGAAAGGTAACATATATTTAGTGTTTATTACAGTATAATGTTTTGCATTGTGTAGTATGGCATAATGGCTAATATGCGATTCATTCACTGTACATTACGTTCAACGGGCACAGTTTTACCATTGATCTGCAAATATGTCCAAAATGTAATTGGCACTACTGCGTCTTGTGTAATCCTAACCATAGCCCATTTTGTGAATGGGTAACTTCAGAAAACAACGAGTAGACAGAATACAACACAGACTGGAGATGCATAGGGCCCATCTGCCAGCCAGCACTCAGTGGCTACAATTCTTCTGATTGATTGATGCCTCCATGATTGAGGGGCGGTTGGGATTTGGGTCGAGCTGAAAAACACTGTGGTGAGCAGTGGGAATGCCAAACCATACACTTTAAATGGCCCTCATGCTGTCTGTGCCCAGAGCGAGAGATAGACAGACAGTAAGGACATTAGAAATCAGTCAGCGCGTACTCCAACTCTCAGCTGGCTGCATGTGAAAAGTGAATGGCCCTCGTCTCCTCATCTTGTGCTCCTATTGTAGTGTCAAACAAGTGCTTCCTGTCCTCTTTAGATGCTCTGGCCCACGTTTTACGATCATAGTGATCATGCTGAAGCTAATGCTATTTTTTTTTTTATGATAGTATTACTGGATCAAGACTTTAGGACATGAGCTACCATTCCCATTGTAATGTTGCCTTTTCTCTTCAGACACCCAGGGTTTGGTGGCAGAAATCAGCATTGGCGCCAATGATGGAATTCGAGGTGTCATTGAATGGACAAACACTAAGTGAGTGGCTTTGTGTTCAACCTCTCATTCACAGTGATTTTCCTCCCCTTTTCCCCCCCCCTTTCTCTCCATTTACGAGATGCCCTCTGTTTCTAAGAGCACCTGTGGCTGTGCAGATATACCCAGAAGCACTCCCTCTACTCTATCACATTTTTCCTCACACGGACTGCTTGGCTGAGAAAAGCCTACACTGCTCTCACTTTTTTAGTAGGATCTGTTTTTCTTTTCCCTTTCATGGCTGTTAATCAACAAATCCCCCAAGTCACGACATTTTACATTTATATTTTAGTCATTTAGCAGACCCTTATATCCAGAGTGACTTACAGTTGCATCCGTCTTCAGGTAGATGGGTGAGACAAGCACATATTATAGCCATAGCAAGTAAGTCCTTACTCTCTTACCTCTAGTGGCAGACCAATCTGATGTTTGGTTGTGTGTTTTCCCTTGTAGCTTCGAGGTGAATGAGACCATGGGCGTGCTGAGCCTGGTGGCCTACAGGAGCGCAGGAACCTACGGAAACGTCTCGCTCGTCTTCTACGCTCAGAACCTGGAAGCTCAGCTGGGCCTGGACTACAACGTCACTCCATCGGTGAGGCCGTGCCCCTAACCCACTGAACCACCGATCAGTTCTTAATGAGTAGGGACAGGAGTTTTCCCTGACCATTTGTTCTGACCGGGGGAAAACTCTGGGCCCCACCAATGAGACTAAACACGCCTTGTCATTGTGAGTTCACACGTTTTGTTTGTTCTTTAGATGCTCCACTTTGCTGATGGGGAGAGGCATCAGTTTGTTGAGGTTCAGATCGTTGATGACGTCATCCCAGAGGGAGCTGAAAGGTTCCAGCTGATTTTGGCTAATCCATCGTCTGGGCTGGAGCTGGGAGACAATACCACAGGTAGGGTGTTCTGGAAGCCTGTAGCATCATGCATGTCCGCTACACATGTTTTGTATTGTATTTTATTGAAGGCCATGTTTGTGTAGTCTACGTACCTATGGTTTCACAGTCATTGTTGATTGGTTTCACAAGAATCGACAAGTGCCCTGGTGAAAACTGCTCTCCCTGTCTCCCCTGTCCCATGTCTCCGTAGCCATGGTGAGCATCTTGGCCAGCGACGACGGCCATGGTGTCATTTCCTTCAACAGCAGCCAGCACTTCCTGTTGAGGGAACCCACGTCGGTGTCCGGGCTGGGGGAGAGCGTGGCCACCCTGTACGTGGTGCGTGACCCACCCCAGGGCACCTTCGGTACCGTCAACGTCCAGTTCACCATCACAGATGCCAACGAAACGCTGGCCCAGGACGACCTCATGCCCTGGCAGGGCATTGTGGAGCTGGAGGACGGAGTCAGGTTCAAGGTGAAGGGGACCATGGACTTCAGTCAGGCTAGAAGATATACAGGAGAACTGATTGAATAGGTTGAAGATATATTGGAGGATTGAGAATAGATTGAATTGATGTATAGGCAAGGGCAAGAATCTTTTCTTGATGTGTTTCAGCCTATGAAGCCCTTCATATTCTCATTTTGACGTTCTCTGATGTGCTGACATTCTCTGACGTTCCTGCGTGATGTGATGTTCTAGACTCTGGAGATCTGGGCGGTTCTGGATGCTGAGCCCGAGGTGAACGAGACGTTCACGGTAACTCTGTCCAATCCAACGGGAGGGGCGCGGCTTGGAGAAACACTCCACACGCTCGTCACCGTGCTTCAGAACTCCGCCCCGCTGGGCCTCTTCCGCATCGCACCCTCCCTCAATAGGTGAGCATGTGATCACACACACATGCAAGCACACAAACGCACACATGCGTGCACACACATGCAAGTATGCATGCATGCACACGCACATGCACATGTAAGCACGCAAGCACACACACACACACACACACACACACACACACACACATGTACGTCTATCTCTGCAGGACTGGCAGCTCTGTGGTGGGGGAAGAGGGTGGTAGGACTGTGTTCTTGACCGTGTCCCGCAGTAACGGTCTAGAGGCAGCGGTCAGTGTGGAGTGGGAGACCCAGTCGGACACAGCCATTGCCATGGGTAAGACGGGCTAGAAACTCTGCTTCTGCACACACAGTTAATGTCATTATATCCACACTACACAATCCAGTGGCAATATCCGTTCCGAGTCTGTGTTCAGTTGTTTACCATGATATACAGTGATTGTACTAGTCTATTTTCAGAGGGGACTCTTCCAGTGATGGCAGTGTATCAGATCTTCTCAGAGACCCCCACCTCAGGCTGGTGTTCCCTGACTGATGGTGTCTCTCCTCTGGCCATGAGGTTGGACATGCCCTCCCCTGGCGGCTCCACCCAGACACATGCCACTCTGTACAGGTGGCAGGGGGTGTTGGTACCTATACAGGTAATCTAGTTCAAGTTCCGGATTTTTTTGCGGTCATAGACAATGAAATACATGGATATGGGGGGGGTATGGGGGGGGGGGGGGGGGGGGTGTTAGTTGTATCTTTCAGTCCTGGCGTGTGGAACAGAGAGTAGGTTGGTGCTGTCTATCACTTCTCTTCTACAGGCAGTTAACCAATCACAGAAAGGGGACTTGTAGAGAGAGATGTAATTCATCTAAACATTAGCCTCTGTGTAGAGTCAGAGATCAAAGGTCAAACTGCATCGGTGCAGAAGTTGAACTACATAGGAGGCAAAGAAGGAAGAAAGGGTAGGAGTGAACATGGGAAGGAAGACATAAACCACCAACCCATAATAGCTTTTAGGTAACTGCCTTATTTTGTGTTGCATCCACACATGCATAACTCAATATCATGATCATGATTGCAAATGTATGATCTCTCTCTCTCTCTGAATCTCTTGTGTTTTCAGTCGGTGAGGATCCAGGACCCTCGTATGTGTGTGGGCTTCTCTGTGAATGGCTCGTACAATGTAGCGATCACACACGGAGGCCGCGCTGACTCCCCTACCGTCAACCTCAGCCTGTTCAGAGTGCAGTCGGACCACAACCTTACACTGGTGAAGCCCCTCACTTCTTTGGCTTGACGGTTGTCGATTCATTTGGGGTCCTAATGATTTTTGTTTTCTACCTGTTAAGATGACGGAAGATCTACACGGTCACTGGCCTTATGTTCCTATGATACGTCACTCCTATGATACGTTCCTATGATACAGTCGCTCAATGGCAGTGGCATTATGTTGAGTATTGTATTCATTTCATTCAAATTCAACCCTTTTCCCCCTAGGAACAAACGTTGGCTGTTGAAGCTCTTGATGTCAAACACTTCTCCGTTGAAGGAAGAGACTACTTGATTGCCTCGAGCCAGGTGAGTTTGGGGGTTAACAGTACTACACAGGTGTCCTAGATCACGATACCCATATGCACACCACCACATTCCTATTGTCATTCAAACCAAAACGCCCAATGGATAGAGTCCACACCACCTGAAGTTGATTTCGACTAGCTAGTTAGCTAACTCCTCCTGTTTCTACCAGGTGTTTGTTCGGACTGGGAGTACCTTTGTTGTTCATCAGAGCCTGGAGCTTCAGGGTGTCCTCAGCGTGTCTCTGTTCTCCCACGGGACCAGTCTCTACCTGGCTGCCTGTGTGGGGAAAGAGACTGAGGACGGCTGTGTACTGTTCCAGTGGAGTCAAGGACACTTCCAGAACCCCAGGCCTCTGCCTGTCAGCAGCAGAGCTCAACAAGTGGAGTCCCTCACCATGGGAGCAGACGTTCTCCTGTTGGTCGTCACTGAAGGTGACCTCACGTGACCCCGTCTACGAACCATGCCCTTTGCCACCTCTGTATTTGTGTTTGCAATCAACAATCTTCTATGTTGACGTTTTGCTACGGTGCCATTTTGTTCTCACTCTGAAATGGCGCATGTGGTGCAGAGATGGTGTACTGCAGTTATGATACGTAAAGGCATAGTCAATGTGTCCCCGGTCTACTAAAGACAAAACATGATCTGTGTGCACCGATGGGAGGGAGAACGGCGCCAAAAGTCCTAATGTATATTGGAGCATGTATTTATGTATGTTTTGATGAAACACCACAGACCACAATCCACATAAGCGAAGTAGGTAGGCTCTATGCTGTGAGTTTACTGGAAGGCTCACTGTAGTAGGCCATAGGGAAACCACAGAAAGGCTCAGGGGGTGTAATTTATAGTAGTTGGGTGTGTCAGCATGGCCCTTGCTTAACATAACCGCCTCGTGAAAGAATAGAGTGCTAACATAAAGCTCTGTCTGTGTGTGTGTGCGTGCGTGTGTGTGTGTGTGTGTGTGCATGCGTGGGTGGGCGCGTTCATCCGTGTGTGTGTGTTCCTATCCTCAGGTTCCTCTCCCTCCTGTGAGGTGTTTGTATGGAGAGCCACGCAGCAGTTCCCTCAGCACAGCCAGTCTATCCCCCACCCTGGCCTGGGCTCTGCCCACCCCTTCACCCTACCCTCAGGGATCAGTGAGTACACACACGCGCACTGATGGTCAACTTTCTTCACATGGGTGAACTGAGAGACCCCTAAGTGTTATCATTCAATCAATACTATCAGAGTTACAACTGATTATGACGATCATGGCGATGACGATGGCGATGGTGATTATAATTATGACGACCTTGTTAATTCAAAGACACCTCCAAATCTTTAACATTTTGTAGTCTTATCAAATCAAATTGTATTGGTCACCTACACGTGTTTAGCAGATGTTATTGCGGGTGTAACGAAATGCTTGTGCTTCTAGTTCCGACAGTGCAGCAATATCTAACAAGTAATATCTAACAGTTTCACAAATCATCCCCTGTTTCCCCACTGAAGATGTGTCTCTCTGTTTCTCCCTCTGTGTCTCTCTCAGCCCATGTCCTGCTGGCGGGGAGGAATGGCTCAGCGCTGTACTCCTGGAGGTCTGACATCAGTCTGTTTGCCATGGTGCTCAGGTCTCCGTCAGCCTCTCACTTCCTCTCTCTACCTCTACCCTACTTCAACACCACCAAGAGCCTCATAGCAGCCACCAAGCCCTCAGGCTCAACCCTGTATGAGCTCACCACGGTCTCCAACCACTCTGACTTCATACCCAGGTACCTATGATGCCCCATTGTTCCCATGGCAACCCGTTACATTCTGACCAGAGGTATTGATCATTGGTTTGATCAAACTTTGTGCAAATTTTCATTTTGCGTTGTTTCGTTGTCACACAAGTGTGTTGTTGCTCCCCCTTCATTCTTCGTGGTTGTCTTCTCCGACCGTTGTCCGTTTGCTCTCTGCCGCCACACTCTCAGCTATGGCGAGTTGCGTTTCACACCCGGCGACCGGGAGTTGGAGATTGCGGTGAACATCATCGACGACGGTGCCCCGGAGGAAGAAGAACAGTTCCGTGTGGTCCTAAGAAATCCCAAGGGAGGGGCTGAGATTGGCTTTGGTGGTCAGATGATCGTGCTTATTCCAACCAATGACGACGCCCATGGAGTCATAGGCTTTGCACAGGTACCCTCCTCTGTTGCTTAACTGTGATTCACAGTGCATTTCAAATTAGGTTTTTGTCACTTTTTATAAATATATATGTGTTCATGTTTTTTTTTATCGGTTCCGATACATTTGAATGGTCAAATCTACATTATATTGCACACTGATGTTGCCTCTCTCCAGGGCTCTCTATCTGTGGAAGTGGAGGAGTTGGCGCGGAGCAACCCTATCTCTCTGAGTGTTGAGAGGAGGAGAGGAACCTTCGGCAGACTGACCGTCCACTGGGCAGCCAACGGCAGTCTGGAAGACATCTTTCCCACGTCAGGAGTGGTGAGGCTCTCTCTCTCTCACAGGATTATCTCTTTCACTGTTAACTTTGAGGAAAATGTAGACGTAGAGAAATAGAAGAAATACAGAACAACTTACTGATGTGAATTTTCCAAATTTAGTTGATTAGTTCATTGGTTGTGAATTGACTTCCTGGATTGGCTAAGCTACAGAGGAACTGACATCATCCACCGTCAACTGTTTACGATCTCAGGTGACGTTTTCTGAGGGCCAGGTGATGGCTACCATCTCTTTGACCGTGGTAGCAGACAGCTTTCCTGAGTTGAGGGAGAGGGTCACCCTTACCCTTTTGGATGTCACCACAGTGGGCCTAGACCAGCTCTCCAGGGGCGCGCTGATTGACCCACAGAGGGCACAGGCCCTCCTCACCATCCTGCCCAACGGTTCGCCCTATGGGGTGATAGGCTGGCACCTGGACTCCCAGTACCTCCACACACAGGAGCCCCAGAGTAAGAGGCCAGCTGTTTGGATTGACTTTAAATATATATGTATTTATACAGGAAAAAAATATGTGAGATTGTGTATAGTTAAGAACGATACATATGCAATTATCTTACACATCAAGAACAAAAAAAAGCCATATTTGAACCATGTCCATTTTTAAAGCTACTAAAGTGTATGGTAGGTTGTCATGAGTGGTCACAACTTGATTTGACAGGAGCTATGACATTGGTAGGACTCATTATCCAAATTGTTTCTGTCCTTGCACAGGTTGTAAGGTTTATGTTTTTTTATTTTTTATTTTACTAGGCAAGTCAGTTAAGAACAAATTCTTATTTTCAATGACAGCCTAGGAACAGTGGGTTAACTGCCTTGTTCAGGGGCAGAACGACAGATGGTTTACCTTGTCAGCTCGGGGATTTGATCTCGCAACCTTTCGGTTACTAGTCCAACGCTCTAACCACTAGGCTACCTATGTGTGTTGTCTGACGCTCCTTGTCCGTGTTTGCCTCTGCTTTCACCTCAGAGAGTCCCGCTAATGTCACCCTCACCATTGTGAGAGAGCAGGGAGTGTCTGGGGAGGTGGCGGTCCACTACCAGACCAGACCGGCCCTGTCCCAGCCCCCCTCCAACCAGGCCAGCACCCCACAGGACTACACATCCCGGGAGGACACCGTCATCATGAAGGAACATGCCACCATGGCTCTCGTCACCATCACCATCCTACCAGTACGAAAATAATAGAATATGACTTTATCGACAAACAATCACCAGGTGTCCTCCTGGGACGCCTGAGGACAGTACAGTAGAATCCTCTCTACTTTCCCCTCTTTTCCTCTCCTCTTCTCTCCTCTCTTTACTTAGCCTCCCCTCTCCAACCCAAGCAGTGTGGATTTAGATTGGTTCAGCAAACAGCTGGGCTTTCTGCCTGTTCTGGGTGCTTTCTGCCTACAGCTAAGACCCATACCAGGCCTAAAACCACCAGTGCTGGGCCTGCCACCAAGGAAACCCACTACTTATCTCCCGTCACCCCAGAATAGATCCGTTCCCAGTAAATTGCAGTGCTGAGTCGCTATTTTAACCTCCACTAATGGTAGCTATTATTGTGTTTTGTTTAGACTGAGAGGAGCATGAAAACAAGGCCTTGATTTCAATGTGCTCACAAACTGCCAGCATTTATTAAGGTGATTTTTGAGAGTAACGTTGCTTCAGAAGTGGAACAACGACAAGCTTAGGAGTTCATTTCTGTGGGTTGAGTGTTAAAAATGGTTTCCCTTCTTCCTGATTTAGCATTTACCCTGATCCCACAGTGTTGCCCAGTTCAGGTCCTCAGGGCTGTGTGTGTGTGTGTGTGTGTGTGTGTGTGTGTGTGTGTGTGTGTGTGTGTGTGTGTGTGTGTGTGTGTGTGTGTGTGTGTGTGTGTGTGTGTGTGTGTGTGTGTGTGTGTGTGTGTGTGTGTGTGTGTGTGTGTGTGTGTGTGTGTGTGTGTGCATATCCCCAGGACGAGGCTCCAGAGCTGGCTGAGAGTTTCCTGGTGAATATCACAGGTGTGGAGCTGGTGGGGGGGTTGACAGGGGCCGGCCAGCCCAGTGTGAAGAGGCCTGGCATGGAGGTGGCTGTGGTCACTATCCAGGAGAACGACGACCCACGGGGGGTCCTGCAGTTCAGCGTCTCACAGGTCGACCACAAAAAAAGCATCACACTACTCCCTCTGCTCATACGTTAGGAATACTGCTGAAGTCTAACACTCCATTCTTTTGTATAGTGTCTCACAACACACTACAACAGTAACTACTGTACGTGATGCTAAAGTTTAGAGACTATCTGAAAACTCTATCCAAAGAATGAATAAATGCAAACAGGTATTTTAATCCTATTCAAGTATTAATGCTTCAACTCTGTTTCTGTATCGGCTTCTTAGGAAGAGTCCGGAGGGGTACTGGCCTATGAGGTGCCCCCGCCCGGGAACCTCCTCCGCCTACCTGTGGTGCGATTGGCTGGCAGGACTGGGAGAGTGGTGGTGTACTGGGAGGCTCGGACAATCACTGCCAGCCTCGATGACTTCATTCCTGCTTCTGGGAATATCACCTTTCAAGATGGCCAGGTAAAGTGATTATAACTAGGGCCAGAGAGTTTCTCCGGTTAGGTTACGTAGTTAGTTAAGTTAGGTCACCTCACTATGATCCACTTGGTCTAGTTGAGCTTCTATGAAGGATCAGAGGCGTGTACTCCTCAGGTTAAAAAAACTCTGGTTCTGTTTGCAGGGTGAAGCCTTTATTGACATCAGTATCGTGGATGACACGGAGGTGGAGTCTGCAGAGCGCTTCGGTGTGACTCTGATGCGTGTGATTGGTGGAGCCAGACTGGGGGAGGGGACCTCTGTGACCGTCACCATCCCCCCCAACGATTCACCGCTGGGCCGTTTTGGCTTCCAAGAGCAGACTGTGAGATACCCGACATATTTCCGTACAGGGGATGAATACAGTTATCTTACTCAATCAAATACAACTTTATTCTAAACCATTATTATGCTAAACAAACGAATCTCCTTTCAGGTCACTATCAGCGAGCCAGCATTCACTAGTGACCCAGCTGCCATGGCAATGCTAACAGTGTTGCGCAGTGCGGGAGGAGAGGGGGCGGTGACACTGGTGTGGCGGCTGGAGGACGTGGCCCGGGATGACCTTTCACCTCTCAACGGAACACTGGTCTTCAGTGTGGTCAGTAGGGGGTGGGGCTAGGGTGGCCAAAGGGGAAGATGGTAGTAAGTCAGTTGACGGTGTTTTGCTCTGCTTGGTAATACTTGATGCTAAATGTACAGTCGTTTGTTGAAAAGACACTGATGTGAGACTTTGTGAACCTCAGACAGAGTTGAGGAAAACGTTGGTGATCCGGGCTCTGGCTGACACTGTGTTGGAGGGAGACGAGAACTTCACTGTCCAGCTCCTGGCTGCGGAGAGTGGTGCTGTCATCGACCCCATTAACGGTCAGTATCTTTGGGCTGCCTCACATACAGTCTCTGGTCTATGGAGAGGAGAGGAATGCATTTTCCTCTGGAAGCTGATCTGAGGTCAGTTTGTCATTTTCAATCCTAATGGTTACAGTTAGGATTGGCAGGAGAGTAAGCTGGTCCTAGATGTGCCCCTAGAGGCAACTTCTAACTGGGGTGTGTTTAAGGAGCTCCAGTGGAGGGCATTAGACTGAACTGTGTCCCCTGGGTTGGTGTGTGTCTTCAGGGGTGGCCACCATCACCATCCAGGGAGACCGTGCAGCCCTGGGAACGGTGGGCATCGCTGAGGCCTCCAGGAATGTCCTGATAGGAGAACCTCAGGGAAACTATAATGGGACTGCTTTGATCAGGTACAGTTCGCGAAATTTCCTTTCGTAAGATAGCCGGGGGGCAAAGTCATTCATATTCATGAGTTACGTTGGGTGATTAGTTGATCCTCCTGGGGCGTGTGATGTTACACAGATGCACTTTTACCTTTCCAGAAACTGTCTGTTCCTTGATATGATCAAGTTGACCCAACTGTATTAAAGAATAAGAAATCCATGATTAGTTGGCTAGTAGTGGCTACTGCCACTAACTAAATTTCAGTGATTTAGCTAGCCTCCTAAATTTAGTAGTCAGTGGATAAACTCATAGTTAGTTTAACATATTTGTCTGAAATCGAACTAGTTGCCAGTTATTGTTGCCCATGGTGTTATCATGTCTAACCAGTTGGCTAATGTAGCCCATGAGCTCCTGGGTCTAGCTAGTGGCGTCGTTTGGCGTCCACAATGTTCTAACTGTTAGCTAACTACAGTAGTTGGCTACTGCCTGGCATGTGTGAGCCAACATGTTAGCGACACTATACAGTGCATTCGGAAAGTATTCAGACCCCTTGACTTTTTCCACATTTTGCTACGTTACAGCCTTATTCAAAAATAATAAATAAATTTAAAAAATCCTCATCAATCTACACACAATACCCCATAAAGACAAAGCAAAAACAGTCTGTTAAGAATTTTTTTGCTAATTAAACAAATAAATAAAACTGAAATTTCACATTTACATAAGTATTCAGACCCTTTACTCAGTACTTTGCTGAAGCACCTTAGGCAGTGATTACAGTCTCGAGTCTTCTTAGGCATGACGCTACAAACTTGGCTTACCTGTATTTGGGGAGTTTCTCATATTCTTCTCTGCAGATCCTCTCAAGCTCTGTCAGGTTGGATGGGGAGCGTTGCTGCACAGCTATTTTCAGGTCTCTCCAGAGATGTTTGATCGGGTTCAAGTCCAGGCTCTGGATGGGCCACTCAAGGACCTTCAGAGACTTGTCCCGAAGCAACTCCTACGTTGTCTTGGCTGTGTGCTTAGGGTCGTTGTCCTGTTGGAAGGTGAACCTTATGCCCAGTCTTAGGTTCTGAGTGCCCTGGAGCAGGTTTTCATCAAGGATATCTGTACTTTGCTCCGTTCATCTTTCCCTCAATCCTGACTTGTCTCCCACTCCCTGCCGCTGAAAAACATCCCCACAGCATGATTCTGCCACCACCATGCTTCACGTTTCCTCCAGACGTGATGCTTGGCTTTCAGGCTAAAGAGCTCAATCTTGGTATCATCAGACCAAAGAATGGTCTGACAGTCCTTTAGGTGCCTTTTGACAAACTCCAAGCGGGCTGTCATGCGCCTTTTACTGAGGAGTGGCTTTCGTCTGGCCACTCTAACAATAAGGCCTGATTGGTGGAGTGCTGCAGAGATGGTTGTCCTTCTGGAAGGTTCTCCCATCTCCACAGAGGAACTCTGGAGCTCTGTCAGAGTGACCACCGGGTTCTTGGTCACCTCCCTGACCAAGGCCCTTCTCCCCTGATTGCTCAGTTTGGCCGGGCGGCCAGCTCTAGGCAGAGTCTTGGTGGTTCCAAACTTCTTCCATTTAAGAATCATGGAGACCACTGTGTTCTTGGGGACCTTCGATGCTGCAGATATTTTTTGGTATCCTTCTCCAGATCTGTGCCTCAACACAATCCTGTCTTGGAGCTCTATGGACAATTCCTTCGACATCATGGCTTGGTTTTTGCTCTGACATGCACTGTCAACTGTGGAACCTTATATAGACAGGTGTGTGCCTTTCCAAATCATTTCCAATAAATTTAATTTACCACAGGTAGACTCCAATCAAGTTGTAGAAACGTCTGAAGGATGGTCAATGGAAACAGGATGCACCTGAGCTCAATTTCGAGTTTCATAGCAAAGGGTCTGAATACTTATGTAAATAAGGTATTTCTGTTTTTTTATTTGTAATAAATGTGCAAACATTTCTAAAAACCTGTTTTATCTTTGTCATTATGGGGTATGGTGTGTAGATTGATGAGGATTTTTTTTTATTTAATCCATTTTAGAATAAAGCTGTAACGTAACAAAATGTGGAAAAGGACAAGGGGTCTGAATACTTCCCGAATGCACTGTATATGCAAAAGTATGTGGACACCATTTCAAATTAGTGGATTTGGCTATTTCAGCCACACCTATTGCTGACAGGTGTATAAAATCGAGCACAGAGCCATGCAATCTCAATAGACAAACATTGGCAGTAGAATGGCCTTACTGAAGAGCTCAGTGACTTTCAACGTGGCACCGTCATAGGATGCCACCTTTCCAACAAGTCAGTTCGCCAATTATTTTCCCTGCTAGAGCTGCCCCGGTCAACAGTAAGTGCTGTTATTGTGAAGTGGAAACGTCTAGGAGCAACAACGGCACAGCCGTGAAGTGGTAGGCCACACAAGCTCATAGAACGGGACCGCCAAGTGCTGAAGTGAGTAGCGCGTATAAATCGTCTCTCCTCGGTTGCAACACTCACTACTGAGTTCCAAACTGCCTCTGGAAGCAACGTCAGCACAAGAACTGTTCGTCGGGAGCTTCATGAAGTAGGTTTCCATGGCCGAGCAGCCTCACACAAGCCTAAGTTCACCATGCGCAGTGCCAAGCGTTGGCGGAGTGGTGTGAAGCTCGCTGCCATTGGAATCTGGACTTCACCATCTGGAAGTCCGACGGACGAATCTGGGTTTGGCGGATGCCAGGAGAACGCTACCTGCCCCAATGCATAGTGCCAACTATAAAGTTTGGTGGAGGAGGAATAATGGTCTGGGGCTCTTTTTCATTGTTCGGGCTAGGCCCTTAGTTCCAGTGAAAGGAAATCTTAACGCTACAGCATACAATGACATTCTAGTCGATTCTCTGCTTACAACTTTGTGGCAATGCCCCCTGTGCACAAAGTGAGATCCATACAGAAATGGTTTGTCGAGATCGGTGTGGAAGAACTTGACTGGCCTGCACAGAACCCTGACCTCAACCCCTTTGAACACCTTTGGGATGAATTTGAACGCTGATTACGAGCCTGGCCTTATCGCCCAACATCAGTGCCTGACCTCACTAATGCTCTTGTGGCTGAATGGAAGCAAGTCCCCGCAGCAATGTTCCAAAATCTAGTGGAAAGCCTTCCCAGAAGAGTGGAGGCTGTTATAGCAGCAAATGGAGGACCAACTTTATATTAATGCCCATGATTTTGTAATGAGATGTTCGATGAGCAGGTGTCCACATGCATTTGTTCATGTAGTGTAGCTACGTTACAGTCATTAGCTATCCTTCTAAATGCATTGGTCACTGCGTTGCTAGCTGAGCTGTTTATAAGAAAACGTCTGAGGTGACTCAAACCCTGTAGCTAGCTAACAAGCCCTCCTCTGCGACAAAGTTAGGGTGTGGGAATATTAGATACGTCTTTTGATTTTAAGATAAATGTCATTGAAGTTTGTGGTTGCTACTGGTTTTAACGTTGTCACTAATTACCACAGCTACAAGGTCAAGTTTTTGATCCAAGGGTTGTGTTTCGGTAAGGGCTCGGAGTGATGTCACGTCCCAATAAGGCTCAACCAATCATGCGATGGATAATAATGACTTTGCCTCAGTTACACACACATATCATTGCTAAGTGGGAAGTCTCTTTGTAAAGCACACATGGGACAGATTGCAATATTGCTTGTTGTGCTTTTGAGAAAAGCATACTCTTATTTTGGCTGATGAGAGGTCAATGAAATATATGTTGTGTGTGTGTGTGTGTGTGTGTGTACTGCATGGTTGTGTGTGTACTGCATGGTTGTGTGGGGGGGTTGTAGCCTGGTACGAGGCCCAGGCATCTTCGGAGAGATCCAGGTCTACTGGAACATCACTCCCGCTGTGGCCTCTGAGTTTGAGGAGCTGTCTGGTGTGGTGACCATGCGAGACAGACAGTCTGCAGCCACCATCCGCCTTAAGGTATGACAACCACATTCAACACAGATGCAGTCTGTCTTTGACCATGGAACGATATTCATCACGAGGATCTTACCTTAACATACGGCGTCTTATCGTACCTCATCCTAATATGAAGTGAAAATGGATGCAACATGAATCATCCCCAATGCAACTGTGAAACGTAACACTCGTGTTAAGTGATGTAGCCTGTCGGCCATTCATTTGAAACGGTATCCTAGTGTGGATGTTGGGACAGAGGCTGAAGGTAGTGGTGTTTGCTGCTGTTGTTGTTGTTTCAGGCGCTGGATGATGACATGGCGGAGGAGCGCCGTGTGTACCAGCTGACCCTGACCTCAGTCACGCCAGGGGCGGAGATCAGCCCCTCGGCCCAGCGGGCCACAGTCACCATGGCAGCTAGTGACCTCCCCTACGGCCTGTTCTCCTTCCCCCAGGGCCTCGCCGGGGCCTCTGAGGAGGAGGGCAAGGTGAGAGAGCCAAGGCAGTCCCAGGCCATGATCAAAAACGTCCACAGTGTTGAAATGCATTAGAGGACATCTACATGACTATTGCTGACCTATCAGAGCCTGAGAACAGTCTGACCTGCCCTATCCGAGGGAGAGTGGTTAAGGGAGGGAGGGATTAGGGAGGGTGATTAAGGGAGTGGCATGAAAGTCATTTGGCTTACTATGATGCATCCATGACAAATTGCCATTCAGTTGATGATATGGCCGCCTGCTTTTTCCCCTACCCCCCACCCTCCTCTCCCTTCTCTTCTCCGTCAGGTCAATGTGACAGTGGTGCGATCCATGGGCACGTTTGGGAGTGTGTGGGTGACCTACCAGACAGCAGGCAGTGTAGCGGTCAGTGGAGAGGACTTCACTGAAGCCTCGGGGCGCCTGCTTTTCAGCCCAGGCCAGACCACGCGTGGTGTCACATTGAGTATCCATGACGACGACCTCCCAGAGGGGCCTGAGGAGTTCTACCTCAACATCATCACCGTAGAGCTCCTCAACGACAGGTAGGTGGATCCTAGACACGAATCTAGAGTCAGCTCATTGTTTTCTCCCCCCAGTTAAGATTAGAAGTGTTGGGGAGGGAAAGCTGATCCGAGATCTGTTCCTAAGGGCAACTTCCACCGTGAGCTGTTGGTGTGCGGTTTTGGGTGTGTGAGTGGGAGGAGAATCTCAACCTTGGTCCATGATTTAATGACCTCTGTCACCCTCCTGTGAACTTCACTGTAAGAGTGGAAGGTGTTGGTCTCTGGGGTGGGAGGGGTGTGAGCAGTGGTGTCATGGAGGGTAAACGCACGTAAACCCTGTCTACCTACCTTTTGCAGAAAAAATGCATTGAAAGTTTAGAGAGTGCTACTTTATTCACTGCGAACTGCACTCAGCGTTAACCCACCTCATTTTTTTTTGACTGGGTGTGAGGTGGGGTGGTGTTGTCTCTGACCTCTGTCGCCCTCCTGTGGTCAGTACTGTGGACTTCAGCGTGATGGAGCACGGCCTGCAGCGAGACCAGCCTCCAGCCGTCGGCAACATCTCGTCCATCAGGATCGTCATCCAGAAGAGTGACAACGCTGAGGGTGTTCTGGAGTTCCTCCCTGACTATGTCAACATCACAGGTCAGTCTCTAAGCCTCTGACACGTTGACACTCTTCAACATAGCTACTGGAAGATAAGGCATCACTTTAGGAAATGTCATCTCATCCTGTTAATATGCCATGGATATGCATAAGAGAGGGATTCTGAGAGTGGTGATTGGATGAATGCAATATGTAAGGAGTACTACAGTACTTGCAGTATTACATTCTACTTAAGGGACTGAATTCAGGAAGGTGAGCTTATGTCAAATGTTCAAGATTGTATTTTTATAAATAAAATAAAAAGCCAGACTCAGAGCTTCAAAGTGGTATATAATACACTGCAGTTGGGGGAAACATGGGAAAGTTATGCTTCTTTGAGACACTTGTTATTCCACTTTGGAGACAAGTAGGAGAAAAATGACGTTCACACCCTCTTAAGCCTTAGACACACCCATCTCTTTAATAATTCAAATATAAATGCATGAGTCAACATGGATTGTCCTTCAGAAAGTAGTCTCCCTATTATTCTCCTCCATTATCTCAGTCAATCATGGATCCTGCCTTTCTTTCTAAAGCTCAAAGCTTTCTCCTTGGCTATAGGCTCATAATTATTTCGTTTTATTCATATTTACCAGTGGAGGTTCCTCAGAGGAGGAAGGGTAGGACCATCCTTCTCAGTGAATTTCATAAAAATAAAAATATTGAAACATTTAAAAAGTGATACTTTATAGATGAAACTATACTAAATATATTCCATGTCACCAAATAATTGATTACAACACACTATTTTGCAATGAAGGTCTACAGTAGCCTCAGCAATGCTCTGTAGGGTAGCACCATGGTGTAACCGGAGGAAAGGTAGCTTCTGTCCTCCTCTGGGTACATTAACTTCAATACAAACCTAGGAGGCTCTTTGTTCTCACCCCCTTCCATAGACTTACACAGTAATTATGACAACTTCCTGTGGACGTCCTCCAACCTATCAAAGCTTTTGCAGCATGAACTGACATGTTGTCCGCCCAATCAAAGGATCAAAGAAGGAATCTAGTACTGAAAGCATAAGGTACAGCTAGCTAGCACTGCAGTGCATAAAATGTGGTGAGTAGTTGACTGAAAGAGAGAGAAAGACAATTAAGGAGAAGCAAGAGAGACAGCGCTATATTAGGTTAACTTTCACTGAATGCAGCTAGCTAGTTTAGCCTACTCCAACACCTGGCTCCAACAGAGAGGGGTTCTGTTAGCTAGCTGGCTATGACTATCCAACACGGGAACTCTTCCAAGTCAAGGTAAGCTTTTGGTTTTATTAATTTATTGCCACTGGGGCCCGCCGGTGTAACTGCTGAAACTGCTTTCTGACTGTACTCTGAAATGCATGATTGTGGCGGGTTTACTAACATGTTAGTCCTAGCTACAGTATGTTGACTGAGTTGACAACGATGTAGGCTGTGCATAGCGGTTAGCAGTCATGATATGAAGGTTTGGCTTGGAAAGGTTTTTTCGCCTGGTTACAGACAGCTGATGTGTCGTTCACTGAAGTCCACAAGTGAAGGGAAAAGGTGAGAGGAGGAGAGCGCGTAGATAGTTGAGAGAAGAAATTATATACAAGGAGCAAAGTGATCGTGTTGTTTTATATGGCTGCTTAGGAAAGTGAACTATGTTTGCGTGTGATCAGGGGTGTATTCATTACGCCGATTCTGTTGAAAAACGTTTCTTATACTGAAGCAAACGAAACAAAACGGGGATAAACATACCTGAATTTGTCCAATAGAAACTCTCATTTGCAAATGATTACACTCTACATCAGCTAGATGCAAGCTAGGCAGTATTGAATATGCCACTGTCTGCCTCCTAGATTACTCAAAATTCTCTTGACCTGTGCAGCTACATTGGAAACATTCATTCAGCGACCTCATGATGGGTACAGGCAAAATTAGAAAAACCATGTAATAGCCGAAAACTATCGATGTTACATTGAGCTGGGTGAATGGAATATGAATGACAGCATTTTTTTTTTACACCATTTCTACACAGTTTAAAAACTCTAAAATGCAATTTGGAGAAAAGCAAAAACAATCTAAATTGACTCCTGCCATTATCACCATGGGGCTGTAGCGTCATTAGTCTCAGACGATAGGGGTCTTAACATTCTATAAACATGTCATACAGCAATTAGATTTCAGTACCTTAATATTAAATTGTTGGTGTTGAGCAAGGGTATGACGACTGCCATACTCTTGAAAAAGATAAGGAGAGCCGCACACTCTAGGGGCTCAGATGCAATAATTTAATAACCAACGTTTTGACAGCCAAGCTGTCGTCATCAGTCTCTTTTTCTTTCTGCTAACCAGTCATTTGCCTAAAAATGTGTGCATTTCTTCCACCTCTAGCACTAACACACTTGATTCAACTACTCAACTCATCATTAAGCCTTTGATTTGAATCAGGTGTGTTACCAGGATTGAGAAACACTGTCCTATATAGTGCACTACTTTTGACCAGAGCCCCATAGGTGCCATTCCTCTTCTCTCCTTTCTGTTATTTCCAGTGGAGGAGGACGTGGGCAGTGTGTCTATCCCGGTGGTGAGGAGGGTGGGTTCCTACGGCCTGGTCACAGCAGAGTACATATCCAGGGGCCTGACGGCCAGCCCAGGCCTGGACTACAGCCTGTCCAATGGCTTGCTCACTTTCCTCCACGGCCACAACACCAGTCACATCAACGTGACCATCATAGATGACCAGGACAGGTGAGTCAGTCTGTCTGTCTGTCTGATCACCCAGGCCTGCTACACTGCAAATCACCTACAGTACCAGTCAAAAGTTTGGACACATCTACTCATTCAAATCAAATCAAATGTTATTTGTCACATGTGCCGAATACAAGCAGGTGTAGGCCTTACAGTGAAATGCTTACTTACAAGCCCTGAACCAACAATGCAGTTTTAAGGAAAATAAGTGTACGTTTAATAAAATTATAATAACAAATAATTAAAGACCAGCAGTAAAATAACAGTAGCGAGGCTATATACAGTTGAAGTCGGAAGTTTACATACACTTAGGTTGGAGTCATTAAAACTCGTTTTTCAACCACTCCACAAATTTCTTGTTAACAAACTATAGTTTTGGCAAGTCGGTTAGGACATCTACTTTGTGCATGACACAAGTAATTTTTCCAACAATTGTTTACAGACAGATTATTTCACTTATAATTCATTGTATCACAATTCCAGTGGGTCAGAAGTTTACATACACGAAGTTGACTGTGCCTTTAAACAGCTTGGAAAATTCCAGAAAATGATGCCATGGCTTTAGAAGCTTCTGATAGTCTAATTGACATCATTTGAGTCAATTGGAGATGTACCTGTGGATGTAGACCTCCACAAGTCTGCTTCATTCTTGGGAGCAATTTCCAAACGCCTCAAGGTACCACGTTCATCTGTACAAACAATAGTACGCAACTTTAAACACCATGAGACCATGCAGCCGTCATACCGCTCAGGAAGGAGACCCGTTCTGTCTCCTAGAGATGAACGTAGTTTGGTGCGAAAAGTGCAAATCAATCCCAGAACAACAGCAAAGGACCTTGTGAAGATGCTGGAGGAAACAGGTACAAAAGTATCTATATCCACAGTAAAACGAGTCCTATATCGACATAACCTGAAAGGCTGCGCAGAAGCCACTGCTCCAAAACCCCCATAAAACAGCCAGACTACGGTTTGCAACTGCACATGGGGACAAAGATCATACTTTTTGGAGAAATGTCCCTTGGTCTGATGAAACAAAAATAGAACTGTTTGGCCATAATGACCATCGTTATGTTTGGAAGAAAAGGGGGGAGGTTTGCAAGCCGAAGAACACCATCCCAACCATGAAGCACGGGGGTGGCAGCATCATGTTGTGGGGGTGCTTTGCTGCAGGAGGGACTGATGCACTTCACAAAATAGATGGCTTCATGAGGTAGCAAAATTATGTGGATATATTGAAGCAACATCTCAAGACATCAGTCAGGAAGTTAAAGCTTGGTCGCAAATGGACAATGACCAAGCATACTTCCAAAGTTGTGGCAAAATGGCTTAAGGACAACAAAGTCAAGGTATTGGAGTGGCCATCACAAAACCCTGACCTCAATCCTACTTAAAATTTGTGGGCAGAACTGAAAAAGCGTGTGCGAGCAAGGAGGCCGACAAACCTGACTTAGTTACACCAGCTGTCAGGAGGAATGGGCCAAAATTCACCCAATATATTGTGGGAAGCTTGTGGAAGGCTACCTGAACGTTTGACCCAAGTTAAACAATTTAAAGGCAATGCTACCACATACTAACTGGGTGTATGTAAACTTCTGACCCACTGGGAATGTGATGAAAGAAATAAAAGCTGAAATAAATCATTCTCTATTATTCTGACATTTCACATTCTTAAAATAAAGTGGTGATCCTAACTGACCTAAGACAGGGAAGTTTTACTGGGATTACATGTCAGGAATGGTGAAAAACTGAGTTTAAATGTATTTGGCTAATGTGTATGTAAACTTCCGACTTCACCTGTCCACAGAGTCAATGTGCGTGGGCACAGGTTAGTCGAGGTAATTGAGATGTGTTGTTACCTACCTCTACCACCCGGATAAAAATCAGTGCGTGATGACGTAGTGCACACAAAATGTCATTTTTCGTTTAAGTTTTCATGTACCAAATTAAAATCTACATTTCAATGTGTTTCCATTGCATTTTCAACTCTATCGATAGTTTTGTCACAAACTTTTGCGTTAAATAACAAATGTGCCTACTCTGGTCGTGGCTCCTGCGCTCTAGCCAACAGCTCGCAGATACAGAGCGGGTAGGCTGTGCGGGTTGGCTAGTCAACATGATGAGATTGTTATGGATAAGTGAGAGAAAATGTTTACTTGTCAAATGGCAGTCAAGCATCGATCATCATGTCACCAGAAAAAGAGCATCGATAGTTATTGGAAAGGAGCATCAAGATCAACGTGTACTTTCACCACCCTGTGAAGTTCATCGTAACTTATTTCATCTGTAGCCTAATAAACTGCATGCTTTCCCCTAGTTGTAGTGGGAGGAGAACACAACATGACATCGTGTGACTCCAAGTTTCTTCGATATGATGGTTATTATATAAATACTTGCGCATAAAGACGTTTCCACCGCCATTTCTCGCATAATTCATTTTACCGACGCAAAAAGATCCCGCCATGTCGAACGAACAAATGATTTGTTGGCATTCATACAATTGTACAGAAACGTCCTGTTTCCATCACAGCTGTTGTGATTTTTTTTGTTATACGGTAGGACTTTACTAACATAAATAGTGTGGATGGAAACTTGCTTATCGAGGCGTTATTACAGTGTCACCTTTTTGATCTGGATGCCCTGTCTTTAGTCAGCTGTTCTACAACACAACATTCCAAAACTCTTTAGTTTTGACTCATCTCGTCTCTCCTTATGTGTCTGCTGTTGTATTTGAACCGGGCTTAAGAGTTTCTATAAAGAAATGTATCTGAACATAGAGAGACCAGTAATGAGCATGTTGGAACTTTTCTTCCAGGGAGTATGCCGAGATGTTTGAGATCCAGCTGTTCAGCGCCACGGGCGGAGCCATACTGGGGACTCATTTGGTCGCCAGTGTTACCATCGCCAAGAGCGACTCACCCAACGGCGTGGTCCGTTTCCTGAACGAGAGCGTGATCACCCTGGTGAACCCCAACAGCACCCTGAGGCTCAGCCTGCTCCTGGAGAGGGTGGGCGGGCTAGTGGGCAACACTACGGTAAGCCTACTGGGACCATCCACTTCCTCTGTCTGGTCTCTCTCTCTCTCTCCCTCTTGTTCGCACAGGAGGCTGGTGAGGGGAGGATGGCTCATAATAATGGCTAGAATGGAGTGAATGGAATGGTATCAAACACAAGGAAGCCATGTGTTCAATGTGTCAATTTCATTACATTCCAGACAGTATTCCAGCCATTACTATGAGCCTGTCCGCCCCAATTCAGGTGCTAACAGCCGCCTGTACTTGCTAGGCCTATAGACATCTAAGCAACTTTCGGGCCAGTTTCCCGGACACAGACTAAAAATTATGCTCAATGGAGAATCTCCAGTGAAAGTACTTTTTAGTTCAGGACGAACCTGAATCTGTGTTCGGGAAACTAGTGTATAACCGCCATGTTTTGTCTCTCTGACCTCGTAGTACAAGAGCATGTTCACCGTCATCGTTTCTCTGCCAGATAGATGTCCATCATTCATTCTATGTTGCTAAACTTAATGACACTGTAATGTTATTAGCCTACAGTGCCTTCGAAGTATTCACACCACTTGACTTATTCCCCATTTTGCTGTGTTATCGCGTGGATTTAAATATTAAATGAGATCTTTTTGTCACTCGCAATACTCCGTGAGGTGAAATTAGGTAATTTTTTTTAAATACATTTTTTCCAAATTAATAAAAAATGAAAAGCTGAAATATCTTGAGTCTATAAGTATTCAACCCCTTTGTTATGGCAAATGTAAATAAGTTAAGGAGAAAAAAAATTGCTTACCAAGTCACATAATAAGTTGCACCCTGTGTGCAATAATAGTGTTTAACAGGATGTTTTAATGACTACCTCATCTCTGTACCCCACACATACAATTATTAGTGTGAGTGAAAAGAAAGCCTGTACAGAATACAAATATATTTTTTAAATGCAACCTGTTTGCAACCAGGCACTAAAGTAATACTGCAATAAATGTGGCAAAGCAATTCACTTTTTGTCCTAAATACAAAGTGTTATGTTTGGGGCAAATCCAATACAACACATTACTACTGAGTACCACTCTCCATATTTTCAAGCATAGTGGTGTCTGCATCATGTTATGGGTATGCTTGTAATCGTTAAGGACTGTGGAGTTTTTCAGGATAAAAAAGAAACGGAATGAAGCTAAGCACAGGCAAAATCCTAGAGGAAAACTTTTTCCAGTCTGCTTTCCACCAGACACTGGGAGATAAATTCCCCTTTCAGCAGGGCAGTAATCTACACTGGAGTTGCTTACCAAGAAGACAGTGAATGTTCCTGAGTGGCTGAGTTACAGTTTTAACTTAAATCTACTTGAAAATCTGTGGCAAGACCTGAAAATGGTAGTCTAGCAATGATCAACAACCAATTAGACAGAACTCGAAGCATTTTGAAAAGAATAATGGGCAAATGTTGCACAGTCCAGGATTGGAAAGCTCTTAGAGACTTATGCAGAAAGACTCACAACTGTAATCGCTGCCAAAGGTACTTCTACAAAGTATGGACTCAAGGGTGTGAAAACTTACAGTACCAGTCAAAAGTTTGGACACACCTACTCATTCAAGGGTTTTTCTTTATTTTTACTATTTTCTATATTGTAGAATAATAGTGAAGACATAACTATGAAATAACACATGTGGAATCATGTAGTAGCCAAAAATGGGTTAAACAAATCAAAATGTACAGTAGTCACCCTTTGCCTTGATGCCAGCTTTGCACACTCTTGGCATTCTCTCAACCAGCTTCACCTGGGATGCTTTTCCAACAGCCTTGAATGAGTTCCCACATAGACTGAGCACGTTTTGGCTGCTTTTCCTTCACTCTGCGGTCCAACTCATCCCAAACCATCTCAATTGGGTTGAGGTTGAGTGATTGTGGAGGCCAGGTCATCTGATGCAGCACTCCATCACTCTCCTTCTTGGTCAAATAGCCCTTACACAGCCTGGAGGTGTGTTCGGTCATTGTCCTCATGAAAAACAAATGATAGTCCCACTAAGTGCAAACTAGATGGGATGGCATATCGCTGCAGAATGCTATGGTAGCCATGCTGGTTAAGTGTGCCTTGAATTCTAAATAAATCACAGACAGTGTCACCAGCAAAGCACCATCACACCTCCTCCTCCATGCTTCACGGAGGGAACCACACATGAAGAGATCATCCGTTCACCTACTCTGGGTCTCACAAAGACATGTTGGTTAGAACCAAAAATCTAATTTGATTTCCACCGGTCTAATGTCCATTGCTTGTGTTTCTTGCCCCAAGCAAGTCTCTTCTTCAAATTGGTGTCCTTTAGTATTGGTTTCTTTGCAGCAATTCAACCATGAAGGCCTGATTCACGCAGTCTCCTCTGAACAGTTGATGTTGAGATGTGTCTGTTACTTGAACTCTGTGAAGCATTTATTTGGGCTGCAATTTCTGTGGCTGGTAACGCTAATGACCTCATCCTCTGCAGCAGAGGTAACTCTGGGTCTTCCTTTCCTGTGGCGGTCCTCATACAAGCCAGTTTCATCATAGCGCTTGATGGTTTTTGCGACTGCGCTTGAAGAAACTTTCAAAGTTCTTGACATTTTCCAGATTGACTGACCTTCATGTCTTAAAGTAATGATGGACTGTCGTTTCTCTTTGCTTATTTGAGCTGTTCTTGCCATAATATGGACTTGGTCCTTTACCAAATAGGGCTATCTTCTGTGTACCACCCCTATCTTGTCACAACACAACTGATTGGC
The DNA here is from genome assembly GCF_016432855.1 of Salvelinus namaycush. NCBI lineage: Eukaryota > Metazoa > Chordata > Actinopteri > Salmoniformes > Salmonidae > Salvelinus > Salvelinus namaycush. The sequence continues at coordinate 5,544,049 of NC_052324.1, read as the reverse complement.
TCAAACTCATTAAGAAGGAAATAAATTCCACAAATGAACAAATTAACTTTGTGTTAATTGAAATGCATTCCAGGTGACTACCTCATGAAGCTGGTTGAGAGAATGCCAAGAGTATGCAAATCTGTCATCAATGCAAAGGGTGGCTACTTTGAAGAATCTCAAATGTAAAATATATTTTGATTTTTGTAGTACTTTTTTGGTTGCTACATGATTCCATATGTGTTATTTCATAGTTTTGATGTCTTCACTATTATTCTACGATGTACAAAATCGAAACATTTAAGAAAAACGCTGGATTGAGTAGGTGTGTCCAAACTTTTAACTGGTACTGTATGTTAATTAGTTATTTCTGTATTTCATGTTCAATAAATGTGTAAACATTTCTAAAAACATGTTTTCACTTTGTCATTTTGGGGTATTGTGTGTAGATGGATGAGAAAAAAATCTATTTCATCCATTTTGAATTCAGACTGTAACACAAAATGTGGAATAAGTCAATATTATGGATAATGTGTTTTTCACAAGGAATCGATTTGTTGATAAAATATTTGGTAAGTAATGTATTCGTCTTCATCTAAATGTCTTTACAAGCATGAATGTGATGCATACCAGCCCATCTGAATAATTGATGTCCTTTCCTCAGATAACATGGAGCATGCTGGGTCCCAACACCAAAGAGGTCTTACCACCCGTAAACACAGACATTGGTGAACCTGTGAACGGATCATTTCATTTCAGAGATGGAGAGGGGGGATTACGCATCATCGATCTGAGTATTCTCCCCCATGGGGAGGTGGAGGTGGCGGAGACCTTTGTAGTCATGCTTGAGCTCCTCTCAGGAGACATGGACATTGACCCCCAAGCGGGCTCTGTCACGCTCAAGGTATGTCACCCTCCCAACGAGTGACATCTCAATTTTAATATGCACTCCAGTTGTATTCAAACCATTATTGCATCCTATTGAAATTACTTCACAGTCTCTTATTGATATTTAAGAGTCTCTGAGTCATGGTGATGTGTTTGTGGGTTTGTGTGTCTGAATCTGTGTGTGTGTGTGTGTCTATATTCTGCATGTGGTGTGTGTGTCTGTGTGTCTCTATCTCAGATTGAGAAGTTTGGTGACCCTAATGGCATAGTGCAGTTCACGGAGGAGGACCTTAGAGAGCGTGTGTACAGTGAGCCCACAGACAGAGAGGGGCCGCTCAACATCTCCTTCCTCATCACACGCAGAGAGGGCGTCATGGGCAACATCACGGTAAGACCACCTCGGGGGATGATATCATGCAGTTACAGCCAGCAATAGGCTTTATAGGCAATGCTCAGGCTTTGAGTGTGTCCCTTTGTTTCAGATGTACTCAGAGAATGTATTGACAATGCATGAAGTTTATAATAGACTGTCATTACACTGTATGTTGTCACGGTTGTTGTAAGAGACGGACCAAGGCGCAGCGTTTGTTGAGTTCCACATATTTATTCAAAGTGAAACGTCTTTAACCAAAACAATAAACAAGCAACATAACGTGACTATGTGGTGACACACGCACCAACACCAACAATATCCCACAAACACAGGTGGGAAAAATGGCTACCTAAATATGATCCCCAATTAGAGGCAACGATTACCAGCTGCCTCTAATTGGGAACCATACAAAACACCAACATAGAAATATTGAACTAGAACACCCCCTAGTCACGCCCTGACCAACTACACCATAGAGAACCAAGGGCTCTCTATGGTCAGGGCGTGACATATGTCCTATAGCGTACAGCCAATTCCCATGTATGTTATAGATGTGTGTGTGTGTGTCTCTCAGGTGCACTGGCAGATCCTGAGTGACTCTGACACATCGGGGGATTTCTCTGACCTCAGCGGCTCCGTGGTCATCCTAGAGGGTCAGAGGGGGGCAGAGGTGGTCCTCGCCCTGCTGCCCGACGCCGTGCCCGAGCTGGAGGAGCTCTACACGCTCAGGCTGAGCGCCGTAGAGGGCGGCGCCACCCTGGACGCCAACCGCAGTAGCACCCGACTCAGAGTGCGGGCCAACGACGAGCCGCACGGCTTGTTTGGACTGGAGGCGGAGCAGCAGGCGGTGGTGGTGGCAGGGATGGGGGCTGCGCTGGGGAGACTCCTGACCCTGAAGGTGACTCGGCAGGCTGGAGCCTTCGGCAACGCCAGTGTGGGCTACCGGATCAGTACTGGGCCTGGGCTGGATGGACAGGAGCTGCTGGGAGAGGCGGCTGTGGGGAGAGCCCTGGTTAAGGATGGGGAGGACTCAGCCTCTGTTTATGTGCCAATTAATAGTCAGGTAAGAGACCATTGGGGCCAGAGATAGTATACTCAAGACCAGGGTCCCCAATGTATTTCTATGATTTATAACCGTCAATGGGGGATCATGCATTCGTGCCACAACTGAATTTATATATTTCCTGGCAATGCATGTAGATAACTTTGAATCTATATAGTTTTCCTGTTTTTGCATAATTTGTAATGATGAACATCACAAATGACCTAATAAGATCAAAACTATCTCCAGTAATTCAAAGTACCCTTTTTGGCTACAATGCCCTGTCGCTGACCCTGTAGTCATGCTTACCAGACTGAAAATCTCTCTCTCTGTCTCTCGCTCTCTGTCTTGTAGGTGTTTCTCTCAGTGGGTGTGAACTTCACTGTGGAGCTGACGGACGTGAGCCTTCTGGGACCTCTCCCCAGCTCCCCACCCCGCCTCCTACTGGAGGCCAAGGTCGCCATAGTGACCGTCCCAGAGGAAGCAGCCAGCGCTGAGGTATGAGTCAATAACTTTATTGAGTAGGGTGAAGTTGCACCTAGACGCTGATCTTGGGTCAGTTTTGCATTTGACCCAGTAATGTTTAAGGATAGGATTTGGGGATCTCAGCTCAGGGGAAACTTCTCCCCAGAGCTAACTTTATTGTCCCAATGGGGAAGCAAGGTGTACTGTATGTGTTGGGCCTTAGTTCGACCCATGTTTATACCTCCTGTCTCACATTACATTAACCCAAGATGACGAGGAGGCTGACTGAATTACTGGTCTGTGGTTGGTAGCCCCTCCCTCTGAACACCCAACCTCTTTCTGTCAGGACTTATGACAGACTAATGTAACTTCTCAGTCAGTTGACCAGCTTGGTGGTGACCACGACATAGGCTTAGTCTATTGACCTAGCTAGCTACCACGACTATCTCTTCTACTACCAGACAGTATTATCGAAGCATTTACAGCGGTACACAGGGCTGTGGACAATCTTAATGCCAACTTTGTTTCAAAGTTTCATCACGTCATTGCAGAGAGTCACCGTTACAGTGGAAACGGTCTCAACCATTCGTCTAGTTTTTTTTCTGTCTGAATGCCCCATCTTTAGTCAGCTGTTCTATAGCTCATAATTCTAAAACCGTGTAGTTTTGCTTTGTCTCATCTCAATATGTTGTCTATTAGATCTGTCCTGGGCTTTAATGTAACACTCATGAAGTCATCCCTTATTCCTTCTCCTCTGTATGGCTTGTGTGTGTGTGTGTGTGTAGGTGGGCTTTGCCTCGTTGGCACTGCAGGTCTCCAGTGTGGAGACGGGTGTGTGTGAGGCGCTGGTGTCCAGGACGGGGCTGTTTGGGGGCGTGAGGGTGGAGTGGAGCGCAGGGTACCCCCCTGGACAGGCTCCAGTTGGGTTCAGGCCGGGAGTTATCACCCCCAGCTCAGGTAAGGCCCTCAGACAGGAAACTCACCACTGTGCGCTTGAGAAGAGGTTTGGTGACATGTTTATCTGTCTATCTGAGATGTGGAAGTCTCTCCCTGTCTGTTCATTTCCTCTCTCTCTCTAAACACAGAAGGGCATGTGAATATGCTGATAAGTGTTCCTTTTCTCTATGTAAACCCACCAGACACATTCCACCTCCTCCAGTCTCATTTACATCTCTTTTTTTCCAAACGCCACCACCAACAAACGCCCTACAAAATGACCAAACTGATAGTATTGATGTAGGGTGTTGTCTGAGGGTGTTTGTCGTATTCCTCAGGCTCGGTGACTCTGGCCCATGGAGTGAGGAGCAAGACTGTATTCCTCCAGGCACTCCCTGATGTGTCTGAGCCAGCGGCCTACGCCCTCCACCTCACTGCAGCCGGCTCCAGCTCACCTGCTCCTGGAGTAGCCAGACTCAGGTACAGTAACTAGCCTCACCTGCCAGGCTTATAACACTCCTATATACTGTAGACACAACGGTTGGAACGAGACTGCCTTCTGACTGGAGATTGCATTCTGTATGTAATAGTACTGTTAGAATGATATAGCAGCTATGGTGTGATGTTAATCTCTGTTTCCCTCTCCAGGTCAGGGTTCACGGTGGCAGAGATCGAGCCTCTGGGGCTGTACCAGTTCGCCCCGGACTCCCGCCAGCTGGTCATCGAGGAGGACGTGCAGACCATCACCCTCTACGTCCAGCGGCTCTATGGTTTCCGTAGCAACCGTACTCGCCTATCCTATGAGACGGCGTCGGGCAGCGCCCTGGCGGGACAGGACTTCACTGCCGTGCAGGACGGAGAGCTGTTCTTCGACTCGCCCCGCCAGACCTCCGCCTCGATCCGTCTGTCTATACTGGACGATGTGCTCTCGGAGCCCGATGAGATCTTCTATGTCAACCTGACAGACGTTCAGGTGCTGAGCCGTGGTGGTGACCCCCACTCAGGCGACTCCCGACCCCGTCTCACCCCCCAACACAGCGTGGCCACTGTCACCATCCTGACCAGTGATGTCAGCGGGGGTGTGCTGAGCATCGGGCCGGGGCTGGTTCAGACAGCAGAGGACAAGGAGGAGGGGAGCCAGCAGGAGAGGAAAGTGCTCCTCAAGGTGCACAGGTCTGAGAGCCTGGCTGGGCCAGTGAGGGTCAGGGTCCAGGCTTATGGGGACGGGAGTGTCGGAGGTGGCCCTATCCCCTTTACTCTGGAACCCAACAGGAGCCTAGCCCTGGAGGGGCAGGACTTCAGGCTGGAGTCCGCCCTGGTGTCACTGCAGGAGGGGCAAAGCGAGGCCGAGGTCAGCCTACTCATCCTAGACGACTCTGAGCCCGAGGGACAGGAAGTGTTCTTCATCTACCTCAGCGAGCCAGAGGGAGGGGCACAGATCGCAGATGGACCCGACAAGCAGGGCTTCAGCTCCTTTGCCAAAATTATAATCCTAGGTAAAACACTGAAACGCCCATATAAGCATCAGGCTCCCCTGTCACATGCTCCTTTAGTCTATCCATTGGTCAGTCAATTCAAGCTAATGTCATGCTCTAGTTTGTCTAATACAATTGAATCGCTATAGGTCATTGTTTTCCAATACAATTCCTAAATTAGGTCCCTGGGCACAGACATCTGACATCATTCCAGGGATGTGAAATCTGTTCCACTGTTCATTTGAATATAATTGATGATATAATCAAAGGGACGGTCACAAGAGAATCGGAAGCGTGATGCGCTGTATTTGTTGAACGCTCTCCTCAGTGTACATACAGTGAACAGTATAAGGAAATAGTCATACAACTCTGTCTCTCTCTCCTTCCATCCCCTCCCTCTCTCCCTCTCTCAGGGAGTGATTTCCATAATGGGATAGTGGGTTTCAGTGTGAGTTCTCTGCTGGGTCAGGTTCTGGATGAGGACTCAGCAGTGAACAGAACGGCCCTACTCTACCTACAGAGACAACAGAACCGGTATGTTTCTCAGTTTTTTTTATCCTCCGCAACATTCCTCTGCACATGTGACTGTCAGCAAACCAAAGAGTAGCAGCAGTAACAGTGGTGGTAAAATCGGCATCATGAGTAGTGTGATACAAGCAAGCTAAGATGATCACCTCCAGACACTTTGGGGCACTGTGTGTTTGATGTGAGACCCATCTGCTTCTTGCTTTTCTGCCTCCCCCGTGCAGGGCCTTTGAGGACGTTGAGGTGATGTGGCGGGCCACATTCAACAGGGCGGAACTGTCCCTGGTCAACAACGGTGTCAACCTGACCCGGGAGCTGCTGCAGACCTCAGGCACCGTGCTGTGCAGGAGAGGACAGGTCCTCTGTGTCCTCAGCATGGAGGTCCGACAAGACCAGGTGATTCCCAGGTCATACTAGAGGTTAGAGGTCAAGGGGGACCAGAACAGATGAGTCTCACATTACTCTAAAACTGTCAGCAACTCCTCTCCATTTGGACCACTGACCACTGAAGGATGTCCTTATGAAGTAGCTCTCTCCCAGCCCATACATCCCTTGTATCTCACACGATATCTTTCTGCTGTGGCGTCAGAGGATATACAATATGTTAATGTGGAGGTTTGAAGAGAGAATAGGCTGAAGGTGGCATCGACATCAATGTAAGCTCACAGGAGGAAGGCAGGAAGCCCCTGTGGTGTGATCACAGCCTCGGTCCTCTCTCTTCTCATCTCCTTCCTCTCCTCTCCCGGGTGGTCCTACTCACCCAGCCTCTGCCCACTTCCTGTCCTGCTGTTTGTCTGTGTGTCTGGGATATTTTAGGGCAGACGTCCACACGCCTCTTCCTATCGAGCGCAGTCGGTCTGCTGTGCTTCCTAAATCCCCTACCCCTTCCTCCCCTCCCCCTACAAGGCTGGTATATGACACAGCCCTCAGACCTGGGAATGAGAGGAATTAGTCCCAGACTCACTGTTGGAGGCTGCAGGACCCGTCCACCAGTATGTGGCATGGGGTTCAATTCTATAACTGTTTTTTATAAACATTGCTCGTACTCTACTGTAATCTAATGGCTGGGGTACATAATGTTCCCTCTTTCTATTTGTCATACTTTTCCCCTCTTACGTATTTCAATCTTAAACCAGATAGCCTTTCCTGAACCTCATATGTATGTGTGTTGCCATAGGAACCTGAGTACCAGGCCTGGTTCCTGGTTGAGATCTACCAGGTGGGTGTTGGCGCTGCTATCAACGAGAGTGCCCGCTTTGCCAATGTCACCATGCTGGAGAGCGATGACCCCCGGGGGCTGGTCTACTTTGCGGTGGGTTCCAGACTGCCCGTAGCACACCTCAAGACCACCCGCCTCAGTCTGCAGGTGTACAGAGAGGCCAGCACAGCCTCCACCATCACCGTACACTACCGCATGCTGGTGAGAAATATACACATGTGCACAGTACATACTACACACCACACACACTCACATACATGCACAGGAAACATTTTCACAGTGCACACACAAAACAAGCACCCTCACACACCACACACAGACACACACACATGGAATACTTACTTTTTGTAATAATATTTTTCACATTTCCATACATTCACATAAAATAATACTTTTTATATTGCCATTACATTCCCACACTACCACACATCCTCTCACATTGTCTCCCCCTGTAACCTCTCACATCCTTCTGGTCGAAAATGACCATTTCAAAGTAGGCCAAGTCCCATCGTATTCAAGTTGTTGTGTTGTCTAACTCACCAAATCAGATTTCCATTCCTCACCCTGACCTAATTAAGCTGACCTAATTTTGTGACCTTCGAGGTCTAACGGTGTGTGTGTGTGTGTGTGTGTGTGTGTGTCTTCCCTCTCCTCCCATCCTGCCTCTCTCCCAGGGGTGGGGATGAGCTCTGTGTGTTTGGTCTACTGCCTAGCTGGGGGCCGACATTCACTTGTAATCCCAGCCTTTGATATTGTAGATCAAAAGGGAGATTGTCCAGTGCACTTACTAGCACTCCATGTTACATATGACAAGGTTATCTCCTTTCATCTTTCAGACAGAAATGATGTCCTGAAAACATCAGCTGTATACATATTTATGTCACAGAGTCCAAATTCGTCTGTTCATCAATCCATCCCTTCTCCCTTCTATTTCGCCACAGGTCTTCAACCTCCTCTTCTCCTCTTATATTTGTACATGCATAAAGCTCTGTTGCAACACCTACTGTATCTCCCCATCCATCCGTCTCTCTCTCTATTTTCCACCTTTCCCACCTCCCTCAATCTTTCCACCCTACTATGACCTCACACTCCTTTCTCGTTGTCGTCCGATAGGAACTCCCTCGGGCTGAGGCAGTAGGCCCTAACCTGGTCTGGCCCGCCGTGGCCGGGATGGACTTCCTAAAAGAAGAGGGCCAGCTGACCTTTGACCTGGGCCAGAGGAGCACGGGGCTGGACATCACCCTCACCCCAGACCAGGCCTCGTCCAACCCCCCGCCCAAGCGCTTCCTCGTGGAGCTGTATGGAGCCAGCGGAGGGGCCAGGGTGCACCCTGAGTATGGGCTGGCCAACGTGACCCTGGTATCTGACACAGAGGCCCAGCTGGTTTGGGCCCTGTTGGACCAGCTCCAGCAGCCTCTGGACAGCGCCATACTGGATAGGGTGCTCCAGGCCCTGCTCAACAAGGCCACAGCCCAGCTTACACCAGAACAACTGACCGCCATTCTGGTCGCAATGGGAAAGGTGAGAGAGGAGGGAGAGCGAGGGAGAGGGAAAACATAGGCTAGACAGAGAACAGAGGGAGACTTTTTTTTTGCAAACTTGCTTTGTTTGTTATTAAAAGTGATCTGTTTGTGTGGGGTTTTTGTTTTTGTGTGTGCTTAGTGTGTGTTGCATTTGAGTTTGTCTGCTTTTGACTAAGGGCAGCCTTTTCCCATGCAAAATAGTGACAGATCTGCAGACGAATTTCCTTTTGAAAAGGTCTCTGTTGTCACTGACTGTCTGACTCTAGCGGCACCTTGCTGTTACACTGTCACTTCATCTGAACCAATCGGCCTCTAGCAGAGCGGGGGGCTGAGGGCACAGGGAATAACTGTCACTGCCGTACTAGAAAAAAAGGTTCCAAAAGGGTTTGTCAGTTGCGTTGTACTGTATGTATGGTAGCAGAGAATCACCGAATGCCACTTGTCACTCATAACCCACAGGTACTGTGTGTGTGTGTGTGTAGATTTAATAGGGGGCTCTTAGGTTACTGGCTATATGTATCTTAGTCATAAACACCTCCCCTCTCTCTCTCTCTCTCTGCTCGCAAAGGTGCTTATAGAGGCAGAGCGGACCCCTCTTGCTGACAGCAGCCGTGGTTTGACCTATGACCTCCTGTGTGCCATGGCAAACCCCAGCCGTGTCGACACGCAGGGCCTGAGTCAGCTGGCAGAGGTGGCTGAGCGCTTCGCCTTCTCCCTCCTCACACACTCCCAGTGTGGAGCACAGGGTCAAAGGTCAGTCCTGCCCATGGGGGGATTGTGGGTAACTGAAGCGGAGCAGTGCAGTCTATTATTTCTGCTAACGCGAACACTATTGTCTAAGGTCGACTATGGTCTCGTATAGTAGATCTCTTATTTCCCACTGTTACAAAGACTATATGAGTAGAATAAGAGTGTGATTTGTTGGTATTTTCAAAGGGGGAGGACCATTCTGGACACTTGCGCCTACATATCCATCTCTGCCTACCACTGGTACCCTACCCAGATCAACGGGCACATGTTCACAGGCAAGAACTCAGACTCATTCCAGTTGCCAGAGTTCCTCCTTGAGGTGCCAGCCCTGCCCGCGGGCACCCTCTCCCCCTCAGCCTGCCGCCGCGTGCAGCTCACAGAGTACAGCACGGAGCACTGGTTCCTCACCAATGACAAAACCACCGCCCTCAACGGCAAGGCAAGCAGACCCGCACACACTCAATGCCAAATCATGGCAGCTATTAGCACTTTCAGACTGATTGGTAACTATGCTGGAGATGGGATGCCCCCCTTGCAATTTTTCCCAAAGTCATTGTTGTAAAAGAGTGAGTTTTTTTTTTATCCGGGGTGACTTACAGGAGCAATTAGGCTTAAGAGCATTGCTCAAGGGCACATCGGCAGATTGTTCAGCTGGTGGGCTGTAGGAGTCGAACCAGTGACCTTTCGGCTACTGTAATATGGGCTTAACCGATAGGCTTCCCGCCGCCCATCACCGCTTTACTCATTTAGTCCATTCATCTGGTCAAATAAAGGTAAATAAATGATCATCAAGTTATAGGAGAGTACTATGGTATTACAGGTCAGGATGTTTTTGTCCGAATAACTTTTGTGCTGTTCAGAAACAGCAGGGGGCGATGTTGTCCACTGAGGCTCTGTCCTTAGTTTCCGCCAGTTGGTCTTTAGAGCTAAAACCAAATAGAAGTTGCCCATAATAGCTGTAGGCACATATCCAGGGTCAGCTTACCTCCCCCCGATCATTAGTATTGGTCAATTTTGGGGAAAATCCCATATCTGACCTTAAATCAGCATTTAGGGGGCAACTTCATCCTGCTCTGTACTGTAATGGTGTTTCTCTTGTTGTGTAGGTTTTCTCTGCCAGCCTGCAGGGCCGTGGGTCACGGCCCCTGAATAAGAGTGACGAGGTGGTGTACCGTATTCACACCCCTGGGCCAAGGGTCAAACCTGGCCAGTCCCTGTGCCTTCTGTGGAACCAGGCTGCTGAGAGGTACTGTACTCCCACCTGATGCCCTCAACCCCCTCTCCCATACACGGTCACTTTCCTTCACACAGTACTATGTAGCTCTGTAGTGTGTTAATATCTGATATACTGTATATGCATATTATATATACCTCACATGCGACCCTCACATGCGAATGCAGAATGCAAGTATTATTTAATAACTTCATAAAATGAATGGATTCACATACAAGGCATAAAGCTTAAGTTACAAGGCAATACTGACATTAACGTAGCAATCACAATCTAGGCATACAGACAAACCATGAACAGATTGGGGCGGCAGGTAGCCTAGTGGTTAGAGCGTTGGACTAGTAACCGAAAGGTTGCAAGATCGAATCTCTGAGCCGACAAGGTAAAAATCTGTCGTTCTGCCCCTGAACTGTTCCTAGGCCGTCATTGAAAATAAGATTTTGTTCTTAACTGACTTGCCTCGTTAAATAAAGGTTCGAAAAAACAAACAGACCTAGCTTGCTGTAGTTAACAAGAGAAGCATTTCATACGACCTTATTCCATGGGCAGGATACAGGATAAGATACAGAAGGCATTTCATTCTATTTATAACATTTGAAGGTGTCTTTAAAAAAAATACATATATATATATACACCCTTGACCAATCAAATAATACCAAGGTATTGTAACCTGATCACCCAGGCCCAATCTCCAAACTTGATGATCATTTATGTGCCAACTCTCAGATATGTTAACGGTTTCAGAATATTTCAAAGGGTGACAAGTATGACAAGACAGGAGGACTTGATGATCATTCATTCACAGCATCTGAAGGCTTGTGTGGGGGATGAGTTAAGACCAATAAGACATACAGTGTCGTCTGAGTTCTCCTCAGGGGACATGTTTCAGATACATACCAAACATGGATGCGTCACTAACACACATTTCAACAGTCCTATGGATACTATAGAGAGAGAGATTTGGCCCCTCAAAGGGGGGGAAGGGCGTACTGGCTCCTAAATCATTGTCCTTTGTGTCTTCCTTGTGTTCCTGGGCCATTTGCCGGGCAGACCCAGAGGTGACAGAGGTGGCACATAGTTAGCGCTGAGCCTATAGCTCTTACCACAACAAACAGAGCCTTCATGATCACATATGATTTATTTTTGTATGAATCCCCCAAAACGGATATTTCCCTTAGTTTCTGTCGCTATCCTAAACTTGAACCCATATACTAATGTGGTGTGTGACTGAAATGACTATTTTCGACACAATCATTTAGGTGAGTAAAAGCGTCCCCCTTCTGCTCAGCTCTGCTCTGAAGGTGTGAACCTCACACGTAAGGGTCGGCCTCTAGCAGAGAGGTCAGGGGTCAGGCCCTGTCCAGCCAGGACCTCTTTCCGGCCATGGATGAATTGGCCTCCCCCCTCTCTCTCTCTCTCTGGGTTCGCCCAGCCTCATCTGTGATGTCTGCAAGAGTTCAGTTTGTTCTGCTCCGAGTTCCCGAACA